>NC_141693.1:1217193779-1217793779 GCF_964263255.1 Lissotriton vulgaris | reverse complement strand
GCTTAGGGTGTCCTTCAGTTCCCTATTGGAATTTTCACACTGTGACCTTGAAGTCTGCATGGCCGCCCCCCATAACTGTGCCTCCTCATCAGCTGGGATTGGCCCCTTTAGGAAGTTTGAACAAACGCTTGTGTTTATTATTTGCTCATGTACCAGATATTGTGTGGAGTTAGTATTTGATGGGTGGCCACGGTGGTCTGCACATGCCTTACAATGTCCTGCATATGTAAAACATTTCAAAATACCCTGATAACTGCAGTTGAAAAGCCCCGGTGTGGTAAAGTGTTTACAGTTGGTGTCCTGACCACCCCCTAACCTTGAGCTATATAGCGCATGCACGTGACTTTCGACAGGGTAGAATAATTAATACAAGCTTAATGTGTGTGTGTTTTAGAGCCTGTGGCCTCCATGCTCTCTACTCTGCATTGATTGAACCCTGATGGTGCCTTTTCACAACCCTAGTGAAAATCCCCTTTGGCCGATTGCAAAGAGTTTCTGCTAGACGTAGTAGCTACCATATTGGTTTTTTGACATCTGGTGTTCTCCTGGGGGAACACTGCAATCCTGCAACTGGTTATTGGGGTTGTATTTTTCAGTGTACTCCCATTTAAATCTCATGCTCTGTAACTGACCCGAGTTAAAACATTAGTAAGTAGGCATTTTCCAACTGAGAATACATAGATATTTGTGACCTATTGTATTGTGCTTACGAATTTAAAATGGTTATAGACGACAGTGTTCTTTCAAAATGTTACTTATATAAGAACAATGCTGCCTTTTGAGTCACTGTTACTCAACATTGCTTTTGATAGTTATATTTATAAAGGGCTTTACAAAAAGTGAGTGTTCAAAAATTAATCACGTGCCTGAATGACATATATATATATATATATATATATATATATATTGAAATATCTATTATCTCATTTAGCAAGCAATGATTTATGTCAAGGTGATTGACGTCCTAAAATTATCTTATTTACGCCGCAACTGTTGTTCCTCTAAACATTATAATTAACCAGAACCAGGGTGCAACATAATGGCCTGCGTACCTTGCTGGCAATGTACCCATGGCCCCCCAGAGAGCGAGAGAGAGAGTGGAGAGAGAGAGAGGTGAGTGGAGAGACAGAAAGTGGAGAGAGACAGTGGAGAGAGAGAGAGAGAGTGGAGAGAGAGAGTGAAGAGAGAGAGAGTGGAGAGAGAGAGTGGAGGGAGACAGTGGAGAGAGTGGAGAGAGAGAGTGGAGAGAGAGAGTGGAGAGATTGGAGAGAGAGAGTGCAGACCATGGAGAGACAGTGGAGAGAGAGTGGAGAGAGAGAGTGGAGGGAGACAGTGGAGAGAGAGAGTGGAGACAGAGTGGCGAGAGTGGAGAGAGAATGTGGAAAGAGAGTGGAGAGAGAGTAGAGAGAGACAGTGGAGAGAGAGAGAGAGTAGAAAGAGAGCGGAGAGAGAGTGGAGAGAGAGTAGAGAGAGAGATTGGAGGGAGACAGTGCCGAGTGAGAGTTGAGAGACAGTGGAGAGAGAGAGATAGTGGAGAGGGAGTAGCGAGAGAGTGGAGAGAGAGACAGTGGAGAGAGAGCAGAGAGAGTGGAGGGAGACAGTGGAGAGAGAGAGATTGGTAAGAGAGTGGAGAGAGAGTGGAGAGACAGTGGGGAGAGAGTGGAGAGAGACAGTGGAGAGAGAGTAGAGAGGGAGTAGAGAGAGAGTGGAGAGAGAGTAGAGAGAGAGTGGAGAGAAAGAGTGGAAAGCGAGTGGAGGGAGAGAGAGTGGAGAGAGACTGGAGGGAAAGAGAGAGGAAGAGAGAGTAGAGAGTGGAGAGAGAGAGACAGTGGAGAGACAGTGGAAAGAGAGAGAGTGGAGAGAGAGTGGAGAGAGAGTAGAGAGAGAGAGAGTGGAGAGAGAGAGTGGAGTGAGAGTGGAGAGACAGAAAGTGGAGAGAGACACTAAAGAGAGAGACAGTGGAGAGAGAGTGTTGAGAGAGTGGAGGGTGACAGTGGAGATAGAGAGTGGAGAGAGAGTGGAGAGACAGTGGAGAGAGAGTGGAGAGATAAACAGTGGAGAGAGTGGGGAGAGAGTAGAGAGAGAGTGGAGTCTGGAGCGAGAGAGTAAAGAGAGAGTGGAGAGGGAGACAGTGGAGAGAGAGTGGAGAGAGAGAGAGAGAGTGGAGAGACAGTGGAAAGAGAGAGAGTGGAGAGAGAGTGGAGAGAGAGTAGAGAGAGAGAGAGTGGAGAGAGAGAGTGGAGTGAGAGTGGAGAGACAGAAAGTGGAGAGAGACACTAAAGAGAGAGACAGTGGAGAGAGAGTGTTGAGAGAGTGGAGGGTGACAGTGGAGATAGAGAGTGGAGAGAGAGTGGAGAGACAGTGGAGAGAGAGTGGAGAGATAAACAGTGGAGAGAGTGGGGAGAGAGTAGAGAGAGAGTGGAGTCTGGAGCGAGAGAGTAGAGAGAGAGTGGAGAGGGAGACAGTGGAGAGAGAGTGGAGAGAGAGAGAGAGAGAGAGTGGAGAAAGAAAGTGGAAAGAGACAGTGGAGAGAGAGTTGAGAGAGAGAGTGGAGAGAGAGAGTGGAGAGGTTGGACAGAGAGAGTAGAGAGAGAGAGAGAGAGAGGAGAGACAGAAAGTGGAGAGAGACAGTGGAAAGAGAGTGGAGAGAGAGAGTGGAGAGAGAGAGAGTGGAGAGAGTGGAGAGGTTGGATATAGAGAGTGGAGAAAGTGGGGAGGTTGGAGAGAGAGAGTGGAGAGAGATAGACAGTGGAGAGAGAGTGGAGAGAGAGTGGAGAGACAGTAGAGAGAGGGTGGAGAGACAGTGGAGAGAGAGTGGAGTGCCAGTAGAGAGATAGAGTGAAGAGAGAGAGAGTGGAGAGAGAGTAGAGAGACTGACTGACTCAGAGACTGAATACTGACTGACTGAGCAACTGACTGGCTGAGAGACTGACTGAGAGAGAGAGAGACTGGCTGACTGAGAGAGAGTGAGACTGACTGGCATAGAGAGTGAGACTGACTGACAGAGACTGCCTGACTGGCTGAGGCAGAGAGATACTGACTGACAGAGAGAGAGAGAGAGAATGACAGAGAGAGGCAGAGACTGACTGACTGAGAGAGAGACTTATTGACTGCGAGAGAAACCTACAGAGAGAGAGACTGACTGAGAGAGAGACTGACAGAGAGAGAGTGAGACTGACTGACGGAGAAAGACTGACTGACTGACTGACAGAGACTGACTGATAGAGAGAGAGAGAGAGAGACTGACTGACTGAGGTAGAGTGAGAATGACTGACTGAGAGAAACTAAATGACTGAGCGAGAGAGACTGACTGACTGAGAGAGAGAGACTAAGAGAGAGAGAGACTTAGAGACTGACTGAGAGAGAGACTGACAGAGATAGAGAGAATGACAGAGAGAGAAAGAGACTGACTGGCAGAGATACTGACTGACAGAGAGACTGACTGTGAGAGTGACTATGAGATTGTCAGAGAGAGAGACTGGCTGACAGAGAGAGAGACTGACAGAGAGAGTCACTGATTGAGAAAGAGAGCGAGAGACTTACTGAGAGAGACTGGCTGGCTGCGAGAGAGAAAGAATGACTGACTGAGAGAGAGAGACTGACAGAAGGAAAGAGAGAGATACTGTCTTGAAGACTGACCGACTGAGAGAGAAAGAGGGACTGACAGAGAGAGAGAGACTGACTGACTGAGAGAGAGAGAGACTGAGAGAGAGACTGACAGAGAGAGGGACTGACAGACAGAGAGACTGACTGACTGACAGAGAGAGACTGACAGAGAGAGAGAGAGAGACTGACTGAGAGAGAGACTGACTGAGAGATAGAGAGACTAAGAGAGAGAGAGAGAGACTGACACAGAGAATGGAGAGAGAGTAGAGAGAGAGAAAGTGGAGAGAGCGAGTGGAGAGACAGTGGAGATAGAGTAGAGAGAGAGTGGTGAGAGAGAGTGGAAAAAGAGAGACAGAGTGGAGAGAGAGACAGTGGAGAGAGAGTGGAGAGAGACATTGCAGAGAGAGAGAAAGAGACTGACTGACTTAGAGAGAGAGACTGACAGAGAGAGGGACTGACAGAGAGAGAAAGAGACTGACTGACTGAGAGAGAGAGACTGACAGAGAGAGGGACTGACAGACAGAGAGACTGACTGACTGACAGAGAGAGACTGACAGAGAGACTGACTGAGAGAGAGACTGACTGAGATATAGAGAGACTTAGAGAGAGAGAGAGACTGACAGAGAGAGCGGAGAGAGAGTAGAGAGAGAGAGAGTGGAGAGAGAGCAAGTGGATAGAGAGAGAGTGGTGATACAGTGGAGAGAGAGTAGAGAGAGTGGTGAGAGGGAGTGGAAAAAGAGAGACAGAGTGGAGAGAGAGTGGAGAGAGACATTGCAGAGAGAGAGAGAGAGAGAGACTGACTGACTGAGAGAGAGTGAGACAGACTGACAGAGAGAGAGAGACTGACTGACAGAGACTGCCTGACTGACTGAGGTAGAGATATACTAACTGACATAGAGAAAGAGAGAATGACAGAGAGAGGCAGAGACTGACTGAGACAGAGACTTATTGAATGTGAGAGAGACCTACTGAGAGAGAGACTGACAGAGAGAGAGAGAGAGTGAGACTGACTGACGGAGAAAGACTGACTGACTGACAGAGACTGACTGATAGAGAGAGAGAGAGAGAGAGAGAGAGAGGGAGACTGACTGACTGAGTTAAAAAGAAAATGACTAACTGAGAGAAACTGAATGACTAGGAGAGAGACTGACTGCCTGAGAGAGAGAGACTAAGAGAGAGAGAGAGAGACTTACAGACTGACTGAGATGATGACTGACTGAGAGAGAGACTGACAGAGATAGAGAGACTGACAGAAAGAGAGAGACTGACAGAGAGAGAGGCTGACTGACAGAGAGACTGACTGAGAGAGCGACTATGAGATTGACAGAGAAAGAGACTGGCTGACAGAGAGAGAGACTGACAGAGAGAGTCACTGATTGAGATAGAGAGCGAGAGACTTACTGAGAGAGACTGGCTGGCTGTGAGAGAGAGAGAATGACTCACTGAGAGAGACTGACAGAAGGAGAGAGAGAGAGGGAGAGAGACTGTCTTGAAGACTGACCGACTGAGAGAGAGAGACTGACAGAGAGAGGGATTGACAGAGAGAGAGAGAGACTGACTGACTGAGAGAGAGAGACTGAGAGAGAGACTGACAGAGAGAGGGACTGACAGAGAGAGAGACTGACTGAGAGATAGAGAGACTAGGAGAGAGAGAGAGAAACTGACAGAGAGAGTAGAGAGAGAGAGTGGAGAGAGAGAAAGTGGAGAGACCGTTGAGAGAGAGTAGAGAGAGAGTGGTGAGAGAGAGTAGAAAAAAGAGAGACAGAGTGGAGAGAGAGACAGTGGATAGAGAGTGGAGAGAGACATTGCAGAGAGAGAGAGAGAGAGAAAAGAGAGACAGTGGATAGAGAGAGTGAGACAGTTGAGAGAGAGTGGAGAGACAGTGGAGAGAGAGTAGAGAGAGAGGGAGTGGCGAGAGACAGTGGAGAGAGAATGGAGAGAGAGTGGAGAGAGACGGTGGAGAGACAGAGTGGAGAGAGAGTAGAGAGAGCGTGGAAAGAGAGTAGAGAGAGAGAGAGCGGAGAGAAAAACAGTGGGGAGACACTGGAGAGAGAGTGTGGAGAGAGAGTGAAGAGAGAGTGGAGAGAGAGTGGAGAGATGGTGAGAGTAGAGAGAGAGAGAGAGTGAGAGTGGAAAGAGAGAGTAGAGAGAGCGAGAGTGAGACAGTAGAGATAGAGTGGACAGAGTCTCCTGAATGTTCAGTTACTCTGCACCTGTATGGGTGTGGCCACTTCCTGGTAGTGGGGTGGGGTAGATGCATTTGATTGGTTGGTTCCTCTGTTGCTTTGTTGTGATGTGTGGTGGATGATCCTGATTGGTTCACAGGCTCAATTGGGTGTATTTTGTATTTCCGATTCGGTATTTACCGATTCAGTAAATACCGATTCAGTAATTCCCATTCATTCCAATGGGCCTGGAGGCCCATAGGGTTGAATGGGTTTTACTGAATCGGTATTTTCCGATTCAGTATTTACCGAATCAGTAAATACCGAATCGGAGAATCCGAATTTTACCGAATCTGTGAATTTTACCGAATTTTTTCCTACATCCCATTTTCCGATTCTAAAATACCGAATCGGTAAAATTCTGTATTTTAGAGTCGGTAAAATGAAATTACCTACATCTGGCCCTAATTTGTGTTTCTTGTTCTTGAACTGGAGTGATACATTGCTTAAAATGTGTTTGGTTTCTTACTGTTGTTCTGTTTCCATTCTTTGCAGTAATTGCCAACCCTTTAATTTTTGTTATTTCTAACGGTGATGGATGAAATCTACTTGCAGAATTTGTTCATTTACTTTTTTTCACTAATAAAAGATCTCCAACTTGATAACCTCTTTCTTGAATGCTTTTTCTTTGATCTGTATATTGTTTTGTTTCATCCTTTCATCTTTCTTTGTAATTTTATCATGTTTTCTAGGAGGTTTTAATGGTACTGGTGGCAGAATTGTTTGTCTGGCTTTCCCAAATAAGGAGTCTGAAAGATAGTTTCCTGTTGATCTATGAGGTGTAAGACCTAGCAGAGCTTGATTCATGGAAATTTGTGAAAATTATTTAGCTCTTTGAATAGACTGTATTTTAGTAGCCATCAACCTTTCTTCTATTCCATTAGCTTATGAAACACAGTCCCATTAAAAGGTGAACCATTGTCTCTCTTCAATATTTTAGGTATACCCCATGTGGGTAAGATGTCTTCTAGATCAGGAACTATCACAGACGTAGAAATGGATGACACCATCTTTGCAATTGGAAAACTAGAGGATTCATAAAATATGACAAACAAATATTGTCCAAAAAGAATATTATCCCGGTGCACTCATTTTTTGATCTGTTTCGACACAGTTAATTGACTCTTTTTGGGCGGTACTCAAGTCGTCACACGTAGACTAAACGTGCCTTTCAAAATGTCAACAATTATTGAGGGTAGAACCCACTATCCCCAAGGCTGAGCACTCTTTTTACGCAGAAAACAAGTTCCTACTTCAAGTTTTTCTTATTTCAAGTTCATCAATTTTATTTGCATAGTTCAAATCTTAATCGTTGATACGTTGTATATTTATGAACAGAAATTCATAGCGAACATAATTCCATTCTTATGTCGTCATAAACTGATTCTCAAAGATGTTTCCATTCACCCAATGCATTTCGGGTCCACAACAACATGACCCCTCGTCAGGGGTCTGAAAATTAAGCGCAAACAGGACCAAATTAGTCACTCATACAATATACTACAACATTAAACATTGCATTTTGTCACAACGTGATATCGAAAACTCATAAAGTGATAGCTCCTTGCAAAATTAAACCACAAACATTTAAAGTTGACTAGCAGCTACATTTGACTCTGACGACTGAAACTAAAGAATTGCTTTTTAAAAACTCTAAATCACGGAACCTCGATGGGTTTTGGGGGAGCACCCTCCTATGCAAACATTTTCATGCAAAAATTCGAAAAAGATTACATTCTGAGCAATCAAACCTGGACAGATGGCTTGATTTTATTCAAGCGCTTCATCGACGATATCTTTTTGATATGGCATGGGTCTAAAGAATCTCTTGAGTCAAACATCATCAAACTCAACACTTACAATGAAAGGATCAAGTTCACCTACACAATTTCAAACACAGCTATAGCATTTTTGGATGTTCAAATCATCTTGAATAACAATGTCATCACCACCAAAGTTTTCCATAAACCTACAGATAGAAACGCTAGCCTCCTATTCACGAGCTTTCATCCTGAACCCTTAAAGAAACATCTGTCCACCTCCCAATACATCAGATTGAAAAGAATTAATTCAGACGAACAGGAATCAAAGATTGAAATACAGAAGCAAACAGAAAAGTACAAGTTGAGAGGTTATCCCGTTGATATTTTGGAAAAAGCATCAACCAAAGTTGAGAAAATGAAGAGAAGTGATCTATTGGCTACCAAGATCAAACAACAACAACGGAAAACCATTTGTGTTTTAAAATATTCTTCAGACTCTCGCAAAATCCAAAACATTATCAACACACATTGGCATTTGATCCAAACTGAACCAGATCTTAACACTTTGTTCGACAAGAAAATCACGTTCGCCTTTCAAAGGTCTAAAAATCTGAAAGAATTGTTGAACATTACGACCAAACCTAAAACAGCTTGGAAAGGCATGTCTAAATGTTTCAACTGCATTCATTGCAACAATGTTATCACTGGAAGAACAATTAGTCATCCGACTAAGGGTTTTCTAATCAATTTGCACCACTCGAGCACATGTGACACTGCCAACTGCATTTACCTAATTAAATGCCCATGCGGAAAAATCTATATTGGACAAACAGAGCGTAAGATTAAGGTCCGTATCACGGAGCACAAAAGCAATATTAGACTGAGCAACGTGAAATCAGCGTTGGCAAGCCATTGGAAAGAAATGGGTCATCAAATTTCTCATTTAAAACTCATGGTTATCGAGAGTATCCAGGAACGCCCAGACATGGATCCTGTGAACCAGAGACTAAGGGCAGAATTTTTTTGGATAAAAAAACTGAATTCAACCCAGCCCTTTGGGCTAAATGACCGGATCGAACATGCATGTTTTCTATGATTTGGAACTCTAGCGTTGACTTTTGACATCTTCTGATCCCCGCACATTTTTCAAGTATCTTAATGTTTGAATTGTCTGTTGATCACAGAAAGTATTTCAGTCATTGTTTAGTACAACACTACGTTATATACATAAAGTTTTTAGATTCAAATTCTGAACTTCCTTTCGACTCTTGGTCTGGTAAATGGAATAGGTTTCTCACACGATCGGTGTCACTGGGCCGCCATTGGCCGCGGGCCCGATCAGGTGATTTAAATCTCGTGACCAGAACTTCCGTTCACACACGCGGAATTTGAATCCCAACCGTGAAGACGCTGCTGCGTCCCGTTACTCGTAAGTGAGAATGCGTTTGATTTTGAGTTTTTAAAAAGCAATTCTTTAGTTTCAGTCGTCAGAGTCAAATGTAGCTGCTAGTCAACTTTAAATATTTGTGGTTTAATTTTGCAAGGAGCTATCACTTTATGAGTTTTCGATATCACGTTGTGACAAAATGCAATGTTTAATGTTGTAGTATATTGTATGAGTGACTAATTTGGTCCTGTTTGCGCTTAATTTTCAGACCCCTGACGAAGGGTCATGTTGTTGTGGACCCGAAATGCATTGGGTGAATGGAAACATCTTTGAGAATCAGTTTATGACGACATAAGAATGGAATTATGTTCGCAATGAATTTCTGTTCATAAATATACAACGTATCAACGATTAAGATTTGAACTATGCAAATAAAATTGATGAACTTGAAATAAGAAAAACTTGAAGTAGGAACTTGTTTTCTGCGTAAAAAGAGTGCTCAGCCTTGGGGAAAGTGGGTTCTACCCTCAATAATTGTTGACAAACAAATATTGTCCGGAATCCAATGGTTCATAGAAATCACCTGCTAATTCAGACCACACAGTATCAGTAGAGATGCGTGGCTCCATGTGAGAAGGTGGTTCTGACCATTTTATCCTCCTGGATGTTTTGCTTTTTGATCACCTGGTTTTCAATCTTTTACTGTGGGAGAGCCTCATAACCTATGACTCACCAATGATAAACTCATGCTAAAATGGACTGTGCCTGTTTACCACCAGTGTCCAATGATTAGATAAGGCCATTGCATCACAGCTAGGGTGAGGGGCAATTATCTGGTTACACGTGAATATTTGTGCACACGTTTAAGGGCTGCACATGGGAGACTCCTGTCTTGTGCAGTCCAGTCTTGCGCAGCCCAAGAGCTGTGCACAGGTAGTGCAGAAGGGACTAATCAGTGTTGGGTAAGGACCCGGCATAGGCCTTATAATGTAGGTGTACACATGTAGGGAAAGTCAATGTGCTTTACGTTCTTGTTTGTAGTGATGCTCCATTATGCTCCTATGCCAAAGGCTGACTTCAGGCTCAGCTCTGATTCCCTTGGATCCACAAACTCCAGAGTCACAGCCATGTACACTGTAACCTGTGTGACCAGATTCATCCTGTAAAGTCTAAAGTTATAACGGTATAGCTTATGGGTCATTCAGGAATGTCATATTTCTCTGGCGCAGCTCAAGATCAGAGCTCAAGCCTGTGTCACCCTCCTGGGCTAGGTTAATTACTTTTCTCTCTTGCGCATGAACAAAGGCCTCCCCCATAAATGGAGCAATTTCTTGTGATTAGATCAGCTCCTCGAAAGAAATGGGTGGGCTGGACTGCTCTGCATAAATCAGGCAGCTGTAATCGTGTGCCAGGAAGAGGGCTTGCCCAATCCCACTGAACAAAGGGAGTGAGCTCAGACTCTGAAGCCAAACCAGTAGGAAGGCACCCTTGAAGTTTTGCTTAGGCAGGCCCTGGCAGTGATGTCATTGAGGGGTGGAATTAAGACCCCCAGAGCAGATGTGCAAAGTGACTCCTGGGTAATGCCATCTTGAAGTATCTCAGGCTGTGTAGGAAGGTTGAACCACAGGCAGACAGGTGATGTGGCACCTCAGGATAGGCCAGAGGTGAATCCATGCTGGCACCTCCAAAACCCCCTCATGAGGTCTTGCACAGGGGGGAGAGATCTCTACTGGATGTGATTTTTTGTGGAACACTGGGATTGGAGTCTGACACCATGGATAATTGAAAGGAGGAACCCCCTGACTGCGGTCTGACCCCAGGACTCTGACTTTTATTGACCCTAGGACCAGTGGGGCACTCCCCATGACCAGGGAAGCCAGTTCCCTTACACACCCTGAGGACCAGTCGGGGAAAAAACTGGGTTTATGTGCAAGAAGGAGAGGGGCCAAGAAGGAGAGAAAAGCAAAAGGCTGGCACAGGGAGCCCGGGAAACCTTCCTGCAAAGTGTGTCATCTTTTAGGCCAGGTCACCGGATGAAAATGTTCTAGGTGCCATAGTGGAGGAGCCACCGCTGGCTGGCTGCTTTGTCAGCCTGAAGGAGTGGGCAGGCCTGAGAGTGAGTAGTTGCTGTGTCTAAACCTCAGGAGCGGATAGACCAGTGAGGAGTCACTAGCTTCTGTAGCAGCACACTAGTTTGCTGGCTGTATGAGGAGCCCGCGGGGCAGCTGGCGGTGGGCTCCCTGAGCTACTCTCTAATGTTTCCGGAACTCCTGATGCACACAGGGTGACGGCGTGGGACTGGGCATCCCAAGGCGAGTGACACAGTGTGATGCCGCTGTTGGAGAGGAAATGGAGCACTCTAAAGAAGTGACCATCCCAGCTCAGTGAGAAAGCCGCTGCTCTAGTATGCACAGATGAAGCCGAGGAGTGCCCCATAATGCCCTGAGGGGCTTGCTTGCATTTTTCAATGCAAATCCCTCATTCTCATCCCGTGATGACCCCAGAAGGATGGGTTACCACCCAAATTTAGCCCAAGTGCAAAGGGAGCTGCATCAGCAGCACAGTCTCCCCCCAAAAGGATTCAAAATCCCTCCCAATTAGTTTGGTAAGACTTGAAATGGATAAGCCCTCAAGGGTTCTAACGGGTTTACAAGTATTCCTTGGGCTGGAGCTTTTGCTTATGACCTTGGAGTGTTGTTACTTCTAGGGGCAAAGATTTTGGTTGCAAAACATGTTGCCTGAATTGGTGCAATGTGAGTTGTTATATTGTTAAAGGCCCCCTAGAGGTGAAAGGCTGTAATTACATGTGCAATACTTATAGAAGTGATATTCTTTTGGGGCTATTTAAGGTGCAGTATTTTATAGTAAAAGTCTTTAATAGTGTATGCTGCAATCACCCTCTAGGGTTGAGTGATATAATTGCATAAGTTGAGATTATAAAGGTAAACGTTAAATTGTGTTAATCATGCTAACAGTTATGATGAGTACACCTAGCAAGCATAGACATTTACTCTTGCTAATGCTTTATTTAAAAAATGGGTCTGACAGCCACTTGTTCTCAAAGTTTGTATGCTTTATTGCCCTCAATCATTGTAATATTTAATTATTGTATTTATTACTATGATGAAATGCTTGGTGAGGTAATGAGGTTAACAGCTGCATGTTCTAGTGCCAATATTAAGAGCTCTGTACTCCAAGTTATATTCAACCCTGGCATTTAAGGACAAAATAATGTTTATACAAGTGAGTTGTGGTACTAGACTGCCCCATATTCCCCTAGGGAGGAGTAAGGATTATGCAATATCATCCAAAAGTATTTCCATCATCTTGTATATATTTGCAAATTGCTGCATAGCATTGAGTAGTCTGTGTATAATAAATGTACCTTTTCATTTTCAAAAGAAAAAGCACAGACTGGTAAAATCATTTATTGTGTGTTATTGTTGTGTATCTGTAAATGGTTATTACTAGCCTCCACCACCTCCTTTGAGTACGCCTTGTACTGTTCTGCTTTGCTACCCTATGAGAGTCAAGCTCTACAATGAGGTGTTTGATTCCCAGTGAAGGAAAACAGTAGACACATTACATGTGCAAGCCACACAATGAATGACTCATTTTCTAACACTCTTCAACATTTCTTTATCTTGTAGTGCATTGGCATAGGTGCAAGCTTGTGCAACCTCTTCAACTCGACGGTCAAGTCTTGTAAACTACACCTTTTCATGCAAAATACTTTTTGTTGATGATATCCCTCTATGACTTTTCATGCGCCAAATCAATTACACACTTCTGCATATACGCGAGATACCTATTCTGTTACCTCTCAGGAGAATCCCAGATGGGGTTATTGTAAATTCAGTTTGTACATTTTTAAATGTAGGTATATCCCTTTTGTTCACCCAGGTTGGAAATGTATCATAGCATTACGTGCTTCCAATTGTTTGCAGTTATTATTCATCTTACCTCTTCAAGAGTATTATCATTGACAGATTCATAGATTAACTCTTGTTCTGAGATTGTTTCAAGAACTATTAACTTGATTATAAAATGCGCATACTCTTTAACTTCATTCCCTCATTCCTTGTTCATGCTTATTGAATGTCTGCACAAATAATCTTTTTAAAATCATAATCTATTTACCTTATAACCTATCTTTCAGTGTGAACAAGTCTCTTCGCTTTTGGATTTCCCAAAATAGTTGTCACTGCTTGAGGATGTGTGAATACCACACAGGGTTTTCAAAATCACAAATCACAGTAATACTCACACACCCAAACCACAGCCAAACTTTCTTTCATAGGATACGAAAAATAGTTTCTATGTCAGTTAGACTTTTACTGTTGTGTGACTCCTCATATCAAGGCGTTTCTTTCCAGGTTTATGTAGCACAAGAATGGCATCTAATCCACAGAACTAGCATCTACTATTAGCTCAGTGTGCAATTCTGGGGAAAAATATTTTTAATTTGCTGCTGATCCTATATCATCTTTAATCTCAAATGCACATTAACACTATTCATCCCAGTTAAAAGTTATTTTCTTTTTGTTAACTCTCTGAAAGATGAGCTGATAGTGGCATAGTTATTGACATAACACGGGCAATAACTAGCCATTCCTAAGATAGAGTATGATTCCACTATATCTTTTGGAATAGTTGTTAACGTTAAATATGATACTTTCATATGGTCTGGACTCATTGACTTGTGTCATTCCTGTTTCCCTTAATATATGCTCATAGAAAGTTACTTCTGGCTTACTGATTTCACATTTATCTGGATTTTATGTGACTCCAGCTTCCATACGTTCTTGATACACTTCCTTTAAAGCTTGATCATGTTCACTTTCTGTTTTTCCAAATACTAATTTGTCATTATTAGAGTTTTTTTAGTTTAGCATGCACGTGCTCTGAATGTCAATGTGAGCAAGGTGAACTTGTGGCGCTTTTGACTGCCAAGTGCTTTTCATTTTCGGTTCAGCTGTAAGCACAAATTGCTTTTGACTGTCGATTGTCTTTTATTTTCAATTTAGTGGAATGCTCTTGAAATGCAGTATTGATCCTGAAAGTCCAGTGGTGAGTGTGCTTGAAATACAGGCAATATTCTGCTCCTACCAGCATATTTCGATTTTGCACGTCGGAGGTTCAATTGGCACACATTGCAAATCTGTAACAATGAGTGAAGTACAGGAGATGATCATGATATGCCAAAGGTACATTTATTGACATTGAAAGCTGGGATTGCTTCCTTCAACTCTTTGGCCTCAGAGCTTCTCTTACAACTGACCACAACTTGCAAACTAACATTCTATATGTGCTTATGACCACATAATTCTATATCAACATTCTGTATATTACATAACTACACTGACTTACCCGTGTATTCAACCGCCCTAAATAAAGTGTCAGCTCTCTCAATGTTATGTTATTATAATTTATTATGCACAAAAATCACCCGGGAGGGGTATCTTGGCGAGAATGTGAGTATAACAAGCAAAAAGTGACACAGTTAAAATAAGTTAGCCTTAAGTAATATCCTGAATTGAAGATGATCCTTTCAAATTCGCATTTATTCCAATAAAAAGGGGCTAGGAAAGAAAATGCCCTGCCCCCTGACTGGGACTTTCTGACCATAGGAACCGTGAGCAGATCTTTGTTGCAGATCTTAAAAGTCTTAAGAGAGTAGCGAGTAAGCTTTAAAGATAGATAGGTAGGCTCTTTACCAAAATAGAGTTTCGTGAGCTGATTAGTAGATCTTAAAGATAACTCTGTTTTTCACTGGTAGCCAGTGCAAAGTATGTAAAAGAGGGGAGGAAGCAGTTCTAGAAATGAGATTTGAGATGAGAGGGGCAGCGGTGTTCTATACCACCTGAAGTTAAGTTCAGAAAGCAACGACTTGTTTGCTGAAGCCAAGAGAGAATTACCATAATCCAGACGTCTGATGACCAATGCCTGGTCTAAAGTTTTCCTTGCTGTAAGTGGAAATAAAGAAAAGGCTCTTCTCACGAAATGCATCATGTGGAAGCATGAGCCTACAGTAGACATAACCTTTTTTTTTATAGTGAGAGATTGATTTATCCGGACTCCCAAGTTTTTAACTACTAGTTTAGGTAAAGGGGCCTCACCAAGTTCCGTGGGCCACCGATCGGGATTCCAGAGCTGTTGGGTCTTCCCAAACAGCATAATCTCTGCATTTGCTGCATTTAATGTGCATACAGTTTTCAGTCATCCAGGCGGCAATAGTCTTCATACTGGCAGTGAGTGTTTCTTTAGTTTTGACCAAATTGTTATCTAGGGAGATTAGAAGCTGTGTATCTTCTATATATGGTATAATATCAAAGCCACAGTCTCTGACAATTTTGGCAAGAGGAGCAACATAAATGTTAAAAAGTGTAGGGCTCAGGCATGAGCCTTTGGAAACCTCCTGTCCAAAGTCATGGTTCGAGATTTATAAGAACCTAGAATAACCATTTGGGTCCTGTTGGAAAGGAAATCTGTTCCATGGATACCTACCTTATGAAGCCTATAAAGTAACTTAGGATGAGATACAGTATCAAATGCTGTGGACAGGTCCAGCAGCACCAGCATAGATGGTGACCGCTACCAGAGCTGTCTCTGTAAGTTGATAGTCTGAAGCCAGACTGTGCTGAATCTAAGATTCTATTAACCTCCAGATAGTCTATAAGTTGTTTTATATATGTTTCACTAATGCCTTCCCCAATAAAGGGAGCAGGGAGATGGGTTATTAATTGGCAAGATTGGTTATTGCCAAGTTGACCTTTTTTTTAATGGGTCTGACCTGAGCCACCTCCTAGACTGATGGAATTTGTCCTTTATTGATAGGTAAATTGAACAGAGAACAAATTGAAGGGGCACGCTGATTGGAGAGGTCTCCAAAGTTCTAGGGGGGCAGACATCTAAGGGAGAGCCTGATTTAGCGAGATACAGATTTTCTGAATTGTCCCTGGTGTAGAACATTTAAATTTGCTTAGACTTGTGGCACAATTAGGGGGAGGTGCACATAAATCAAGCTTCTCATAAGCCTGATCAAGTGAACAATAGAAATTCTGATAAATCATTTTGATTTTGTCTACAAAATGGTTAGCTAAGTAATCACAAAATGTTTGTGATGAATTTATTTCTTGGGAACAATCTTCAGAATTTACAAAAGTATTAAGTCGTTTAAGAGAGGCTTTGGAGGAGTTTTTGGCCTCAGGGATTTGGTTTGATGTAAGCATTTTACGGGCTTACGTGGAAGAGGTGTGTTGCAGCGTCCAGGGTGCCTGATTCCGGACCAAAGCGTTCATGGTTCGATCCCCGGCTCCAGCAGCAGGGTAGCCCAGCACCATGTGGCTCTGGGCAATAGTTTGCTTAATCTTCCTGATGGCCCCCAGCAAGGAGACACCTCTACTGGAGGCAGCTGTGCGCTTTACAAATGCTGGCATTTACATTTACTTGATGCTGCAATGGTACAGGTTTAAGGACACTCTGTAAGCATCCTTATCGGTTAAATTATTAGTCTGACGCCATCCTCTTTCTAACATCTTGTAAGAGGCTTTCTGTATTTTTAGTTCTGTCAAGTACCTCGGCGCGCGTATCTGCAGCATAACTTGATGATACACCGATACGTTGGACCAGGGAGAAGGAGGCACTAACAGGCTGAACCGCTAGACAAAATTAAGATGAATAATTCTGAACCCTTCAAAAAATGCTCTTTGCTCAATGTTAGTAGGAATGGAGTTAGAATAGTAAATGTGACAGGACCCACATGCACTTTCCCTAGAGTTTGGGGGAAAGGAGTTATATTTAAGTGTGAGCGCAAAATCCATTACGCTCGCGGATTTTGCGGATTTTCGGTAAATCCGCAATCCGCGAACGCTCGCGAATTTACCGAAAATCCGCAAATTCGCACGCGGCTGATTTTTTTTTCTTGGTGATACAATTTTGCGGTTTGCGGCGTTTACTTACCGTCATTCAGCGTTTGCCGAGTTGTTTTTCTTGATATTTTGCTAGTGCTGCGCCATTTTGGATCTTGCTGCGGGATCCCGCGGTAATTTGGCGAGCGCGATTACATTATCGCGGCTTGCCAACTTGCACAGCGAGAGTTTGTCAACGCGCGTACGCCGTGATCACGTATCACGGGACTTCGCAATTGCGAGCTTGTAGATGCGGTGAGCAGCAACAATCTCGCACTCGTGAAAATACAAAATTTGCAATTCTGCACAAGAAATCCACCAGCAAGCAGCATAAACCTTCTGGAAATGATGCTTTTTATCTGAATAACTCCTCAGGTTGACATTTGCCTGCACTTTTTTTGCGAGGAGTCCATTTTGGGGAGGGGGGGGGGTGAGAGGAAGGAAGTGCCCCACAGTCTTCAACTTCCTGTTCCTGTCCAGCAGGCTCCTCCCAGTGCTTTGTCCATCTCCTGGTCACTTTTCATTTGGATCTGGAGCTGGAAGGATTACTTTTTGTGGATGCTGCTGGATATTTGGATTTGAGGCCTTTTTGACTTTCTTTGGATCACTTTTGGATTAGAAATTTCACAAGTAAGTTTGTTTGGGGCAGTACAGTTGCTGCAACTACAATTTTGGAATTTTCGATTTTTGGGCTGTTTTGGGGCCTTTTGCCCAGGGGTACTCAGTGGTGGGTGCACTGAGTCTTTCTGTGGGGTGTTTTGAATTTAAACATCATGGAGGGGCTGGATGGCTTGGGATTGTGCTGATTTTTCTGTGATTTTCGTTTTTTTGGCCTGTTGTGGCCTTTTCACCAGGGGTAGTGAGTGTTGCATGGGCCTAGTCTTTCTGTGGGTTGTCTTGAATTTAAACATCATGGAGGGGCTGGATGGCTTGGGATTGTGCTGATTTTTCTGTGTTTTTCAATTTTTTGGGGTGTTCATGGGGCCCTGGCCATGTGCTGGGAGGGAGGGGGCCATTTTGAATGCAGGCAGTGTTGTTAGGCCTGCAACCATTTTGCCTAGTTTTCAACCTGTATGCCCAGGGGTAGTGAGTGTTGCATGGGCCTAGTCTTTCTATGGGGTGTCTTGAATTTAAACATCATGGAGGGCCTGGATGGTTTGGGATTGTGCTGATTTTTCTGTGATTTTCGTTTTTTGGGCCTGTTGTTGTGGCCTTTTCACCAGGGGTAGTGAGTGTTGCATGGGCCTAGTCTTTCTGTGGGTTGTCTTGAATTTAAACATCATGGTGGGGCTGGATGGCTTGGGATTGTGCTGATTTTTCTGTGATTTTCGTTTTTTTGGCCTGTTGTTGTGGCCTTTTCACCAGGGGTAGTGAGTGCTGCATGGGCCTAGTCTTTCTGTGGGGTGTCTTGAATTTAAACATCATGGAGGGTCTGGATGGTTTGGGATTGTGCTGATTTTTCTGTGTTTTTCGATTTTTTGGGGTGTTCATGGGGACAGGCCATGTGGGTGGGGGCCATTTTGAGTGCTGCTACAAGCCCTGGCCATGTGCTGGGAGGGAGGGGGCCATTTTGAATGCAGGCAGTGTTGTTAGGCCTGCAACCATTTTGCCTAGTTTTCAACCTTTATGCCCAGGGGTAGTGAGTGTTGCATGGGCCTAGTCTTTCTGTGGGGTGTCTTGAATTTAAACATCATGGAGGGCCTGGATGGTTTGGGATTGTGCTGATTTTTCTGTGATTTTCGTTTTGTGGGCCTGTTGTTGTGGCCTTCTCACCAGGGGTAGTGAGTGTTGCAAAAGCCTAGTCTTTCTGTGGGGTTTCTTGAATTTAAACATCATGGAGGGGCTGGATCGCTTGGGATTGTGCTGATTTTTCTGTGATTTTCGTTTTTTGGGGTGTTCATGGGGACAGGCCATGTGGGTGGGGGCCATTTTGACTGCTGCTACAGGCCCAGGCCATGTGCTGGGAGAGAGGGGGCCATTTTGAATGCAGGCATAGTTGTTAGGCCTGCAACCATTTTGCCTAGTTTTCAACCTTTATGCCCGGGGGTAATGAGTGTTGCATGGGCCTAGCCTTTCTGTGGGGTGTATTGAATTTAAACATCATGGAGGGCCTGGAAGGTTTGGGATTGTGCTGATTTTTCTGTGATTTTCGATTTTTGGGCCTGTTGTTGTGGCCTTTTCACCAGGGGTAGTGAGTGTTGCATGGGCCTAGTCTTTCTGTGGGTTGTCTTGAATTTAAATATCATGGAGGGGCTGGATGGCTTGGGATTGTGCTGATTTTTCTGTGATTTTCATTTTTTTTGGGGTGTTCATGGGGACAGGCCATGTGGGTGGGGCCCATTTTGAGTGCTGCTACAGGCCCTGGCCAAGTGCTGGGAGGGAGGGGGCAGTTTTGAATGCAGGCAGTGTTGTTAGGCCTGCAACCATTTTGCCTAGTTTTCAACCTTTATGCCCAAGGGTAGTGAGTGTTGCATGGGCCTAGTCTTTCTGTGGGGTGTCTTGAATTTAAACATCATGGAGGGCCTGGATGGTTTGGGATTGTGCTGATTTTTCTGTGATTTTCGTTTTTTGGGCCTGTTGTTGTGGCCTTTTCACCAGGGGTAGTGAGTGTTGCATGGGCCTAGTCTTTCTGTGGGTTGTCTTGAATTTAAACATCATGGAGGGGCTGGATGGCTTGGGATTGTGCTGATTTTTCTGTGATTTTCGTTTTTTTGGGGTGTTCATGGGGACAGGCCATGTGGGTGGGGGCCATTTTGAGTGCTGCTACAGGCCCTGGCCATGTGCTGGGAGGGAGGGGGCCATTTTGAATGCAGGCAGTGTTGTTAGGCCTGCAACCATTTTGCCTAGTTTTCAACCTTTATGCCCAGGGGTAGTGACTGTTGCATGGGCCTAGTCTTTCTGTGGGGTGTCTTGAACTTAAACATCATGGAGGGCCTGGATGGTTTGGGATTGTGCTGATTTTTCTGTGATTTTCGTTTCTTTGGCCTGTTGTTGTGGCCTTTTCACCAGGGGTAGTGACTAGTGAGTGTTGCATGGGCCTAGTCTTTCTGTGGGGTGTCTTGAATTTAAACATCATGGAGGGCATGGGATTGTGCTGATTTTTGTGTTTTTTTTCGATTTTGTTGGGGTGTATAACTGAACTGATGTTCCTCTGTCTTCCATTGCTTTTAGGTGCACAAGACTCAAGAGAACCACCAGTGCCAGGAAGAAGTCCTGCAGCGGTGTGTGTGTGCAGCATAACGTCACGCGACGTCACGTCTGGCCACAGACAACTCTGCAACTCGTGCAATTGCGGCCTGCTGTTCTGACCTGCTCTGAAGAAGATGGCCCCAAAAAAAGTTCTCCGTAGCTCCTCTAGCAAGAAAGTTGCCAGTAAGGAGCAGAAGAAGCAAGTTACCAAGGAGGCTGGTGTGCCGGCCGCCGCGTTTTTTGGGAGTAAAAAAAAAAGTACGCCTGCAGCAGCAGCGGGATCTGCTGGGGACCAAGCTGGGAGCAGCACCCCCGCTCCATTGGGCTCAGTGCCTCCACCACCACCACCACGCCAACTTAAGTCCAAGCCCTTGAGTGCTGCAGAGGCAGTCAGTGTACTTCTTCAATCACCATCGACCAGTGATGTTGGCTCATCGCAAGAAAGTAGCAGCAATGTCCCTGAATCAACACAGGTTGTTGTAACTCATCTGACAAGTGTTGAACAACCACAGCCGCAACAACAACCACATGTGCAAGTACAAGCCCAAGTACATGTGGAAGGAGAGGCAGCACAAGGAGATGCGCAAGCAGAGGTGCATGGAGGGTCACAAGTGCCCACAATAGTTGTTCCTCCCAAAGTAGGGGCACATCAGGAAATCGACAATCAAGCCGAGGTATCATTTGAGGAAGCCACTCCTCCTGATGATCATTCGTCTTCCACATCCCTAGCAAGGAAAAGATCAAGGGGGGTGTCCACATCTTCTTCAATCCCACCTCCTTCTGATGAACTGGATGAAAATTGGGAACCACCACGGCCGTCTGAGGATGAGGCACACCATGATCTGACAAAGGTACTTAAGCGTAAAAGAAAGGTCGTCGAAAGACTCATAGTTATGGCGTGTGATGAGGCTCAACAAGAAGTGGCGGATACTCCTGCTGATGAAGACTCTCACGACGACGACGCAGTCATCATAAAGGTCACTGCAGCCCCAGCGGGCATGCAGCAAAAAGACCTTTTGACCCTA
The DNA here is from genome assembly GCF_964263255.1 of Lissotriton vulgaris. Taxonomy (NCBI): domain Eukaryota; kingdom Metazoa; phylum Chordata; class Amphibia; order Caudata; family Salamandridae; genus Lissotriton; species Lissotriton vulgaris. The sequence goes on along the minus strand of NC_141693.1, from coordinate 1,217,772,674 downwards.
GCCCAAGAAGCTGCTGAGCGTGATGATGTTGTCGACGAGGAGGCAATGGAAGAAACACCACAATCATTGGAGTTAACTAGTACACCAACACCTACCGCTTCCATATTTCTTAGTCGCCAGAAGGGACCTCCATCCACCTCGACCTCAATTAGTGGTGGTGAATGTGCAAAACGTACTGAAGTTCGGCAATCCACATCCTCCACTTCATCTGGCATTAGCAGCAGGACCACCACCACCAGTATCGCCGCCTCCTCCGGCCCCCAAAGACATTTCAAGTCCGCAGTTTGGGACTTCTTTAGTGTTTGCCCAAAAAAGGAAAACTTTGCCATTTCTAGCATTTGTAAGTTGGCAGTTAGTCGTGGTAAGTTTGGTTCCAACTATGGTACCGGAGGCCAGAGAGGTCATCTTGAAAGAAAGCATGCTGTCAAATGGTTTGCGCACCTACAGGCGATCAAGGAAGCCCGAATTGCACGTAATGCTGTTTCATCTGATGATGACGAGGAGGAAGAAGACGTGTCAAACACTTCACTTACACCCAGTACCCCTGTCAGCAGCACACCCCATGTGAGCCACACTAAGAGTGTGGGAGAGAGTGAGACACCAATGCTAAAAAGTTCATCAGCGAGCATAACTGGGTCAAAGATATCATCATCATCATCATCCCGTAAATGCTTGGTCCAGGGCAACATTAAAAAGATGCTGTTTACAGAAGCGTAATATATAAGCAACCACCCACTGACGCGTCTGTATAACACTAAGCTGGCTAAAATGCTAGCTCTGGACCTTCTCCCTTTTTCTTTTGTAGAAGGTGTTAGTTTTCTAGAATTAGTGGCAGCGCTCTGCCCTAAATGGAAGGTTCCTAGCCGGTTCTATTTTGCCAGAGTTGCGGTTCTAGCACTACATGAAGATGTGCTGGAGGTGATTGGGGCAGCTTTGCAGAAGAGTGCTGTTCACACTATACATCTGACAACAGACATGTGGACCAGTGGCGCAGGCGCTGATTACATGTGCATCACTGCACACTGGGTCTCTTTTTCAGGTGTTAAAGCAAAGCTAAACGCAGGTGTTGGCCCGGACCAAGTTTTTAAAGCTGCTCGGAAACATGCAACACTAGCCATGTTTGGTTTGGAGAAACGTCACACAGCACAAAACATTTTGGATGAGTTTAACACAAAGGTCCTTGACTGGCTGTCCCCAAAAAAACGCCAGATTGGTTATGTTTCCACGGATAATGGCTCCAATGTAGTTAAGGCCATGGAGCTGGGTCAGTATTTCAGAGTGGCGTGTTTGGCGCACTGTATAAACCTGGTTGTCAAAAAATTCTTGAGTGAGAAAGACAGTCCAGCATACGAGGTAGTTGACACCTGCCGAAAAATGTGCAACCATTTCAGCCATTCTTTTAAGGCCCGGTAGCATCTGAGGAGCCTGCTACATGAACGTCGAATGCCAGTGAAAGCACTCATCCAGGAGGTGGCAACACGTTGGAACTCAACCTTTTACATGCTTGAGCGTCTGTATGAGCAGTATACGGTAGTCGATCACTATTTCTTAAAACAGGGTACAGCTCACAAGAACCTGAGGATGGGTGCGGCGCAATGGGACATAGTTAAAAGCCTGACACGCATGCTTCGTCCTTTTGAGGTCTTCACGCGTGCAGTCAGCAAGGAGGACTGTAATGTGGGAAAAGCTATCCCATTGTTGTACATGCTGGAGCACCAACTGAAGGAGGTGTCTTCTGTGTTTCAAAAAGATGAAAAAAACAAAGACCCTTTTTTTTTGGCGGAGAAATTATTAGAGCGCCTACAAGGTGATGAACGTCTTCAAATGATCCACTCACACCAGCATTACATTTGTGCTTCTATTCTGGATCCACGCTACAAAAAGACACTACCAGGCTGAGCATTCTTTCCTTTTGCTGATGAAGATGTTACAAAGTAAAAACGTTGGCTAGCCTTGTCAGACAAGAGGTTTGAAAGAGAACGGCAGAAAATTGATGGAAAAGGCAGTACATCAGCATCAGCATCAGCAGGCCATCCCCAGTCAAAACAATCCACTTCTGCACCTGTGGCTGTGGCACAAGTGACCTCTCAGCCGTTAAATACACCGGCAAACGGATCATCTGCACCAGACACAACAGTAACATTGGATGCTGAAGAGGATTGGCTAAATCGGCTTGGGTTTGGTTCTCAAAAGGTCACAGCAAAAGCTAAGCAAAGTGGAGGAACCTTGGAGGACCTTGAGTCGATGGTGCAGGACTATCTGAATGACTCAACAGAGGTCTATGTTAATGCTGAACCATTGGCGTATTGGCATTGGAAAAAAGAATTGTGGCCACAGCTCTCCAACCTGCCTTTAAACTACTTGTCTTTCCCACTCGCAAGCGTGTCTTCTGAACGTGTTTTCAGTGCTGCTGGTGGCATTGTAACTCCCAAATGGAGCTGCCTCTCGCCCAAAAACGTGGAGAGGTTAACAATGATCAAGATGAATCAGCACCTCATACCACCAGATTACAGAGTACGAGAAAGCACGCCGGATGAAGACGAGGTGGGCAGCAACGTAGATGAGGGAATTTCTTCTCTGTCAGGTGACACTGAGCTCACCCTGCCTGAATTTGCAGAGTATGATGACAAAGCCTTATTCTTATTCCTGGACCCTGACACCGAGCCCTGAAAATGAGATAATGAATCAATAACTTTCTTTTTCGTCCTTATTCACTTTTATTCCTGTGTGTCTGTCTTTCTTTGTTGTGCACAGTTGATATAATTAAAACTTTAATCACCTAATCACAAAAACAAGCCCATCAGCAGAACTGTCTTCACTTTTTTGCTTATTGATTTGAAGGTGCCGCAGTCTGCATTCCTCAGGTTCACAAGTTCAGAAGAACATGCTCCTCTATCCTCCTCCTCCAGACTCCTATTTCCATCAAAGCAGAGGGCTGGATTACGCCCAATGAAGAAAGACTCAGCACTTGTGGGGGTGTTCTACTTCTTTGCGGGTGAGTTGACGGCTCTGGGGCCATTGCTGGGAAGCTCCAATACCGGATAAAAGTGGTTTGGACCAAATCGGAGGCGGAATTAATTTTGTGTTTTTGCTGACTTGCTTGCCTTCGAGGTGCTCTTTGGGGGGGTTCCGGGTGTTTGTGGGTGAGTTTTGGGGTCTGGGAGCACTGCTGGGACACTCTAATCTTGATTGCATTTGCTTTTCAGGAAATCCGTGGTGGAAAACTGGAGGTATGGCCTAGCTGCACAGCTCGTTTGGAGTATGAGATTTTGCTTTTGAGCTGTTTGGGGGTGTTGTGCTTTTTGGCGGGTGGGTTGGCGGGTCTTGGGGCATTACTGGGAAGGTCTAATACCGGATAGAAGTGGTTGGGACAAAATCCATAAGGAAAAGCCTTTTGGCACTTTTTGTAACTTAGGGTTCGTTAGGGTTAGCCCTAGCAGCAGGATTGCATGTGTTTTGGGGTGTTCTAGATTTTTGCAACTGAGTTCTGGGGTCTTAGAGCAATCATGAGAATGTGTAATTTTGGTTGCAAGTCATTTGAAGAAAGTCCATGGTGGGAAAGGGGGGATTTGGCACAGTTAAAGAAAGCCTCAGCAACTATTCTTAACTTAGGGCTCGTTAGGGTTAGCAGTATTTCTATTGCATGTGTTTGGGTGGGGGGGTTTTCGAGTCTTGGAGCGATGCTGGCTATGGATACTTTTGCTTGCTTGCAAGTGGTTTGAATACAATCCACGGTGGGTAAGGGGGTATTTGGGCCTACTTTTACTTTCGAAGTACGTTTTGTCACCAGTTTTCTGCTAGGCCTCGTTTTTTGAGATCTGATTGGGGGTCTTCTACATTTTTGCAACTGGCTTTAGTAAGGGTCTGGGTGGAAGCACTGCTGGGAAGGTCTAATTTTGTTCTAAAACACAGTTTACAGTACACCTAGCTTGAGGGGAAAGATCCGCTAAATTAATTTGCCCATACTTATTTATCCTTCAAAAGGTGACTCAGACAGAGTACGCACTTTCAAAAATGTTGTACTGTCTATTAGGAAAATCAAAGTGTGACTTTTTGCACTACACAGCGTACATAGCTTATATTTATTTATCAGTGCTGTTTTTCGTTCAATAATTACAGGCCGGGTTTCAGTCTGTGCAATGGGGAAAAAAGGATGGAGTCAGGCTTCACATTAGCGAGCCGCAATTCAGCATCCGCCAGGCAGGCAGTGGACAGGGTGCCTTCTGGTCACCAACATTGATGGACGAAGCGTCAGCTGGAATGGAGGAGTGCCGCTAATAAGAGGAATTGTTTGCTGCATGCAACTTACTTACCAAATTCAACCGGACAACTACAACAATACAGATACAGTATCCATTCTTTTCTTCAATGAGTGTGTGTGACGGCATTTCTTGGATCTCTCTCTGCTTCTAAATTGATCCCTACAGCCATTCTATAGGTTTTACTTCGGCTATTTTTTAAAACTAATTTAATGTAGCCCTGTACTGTCGCATTCTGTCATTCACGGTTGTCGAAAGTACTACTTACTTTTCTGTAACAATGCATTCAGTAGTGCATGCACTTCCTTTATGTCACGTAAAAGATTTATGGTTAGCTTTGTACCCAAAAATTTCTTTATGTTCAATTATTGTTTGTCCATGCTGTGCTTTTTTTTTCTCTCAACAAAACCTACCCAAAAAGAAACCCCCATTCCCATCCATTTTACAAACCCTAACCCTCTTCCCTCGGGTTGTGTGGTTTTGCTTGATGTGTGACTAAATGACATCAATAATTCCACACACTTGCTGGGGAGGATAAGGTCATAGCAACAGGCTGGTGAAGGAATCCGAGGATATATTCTAGACTTACTCAGCTTCAGTACTATTTCTTGTAGTAGTAGCCAATGTCAAAGAAATCATACACAAGTACAAGTTATACTATCAATACTTTACCCTTTGTTAGGCTACATTGTGGCACTGTTGTAGTCTAGTGTACTGTCACCTGCTATATTCTCTATCGTACCGTTGTAATGCTACAGTAAGGACAAACCAGGTTTCATTTTCTTTTTTTCCACAGCCATGCAACTGCCACTGTGTCACACCACTAGTACCACCGCAATGAGGAGGAAATGTCAGCCGCCCTGGATTGCAACCTTAATCGCCATTTCCCGTGGAGCCAGCCCTGGGCCTAGCCCTACTTTCAAACAGAAATTACAGGTAAGATACGCGTTTGGTTGGAGGTAGTATAATGGAGTATTAATAGAGACGAGAGATTGACGGTAGTACTACTAAAGTCCTAGGACTATTCAGGAAAACAAACTTATTGTTAAACCCCCACCCACCAGACTCAAAAGCAGTAAAAAGCAGGTATGGTCAGATAAAGTTTCAAAAAGTATATTTTTATAGTCCTAACAAAATAATCTCCAGCAAGACCCTCCCTAACCCCAACGATTGTCCTTCAAAAGTCCCCAAAAAACCCAACTCCCAATTCCCACCCCCCAAAAGTCTCTAAAAAAGGGGCAAGGGACACTACAGCAGGGTGCTGTTGACTTTAGCAGCCAGGGCATCATGCTCCTTGCGGAGGGTGGCATGTTCGAAGCGGAGGCCCTCCACCAAGTTCTTATAGTTCAGGACCTCCTGCTCCAGGTAGGACAGTCTGAGGGATAAGCGGCGCCGGCGTGCCTTGCAAATCCTGTGGGGGGCAGCTGCTGTCTTTGCTGCTCGGCGGTGGCGTTTGGCTTTGGTAGCCCGGCTCCGTACCGCTGGAGCACTGCGCTGGCTGGCAGCCCGCACTGAGGAGGATGCAGCTGTCCCAGTGGACGTTGTTGTAGTACCAGACTGCGTCTCCTCCTCCTCCAGGGCCACCAGCCGCCGATATTCAGCGACAGTGGCATCCAGCCTCCGTTGCCGGGCCATTCGAGCCAGCTCCCTCCTCCTTGATGGTCTCTTGGATTTGGAAGGAGCAACTATATGAAGAAAAAAAGACATAGTCTGTAACCAAAGATCCTTAAGATTAACACAAAATGATTGAGCAGAAAGTTGTCACAGTACAAGTAGCAAATAGAAAGCACAGTACATAACTATTGAGGACAGTATCTATGTAACCTCCGACTTCTTCATCCTCGCTCTAACATTAGTGGGAGTTTAAGGAACAAATTCTACGAGCAGTATGGACTTCCATTACAGTCGACTATGACAGTACACCAGTCTTATTCTTCTTCTTCTCTCTTGTTTAGGAAAATTGGTATGTTATCTTATGCAAGGCGGCATAATGCCAGCGCAGTGAACTTGCACCCGAGAAAAACAGACGCACACCATGGTGAGTGAGACAGAATTGCGTTACTGTACCGGTCCCGTACATGCAGGTGGTGAAGCTCTTACTTTTCTATTACGGGTGGCACTGAGAATACTCTGTTAAAAGGGCTACTGCTTAATTAATTTAGCTTTCACCCTACAGTGCAAATGAGTGTTAGAAAAGGAAAATGAAGAAGCTAAATAATCTGATTATCTATCACTTCACATGGGATGTATTTGATGACATATGGGATGACTTTTGGTGCTTTGCTTATTATTGAGTGAACAGTGATACACCCACACATGAATGACGTACTACTACTAAACCAAAGTTATTAAGAGAGGTAGGGAGTGTCCACCATAATAACCGGATATATGCTGTGCTTGCAGTTGCAATACAAACTACTGCTACTATTCATGGTAGTATTTGGACAAAATTACAACTTCTTTTCCTTGCCTTTCCTACACTGGAACTGACGTGCGGGTGCGGTGTTACATGCTCTTCAAAGTAACACTTAGTTCATCCAGTGACCGTCTACTCTCTCTAGATACACATATGCTATCTAAGAGTCAGATAGTACCATGAATGATCCAGGCATCCATCCATTCAAAGTATATGCACAGATACAGTTTCTGTTTCACCCACCCAGGCTGTTCTCCTTCCACCCATCCTTGCTTCAGCATTCACCCAGCCATGCACCATACCATATTCTTTCCTTCCCAGCCACCTCGGGGACCAAGCAAACACATATCATTCTTCTTTGCCAGTCATCATTACATTTCTCGTCCTTCCACACTTACTTACACCCTTCTTTCGCTTTTCGTTCATCCCATCCATCAAGTTCATCTCAGATCTGATTGGGATTCTTCTCGCCAAAAACTTCACAGCTAAGTCGAAGTACATTTAGAGGAGGCTACTACCTGGTTTATTTATGATACACCCGTGCAGAGTACCTCTGCCCGCCACCACCGTGTTATCCCTCACAGGAATGTCCTTGTCCAGCACTTGCACCGCCTCCTCCCCAGAGTTGTCCTCCTCGTCCAATGCCGCCACCACCTCCGTGCTGGCCCCGCCTCCAGATGTTCCACCTACAAAGTACATTTAAAAATGTTAGAATACACCACTCACTACTATATAATATTTGGTCTAGGAGGAAGAAAGGAATGTGAACAAAACAGTATACAATTTAATAATTTGTGACTGTCTACTCTAAAGTAAAAATGTCCCTTTCTCCAGGGAAGGCTGTTGTCTTGCTGCACTTTCTGGCACAACTGATGAATGCTTGCTTTTTATTTTTAACACGCACCACTTTTTCTCCTAACAGACAGAAGCTTGACTTCTAAGAACATGAGCAGGATCAAGTTCAAACCAGGTGAGAGCTCGGCTCGACCACAAGAAATGTGTCCAATTAATCATCAGCACTAAGCACTTTTCCATTTTCAGTTAAACGTTTACTTTTATGACAAACTTGATTTTAATAAATGTGTTTACTTTTAATAAAGCTTTTAAACTTAAATAGACTCTGTGGTTTTTGTTCCTCCAGACTAGAGTGGAAGAGCTAAAGGTTTTGCAATTTTTGCAAGCATGAGTCCGTGTCTCTGACATCATTGGGGAATAATCATCGGTGACTTTGGGAGCTAATTGACTCTGCCACACTATCTAGTCAGTAAGGAGATTGGGGGTTCAACTACAAAGTCTGTTATCACTGAGGTATGTGGAAAGTCTAACAGCACCTATTATAATTGATAAGCTAAGCAATGCATTATTTAATGTCCATAGTTCTGTTTGTGCAGATTTGTCCCTGCAACAGTAGTAGAATGGATTGTCCTCCTATCCAAACCAAAAGTAAAGTAGTATCTTATTCTTTCTTGGTGGTCATTCACCTTTTTATTGTTGGCAATTGTCAAAGCATAAACATATAGAAGACTTGAAAAGACATTATGGACAATCCCAGAGGACTGCACTCAGAGCATAGAGCTATTGCTGACTAGAATGGGAGTCCAATGGAATTGCCAAATGTGCAATCTTAGTTAGCTACACAGACAGACTAATAAGAATAATCTAGTAATACCACACGGAGTCATAGTCGAGGCAGGATAAGAATTTAGATCCAGTCTTCAAGAAGATCAAAGACGATTTAGAAAAAATCGAATGAGGAACGCTGGGAAAAAATAAGTACTCTATATTAAAATTGAAACTTACTGTGGCCAGCAAAGGAGCCCTCGCCTGCCCGATCCTGGCCTGCATCCTGAACAGCACCCTCCTCCTCCTCCTGTGTCCTCCTCTTGCCCCTGGGGGAAGCTGATGTACAACATGAAAGAAAGAAAAACAGAAACATGGATGATATTTGTCAACCAAATCAAACATTTCAAAAGAACTAACAAAATATTTTGGCGAAATAGCAAATAGACATCATGTGGTCTACTACGTTATTAGTTATTTGCGGACCGTCGAATTGGAAACTTCTTATGTAACTCACTAAACAAAGTACTAAAAAGGTTTGCCCAGGATTGGCAGGCAGCAGTCCGCAGCACGCGAAGTGACAGCCAAAGTCCATTGTGATTGCAGATCAGCGACAACACTAAAGTTTCCTACTACATTAACCAGTCATTAAAATACTCTAACTATCAATCCACCACCACTATTTCTTCTTATCGCCATGTGTACAAAGGAAGGACTGGACTTGAGTCTGTAGGGGCTGATTTAGAAGCCCCTTGCGGCTCTTTTGCTCCACTGTTGCGTGACTTTTGTGACGCAGCGGCAGCACAAAAGAGGCGCAATGGTGTGGCGTATATTAACAACGTGACGCATATGGGAGCTGCATCACGTTGTAAAGCCCTGCGCCATCAGGGGGCGTTCCGGCGCAAGGGAGGGCGTTCCTGCGCAGGAACGCATCCTAAAAGTGGCTGAGGGAAATCTACAAGATTTCAATCACTCACTTTAACTACAATGATGCGTGACTCAAACCCTGTGCCTGCTTGAAGCAGATGTATGGCTTGACGCAGCATTGGGGATATAGGGAACCCCAGAGCATTGATGGAGCTGCGCCATCATTGCGACGCAACTCCAGCAATGCGCCGCCCTTACGGCACAGATGCTTTGGTGACATTTTGGGCCCATGGTGCGCCACATTGTAAATACAGCGCACCATGGGTGATAGTGGCGTGGCGCACAATTACTGGCGCATCCCTGCTACTTTGCAGGGATGCGCCGGTAATTAAAAATCTGAACCTTAGTGTGTAGCATTACGCAGTTCTTTAAACTACACTCATACATAATTTCACAGGCCAATGAAATGAACACAAAATCGAAAACAAGTAAGCATAGTAGCAACACTACTGAGAAGGAGAGCAGTGCACCTGAAATGCACAGACGATTTTGAAATATAATTTACCTACAATGTAATGAGCAGCATTATTGCTCTTGGTAAAAAACAAAAATTTGCAATATAATAACATAGCAGGAGAAAACAGAGTAGTAAAGAAATAGCTACTACTACTCACCAAGCCCGGGGATCTCGAGGCCAAGCAGGTCGAGCAGATCTCGTTCACGGGTCAGGACATCCGTCCAGCGGTGGGTGGCCTGGTTGTAGGTGCGCCGGACCCGAGAGTGGTGGTACATGGCCCTGCACACCTTCTCCCACCGCTTACGGCGCTCCCGCATGCCGTATCCGCCTCCGATCTTGCCGCCTGCCATTATGGTCCTGGGGAGGTGGCGCTGTACATAGAACACTAGTGCCGCCACCTCCTCCGCGCTAAAGATCTCCCGTGGCATCACTAGCTCCCCCCTCAAACACCCGCACGGGAGCCGGGCATGGGGTGCGGGACCCTTCCCCTTCTCGGGATGCTTCCCGGCTCCCTTCACCATGGTCTGGGTGGAAAGGAATAAAGAAAATAGAATAGGGAAGAGAAGAAAAGAAAAGAGTTTAAAAAAGTAGTTTAAAATTAACCAAAAGTAGCAGTAAACACAAAAATATAGGGCTAGAAAAATAGAGGGATAGATAATAAGTAAAATAGATCCAAAAAAACTTCAAACAAGCAAAGGATGGCAGAGATTTAGAGAAGATACAAAAAGCATGCCCAGAACCATAGCAATGAATGAGAAACAAGATGGCCGCGCCCGTTCACGACCGCGCGGGTAAGTTCGCGCGAGATTTTCCTCGCGAACACTTGCGAAATTGTACTGGCGAGCCGCACACTTTGCGATATTACACTTTGCGCCCGGAAACAGAAATACGTCATGCAAACAAGATGGCCGCACCCTTGAACGACCGCGAGGATAACTTCGCGCCTTGCACTACAAGCGGCTCGCGAAAACGCACAAAACCTTGCGAACTAACACGCTGCAAAAAAACAAATCACATATTCGCACAAATTTGCGGCTTCCGAATCCGATCTCGCGCATGTTCGCGCCCCGCGAATCCTGCGAAATTGCAGAAAAACGAGTTATGCAAAACTGAAAGCACTCAGCAGGTGCAAGAGTTCAAACTCATCATTAGTAACCATTCCCTGTAGTGCTTCCTGACTGGGGCCCCTCCAGAGTTCAGTTGCTAGTTGCAACAATTGTATGACCCTGCTCTGACCCTCACAGCAGGCTCATAGAATAGCTAAAAGTAGGCCACAAAGGTCCTGGAAAAAAAAATTGCACTGCAACAGAAAGCAAATTACTGATAAGGAAGCAGGGGCCAGACCTGGAATTTTAAAACAGTGACACATTAATAAACTAACCCCAAATTAATTCATGTCAGTTGAAGCAGGGCAGGTGTGCTTGCTTTTCCCCCCCCATAATCTACAGTGATGATGAACCAGAGGGTGGCATTGATGTAACAGAGGGTGGCATGGGTGAAACAGAGGGTGGCAGTGGTGAAACAGAGGGTGCTGGGAACCTGTGATGATGAACCAGACGTAGAAACAACATAGTCGCGACCGTTGCGAGCCGACAAGTAAGTTCGCAATTGCGAACTAGTACCAAACCCTCGCGAACTGGCAGAAACCCTTGCGAACACACAAAAAAAAAATCCGCAAATTCGCGAGAATTCACGGATTTTGCGGATTGCGAGTTCGCAAATTCGCAAAATTCGCAAACACCAGATTTGCAAAATTCGCCCATGCTTAGTTATATTAGTAAATTTATCCTCCCTCCCTCCAAATGTATTTACTTTTCTCAATTTAGTTTGAACTGGATTCAGAATGTTAACTCATCCCCTACCCCCCAAAGAAATATGTACTTTCCCCAAAGTTTGTGGGGCTGGAATTTGTAAAGTAAATCCGACCCCTCTCCACTGAATGCATGCACTTGCCAAAAGCATAGTGTTAAACTATGGTTAGAACACTAAATGCGACTCTCACTCTCCCAATAATATATGACTTTCTCCAATATTAGTGGGACTAGAGTTAAAATAGTAAGCAAACTCCCCCCCCCAAATATATAATGTTCTTCAGTGTTAGTGGGACTGAATTAATAATGGTAAATTACACCTCTAAGCATATAGACTCTCACTAATGACTTTGAAATTGAACTTATAATAGTAAATTAATTTAAATATTAATTTTGATTTGTAGTTTTCAATACTGCAGGGAGGTAAGAAATGAAAACGTTAAACAGTTGGAACTCACCATTGGCGTAGCCCATTTTCAACAGGAAGTTTATCGGATAACATGCCAAAGCCATTCAGATCTGTGGAAAGTATTTAAGCAACACTTTAAACACCAGCACACAAAAAGATCCCACACCAAATTAGAGTAAAATGTAATAACCAAAACTAGACCCAAATGACAAAAATCCAATCAGTAGAACTGACGTTATCCATTTTTGAAGATTTTAGTGAAAATAGCACCACAAAGTACAAAGCGCCAACTTTAGTTTATCTAGTCACGCTGAACCCGGTAAAAGTCACACTTGCAGGCCGACCGCCATGGAGCGCAGGTCGGGGACAGTCACCAGGTTAGGCCCATTGATGTTTACCTTCTCAAACCCGTGTCAAGAGTCCCTTTCGCAGAGGAGGGAGCCGCGAGGAGCAGGTAGAGCATCACAGGAGGCTGCCAGCGTAGTGTGAAGATCCTGAAGTTGTTGCAGGTGATTGCCGTTGGAGCTTTGCATTGGTGGTCCTCATGAGCACTCGATGCTGTTGTGGGAAGAGATGGCTGCCGGAGCTTTGTGCTGAATCGTGGTGTGAACTGCGAGGCTTGGTGCAAACTGGCCAGTTTGTGGTCACAAAACTAAAAAAACACAGCTTTCTGAGACTTCTTAAGGATCCAGGACCAGAGGGGCACCACTTGGGGGTCAGGAACTTACTTTAGCTGGGTCTTGGGGCTGGTGCAGGATGTTGGGGAGCCTTTTATGATATTCAAACAATACCTCGGAGCTCAGAGGGAATACGGAAAGGGTCGCCCTCCATTCTAAATCTATAGTACAACTAAAGACCCAATCCAATGGCGTAAAGATACAACAGTGACTCAGAAAAAGGGGGGTCAAAATATCCTGCTCCCAACTACTCTCTTATACACGTTATAAGGAGGTGATGCACTGTACTCCGCCCACGTTAAAAACCACCTGTTCTCCCGGACAGCACCACAGAGCACCACAAATAGTGAACCAAAACCGAAGTTGGTCACAAAAGTCCACACCAGGATATTTTGACCCCCCTTTTTCTGAGTCACTGATGTATCTTTACGCCATTGGATTGGGTCTTTAGTTGTACTAGAGCCTTTTATGATAGCCAACAGAGTGAATGATGTTGGCAACCCCCTGCTCATAAAGGGAGACATTAGGAAGAGGTGGAACGACCTCCAGCTGAAAGTACGTAAACAGTACAACAGCCACTGACTGGAGGCACAGAGGACTGGTGGTGGCCCTCCCAGCACACCATTACAAATCTTACCCTGGGAGGAGAAGGTCTTGGCCATCGTGCATAGTGTGTGCTTGTCATGAATGGTGGGGGAGTGGACTCTTGCATGTTACACCTAAACAACTGCCACAATATCACAATATCCCGCTTGCTCTCAATTCTGCTTTTCCTAATCTGTTCTCAATCTACGTTCCTAGTGTGCAGTTCTCAAAGTAACTGAGATGTTTGGTGTGTCTGTGACAATGTGCATACAACTCCAGGACTTGCCACATGTTGCAATGTTAACTGTAAGTGCATTTCTATTACATTATCTATCCAGGACCCATGATAAGTGTGAAAATGTTGATGTATGGACCATCCCAATATGCATGTTGCTAACAGCTATGTTATACTGATCGCTGGTCAAGTGTTGATAAAGTGACATTGAAGTGACTGCAACTAACATGAGGCCATGTCACTCCAACACTCACCAAAATGCTACATCCCTTTTTCCCTTCTCACTTGTCTCCTATGTCACTACTAATGCTACATGTTCATGCAGCTTACCATTACTCACGTGTTGCTAAAGTGATACTGAAGTGACTACAACTACCATGATGTATTGTCATTTGTACTCTAACCAAGATGGTACACTCCTCTTGTCCCTTCTCACTTGTCTCCCATGTTAATACTGATGTTAACTTTTCATGCACTGTGCAATGTACAGACAATGCTCTAGTCACATATACATATGGGTATTTTGCTTGAAGGTGTCCTGGACCCATCAACTCAAACTAATGATGCAATCAGTGACACCATAAACTGTGCAACCCTAAACTATGTCAGACGAGTAGCAATGCATAGTGACCCCTGACTCTGCACTTCTCACATGATGAACAATGCTAAACACATAACCAAGCTGGGTGTCTACCTGTATTGGACACAAGTAGGCCTTGGATTGGTCAAATACACTTGTTAGTACCACATTGTGTTTGTAGCTGAGTTTTGGAGATGTCATCCTAATTGGCGCACATCTGCACAGCTAATGAGATGATGAAATCAGCAAAATCTATTGAATGTCTACAAATGTCTAGTAACCAACTTTAACTCCACGCAAATACATGACAATACTAATCTCTATCTATTTTGTTACATTTAAGTCCCCAGTTATCTTGACACAAACAACATGGATGTAGATGCATCACTTCCAACATTAACAATTTTCTCTATCTCTCAACAGGTCGATCCATCACTGCATCTGCACAGAGGTTGGGAACTGAATGGAGTACCTCTCAACAGAACAAAGCCATCAGTGATGACAACACTCATAAAGAGGTGGCCATGGATGACAGTCCTGGACCATCTGGGCAGCCTGGGCAAGTGCCAATTGTGGGGCTTGCTGTGGCCACAACAATGCCTCCTAGTACCGCTGAAATATCACAGCCATCCACTCCCCAACAAGTGTGCACCTAGCACAGTCAGTCCCATCCTGTTCCCCCAGTTTCTTGATTCTTTGATGACTGACAAAATCTGAGTCATGGAGGAACCAGAACCCAGTGGGAGGGTGCAGTCTGAGTCAAGGGCAAAGAGCCATGGGGTAGGTGTCATGGGAGGGTAACTGTGGGCCCCCAGAGTTAGCCCACTGAGGCCATGGTCAACCAGGCTGCTATCCCCCAAGACTTGGGGGCCTACCAGGACTCCCAAAGTGTCATGGGCCAGGTAGCGGCTGAGGTTCGGTAAATGAAGAAGCTGCACAGAGACACATACTGGGAGGTTGCTGACATCCACACTGAGGTGACCGGCATCCTCCATGAGGTTGCCGGAATCTACACCAAGGTAGCTGGCCTCTGCACCGAGGTGATCTCCCTGGTTGGGGTACTGTGGGATATTAACACCACCCTCTTCAGGACTTATCCACCTGCACCCACCCCTTTCTGTGGTCTAAGGTCATCCCCACCATCAACATATGCCGTAGCCACAGGAAAGGAGGTCATGTCAGAGGACAACATACCTGCCAGTGGCCCTGTCGCAGCAGCTCAAGATCACCCTTCTGGCAAATAGAAGAATGGACATCAATCCAAAAACCAAGGAACTCAGGATGGCAAGACACTCACTACCGCCAGTAAGAAACCTCAACCCAAATGTCCTAATCTGTATGCTACACAATCAATTTGTTGGACTATTCCTGCCCACATTTCCCTATCTGATAGGAGGAGTATGTTAGACTTTGGACTCAAGACCATTTGGACTCTACCACAATGGCTTCATCCTCCATGACTGAAGACTTCACTCATTGTTTGCCAGAACCATGGATATGTTGTGTGTAAGCAATGTTCAAATCATAGGGTTATATGTTTTGTCAGGAATATAGCAAATAAGACATGCCTCGGTTAATCAGTGATTACATCATCACTTGCAGACTCTTACAACATGGAAGAAGGGGGTACATCTGACAATATCCGGCACAATAGGCAAAAATCAATTAGATGTACATCGTCAGCTGGAGATATATTGCCTACCTCACAAAATGAATCCTACATCAAATAAACAAATAGACACGTCAGTTCAATAATAACTGACCACAAGGTCATTTCAATCCAGTGTTCCTAGTATCTGTTAGAAAGTCACAAACACATGTCAGTGAGGTGCTACAGGCACTTTGAGCTACTTGAGCTACAATGAGGAGACACATCAACAGCTACATACAGTTCATGGACTAAGAGGAAATAGCCAAGGTAAATTCACAATAGCATGTTTTGGGCACAACACAACATTGTGTTGGATCACATGATGGCACACATATTGCATTAGGACCAACACACCACAAAGAACAAGTCCAATGGAAGGCAGATAACTTCCATCCTATCGCTGTGCAAGCTGTCTTGGTACTGGCTTTGTAGACACAAACTCTGTGACTGACATTCCCAGTAACAATCCATGTCCACTTCGTATGTCTGAACAGCAACATATACCTGCCAATGTCACAACTCTGAAATTTCCACATGAAGATGACATGGTGAAGGTCCTAAAACAGACAAACACAAAGAGAATAGCTAAGTAAACATACATATGGCACACATTATTTTGTCAGCTTCTGGAGAAACCAGTCCAAACCAACATATACAGCTGAACAAAGCTACACTGATAAAACAAACACCTTTGCCAAGATACTGCGTTACCTATATATTCCTAGTAAGTAACATTAATAATATCCTCACAAAATCACAACAAGAGTTGCAAGGCATGTCAAAGTCATAAAGTCTCACACCAAAATGACACTCAGGAGAAAGTAGTTCTGTATGAGATCCTGATGTAACTCAGCTCCTGCCTCTTCACAACTATCATCATCCTCATCTGGAATTCCAGGGTCCCCACCCAGTGGATCTTTATGGCCTGCATCCTCTGCGATGTAAGGGATGTTCCATCGCAGGGCAATGTTTTGGTGTATGCAGCGGGCCACAGTGATGTTACACACCTTCCTGGGTGAGTAGAGATCGGCTCCCCCAAGCCAGTCCAGACATCTAAATCTGGCCTTCAGGAGACCAAAAGCCCACTCCACTGGCCGCCATGTCCTTCCATGGGCCTCATTGAAGCAAACTTCCCCTGGCGTTGTAGGATTCCTCAGCAGTGTCAACAACCATGGCTATTTGGGATACCTTGAGTCTCCTAGATTGAAGATATATAGAAGGACAACATTTAGTTACACCCTTTTAGATCATACTACCTGACATTTCCCACATACATCTAGAACAAATCATACTTACCTACAAGCCAAGTCCTCTACGCTAGTAGTTGTGACATCAGCGGGGGTATGCTGCTGTTTCGCAGTACGTAGGCATCACGGTCAGATTCGGGGAAGTGGGCACAGATGTTTAAGATGTGCAAATCCACCAGACAAACAACTTGCACATTGATAGAATGGTAGTGATTTCTGTTCCGGTAGACTTGCTCCCTGTTGTGTGGTGGTACTAAGCCAATATGAATATTATCGTCAGATCCGATCACATGTGGGATGTGTCCAAATTGAAAGAAATCAGCCTTCCCAGTGGCTAAATCCTCAGGTTGAGGAACTGGATGTAGCTGCCCACTTGTGACAACATTGCTGTGCCACCTCTGTGAGGACCAGACTGAACATTGGTTGCAACATTCCCCCACAAATAGCAACAGTGAACTGAAATAAGCCTGTGGCCAAAAAGTGTTAATCTGCCCTGAGTTTCACTAGTTGTGGTATTGAGCTATGATTATTTAGCTGAGGTGGGAGGTCAGGCTCCAACTGATGACAGAGCTCCATGGTTGTTTGCCTACTTAAACGTAACTTTGTGATCATGTGGCCTTCTTACATGGTGTGTAGGTCTGAAAATAGAGGGTAAGTCGGTGGCAGGTGTCTCCTCCCTGTACCCGTGTACCTATGTAAGGAGTAACACAAAAGAGGCATTATGGTAGCCGAGTGGCATTTGTGAAGAGTAACAAAAGGGGGTGGCGATGGATGGAGCATCCGAATCAATCAAACACTCACACCCAGTCAAAAGTAAATTTGTGAAGAGTAAGGCAAATGTCATGTGTCTGAACATAAATGCTTGAACTTCCACCTGTCGTCCCCAAGGTGGCATTCACAGGTCTGTAACTGAACTGGGCACATCATAAACTCTGAAAAATGTACATTTCCAATATAGTGAGGCTAGCAGCACATGTAATGTGAAAATATAGCGAACTGTTGTGTACAGTGCGCAGTGCACATTTGGCCTATGTACAGTTTTACCAACCACTAACATGCCGGCTGCCTGATCTTGTTAATACAACAGGTGCCAACGTATGCAATTTGATTAACTATACAAGTATGGACATAAGGATTGAGTGTAGGGAATTCCATCCATAGATTTGGCCTAGTCTGGGGTTCTGACAGGAGTGGAGCCAAGTGTTTGCAGGTATGTGGCATGCATGTATGTACTCATGCTAAACTGGAAGCCTGTGAAATGAACCAGGAAGGTGGGGTGATGTGTGGAATTCTTTATTGTTTTCTGGTGATCTGTGATGGTGACGTGTGAAAATACAATTGCAATAAACTCATGCTACTTTTCATTTCAGAAGCATCCACGGCAAGAGGAGGAGATGGGGCCAATGTTAGTGGGGGAACAAACTGGTCACAGCAGTTCTGGACGACCTAAGTCAGACACGGAGGGACCCAGTGACCGGGAGGGTTTGAGGTGTGCCCGAAGAAGAACATTGACATCCTATGTTATCTTTAGTGGTCATTCTGAAGTGGTGGCAGACCCAAAAGGATCAGTTCTACCTTCATCCTTGTCTATCACTCCCAGTTCCATCGACACCCTCCCTGTTGTCCCCCACACATTGGCCATTCCCACTCCCCTTAGAGGGAAGGGCTCTCCTTTGCTGCATGCACCTTAGCCCCTGCCCCTGTTATCCCCACTGCGATGAGTGAGGAGGATATTGACCTCCTGAGGTGCATCTCTGTGGGCCAGACTGCAGTGCTAAATCCATCCAGGGGTTAAGCACCCAGATGGCCCATGTGGTAGCCTTCCTGGAAGGTATTAACACTGCCATATCTGTCCTACAGAGAACTTTTCAGGCACGGGCCTCCTCCCTCATAGCAGCCCTCAACCAATCCCAATCTTTCACCACCCCTCTTGCCCCTACCCCATTACCTCTTCCCAATCCAATCCAAAGCACACACATCTAAGTCTGCACACATTTCAGCAGACCCAAGCAATACAAACACAAACCCAAGACATTCAAAAACTCACACTTGCACACACAGCAGACACTCACTGCCCACTGTACGAACCACCGGCCTACCAGACTAAACATAAATCAACTTCCGTACATCTGCAGAATTTTATATCAGTTGTTTTCTTTCTAGGTAAGATGTCAACTCTATCACCCTTTACATTAAAGTTTTCAGAACTATACTACTTCTCAATCTAAACCAGGTATGTTTATACGTACACACGCTTTAGGTACATACAGAGTAGGGTATGCATATTAGGAGTATGCCTAATTACTACCTTATTTTATATGCCTGCATATATACGCTTTTATAGCACCATGGTAGAATTGTATTTATAATTTACCCTTTTGGTGCTTGTAATCACTTTCGTCTGCCTCTGTCTACTGACTATTGCAGCATATGTATTATATACAAGAATAACATTGGTTCCAAAAACATATTGTCAACGTCTCACTGTGTATTCTCTGTATATTTCCACGATAACAAGTAAGCACGAGTGACATAGCGAGAGGTTCTGAGCTGCTACCACGATCCCTGAGGGGTCAGGTTTGTCATGTTCAATGGTTGGCAGAAACCATTCAATCACTGGTATGGGGGCTTATGGTAGCACTACAAGCTAGCTGGTCTCTAGGCCAACATATCCTGCAGGGGTGCTCGGAATCAGTTGAGGCACCTCACCCAAAGTTTATGTTGTCCAACAAACACGCAGATCCTACAGATTAGTGTAGACTACATGACAGTAAAATGAACCTAGGCTTTATCTGTAACTGTGTTAGAGTCAGTTGACTCTTCATTGTCGGAGAAGAGTAGGGCAACCCCAATGTAATGTTGGTTATTGAATAATTTTCAAGTGCGTATTTAGCCCTTAATCTTCTTCACTCCAGATATGTTTAAAAGAAATTCATAGGAAACAATATGGCCCTTGGGCTAGCAATATATTTTATCCCATGGGCTTTGTAAATTACAAAAAATCAGTACAAGAGTGCTAATGATACAACTCTGAGTACGCGTATAACCAGGTTTACGTTGATACATCGTGCGCCATGAATCTTCAAGCTCTAGCAGCCCAATCATTTAGGCCCAGATTTACTAAGATTTTGAGTCAGGTCGTTTTATGTTTTTTGGAGCAAAATCTATTTTGGAATCTTCCAAGCTACCAAGATAGAATGTCTTGGGTTTGCAAATAATCTATGAATTTTCATCAAATCTCATGTTTAAAATGGATTGTAAACATGGGTTTGCACTAAAATGGGTTGCCTCCCTGAGGCTGGTCCAACAAGGAAAAATCTTTTATTGCACCAGCCTCAAAGAGAAAATAGCCTCAAGTGATAGTATTTGTACAGAATATATCCACTTCTGCACCAAAATGATCCTGACCATAGCACAGACAATTGTGTTGGTGATAGGCATCCCAAAGTGTGCCAGCACAATGAGACATTAGAACTGCGCCATATATTTGTAAATATGCTGCAGTTCAGCTCTCTCTTGTTCATGCAACGCGTTGCAGCAACTGGACTTGCTGCGCTGTGTTGTGTGAACTTGTAGTAAATCTTGCACTTACTACATTTCTGATGGGATACATGGTTTTTTAGCAGAAAACATTGTAGATATATCCTTTTCTTATAAGGTACTTTTCAGGCTCTGGCAAATATGTAAGCCTTTAAATTTCCACCAAAATAGAGTGGAGCTCATTGAAAGATGCAGGAATTCTGGTTTTGGTGCCTTAAAAGCTAGGAACAATAGTTTTTACACTGAACAGATCTTCCAGTTGGGCTATTACGCTTAAGAGTTTAGATCACTCCCTGCTACTTTCTATAACCAATATCGCCACCCACAGAAATATTGAGGCTTATAAGGAGGCAATAAACTCCTCTATCAATACTAGATTAAAAAGCATTGTTTGGTTATATGCAAAATGTCTATCCTGAAGGAGAATAACCTCTGCCTAGGTCTCCATAAGCATAGGGCAATCTCTCATTTCCCGTGTCGTCCCAATCCATTAAAATAGTAGCAAATTTAATTTCCTCAAAGTAGTTCATCATCATAAAAGAGCAAGCTGCAGTTATCCAGACCTTAAACCTTGCTG
Source organism: Lissotriton vulgaris (assembly GCF_964263255.1). Classification (NCBI taxonomy): domain Eukaryota; kingdom Metazoa; phylum Chordata; class Amphibia; order Caudata; family Salamandridae; genus Lissotriton; species Lissotriton vulgaris. Next base: position 1,217,751,743 of record NC_141693.1, on the reverse strand, counting down.
TAAAATTTAATCATAAACTAAGGAGAGATTTTATTGTTTCCCTACACTGCTCCATATTCATTTACCCCTCTCAACTCCCAACCCCTGGGAAAACTCCCCCATCACATGAATGTGGGAAAGAGGTGCCCCCAATGTGATCCTCATGATAGGTGGACCAAAGTTTCAAGGGAGAAAGAAGCATTATGCAAGATAGATAAGTAAGAGGAAAAACAACATTTAGGGGGTCATTACGATGTTGGGCGGAATCACGTCCACCCAATACTGCATCGGACATGGGAATGAACAACACCCAGTTGGCAGTCCAGGCCACCCCATTAGGAGGCGACCGAACACTGTTTGGTTGCATTCCTATATTTTACTATGGGAGCATGCATACCTGCTGTAATGCATACGCCCATAGTAAAATGGGGGATGCCGTTCATCCCCGCACCCCATGGCAGGCACCACAAGGTGCCTGCCACAAGTTGCAGGGATCAACTGGGGGTACCATAGGTGCCCCTTCAGCCGCCAACCATAGGTTGTACAATCAAGGGGGCCATGCTGGGGGCCTCCCGAAAATGCTTTATGACATGGTTTCCATATGGGACAGGCTGGCATTGAAACCATGCCGGAAACCGTTATCGTAATCTAAAGGGCAGAAATACCCACCCTTGAGATTACTTGCCGCATTCCGATTGGCGAACAGGCTTTCAAGACGGTTTGCTTTCTGACTGCCTCCATCGCAATGAGGCTTTCGGAAAGGAAACTGAACAGCCCATTCTGATCCGGCTGTAAAGTTGCAGCCTTTACACACTAAATTGTAATTGGCCTCATATTGTTCAAAGCTCTACAAGGAATATTACATCTCAAAAACAGACAAGCATGAAAAAAAAATTAAGACCAAATGTAGACATTTCATTTGTATTTTTTGTATTTATTTTATTTGTAAAGCGCTAACATTCATCCTGAAAGGACATCACGGCGCTGAGGAAAAGTTGCAGGTGATTTGACGGCAGCACTAGTTGAGAATTATTGATCTGGCCTGGGGAAGAGGAATGTTTTTAGTTGTTTCCTAAATGAAAGGAAGCAGTCAGTTGTTCTGAGTTTAGGGGGTAACTCGTTCCACTTTGTTGCGGCAATGTGAGAGAAGGCCCGCTCTCCCATCCTGACAGTCCGAGCTCGGGTGGTAGATGCTCTTCCTGACGTCATAGATCGTAGGTTTCTAGAGGGTTTATGAAATCTGATCATGTCATGTAGGATGATGGGGCCTGTATCGTGGAGTACTTTGTGTGAAATGCACAACAGTTTGAAAATGGCTCGTTGTCGCATTGGAAGCCAATGAAGCTCACGCATGCAGTTTTTGGCTGAGTCGTATTTTCTTTTATTACAGATGGCTTTGGCAGCGGCATTCTGAACCATCTGTAATTTGGAGAAGAGGTAGTCTGCCATTCCCACAAACAGTGAATTACCGTAGTCCAACCTACTCATCAATAGTGATTAGATTAGTGTTTTCCTGCAATCTGTCGGAACCCAGGGGAAGACTCGTCTAAGCATCTTCAGAAGGCCGAAGCCTCTGCCGCAAACTATGGAAACATGGGATTTCATGGATAAGTCCTTATCCAGTGTTATTCCTAAATTTTTGGCTTTTGTAGTAGGATTGGGAGGCAAGCCCAAGTCGCTCGGCCACCAGCTGTTGTCCCAGACCTGTGTGCCTCTGCCGAACAATAGAATTTCAGATTTGTCAGCATTTAGTCTGAGACAGTGGCCCTGCATCCAAGTTGCCAGTTCAGTCAGGCAGTTCGTCAATCTAGTTTTAGAGTCATCATTTTCATCAATGGTGACCATCAGCTGGGTGTCATCCGCATAGGAGCACATTTCGACACCCCACTTTTTACCGATGGTTGCCAATGAGGAGACGAACACGTTGAACAGAGTTGGGCTCAACGACGCCCCCTGGGGAACTCCGTATTTTATAGGTCGCGGAGGGGATGTATAGTCACCCAGCCGAACTGATTGGGTTCGATCCGCTAGGAACGATTGTAACGATCCTAATGCTTTGTCTTGAATTCCTTTCTCTGCCAGGGTGTTCAATAATTGATGGTGGGGTACGGTATCAAAAGCCGCTGATAAATCAAGGAGTATCAGAGCGACTGTACTACCTTGATCCACCTTGGTCCTAATACTGTCTGTCACCGCTAAGAGTGTAGTTTCGGTGCTATTGTTTGTCCGGAACCCTGTCTGTGAAGCGTCCAGCAAACCGTTAACTTCCAAAAATGTGGAAAGTCGTCTGTTGACCAACTTCTCCAGGACTTCTCCAGGACTTCATAGCACAATAATTAATTCTCTCCTAAATATTGTTAATACAAATATTGATTTTATGTACTGCTAATAAAAATATTAAAAATAGAGCCACCAGAAATACTTAAAAAATACAATAATATCAACTAAATAATATAAAGTACAAAAATACAGTATTGTACTAATAGTCAATACATTTACCCATAACATTGTTTTTTTAAATATGGTTAACAATATTCATACTTTTTTTATATAAACATGTAATTTCAATTTTACGTAAAATATTAAATGCTACCTATCCTCTTAAAAACTATTTCCTAAACAGTAAATCTATGTTAAATAAAATATATTTTAAATATTAATCTCATTTTTATATAAACATTAATATACAAACAATGTATCAATACTTTTAAATATTTAATACTTTGAGTAAACTATATTTCCACTTAAATTGTACATTAACTTTATTAATATTTCTAAATTAGGTATTAGACATTTAAAAACATATTTACATGTGCACATATGGATTCATTTTATTTAAAGCAATAGAAAAGCAGTTTTAAACATTTTTAATACCATAAAGATGATAAACTTTTCTGATTTCCAAAAATATAATTCTTTCAAGATTGAAAATATATTAATTTAATGTATTATCTTGATCTCTAAAACATGTAATAATGTGAAATATAGAGCGCTCAAATGCATTATTTCCACATAAATGCTATCATTATTACTAACTATTTTCTTTTTATAAATTCTTTTTATTGAGAATTGGGATGAAACATTATCAGATTAACAGAGCAGTAAAACCAACAATCACTTTACAATGTAGCATTCTTCGACGTTACATGCTTCCTTATACAATATGGCATTAAGTCAATACAGTTTGTATCATTCTACAGTTCATGATTCATGCACTGTTGTCCATTGACAGATCGTTGGTCAACTACTAACTATTTTTAAATCACATTTTTATGCTACCCATTTCCCACTTGGATTTATTAAATTGCATAAATAATACTCCTAACATCTATACTACTATAATAAAGGAAGAACTTTCAGCCTTTGAGGCGGATAAACTCGGGAACCACAGCGCCAATCCACACACCCGATACACCGTTGGAATCCTCAGGGTGTGTAGATGGTTATAGGCTATATAAATTAAAAAAAAAAGTTATTTAAAAAATGTAGTTTAAAAAAAAAGTAGTCCCTCCGAAGTAGCGCCGGCCGCAACGTGCGTGCTCACGTCAGGAGCGCGGGGAGGAGCGGCGTCCAGGAGCGCGACGAGGAGCGGCGGACATGGCACGGGGGAGGAGCGGTGATGTGGAGCAGCGGACAGGCCAGAGGCGGTGCAAGCAGCGGACAGGCTGGAGGAGCGGCGGCTGAGGTAAGGGAGCGGCTGACATGGCGCGGGGGAGGAGCGGTGAACAGGCCAGCGGCGGTGCGAGCAACGGACAGGCGGGAGGAGCGGCGGCTGAGGTAAGGGGACCCATGTCGGGGCAGGCGGGGGTCGGGCCGGGCGGGGGCCCGGGCTGCTGGACAATGTCGGGGCGGGCGGGGATCGGGGAAGCCTGTTGCTTCCGGACAAGGTCGGGACGGGCTGCTAGTTTACTACTATTCTCAGTCCCTTCCATTAAACATTGGGAAAATATTTTTTTTTGAGGAGGAAGGGACAGCACGTTTATTATTCTAACTCTACTGCCACAAACTTTGGTAATTGTACATATATTATTTGGAAAGGAGGGTGAACTTACAATTTTTACTCCAGTATCACAAACACCTGAGAAAGTACATACAATTTAGTGGAAGGAGTTCACAATACTATTCTCAAGTACAATAAAGAACCAAAAAAAATGCCATTGATAAAGCAATTTAATTATTCTATCTCCGAACATACTTATTGTGGCATACATTTAAAAAATATTCAATTGATAGCTATCATCAATCAATCAAATACAATTATTCGATCCAATTAAAACATAGATCACAAAAGTGCAGTGCAGCATATAAAATAACAATATATAAAAACTGATCAGAGACAGCAAGATAAAAATTATGATTGAACAAACCTAGTTAGCAGCTTATCAAGGCTAACATTCTCCTAAAAAAATGAGATCAATGCCACAGTTTGATGGAGTAAACACTAAAAACTTCAGTAAAGGTCCACCAGGAAGACTAATACTTTTTCATACTGTGATTAGCAAGACCAAGATTAAAGATCCTATATGCCAACTTGTTCCCTAGGGTATATATAACCTGCTCTATCTAAAACTAATTATGGACTATACCACCACCACACATGATAATCTCTAAAAACTGGTAAAAGATATATAAAATGTTAAAATTAGGGCAATTCCCGCCTCAAGATACCTTTTTATTATCTCCATAAAGGGCTGAGTTATGAGATTATATAAATCAGATAAAGTTTGGGTTTTTGAGGATTCTTGGTTAAACACAGTTCCCTCCTTCATTAACATACCCTAAGCAATAGAGCTACAGAGATACAGACAAATGAGTCATTACTTTTTTTAGGAAATACTAGTCTTAAGAGTTAAGATATAACTTGATCTTTGTTCCTTGTAGATAGCACAAAAGAAAAATAAATGGTCAGATTGTTCATAATTATTATCACATGGGCAGGGAGTCAGTTCTTTAAAACTATACCTCTTCGCAGGAAAACCCAGCATCAAATTAATTAGATTCATACAAAGCCTCAACAGAATGAATGTATGCTGAGAGTTTCTTATTTTTTGTAAGTACGAATACTCTCCCTCCATTGGGGGCAGGTCAATTGATATAACATAACAAAGGATTGTGCATATTTCTTTCCTTCCATTCATTGTCTTCCTTGCCTAAAAACAATGGGGCAGATTTACAAGCCCCTTGCGCCACTCTTGCTTCACTTTTAACATGGGAAAAGTGACGCAAAAGTGGCGCAAGGGGCTTGTAAATCTGGCCCAATGCTTTTAATCTCTTTTTCGGGAATTTAGAGCAGGAGCTCGGGTTCATGAATAAATCAGCTAAACCTAGCGATGTCAGTGTGGCCTTACATACTGCAACCAAGTGATTTTATAGACATTATCCAATGTCATGCAGTTTGTTATTATAGTAATAATCAATATTAATAATAATTGCTCGTGGAAAATAGGAAAGTACATTCAAGAGCTTAGATCACTAGGAGCCACTGCCCAAATGTGATTTCCTGCCACTCTAAAAAAATCATGCGGCACATCAAGAGGCATAATTTAAGAAACCCGAAGGCAGTGGGACATTTAGTGGAACAGATTAAGGCACACCAGAAACAAACAAAAAATACCAATGGGGTTATTTATCACCCCAGCCCAACCTGCTGCTTGATATTTACAAGGACAGGTAAAGCCACTCGGCGTGGCTTTACGTGTGCTTGTAAATATTGCCCCTTCTCATGCAATAGTTTGCCTGTAAGAGGCATGACATGGGTATTGCTGTGGGTGTTCCCACGCAACCCCCATGTTTTCTGATGCATTTCCAGATTCACGAGAAATCGTAAACCTGGAAGCGCATTAGAATGCCACGCCACCTCAGGGTTGGCGGAGCAAAGTGCAACGAGGAAAAATGCTTACATTTCCTCTCGTGTTTTCCTCTTTCAATGCATGTTGCATTCTAAAGCATGTATGGAAAGAGGAAATCACCTCAATTGATTGTTTTAGTTCAGGAAGGTGTCCATTCCTGAACAAAAACAATTCCCCACAACGCAGACATCCTTGCACCATGGTGCAAGGGTGCCTGCTCCAGCGCACGGCAGCCGATTGTGCGCCAGCACAGGTGAAATCACAGGGTTGTGAAATATTGTTGTAAATATGTTGCATCCCTGAGGTTTGAAAGGGACGAAGTGCAATGCAACCAAATGAGTCACTTTCATTGTAAATATGGCCTATGGAAGAATAGAGCTCAAATGGTATTGTGAGAATATCCGACATTAATTTAGAGAGGGTTCCCCAGGGTGGGTTGGGGGCAGGGGATCAAACAAAACAAGAAGATGAATGGATAAGAAACACTGAGTGGGGAGGATGTGGGAAACAATTGAAAAAAAATAAGTCCTCTTTTCAAAAAGGCAATAAGATTAAAAAGATAAGGAAGCACGGAGATCATAAACAGACATAAGAGACATAACAGATTTCCATAGGGCAAAATGGTGGACCCAAATAAATATGCACAATTAAGGGTGATAAAATGGAATGTAAGTCTTTCAGGGTGAATAGTAGGAGAAGAATTCTGGAGTTCTTGAGACAATTAGACAGTGAAGTTATAATATTACAGTAGACTCATCTGTTACAGGGAGAATGGAAAGTTATTCTGAAGAGATAAAAGCCGATCGAGCACTTTGTCTGTACCAACTAATCATGTTGTGTTAAGGGAGTGGCAATGTTGATTAAAAACTCCCCTAAGACCACCCTGAGTGAAGGCATTGCAGCACCCTTCAGCTCTAGTAAGGTGTATCCAGTGCCCACCTGATCTAGGCCCAGAGCTTGCAGACGGCGACCAGAATCTTCAGTCTAATCGTTTTAAAGAACTTTGGATGGCCAAATCTAAAGAGAAAATAATTGCCACCATGGGGCAGATTTTTAGTTAGAGCTTGAAACAAAGGAGGGTAGGAGAGACCTCCGGATAGAAATATTCCTACATTCTTTAGTTGAAAAGGCGCAATAATACAGCTTAAAGTCAGGGACTTCCTTCTCACTTTTACAGAGTTTCCTCCAGGCAATTGTCACTACTATATCTAACCAAATGAAATTCATTATTTTCCCCTGTAGTTTCTTGAACCACTCTGATTTATTTATTTATGTATTTATTCAATGTTTTGTATAGCGCAAACCTGACCATGTCATCATGGGAAGCAAGTACCTATAATGAACAAATGACATTAGATCTTGTCAAAAAGTGCTTGTGCCTTTAAGCAAGAGTATTTGGGTGAGTCATGTGTGGACGTTCTGTAATGTTTACGGTAGGGATTTGGTCATTAGGAAGATCTTGGTTTCTTTCTTGAATCTTGCATGGTTGGGTAACCTTCTGATGTCTGGAGGTAGAGCGTTCCATATTCACAGTGCAGCACCTGAGAACGCTCTGTTGTAAGTTTTTTTGCAGGAAAACAGTGGTTTCATCACTAGGTCCCTGGCACTCCTTAATTGTCTGCTTCCCCCCAAAATCACCAATTTCTGCGCTAGATATCTTGGTGACTTGAAGTGTAGAGCTTTGTGTGTTATACACACCAGTTTGAGCTGAATTCTGGTTTCATAAGGTAGACAATTCAGCGCTTTCAGGTGAGGAGAAATGTGGTTGAATTTGTTTGACCCTGCTATCAGCCTTGATGCTGCCTTGAGGCAGGCCTTTAGAGGTGCTTTTGCAATTTCTGTGAGCCCAGATAGTGTTGTGCATGTCTGAACTGCCATTTTGAGGTCTGCTGTTTCGATGAAAGGTTTCAATTTCTCAATGTAGCTCAGGTGAAATCTTGCATTTTTAGCCAGTGTGTTGATGTGTGACTGCATGTTTAGGCTTTGGTCTAGAGGGGTTCCTTGAGATTTTGTTGAATCTATGATGATCGGGATGCAATTGAGTGCTGTGATCAAATTGGTTCATTCTTTTATAGTGGGCGTGCTTTTGGTGGTGGAAATTAGGAGGAATTCTGTTTTTTTGTGTTTAGTTTAAGCGGATTGCTTGTTAGTCATTGCATCATCGCCCTTAGATCCTTGTTTATTGTTCTGATCTCCTCCAAGGAGGAAATCTTAATCTAAATCTGAGTGTCATCTGCGTACATGTGGAAGAGGATGTTGGCACTCTGGAGTATATCTGTTAGTTGTTCCACATATAACTTGTATAGTGACAGGGAGAGGGTTGATTCTTGTGGAACCCCTATCTGAATGGGGAGGATGTTGACAGGTTCTTATTCACCAGAAATCTTTGTGATCTGTTCCTCAAGTATGACTTGAACCATTCCAGAACGTTCCCGGAAAAGCCCATCCTGTTCTCCAGTCATTCTAGCAACATTTCATGTTTAACTATGTTGAACGCGGATGATAAATCAAGTAGGATTAACATACATGCTTTGTTTTGGTCCAGAGCGAGTAATGCATCGTCTACTACATGCAGAATTGCTGTTTCCATACTATGGTTGGGTCCATATCCTTATTGGCAATTGTCCAGTAATTGGAATGTAGATATATGCTGACTTAGTTGTTGATGAACACATGTTTATATCACTTTAGCGGATTGCTTGTTAGTCATTGCATCATCGCCCTTAGATCCTTGTTTATTGTTCTGATCTCCTCCAAGGAGGAAATCTTAATCTAAATCTGAGTGTCATCTGCGTACATGTGGAAGAGGATGTTGGCACTCTGGAGTATATCTGTTAGTTGTTCCACATATAACTTGTATAGTGACAGGGAGAGGGTTGATTCTTGTGGAACCCCTATCTGAATGGGGAGGATGTTGACAGGTTCTTATTCACCAGAAATCTTTGTGATCTGTTCCTCAAGTATGACTTGAACCATTCCAGAACGTTCCCGGAAAAGCCCATCCTGTTCTCCAGTCATTCTAGCAACATTTCATGTTTAACTATGTTGAACGCGGATGATAAATCAAGTAGGATTAACATACATGCTTTGTTTTGGTCCAGAGCGAGTAATGCATCGTCTACTACATGCAGAATTGCTGTTTCCATACTATGGTTGGGTCCATATCCTTATTGGCAATTGTCCAGTAATTGGAATGTAGATATATGCTGACTTAGTTGTTGATGAACACATGTTTATATCACTTTAGCTAATAAGGGATTGTTGGATACTGGCCAAAAGTTGCTAGTTTCAGTGGGATTATCTATCGTTTTTTTATGATGGAAATGACCTGTACCATTTTTAGACAGTCTGGGAAGGATCCTTGAGACAGGGAAGCATTGACTATCGATGTCCATCTGGAGATGATCTCCTGGTCTATGTACAGCACATCATTGAAGTGATTGTTAGGTTTAATGGCCTATAAGGTTTTCAGGATGTTTTTCTGGTCATATAGATTAAATGTGGATCATTGAGCTTTGTTTTTGGGTATTGACTCATTGGGCATTGATGAATTATTTGGTTGTGGGGCCTCCCATGAAGATACTGCTGTCTTTAGCTCACATTCCAAGGACGTCGCCTTGGATGTAAAGAAATTTGTGAATTCCTCACAGCTAATTTGAAATTTTGTTGATTCTAGTGCGGATTTATATGTTTTTTTTTGATTGCTGTTTAACCAATTCGAAGAGTTTCCGAGGTCTGTTTTTCACATTCTCCAATTCCCTTCGGAAGAATTCTTTTTTGGACTTAAGAATATTTTTTATTGTAGGCACTTTTGTTTTTTTTTAGGACTTTTAGTTGTGGGCATGATGGTAGCTGTCTCCATTTCCGTTCTGCTAGTCTCAGTTGACGTCTTTCTACATTTAGTGTTCCACTGAACCAGGGATTTTTATCTTTGTCCGATGTTCGTTTTAGTTTTAACAGTGCAATAGTGTCCATTATCTCTGACATCTTCGCCTTGTAGTGCTCCTTGAGTTTGCTGGCGTTTGTCATATTTCTGGGAGGGGGAATATCCCTCCTGCACAACAACACAAGCTTCTCATTGTCCACGTTCTTCGTGGTCCTTACCCATTGTTTGGGTTTGATTGGTTGAGTGTTTGTTTTCTTTAGTAATCTCAGAATTTGGAAGGTTATTATGTGATGATCTGACCAGTCACAAGGCATGATTGAGGTTAAGATCACAGCTTTATCTTTGGATGTGATCCAGTCTAGCGTGGCGCTTTTCACATGCGTTAGAAGCGTGCAGGCTTGCACTAGGTTTTGATCTGCTAGGAAGGAAGTGCTTGATGATGTTTACCTGCCTATGTGAAGTAGTGTGGCTCACTGGTTAGAGGCGGCAGACCCGAGAGCAGAGGACGGCCCGGGAGCAGGGTTCGATTCCCGGCGCGGCAGGTTTCTGGACCAGGGTCAGCGGACTCGATAATTCTCTCGCCTTGGTGCCCACCCTGATCAGCGATCACACTCGGCAACTCTGGGCATTAGCTTGCCTCATCTTCACTAACAGCCCCACCAGACCGCTGGGGATGCCTGGTCTCACCCTGGAGATACCCAGTAAGGGACCATCTCTCAGGGAAGCCAGGAAGGGTTTCGCAGCGGTCGAAGCGCGGAGATACTCCTCCGGGAGTCGATCCTAGCGCTATATAAACTTGCAATTAATTAATTAATTAATCATTAGGATTGTTCCAGTGTAAATTGAAGTCTCCTAGGAATATGTCATTGGATTGTGGAAGTGGTCGATAAAGGTTCATTGTTGCCTGGCGGGTGATAGAATGCATGAACCTTGCATAGCTGTTTCTCTGTGTCAACTATAGAGAGAGCGAGGTATTTGGTTGAGTTAAGAGGGTAGGCAGGCAATGGAGTAACCAAGAGCTCCGAGTGATGAATAACTGCAATACCCCCTCCTATTCTCTTTAGCCTGTCTTGCCTCACAATTAAATAGTTAGGGGGCACCAGTGGATCTAAACATGGTAAGGAAGATTCAATGAGCCATGTTTCTGTTAGGATCACAATGTCGATCTCTTGACTCAGGATAATGTCAGCGATGTAATATGCGTGTTTCACTGCTGAGCGGCAGTTGATTACTAGCCCTGTGATCTGTTTCTGAGAGTCCCAGATGTGGCCTTGACTCGAGGTGGTTAGCATTATTTGCTTCAGGTTGTTCGTATTTAATTTTCTGTCACTAGGCATGACTTCTTTGAGGGAGTTGATTGGGACTGAGCTGATTACATTTACCTTGTTCTTGTTACAAGGGTTAGTTGTGGTCGGAGACGGCTCATAGGATTGCAGTAGTGCTTGTGTTTCCTCGTCCGATAGGTAGCCAGGGAGTTTTCGAGATCGATGATGTCTGTTTGATAGAGACATTGATGTTTTTATGTTGTTATGTAATGAGAGTACTGTCTCTTGCAAATTTCTGAATTTGGAGAGTGCCAAATTTTTTGTGAGGAGCGCAGTATTCTTCAGATCCAATATAGCTTGGTAAATGGTTTATAGAAGGTTGCTGGAGTTTAGCTTCTGAGTATCTGGGATATTTGTAGGAGCAGGGGGGATGAAGTATGAGCTCAGGAGACTTGACGATTGATTGTTTAGTAATTCACTCTCTAATGACTCATTGACCTTTATTTTAGGTACAGCATTGATCATACTTTTTAATTTTTCTTCGATCTCGGGGGAAGGGTTTGACCTCTTTGGAACAATTGTCTTCTCAATGTCCGCTCTCGGTATTACTCCTTTGTGATGTGTATTTGTGCTTGCGCAGAGGTTTTGTTGGTTCTTCGCACAAGTGTAATAATGCAATAATAAACTCTTTCTTTAAGCGTGGAGAAGTATTCATATAATTTGTTTGAATACTTGCCCTTTCCTTGAATGAGTACCGTACCATTTTATAGATTGTTGTATTCAGAGCAGCTCTTAGTCTATGCGAGGAAGCAATCAGAAGCTTAAAGCCATACAGTATGTTTTTTGTATCTTGTGTGTTCAATAGTTCAGTTATGGTCAAGCGCCATTTTGCCGGCTTTCTTGTGAAGAATATGAGGTCATTGACCAATATGCCCTTTTTTATGTTGAAGTATAGGTCTGAGATCAGTGTCTCTGTGTTTTTTTCATTAAGTTGTGCTTAAAAGCCTTAGCTGCATTCCTGAAGATGTTGGGAGGATACATTATATTATATTATAAGAGTTCTTTCCTGCTACATTTAGGCCTCCTGCTATTTTTTTTTCTTTCTTGTTGTTCTTATTCTCTTTCTTCTTCTCTCTCCTACATTTATCTCTTGTTATACTTCCTTCTTATTTTTCTTATTCTGTTTCTTCCTCTCTCACTTTTAATGTAATGGTCAATACCTGTTGAATTGACTCTGTATGCCTGATTGGTCAGACCACTTGCCCATTTAAATTTGGCTGCCTATTTGCTTACTGAGGATATCCTACTATGGGTAGTCCAACTTTAGTTTCTATACACAGTTGTATTAGGTCTTCTTTCCTTTTCAATAGTTTATAGGCCATGTTATGCCTTCTTTATCCCCAACAAAATGGCTTGTCTTTAGGGGGTTAAAGGTTTGTCCAGTTTCCCTTTCTGTCAATCCCTAAATCTTTACTTTCCAGTTGAATAAAATAATCACCACTAGGTTGTTCAATCACTTATTCATATATATATATATATATATATATATATATATATATATATATATATATATATATATATATATATATAAAATAATTTTATTTATTGCTCTTCCTCTTGATCCCGCCGAGTGTGTTGCCTCCTCGTGTCAGCGGAATGTTTAAAGGCTAATGATATTGTATTAAACACAAAAGTACATTTTGGAAGTATCAAAATTAGTACTATATTGGTCCTTCCTTTAATAAATAGGGGGGCAGCCTGATGATCTCAATAGTTTCTTAGTCTCTGTCATTATTGTTTCGAAATGTTTCTGGTCCATCTTATCCAAGTATTGCACTACCTGAACTCTTAGGTATCTTATTTGCTTTTTTACAAGCAGATTGTCCAGGGGATGATCCATGTCATTATGTCAATTTTGTAATGATTGACCGGATACCCAGAAACCCTCCCAAACTTAGTCAAAGCTTTCACCATCACTGGGAAAGAGTTTCTAAAGTCCTGTGTGAAAACCAGCAAATCATCATCATACAGGGCAACTTTTTTCACCCATCCATTACATTCAAATGGGATAATGTCTTCATTTATTTATAATTTTGTTCACTAGGGGCTCAATATATAAGTTAACAAGCAAATGTGACAGCGAGCATTTCTCCTGTGTCCCTATTTATGTGTTTAGCTGTTTGGTTAAATTCCCATTTACTACAACTCTCTTTGTTGGTTTCCTATAGATTGAACTAATTGCTCTTGCAAATTCGTCTCCCAGGTCATATTGCTTGATCACATATTGTAAAAAAGGCCAGCTCACCCTATCAAAGGTCTTAGCACCTATAAAGGTTACTATCGTTGGTGGAGATTTCTTCTCTGTGTTGATATCTATCACACACACCAGATCATGTGTTAACTCTTGGAGTTGTCTTCCCTTAATAAAACCCTTTTGGTCTTCATGCATTAATGTCCTGATCACCCTCTCCAATCTCTTTGCTAATATATGCGTATAGAACTTATAATCACTAATAAGTAGTGAGTTGCTCACTTTGCCTGGTATTCAATGCAGGCCTGTGTGGTCATCACCACTGAAGATTCTGTTTCTGCGGACCTGCTACTAAATGCAGGAGCATGTGCAGGCAGTGCCAAGGAATGTGGCAACTGTAGGGAAGAGCAGATATGCCCACTTACAGGGATCAAAGCCTCCCGTGCCTCCTTCACCCATCCAAAGCCTTATGCACCCCCTTCAAAAAGATGATCGGGTTTGGTGGGTTGTAGTACTCTGGGGGTGACAGACAGAGAGCTCCAGGCTGCAGCAGTGATGCCTGGGGCAGATACCTTGGAAAGTGCAAATTGACACTAAGAGCTTTCTCCTCAAGAATCCCTTCAAAGGGCCATAATTCAATAGCCTGTGTTTCTTTTGTGGGTGTCGACAGCCTCAAGACACCCAGACCCACTGTGAAAACATTTGCACATAACTGACAAATGCATTTAGAATTTCAAGCTTTCCAGTGGAAAAATTCAAGCAGGTTTTCTCTGTTTCATTCGTTGGTCCCGCCTCTAGGCACCACTGACCTCAGTTAGCAGCTTTTTGGCACAGACTTTCATTAAAGAAGTTCAACCAGCATCAGTACAGTCTTTGGCGCTACTGCTTTCTTCACCTTAAAGCAGCAGCTTAGATTTAAGGGATATGGACTTCCCTTCTTCCAAGCCTGCTTATCTCCTGATCGGCACCCCAAAAATCCTAAACAGAATACCACCCTTTCAGGATGCACTCTCCAGCTACCCAGGCATGTTCAATAGCTAGGATCATTAATGCCTACTCCTCAAGACACCATAGTCAAGAGAAGTCCACAGGGCCCCTCCTTCAGGGTTCTCAGGATGTCCACTCACCACTGGGCCTGGCAGAAAGTCAAGAAGCTCGTGCAAACAGTCATATAGACAATCAAAAGAGTCAAGGGTGCAAACCTGGTGTGAGTGTACCCCTAGTGCTCCTGAGAGGCGTCAACGTAATGTTTTTTCTCCATCCCTTCTCAGCTATGCAGGGGCTTATTAAAGGAGGTGTAGTGCTAGAGGCACTCCAGTGTATTGAAACCACATGATGACCTGTGACTACCATTATTTTAATTGACTGCATTTACAACATCATGTTTGCTGCACGTGCCTTAGACCTTGAAGACCTTGAAGATTTCTTTCATGTCTTCTTGTGGCTGCGGTGGGGTAGAGCTTTTATAGAGTAGAACAGCCTTGCCAGGAACAGAACATATGGGATGTGCATTTGTAAGCATCAGAGAGAGAGAGAGGGAAGTGAAGAATGTGCTTCTTAGTTTTGAAGTGCAGTGTTATAAGCAGTGTTTTTTTTTAAACACATTTTTATTGAGTTATAAAAACATAGGCACAGTGAAGAACCCGAATGGGGTTGCAGTTGGACACATCTGAAATCAAAAATAGAACTTAGCAGGATACAATATTTCGACCTAACATCATCGACATCTGTAAAAAGTCCCCCCCAACGTGGGATAATGTAACCTGAAATGAGGTTAATCCCCTATACCCCATCCTCCGTCCTGCAGTATGAATCAATGAAATTTATTAGTTGGTATCTCTCTGGTCACCATCTATATGATGTAACTTTAACAAACCCCCCCAACCTTAACTAACCCCACCTCCCTCCCCCCCAGGCAAGCCGCTGTGTTATTGAGGCTGCTGTTTTATCTGGGAGCAGGACAGTGATGGTCTTTGTCCTATATATGCCAGACCTCAAGTTTCGTGTGTCAGGGACAGGTGTTCTCCCAGAGGTCATCCTGCCCTATCTGCACTCTGCTCTCTAGCCTATCAGTGCATCCCAAAATTAGTCATCTGCTGCTGGGTCCCTCCGCGCAGGAGTGCCAACGGTATTGACCGCTGGGTGTTTTACCAGTGCCACCCAAGCGTGCGCCGTCTCCAGGGATTTGTCACTGCCAGTTCGCCTGGCCATTCACAGTCTGCAGTTCTCCTCTGCCCATTTCACTAACTCACTGGACCATCGCGCTAAGTTGGAACCATTCTTCACCTTCCAGTGGCCGGTGATCTCCCTCTGGGCCAAGATGAACCCCAGGTCTATAAACTTGCCAGTGACTTTGGTCTTGGCAGTATGTGGGAACCAATGTAATAAACAACAGCCTGGTGTCAGTTCTACCCCTCTCTCCGTTGCTGCTGCTAGTTCAGATGTCACACCCCTCCAATACCCTCCCAGATATGGACAGTCCCAAAGCATGTGGAGCAATCCTGTCCCCTCTAGGTTATACCGTGGACACGCTGGCGAAACCCCAAAGTATTCATTCACCTTACCCAGGGTGAGCTATGTCCTATGCAATACGTAGAAGCAGTAGCAGTCGGTCGTGGAAGTGCTGCCGGGTGGTGACGTGGGGAGGGGGAAGGGCAGGGTGGGGGGTATTAAACTATGGATTACGGCCGATTACAGGTAAGTAAACATTTAAATAAATAAAACAAATTTCGTTGCACGCACTGCATCACATTTGGCGATGCAGTGCGCACAAGGAAATTAGTTTTATTTATTTTTATGTTTACTTACCTATAATCGACCATAAACCATAGTTTACTACCCCCCACTCTGCCCCTCCCCCTCCCCACGTCATTGCCCGGCAGCTCTCCCACGACCGACCGCTACTGCGTAGAAGTGGATAAGCTGGTAGCGTGCATTTCTAGAACACACCAGGCTCGTTCTACCAATTCCCCCAAGACTTCTCCTCAATGGGTTCTCCCAAATCCTCTTCCCACTTGAGATGCAGGGTCTTCAGGGGCTGTCTCAGACTATGGGTGAACCTCCCGTATAGGCATGTGACCGCCTTAATAGTTCCAGACGCCTTTACTAGATATTGGCAAGTCAGAGAGGTCTGAGGATCAGTGTTGCTCAAATGTGTATTATGTTGTACATTGGGAGATGAAGTGTGTGATGAAATAGGCAGTGGTGCACAAATGTGCATTGTGTTGTACATTGGGAAGCATTATGAAGTTCTCACTATTGGCTTAGACATGCCCTCATGCTGGAGATTGTTTGCTGTACTGCTGGAGACTTTCGTAAGCTTCATTAAGATAAAGGCTGGAATACATGAGAACACAGAAGGAACGTAAGAACTATTTTGCATTTTGAATGCTTGCATGGAAAGTGGGCAACTCCAGTAAGTTTCTTTGGCGCAGAGGAGGACCTTTCAGAACCTTCTAGTGTGTTTTGAGATTATAAAATGGGGTTTGTTGACTTAGAAACTGGGATTGGTTTGGCCTGAATGACAGACGCGCCTACAGTGCAGCAGCTCCCAGTTTGCTGAGTCTCTTGATCCAGGCTGTGAATCACCCAGTATGGAGGGGGACAAGATGAAATTTGCAGCCTGGACTATGGTTACTCTCTTTACCTAGGCTCACCTAAGTACGTGATAAAGAGACTTCAGTCTGTGCAGAACTCTGCAGCAAGGTTTCTGCTCAAACTCCCTAGACACATATCGGTTAGAGAATCCCTTAAACAGCTCAACTGGCTGCCAATTGCAGCAAGAGTAAAGTTCAAATCCCTTTGCATTGCTCACAGGGCAGTAAATAACAAAGGCCCGGAAAAGCTCAGAAATGCGATATTTGCGCACACCCCCACCAGACTGCTAAGGTCCTCCCATCTATACCTCCTCTGCACCACCAGAATCCAAAACTCAAGATAGGGAGGTAGATCCTTTGCACATTTGATACCTAAACTGTGGAACGAGCTCCTTCATGACCTAAGAGCGATGCAAAATTAACTGGCTTACAGGAAAAAACTTGAGACTTGGCTGTTTCCCTTAAACCATTAATGGGCACCATTCTTACCACAACACTCATCATCAGAGCGGGGTAGCCATGCGCTATATAAATCCTACAATCAAATCAAATCAAATCAAATTAGCTGGTGATGTGTTGTATTCTTTGAGTATTGACTTTGTGATGTGCGAGTGTGTTTGAGGGCATATTCAAGTCTCCAGTGTTTATAATCATCTGTGTTTTCATTGTGATGTGTGAGTATCTGTGTGAACATTCAAGTATTCAATGGTTATAATCATCTGATGTTTTTAGTGTATATATCTTTCTGATTTCTTACAGCGGACGTCCAGCATTTAACAGTTGAATTTGTCTACTTATCAGTGTGATATTATTGCTTGCATATATATCTCTATATACATTTGAATGTTGTTTATTTGACATCTGGGAATGCCTTTTTGTTAGATAGTATTGCACAAACAAAAGCCCATGCCTTATTCCGAAAACAGTCTTGTGATTTGTTTCATTTTATAAGAGTGAAATTCCTTTCCTGGTGGTGTTTTGTTTTTATTGCTGCATTGTTGAACCTCTGTCTGGGAGGGTGGTATTTTCTATTATATGGGAGGACGAATAAATAAAGGAGGTGATATTTTTGTGCTTGGCACATCATCTCTTTAGTCCTTACAGTCACCAAAAATAACCATCCCACTGTCTGGTCCACTCCTTTACCACATTCTGCGTAGACTGGAACATGACAGTCCTCTCGAATATCAGTGCACATCATTCTTTGATCAGAGGCCTACCCATCTAGACCTGCCTAGTCCCATTTCCTGACTTAATTAGGAGATGCTTGCTGGTGATGGCTATCCAGCAGTGCAGTCTTAATCCAACCTGGAACTGTCTGTTACGGCATTTTATTGGCAGGTGCCATAGCACAGTAATTAACCCACTTAGCCAAGCAGATCGTTGGGTGGGTTTAAAAAAGGAGTAGCATAGACAAAATTGCTCTTTCATGAACCGTGTGAAAGAGTATATCTATGTTAACGGCCCCTTAAATCTAGCTTCTTGACTATTGAATTATAAGGCAGCACCTCAGAATTTTGTAGCATTTTGGTTTGCAATCTGAAGTTGCCGATTTGACACGATTTGAAATTAAAAAGCTCAAAATTAGCAGGCGCCCCCGTGCCTAAAGGAGGGGCGCCCTTAGTAGCACCACAGGACCAAGCATCTCATCGGGGGGCTGGGTTGAGGAGGGGCACTGACTAGTGACGTCTCGGTTTCGGGATGAGGTAATGATGAAACAAAACCAAATCTCAATTGTTAGCTATTTAAGGCAGTGCCTTGAGGGCTCATCCTCTTTGTATCCCTGGACCCTAGCTGCAGAAGCGCCGGAAAAACATTCACCCACCCAGCACTGAAGTAAAGCGGAGCGCTGACAGTTAACAACAAAGGGGCATGCACAACAATGGAGGTTAAGCTACTGGATGGACCCCAGGAGGGGGTAGGATTGAAGTGTGCAGCGGGTTGGCGGGGAGGGGGACCGGCCTGCAGGTGGTCCTCGACTCTTCTGCCCTAACCCGTCACTTATGGACTGAGATGAATCTTGGGGAGGTTGCCTTTGTTGAGGTACCTCAGTGGGGTGGTGCGCTATGCGGTGCCCTGGATTTCAAGTTAGGCAACTGTTTGCTGTAGCACGTTGTGGCCTTCCGACACAATGTGCGCAGCAGAGGGTTTAAGACTATGGACAACTTAATGCTATGCTCAACTGTAATGACAATTTTAATCTTGTGGTGCCTTTGATATTTGAATTTTGATAGAGTGTTATGCCATTGTGCAGGTACCTCGGAGGGCCGGTGCGCTATGCAGTGTCCTGTTGTTAAGTAATAGAACTGTTGGCTGTAGCGCGCTGTGGCCTGCCGGCACAATTTGTACAGCAGAGTGCTCAAGAGTATGGTCAACTTAATGCTATGCTTAAATGTAATGACTAATTTAATTTCATAGTGCCTTTGACATGTGAATGTCGCTAGAGTGTGAAGCCATGTATAATGATTTATATACCCAAGTAGGATACTTGTACTCTCGTAGTGGTTTATGGGGAATTATCCTGTTTGATGTGAATAAAATCTATGCCTTGGAAAATATAACCGGGTCATGAGAATTCATGGGCATGGCAGGGAGTGGGTGGAGATGGATATGGATGTTGGAAGTGGTGGGGAGGTGAGATTGTCACGTTGTGCGCACACTAGAAGACATTCCACAGTATTTAATTTACTCAAAAGGGATTGTGAAGTTCACTTGTGCACTCAAGTGAATGATGACTGGGTCATTTCTGTCAAAGTCCTCTCAGTATGAAGATGTCAGTTTGATTCAGACAACAGCCATCTTTACTCAGCCCACATCAGTACAACTTCTTTGGAGCCAAGACCCAGCTTTAACAAACAGCTTGTTTTCCATGCAGTCATGAGGAACATGACTATATCTATATGCAAACTGTGTGCTGAACACTCAATGCTGTTTCTGGGCATGGATGGGCTGACGATCATCATCGTATCTAAATCTGGAAGGGTTCACAGAACCTTACACCACCAGAGATTTTCTGTGTGTCCCATATAGCTAGTTTTGCCATCACCATGCCATGCATTATAAAATGTATTGTATTGAGGCAACTTCTTCTGATAACTGCCTTTACTACTGTAGTCTATCACCACTTGGATGCTTTCAGGTTTGAGACATTTACAAAAATTATTAAATATATAAGTCAATATAGATGTATTGTTTACATTGACAGATCTACACTTATACTTATGTTTTCACCATAAGGGAATATTTGACCGAAAAGAAAGAAAATGGCAAAACATATTTTAAAAGGGTCTTAATCAATGTGATTGCTATTTTTTCGTTCATTTTAGAAAAGTTGAAATCCTCGCCACATGAGATGGGAAGGAGAAACCAAAGTTTGGTGACTGAATTTATCCTGCTTGGATTTCCCTATGCTCAGCAATTTCAAGCCCTATTTTTTGTTTTTTTCTTTAACATTTATCTCCTTACTGTAACTGGGAATTTCATGATAATTTATATTGTAAAGAGATGCCCTCACCTTCACAGGCCTATGTATTATCTCCTTATTAATTTCTCTTTCATGGAGATCTGTTACACATCTTCCACTGTTCCTAAAATGATTGCCAATTTTTTTCCAGGGAACCAGTTTATCTCCGTAGGGGGCTGCATTACTCAGTGTTATTTTGTTTTTGTGATGGGAGGTATGGAGAATTACTTATTAGCTCTCATGGCTTACGACAGGTATTTAGCCATCTGCCATCCCTTGAGGTACCCTGCCATCATGACCACCCGCTTGTGCTGCATGCTTACAGTAGGATGTTGGCTAGCCGCCTTTCTTGGGTCCATTTTGCCAACCATATATATCTCACGTCTCTCCTACTGTGGACCTAATGAGATCGATCATTTCTTTTGTGATATATCCCCTCTGTTAGAACATTCTTGCACAGATACAACTTTCGTCAAGCAATATTTTTTCATCATTACTTGGATTATCATCTTCAGTTGTGCTAGTTTAACACTGATATCTTATGCAAGTGTCATATGGGCTATTATGAAGATCTCTTCTACCAATGGGCGGCAGAAAGCCTTCTCCACGTGTACCTCCCACATCACTGTGGTGGCCATCTACTATGGGACAGTCATATTTGTGTATGTCCGACCCACAACTGGAGACTCCCTTGAAGCAGACAAAAGGGTTTCTGTCTTCTATATGGTGATCACGCCTCTTTTCAATCCTTTTATCTACAGTCTACGTAATAAGGAGGTGAAAGAAGCATTGACTAAATCTTTTGGAAACTGCTTTACGTTCACCAGGAGGTTCTCACTTTGCTGTGGAAATAGAATATGAGCATTGCCCTGACATGCTTGAGTTAAGTCGCTGAATATCAAAAAGGCCTTTTCTAGAAATAACAATTATGCTTCTGCTATCACAAATAGGGCTAGACCACATTTGTTTTCTAAAAATGAGCCAATTGGGTTTTGGCCTATTTTTCACTGTGCTGCAAATAGGGATTTTTACACCAGTTGCCTGAAAAAATTGCAGCAGTTAAACAATGTGAAACAAAAAAAAATGCAAGCATTACAAAGCGAAACTGATTTGTGTCAACAATGCATGGACTCTCCGAAATAAATGATGCATGAAATATGCAATTACTTTATGCCAAATCTAATGGATTATATGAAACAAACAGCCATTTAGGTACAACAGCTAACTAAATATATTAATAATTTGATTGTCCATTTACAAATAATAAAATATTTCAAAAGCTCCTGTAAGTGAAAGTGTGTTGTTTAATTAGAATGTTAAGTCTACAATCACATTTCCACTTTGGCATAGTGGTGTATTTTCCAATGTCCAGCAGTTATGCGTCTGTACACTGTAATGTACATATCTTGGGCTTTTTTTGTACTTAGTTGTGATTAACCTTATTAACTTGTGCAAGGACACTCCTGCTAAATCTTGGCGGCTAATGAAACACTCAAAAGGCAAGTAGACTACATGAATGAGAGGGCTGTACCACAATTGCACACAGAGAAGGCTAGATCATATAATGCATCCATATCTAATTGTATCAATGAATGTTTTTTTTGTGTTTGAAAAGCTTTATTAAAGAAATTGTTAACATATAAAGACATCAGCAGAAACAGAGAATATGCTCAAATATAATATAGAACATGAACAGTGCTGATCTCAAAAAACAAACACATTTTTATGGGGTTTTAAATATGGAAGTAAAGGGGGATGCAGGGAAAGAGATAGGAAAGGAACGAGGGAGGAGGAGCACAGAAATTAACATTGCAATGTATAAATATTAAATATTAATTAAAGCACATAAACAAATGGTATAGATAACCAATACAGAATGTTCAGCATAAAAATGATATAACATAAGAAACCTGCAAAAGGTGAAAAGAAAAGAGTCAAAATTGTTCAAGGAGGCTTAACATTTTCTGAATTGAGATGCAGAGATTTCTTTAGGGCAAACGATCCAAGTATGGAGTTTGAGGTAACCAGAAGAGATCAGTGTTATGGATTGGTTTGCAGGAGGAGGCAAGGCCAACATCAAGTCAAAATGACATAAGGTGTTCCAACAGCCTTGTATGGAGATTTTTGTAAGGTGTTTCCAATTAAATGAGATGTGTTGAAATGCAAGAGCAAGCATGAGATCGAAAAGGCCATGTGAGTGTGTAGGAAGGTCTAAAGAGTCAGAAAGACTACCCACAAAGAGGAGTGGTATAGAATAAGGAAATAAAAGTGTAAATATGCGAGTAAGGTATGACCAAATGTTTTCCCAGAATTTCGAAATGACAAGACAGAGAAAGAAGAGATGAAGAAGATCAGCATTAGGAGTACCACATGCCCAACATTTAGAACCAGAAGAGGCTGAGAAACGTGACAAAGAAAGAGGAGAAAGATATAGTCTATGGTATAGATAAAATAAAGATTGAGTGAGAGCAGAATGAGAAATTGTTAAGGATCTGGACCAACGTTTATCCCAAAGAGCAACAGACCAAGTCCGCTTCCCAAGAAAGTTCCAATTTAGTTCAAGCACGATAAGGATTAAGAGAGGAGAAAAATGTATAAATAAGAGACACTTTAGGGAGGGTTGTGAGAATTTTGAGGAGAGGAGAGTGAGGTACTAGTGATGAGGAAGATGGAAGAGAATAATAAAGGTCAAGAATTATTGCCATGAGAGTAGTACATTTCTGCAAGAAGGATCGGGGACAATGAAATAAGAGTTGAAATTGGGGAAAGGAACATGGTAATTTTAGGGGTGGGCGTAGTTCGCGAAGTAGCGCTGCACGAAGTGCACTTCGCACTACGTGAGCTATGCGTAGCACTACGCGAACTGCGTAGTAGCATGTTCGCACTGTGCAAGATGTCATTTTCAATGATTGCACAGTATGGACAAGCAGCCTGCACTGTGCAATCATTGAAAACGGCATCTTGCAAAGTGCGAGATTTATTTTTCTGCCGCTTGAGTAGATTTTTACTCGAGCTGCAGCTTTCTCAACGCGGACTGGTAGTTTCTCATCGCGAGCGGTCGCGAGCATGCGCGACCACTCGCAATGAGAAACATGAACTCCCCGCGTTGAGAATCTCGCCGGGAGGTTTATTTTCCATGCTCGCGATCAGCAACTTGATGTTGCTGATCGCGAACAAGGAAAAAGTCTTGCAAGGATGTCATTTTGCTTGCTTGTGGTCGCCAACTTGACATTGAGGACCACGAGCAAGCAAAACATGACCGCTGCACTACGCTACGCTACGCTACGTTACGCTACGCTACGTTACGCTACGCATGTTCGCACTGTGCTACGTGCAGTTCACGTAGTGCGAAGTTGAGCAAACTTCGCAAACTACGCGAACGTAGCGTAGTGCTTTGCCCAGGGTTAGTAATAATCCATCAAAGAGTTGATTAACCCACACAACGCGCCTTATTCTCCAAGCGTTCCAAAAGATGGGTCTATTATTTAAAAGGATCAGTGAGTTATACCAGATGGGGGGTTTTAAAAAAGATTCACATGTGATGGAAGTAGGGAAAACCAGGGGTCTTAAAACAAAAGAATTATGTTTGAATAAGGGAAGTGAAGTATAGGGAGTTTTGGCACAGAAGCGTACAACTTCATCGAAGGAAAAGGGTAATAACAATGTTTGCGCAATGAGGAGCCAAAGAGGAGTAAAAGGGGAAAGGTCTGATGAAAGTCATCTCGAGGCCTGGCGCAATGAGATGGATTTATGGTAAAGATGGAAATCTGGAAAGTTGACTCCACCATTAAATTTGGACTTTCGAAGAGCTGCAAGAGAAATTCTAGATTTTTTGTTCTTCCAGAGAAATTTCAAAAGGAATGAATCGATACGCTTAAAATAGATTGCAGGAACGTGAATGGGTAACATTGAAAAAATGTATATTAGAATAGGGGATTTCATCATCTTAATTAAGTCCAATTGACCCACCAGGAAAGAAAAAGAGGATTCCAAGTGGAGAATGATTTGTCAATGCGGGTCAAAACAGCTGACATATTTAATTTAATTGAAGAGGGAATAGAATTAGAGAACCAAATACCTAGGTATTTAATCTTTGAACTATTCCAAGCAAAGCCAGTAGAGTATAAGAGATGAGGAAGACAAGTTTTGGTTAGAGGAAGGATTTCAGCCTTACCGGAATGAAGCTCCTATCCTGAAACCAGTGAAAATGAGTCGAATTCAGATAATAAAGGGGGAACAGGCACTTCTGGATTGGAAATAAATAAGAGGATATCATCTGCATAATGTGTAATGTATTGATACTTGTTAAGCGCGGCTGTCACCCAAAGGGTATCCTGGCGCTGAGACCATATCATTCCATATGCAGAAAGTTTCAATTGATAATCACCAAAGGGAAAACCAAAAATGGAGTTATTGTTACGGATTAAGGACAAAAAGGGTTTAAGTGTTAGGACTAAAAGAAGTGGGGATAAGGGACAACCTTGACGTTCGCCCCGTTGGAGAGTAAATGACGAGGAGTCCTGACCATTCACAAGCACCGAAGCCTTGGGTGCAGAGTATAATAAGGAGATAAGGGATGTTTGGGACCAGAGCCGTGCCAACGTAATGAAGCAAACAAGAAAGACCAATCAACCCTGTCAAAAGCTTTTTCTGCATCAGCATAGATAGCGGCCAAAGGAATTGAAAGAGATGGGGCCTTATTCAAAACATTAAGTAAAAGATGAGAGTTATTGGAGGCAAGTCTGCCTTTAACAAAGCCACATTGCTCCTTACCAATAAGATGAGGCTTAAAAGGGTCTAAGCGTAACGCAAGTAATTTAGCAAATAATTTATAGTCCACATTGACTAAAGAAATCTGATGATAATTTTTACAAAAGTGAGGGTCACGACCATCTTTAGGGATAAGGCAAATGTTAGTATCTTGAAAAGTGCCTTCCGTCAGATGAATGAAATGATTGAAAAAGCGTTAAAAGTCTAGGAAGTAAGAGATAAAAAAGTGTAAATAAAATTCAACTGGGAAACCATCAGGGCCAGGTGTTTTACCTTTAGTGAGAGATTTCAAAACCATGGAAAGTTTGTGTAATGAAACATCAAGGTCAAGGTCTGGAAAGTTAAGGTGAGAAGTAAACGGTTTAGGAAGTCTCTCAAAGTAGGCCTGAATAAGAGGAGTAGGGGCTAATTATCTTAAATCACATAAAGAACGTACTCTTATAGAATCTATTTTCTCTTCTGATAACACTCTCCTACATAAAGACAAGGAAATACTTGATCAATTCCAATCATTTTACCAACATCTTTATACCCCGGAATCCTTCCAGGGATTCCGGCAGACCATAAATACGTCCTCAGTGTGTTGTTGGAGAGCACAAACTGACTTTTCTAGAGAGGAGAAGCGTTGAGCGTTAGCTTGTATTCCTGAAACTTGTTGGTCCATAGACGTGACTCTATTGTCCATAGTCGACCATTTCTCCTCAAGGAATTGCATTTTATTATTGGTTTCCTCTACAAATGGGCCAAAGGGTGAATCTCTTCTAAAAGTAGTTCCATAGAGATGGGAGATGGCGATTTGTCTGGAGACGGAGGATCCTGTTTCAAGCATTTAGTCAACTTTGTAGGAGGAGAGATCCTGCTCGAAATGGACTGCGTTGAGGAGGAGCGATTAGGGGCAGCTCCAGCCATTTGGAATGTAATGAAGGAAGAACCTGGTGTCAAGGAGAATGAGGAAGATGTCACTGGAAAACTCTTGGAAGGCATAAAAGTAAACTTCGGTTTACGTAATCTGCCCATAAAAACCATTACCTCCAAGCAATGGAATGAGCAGAGAGCTGTTGTGCCAAAGGAGGCAAAAGGTGTAGGAATTAGGCCAATTGCAGATAGTGAATGCCCACTGTAGAACAGGCAAACGGATGGGCACTGCACCAGAGGACAACACTGTAGATAGTCAAAGCACTCACCACAGAAGAAAAGTAAATATGCAGCTACATCGGCAAAAAAATTCCTGAAGTTACAGAAAGCAGGAAAAAGGCACAAGAGACAGGTGGCATATCTGCTAACCAACAGGCTTTAACACCTTGGCTGCTAGGGGTTTTTCCCTCCTGTGCTGAAAATGCTTGAATACTATAGTTTCATGACAAGGTCAGCTCGTCATAGCACAGCTCAACCGTGCCTCATGACGAGCTGACCTTGTCATGAGCATGGAAGGGGTTAAGGATTTGTCTACCGCATCAAAGATCGTAGGAAAGTTGGTATAGCTCTGTATCTAACGTAGCAAACCATTTAGTTAAACAATGTCTCCAGATAACCATATAAATGTTGGTGATGAAGGCAGGTCAGGCGGCGCAAAAATGCTCCCTTCAGAGCAGCGACGAAATACTGGTATAAATCCGTTCAGTGACAGATGAAATTAAATGTTAAGCTGCAGACAAAGTACTATAATGATAAAAAGGCGAGCATATAGTAACATCGAAAATGAAGTCTCTGGAGTTATGAGAGGAGTAGGATATAAGCAGCAAGCCTGTTAACTTACAAGTATAAGCAGCCAGAATCTTCGGAGAATTGCATTTAAAATGGTGGCCATCTTGTAGAGACAAATATAGCTTTGTAGAAATAGAAAGCTAGGTGGCATGAAAATAAGCTGATTTCCTCCTCAGTCAAGTGGAAGATAGAGAGAAACTAACAAAGAAACCAGGCATTACAGGCGTTAGTGATGGAGCCAGCATGCCGTAAACATTATCGTCAGAGCGTTGGATTCCAATTTTGAAGTGCGCGCACATCTGAAATGGCATCTGCACTGAGGGAAGAGAGCCGACGTCGGAAAATGCATGAAGTTCGACGCACTGAAGTTCAGGAAAATGCTCACCGGAGGCAGCTGATATTCCGGTACATGATGCAGCTGTTTATTGTCACCGCGCTGCAGGGGAAACACTTCGGCAATTCCAAGGAGAGTTGGCCATCTCGCTCGGCGCATTAGCCACGCCCTATCAACGAGTCTGGCGTTACAAGAACTCTGAAGGAAAAGAATGTTTGAGTTTACTAAAATGACTATATTCCTTTGATTGGGGGGAGTTGAAACCACCCCACTTCCTCTATTGGTCACTTGCTGTTTCATGAAAAAACTTCTACACCCACTAACTACAGCATGGGGATATGGGCTCTGGTATTCTGCTCTTTCACAAGAAGCACACCCAGACAAAAAGTAGGCTTATTCAGTGGCATGGATTACAATAGTAATGTGTTCTTTTTTAAATCAAAAAATCTAATTGTGCCTTTAAATATTTGTCATTATATTGGCGAGGGCCCAGCTGCTCCCCCAACAAAGTTATGCAAAAACACGACATAACACAACAAGCACTGACAAATCCAAATAGTTGGAAGCCAATGCCATAACTAGTGGCTTTGATGTTTGTTTTATATGTTATGGTGACACTGTGCAGTATAAACGACTTACATCTGGGAATGTAATGTTGCTTAGGTTACTAAAGCTGCATGTTCCTATGATTCAGCTGATTTTTATTTTTTAAAATGTCTCCTATTGTATGATTTTCATATTTCGAACCATTTGGCAGTTTGGCCCAACTAAGCAATCTGTGCCGTGTCTTGATCCCTGCTGCACCTATTTCATGTACAGTGGCCAGTTTAATTATCTGTCAATTTGTGTTTATTGGATAGTATTAAAAACTAAATCCATTAAAGAAATGTGTACATGTTCGTTAGATATTGGATCGCTGGTTGGCTCAGGTAGGAACCCAGGCCAGGCAAGAACGACAACTATAGGCAGAGTAAGCTAAATGCACACTAAAAGATAACCTATGTTCACCCTCTGGTGGCTTGGCAAGGAGCAGTTAGGCTTATATAAAGAGGCAATGTGTAAAGTATTTGTGCAACACACACAAAGTGACACAATGAATCCACCACAAAAGGCTCCACACAGGTTGAGAAGAATAGATTATATTCTGTAAAAAACAAGCCCAAAATACCAAAAATGCAACCTATAGAAGTTGAGACATTGAATTATTAAGGAAGAAATGCAATAAAGTGCTTAGAAGCAAGTATCTGGTAGCTCACTGGTACTCAATAACAACACTGAATAAACTATTTCCCAGCCAGCTCCTTTTCTGTTAAAAAGGTAAAGTGCTTTATTATGCACACACCTAAATACAAATATGTACTATTAGGTAAATAGAAATGCCTTTGAGGACGACCAATACTGAACACAATATCATAATATATATGAGTGTCATTAATAAGGCATGCCTATAGGCTTTGCAGGGTGTCACTACATTAGTAAAAGAAGAAAAAAGTGTAACATCCCCAACTCCAATCAACAGGGAGAGCATCAGCACTGAATACCATTCCATATAATATAACACTTTTTATTGACATTGTCAATAAAGCAATTCATGAATCCCTCTCATAACACTCTGGCCCTCATTCAGAATTCAAAGTACGTTATTTACTGTAACTGTATTTAGAATTTAGCGATGTGATTAGGTTCAACACACATCTTCATAAGAGCCTTAGGGCCTCATTAATTTTTTTTTTGCAGTAGGGCAGGGCAGCAGGCATTGCTGCTGCGCTGCCCTACACCAAATGAAAAGGGCAAGAATGAGCCATATCTATTAGATACAGCGCAATCCTGTCCTTTTCCCATGCAGGGCGTACAATGGGGTGCTGTGTGCCAATGCAAGCACCTTTGCACCATGGTACAAGGGTGCCTGCGTTGCGAGGATGAATATTTTTGTGCAGGAAGGGAAACCTTCCTGCACAAATACAATCACAAGAGGTCTTTTTCTATGTGTGCAGCACAATTCAGCACACATAGAAAGAGGAAAAACGGGGAGAAATAAAGATATTTCTCCTTGTTGTGCCTTTCTTACGCCTCTCCTGGGGAGGCATACGTTTTTGGCACTGCCTCAGAATTATGATTTCTCGCAAATCTAGGGAAGTGTCAAAAAGACATGTATGTTTCTGGTAACACCCCCAGCAACACTCATGGAACGCCTCTTTCAAACATTTTTCTGCGTGAAAGGGCACATATTTATAAGGCCATAAAAAGCTATGTAATGTGGCTTTATATGGCCTTATAAATATGCCAGTGGCACATTGCCCCACCGAAACATCAAAAAAGTGATAATCTGGTGACACCAAAGTGCCGGTAGGTCATATATGAGGCCCTTAATCTTTAAAGTGTTTCTTGCATTTCTCCCCACTTTGCAGAATGTGAAATGTTGTGATAGGTGGCTCAAGCAATGTAATAGAAAGTGGACTTTAAATGTGGTCAATTGCATTGCGAATTACACTTAGAGGGCTGTACACTGAAAGTGGAGTTTCCCCCAATGAGGGTTGCACAATAAAGTATGTCTAATTACCTTTATTGCTTAAACTTCACAGCAACATTTTTGTGGTAATACCAATGTCCTGATTAAAAAAAGCTAATTTTCATTGTATGGACTCTGCATAGACTGCAACAAGGTGTACACCTGAAAATGATGGCAGCGTGCTGAGGTCTGGACACTGTGATATCCCCTCTTTCCTCCCTTATTTTCCATTATAGACAAATTATCCTCTTCTTTGC
The DNA here is from genome assembly GCF_964263255.1 of Lissotriton vulgaris. NCBI lineage: Eukaryota > Metazoa > Chordata > Amphibia > Caudata > Salamandridae > Lissotriton > Lissotriton vulgaris. The sequence goes on along the minus strand of NC_141693.1, from coordinate 1,217,721,880 downwards.
ATGGGAGAAAAATGCAAGAATTGCTGATGATTATGCGGCATACTGAAGATCTAATATCTGACTAGATGCTTGCTCCTGCCTATTTGATCAATCTGGCTCACGCACAAACTGCTGTGAGCAAAAACTATACTCAACTGGCGCCTCCAAGGACTGAAGCTGCTCATGGTGGCCCTGGATGCTCTTCTCTCACCGGTTAGCGAGCCATAGCTGGCATGACCGGAGGGAGCACTGCCTCCTGAACACACAGTTGTGGCACTTCATCTTCATGGGTAATTGGCCTCCCAGTGTTGCACCTGCTTACTGGGCAATCTCACACTGACAATTGGGGCTCCCACTCGTGCTGGTGTAGCTATTGCTTCAGAAGTCTCTGTGATTTCATCTGCAGCCTTAATCTCACTGGTCTTGGAGTGGGTCAGGGATGCAACCTCAGTAGGCAGCTTCTAATCAAGGAACCACTCTGATGCAGTTGCAACGTAGGACCTCACTGGATGACGATGTAACTGCTATAGAGGGAAACATACAAGGTGAAGTAGTTCAGCTCTCTGAGGATAAAGCTACCAGTAATGGCTTAGTAACAAACAGCACCTGTTTGGCTGATGACTGTTATGCTATGTTTGAGGCTAAATAGACTGAAAAATCTCTACCTCTTCAAGGATTCTTTAAAGCAGATAGCCAGGTGATGACACCAATATCTATGGGGGGTATAGTGCCTCTTCTGACCTTCAAGCAGAAGTCAGTACCGGTGTACAACTTCCAGCTATCACCAGAGTTAGAGACTCTGCAGGGGCAATTGAAGAGAGTCACATTACAGTAATTGACGATCCAAATCCCCAAGACGAAGAGGAAAGCCTCTGCTTGTGGTACGGCGCAGAAGGCTGAGGCCGGGGCCTTAGATATTACAAGGGCAGAAAAGGCAGTCAGTACTGCAAACACATGTTTTACTGTGGCTCAGTGGTACTAATGGTACCTTAAATTGTGATGAAGCGATCCCTGCACTAGATCCCAGAAAAGGTTTAGCAACATGCCCTCTAACTAACTCTGACCTAAGCAGCGCAATGAGCATGGAAAATCCCTTTGAGATGCCCTTGAATAGTCTGAGTGATTCAACAGCAGAGACCTTCTAACTCAGTGACCCCTATAAGCCTTCTCTTACTTCAAATTTTCAGCTGATCCAGACTCACAGGAATGAGACTTCTAAGCGCTTTGTGAAGACTGGAGCAGATATCTGTTAACACAATATGTTTTTTTTGGTTTATTTGCCTTTTTGGCCTTTCTACTCTGGGATAGCTTGGTATGGCTTGATTTCTTTTTTGTTCTTCTTCGTATGTATGAGGAAAATCCCTTCTTGTGTCTTTTCATCTTCAGAACACAACTAATAAAACTGCTATCCCACTTATGATTACAACTAGGCTGGCCATCAAAGATTTGATCTGTGGTGCATGGTTTAGTAGCCTTATGGAGAGTGCTGCAGCTCTCCTCGCCTCCTACTTCCACAACAAGATCGCTGACATACACAAATGTTTCAGCACACAAACAACGCTCCCCACGACCGCACCAACGCCCCACACCACCACCCCCAGCGCCTGGACACCGATCAGCACCAAAGACACCATCCGCATGATGAACTCCATTGACTCCGGATCTCCGACCGACCGCTGCCCTCACCACGTCTTCAACAAGGCCGACGCTGTCATCGCACCCCACCTGCGGGACATCATCAACACCTCCTTCGACACCGCCACCTTCCCTGAGAGCTGGAAGCACGCCGAACTCAGCGCCCTACTAAAGAAATCAACAGCGGACCCCACCGAACTCAAAAACTACCGCCCCATCTCGCTCCTCCCGTTTCCAGCCAAAGTCATCGAGAAGACCGTCAACAAGCAACTGGCCGCCTTCCTCGAGACGAATGGATCCCTCGACCCCTCACAGTCGGGCTTCAGGGCCAACCACAGCACCGAGACCGCCCTCATCGCTGCCACCGATGACCATCGAGCCCTGCTCGACAACGGAGACACAGCGGCCCTCATCCTCCTAGACCTCTCCGCAGCATTTGACACTGTCTGCCACCGCACCCTAGTGTAGCACCTCAGCAACGTCGGAATCCAGGAGAAGGCACTGGAGTGGATCATCTCCTCCCTCGCTGGAAGAACACAGAGAGTCCGCCTACCCCCGTTCAGGTCAGAGGCCACCGAAGTCATCTGCGGCGTTCCTCAGGGCTCCTCGCTCAGCCCCACCCTCTTCAATGTCTACATGAGCCCCCTTGCGGCCATCGCACACCAAAACAACCTCAACATCATCTCCTACGCCAACGACACACAGCTGATCCTCTCCCTTACCAACGACCCCGCCACCACCACAGCCAACCTACACGAAGGGATGAAAGACGTAGCCGAGTGGATGATGACCAGCCGCCTAAAACTGAACTCAGACAAGACGGAAGTCCTCATCCTGGGCTCCTCGCCCTCCGCCTGGGATGACACTGGGCACCGCACCCAAACCGACAGACCACGCACGCAACCTGGGCTTCATCCTGGACTCCTCCCTCTCCATGACCAGACAAGTCAACGCCGTCTCCTCAGCATGCTTCAACATCCTGCACATGCTTCATAAGATCTTCCGGTGGATCCCCACCGATACCAGGAAGATGGTCACCCAGGCCCTCGTCACCAGCCGTCTGGACTACGGCAACGCCCTCTACACCGGAACAACCGCCAAGCTCCAGAAGAGACTCCAGTGAATCCAGAACGCCTCAGCGAGACTCATCCTCGACATCCCCAGACACAGCCACATCTCCGGACACCTGAGAGACCTGAACTGGCTCCCGGTCAACAAGAGAATCACCTTCCGGCTCCTCACCCATGCACACAAAGCCCTACACAACCAAGGCCCGAGTTACCTCAACAGCCGCCTCAACTTCTACGCTCCCACACACCAGCTCCGATCGACCAGCCACGCCCTCGATGCCGTCCCCCGCATCCGAAGAGCCACAACAGGAGGAAGGTCCTTCTCCCACCTGGCCGCCAAGACCTGGAACTTCCTCCCGACCCACCTCCGCCTGACCCAAGACCACCTCGCCTTCAGGAAACAGCTCAAGACCTGGCTGTTCGAGCAGTAGCGGACCCCCCCTCCCCAAAGCGCCTTGAGACCCTCGGGGTGAGTAGTGCACGATATAAATGTCTTTGATTGATTGATTGATTGATTGATTGCAGCGACTACACAGAGATGCACATATTACTCCGCTCACGATGGTCACTACTCTAGAATTTACAAGATCTTTCTTTCACAGGATTTGATTAGGGAATCAGGAACTAAATTGTGGGCTAAGATTACTTCGGATCATAATCCCTTATTGTTAAAATGATGTATTTCCGGAACCTGAAGGGAGCCAGAGGGTGAATGTTTCTTTGATCACTAATATTAAGTCCAGAACTAATTTAGATATTTACAGACATGGTGAAACAAATGCCATTTGTTTTACTTTTTTGTGGTTATGCTGTGTGTAATCAGCTGATGTAGTGATGAGAAAAACCTGGTGATGAGTGTGGTGGGGTCCCAACTGTTCACTCTTATCCCCATTGCTTTAGTTTTTGTTTGAACTGAAATCCTTGGCGTGATTTTCCCCTAACATTTTGCCTTCCATCCTCCTAAGTTTGCTCACTTTTTTTTTTCTGGCTTTAGGACTCTGAACACTTTACCACTGTTAACCAGTGTGAAAGTGATTGTGTCAAGTTTGGTGTCTAAAGACTTGTAATTGAAAACCCTCTTGAATAGTAAAGTCAGATTTTAAGTCAGAATGCTAAACAATAGAACTTTAAAAAAGTTGCCATTTTCTTTCCTAACCATCTGATGCCTGAAGCTTGTCTGGGTCACAACCTAGGTGCAGCTGACTGTTTTTTTGCAGATGAGGGGGAGGAGCTGCCACCTACCACACTTGCACATTACAAACGATTTGTCTGAGCACACTCACAAAGGGTTTGACACTGGTCTTTTGTGATACCAGATACACTGTGGCCAGAACAGGGAGGCAGGCAATCCAAAACACCTCTGGGGATAGAAACCTCTAAAACTTTCTTCTACTTCAAAGTGGGAACCAAGTTTTAATATTGAACCCTCTGACCCAACTCTTCAGGACACCACTGGACCTGTGGAAGACTCAGAAGGACTGCTTTGCTGCTCTGCAAGAATGACTGCTACTATCTTACCCTGCTGCCTGAGTGAAAGGACTGGACCAGCATATTGGAGCCATGACCACCAGAGTTACTTATATGGGTAGTTGGCTGGCCTCCTGATCAGAGCCTCAGAGATAGAAAAGGCTCCAACCATCATCACCACTGCACCTGGACTGTGTCTGTTGTGAGTCCTACAACCCAAGTGGTGTCACCCCAGCCCTGTATCCTAGGAATTGACTCTGAAAGTGCCTTGCCAGCCCAGCTGGCAGAACCAATGCAGCTCAGAACATCTCCGCTTCGATCCATTGCAGCGTGACACATCTTTGGCACAAGCCTTCACATTGCAAGTCCCTAGTCAATATCATCCTTTGCAATGACACAGGATTTCACAGAACAGCCCTGCATCTTCTTTAAAACCACTGCTGTGTCATACATCTTTGCTGCAGGCCTTACATAGTAAGCTACAACCGATGGCATCCTCGACAACGATGAAGGACTTAGCAGCACAACCCTTCATCTTTCTGAGAACTGCTGCTGTGTGGCACATCCTCGATGCAGTATCTCTGCAACCAGTATTTAGGGTGCTTTGTTCAGCAGGCCTGTCTTGGTCCATGTATCTGACCCACGCTCCATTGCAATCGGCCTAAACTTGTGACCTTTTTGCCAGACCAGCATAGCCAGATAAACCACAGTTAGAGCTCTGTGCTTCTAGGCACTATGTTTACTTAAAATTTTGAAACTGCATATCTCCTATTCTACTGCTTGGATTTTTGTTTGTGTTCTTATAGTTTGTTCCATTTTACTCTATTTTTCTAACTAGGGATGGAATTTTTCTTCTGTTGTGTTTTCACATTATTACTGTTTGAAGAGCTGCATTCACACATCACCTTTAAGTGAAGGCTGGCTGTTTTTGTGCCAAGCTACTAGACGTTTGAGCACAGGTTAATTTGGGGTTTGCTTGTGTCCCAACCTGACAGAGATTATGGTAGTTGGATGAATAGGGATTCACCCCACTCAACCAGTAGCCCAATGTCCTATAGTTTTACATTTTTTATTGTTATTTTTCCCTATGTGTCCCTTGCCTGTATGGATTTTGATAAGAGTCTATAGCAGTTCCAGTGATTTCTGATGTGTGGTGCATGACTTAGTCCAAGACTTGATTGGAATAGATTCGAGCCTGTTTTATCACTCGTACTATTGCATCAGATGTCAGTGTAACATTTATGAATAACAATTGTCTAGCTCTTTTGTAGGTGTTTTATTAGGATTTTCATGTGCCTAGTAAATCTCTCCCTGAATGTCTCGTAACCCCACCCATTTAGTAATACAGATTCACCATGTTGAAATCACTCGCCCTTGTCTCTCCCTATTTATTACTCAAACGTATTTCTTTATCGGCTGCGATCTCCACATGTGGCAGAGATGTCTGTACATTAGAGATATGAAAGGCAAAGGCAGAGAAATATAGCTGGAGATTTATGAGTGGCATTTGACATTATTAGAAGCTGTAGTTCTGGATTACTACTTCTCGTTCTCAAGCATGCTTTCGGTGAACAGTTCAGGTTTTGTTTTTATACTTCCAGTTTTTGGAATGCACTAGCTGGTAATACACTTTTTATTGTTCTTAAATTTTAGAAGGAGCAATACCCAATGAATTAGCATGGACAGTAGTATATGTAGAGTAACATGCTAATAGTCACTGTTCTCTCATTTAAGTGTGCTAAACAAAACAATAATGCTGCCCAGTCTATACCAATTCAATTCAATTCAAAATCTTTATTCGGATATAATGAATATCCATAAAAGCACAAGTCCAAAATCTCATCATAATCACAGTATATAGGTCAGATAAAAGGGGGAAAAGTTTAAAAATCATTACGGAATTCATATTAATCACCTTCATCAAATACATCATATGATTCATCATAGTTAAAAATACAGTATAGAAAGAACTCCACAAAATATATCTACAATATGTACAAATACATTTTGCAAAGAATATAATTCAAAAGGTGCACTTTGAGATACGGGCATGTACTGCCGCTTTCAGAAAGGATCCTACTCGGAAGGTTTGCTTCTCATCTTCCAGAGTAACAATTTGCCCATATGCTACCTTGTAATTGATCAGAGGTATAGTCTTAAAAAGTGGCATCAAAAACTGTTCAGTGTGTTTTAGATACAAACTACAAAAGAATAAATAACGCAACGTTGTTTGTTTACATTGGGCATTACAGGGGCATGACAATTGATCAAGAATGGAATTAAACTCCAATGGGAAACAGAGCAAAACTTCCACAATATTAACCCTTAGTCTAAAAAGCAGACCCCTCTCCCATCGGCCAATTGGTCTTAAGAGGTAACTACAGGGTAGGTGGGAGGTGTTCTCAATTATCATATATCTAGCTATTGAGGGTTTCTGTACCTCTGTTTCATATCTAGTTTTGCTATATATTTCATAGAGTGCCTTCTGTAGGGTTTCTTTGCTTATGCCATCTGAGTCGGTTGGGTTTAAAAATATCCACTCAAGATTTACACTAATCAAACTCTACCTGACAGCAGCAAGCCAGTTTATGACCCTTCCTTTATCGTAGCCAAGACAATTTGTTATTATTTCCCTTGTTAGCTGCGCCACAGAGTTCTTCCAAACCGCAAGCCAGAATAGGGCAAGACGGACTTTGATATAGTCTTCAATATAAGAGAGTTTCAGTTCACTGTGACAAGCATACCGTGATGTAGAAATAGGGTGCCCAATAATTTGCGACAAAATCTGTTTTCTTCCCCTTGTATGCTGTCGCACTGCCTGAAACCCCAAACTTCTGCACCGTAGGTGGCAGTGGGGCTGCATTTTAGTTTAAAAATGTTAGTGATGGTAGAAGCTGCCTGTGTCTTTCCAGGCTAGGGTAAGCTAAGTATGTTATTGATCGCTTTAGAAAACTTTTTTCCACAATGTGCTACGTGTTCAGCCCACAAACCGTTCCCTGCAAAAACCAGCCCCAAGTAGGGAAAAGTGCAAGTGCTCTGTAAACAATCTGAATCCACAACAATGGTATTATTTAAATACTTTTTTGAACCACAAACCATCAAAAACAATTTCTTAAAATTGGTACATAGGTACATGCTTGCCATAAAATCGACTAAACCCTGCACCAATATACGTAGGGCATTCGGGGTGCATGTCATTAAAACCGCATCGTCGGCATACAGCAGGGTCGGGAGCGTATTACCATTAATGATAGGGACATCAGAAGTAAGTGATACTAATGATTTGCTCAAATCATTGTTATAAAGAATAAAATGCAGAGGGGCCAGGACATAACCCTGCTTGACCCCTCTACAAACTCTGATGCCCTTTGATACCTCTCTGCCCTTCCTGATCCGCACCCTGGCGTACAAGTCCTTATGCAAATAGACTAAAAAGTGCACTAAAACCTCGTTCAAGCCATATTTTAAAAGGGTAGACCAGAGCCAAGACCTATGCACAAAATCAAAGGCTGAGGTAAGGTCCATGAATGCCAGGTAAACAGGAGATTTTTTAGCTATTGTATATTTACCGATGATCAAGTTGAGGTTTAGGCACTGTTCAGCAGTGCCAACCTTGCTCCTAAACCCCAACTGCCAAGAGTGGAGGATGTGGTCCTCCTCGGCCCATGTTCTGATCTTGTTAAACAGGATCCTCCCTAAAATTTTCAATGTATTGTCGATCAGGGGATCGGCCTATAGCAACTTGGGTTAGAACGGTCGCCCTTTTTAAAAATCGGCACGATGATACTGGTTGACCATGTTTTTGGGCTTGATGAAGCTGATAAATTTTTAAAAACATTCAATAGAAGAGGCGCCCAAAATTAAGGCTGGTTTTTGATAAGATTGATTGGCAAGCCTTCTGGGCCTGGGATCTTGTTGCCTAGACTCTGATGGATTGCTTCCTCTACTTCAGAAAGGGTTATCTGGACCCTGGCAGCTACCAAATTTTCGTTCAAGACCATGTTTTGGACTGGTGCTAAGTAAATCTTTGAGAAATGATTCTTCCATGACTCACTACTGATGTTACAACTAATCGGAGATAGCGGGTGTCCTAAGGACCTCTTTTCTTTGACAGCCTGCCAAAAACCATTCCCGTCCTTTAACGTAGCGGCACATGCTAGCTTATTCCAGTGTTCTTTAAATATGTAATCTTTTCTTAGTTTAATGACAGCCCTGTATTGTTGTGTACATAGTTTAATAGCCACCTGGTCTCTGGGGAGTTTTGCAATTGCCCTTCTAAGATCTCTGTTAGCTGCAGAAGAATTGCTGTTGAACCATCTAGGACCTGGAGGTGTTTCCATAATGGGCCTAGAGAGCATATGTTTGATACCCTCATTTAATTGCGTGAAGGCACCTACTATGGCAGAATTATGTTCTTTAAAAGTCAAACAAATGCCTACGAGATCCGAATGTTCTTTTACCATCTTGCCAAATAAAACAGTGTTATCAACACCACGCCAAACCAATCTAAGATTATCAGTAGAGGGGGACAGATCTCTTGGGCCACACCCTTTACTAAATGTTGGCCTAGGAGCAAGTCTCAGGGTTACATTAACAGGATTATGATCTCTGTAAACAGTATTGATAACCTCAGCTTTAAGTAGTCAGTCTTTTAATAAGGGAGATATAAAAACATAATCAATAATAGAGGCGCTGCCCCAGCCTCTGTATGCAGGTATGATATGGTTATCACATTCAGATGGTGCGGCAATCTCCATTACGTCAACAAAGTTGTGGGTGCACAAATAGTTTGTTAATTCAATCCCCCTATTACAAGTGGGTGTGTTGCTGGATTGATGGATAGCAGTACAGCTACCATTAAATATTGTGGCATTAAAATTTCCCCCTAAGCAGATCCCTGCCAAGTTCGGAAGACTATTTGAGTTCTGTATAGCGCTTATAAATTTAAATAGATTAGAAAAATTAATATTTGGTGGATTCTGGAAATCATTATTATAAAAATTAACAAAGCAGATAGAAACCCCTCTTTTATAAATAATTGCAGGGAATTAATCATTATTGGTGTCCAAGGCCTTTACACTTCCACCTGCAGAGATGTTTATCCAAGTTCACAGGCCTCCTGACGGGCGACCCAGGTTTGGAATCGGAGCGAGAGAATTAAAGCACTCAAAACCCTCCAAAAATAAGTCCCTAGTTGCCCATGTCTCCTGAAACATTAAGATGTACTGTTTTTTAACACATTCTGTCCAGGCCGGCGACTTTCCAACTTAGTATTTTTAAGTCGAGATCAGGGTCAAGGGTGGACACGGTTGGAATACAGGGGCCCCAAACTGGGAGTTCAGAAGATGAAGGAGTTTCCTTAGATGACACTACTATGGTGGGGGGGGGGTAGTCAATCCTGGTTATCCAAATCAAACAGGGGCAAAAAAACTATTGTATGTGGAGATGGGAGCTGCGATATTTACAGTCCCCAAATGTTGCTTACATAAATTGCCCAAAGGCAAAGCCCAGATCTGAGTTGGAATATTAAGGTGGGACTCCTGTACCATTACTTTTGTTTCACCAAGGATGGATTACGAAAATAGAGGACTATACAGTCACCCTCGATTTTTTGGGGAGACTGACCCCCCATCCCACTCTTCATGTCAAAATTATGTTGTTAGTAAATGATGCCCTGAATCCCTTATGTTTCGACAGCCAGTCAACACTTTTATTACGTAATTGGTCCCATGTCTCAACCTGGTTCTCTTTGAGGGGTGGTACTCCGCCAGAACCACTATATAGGGACAAGCTGCTGGTGGTAGGTCCAATGACTGCAAACTGCGCTTTGGGTGTGGGATATGCTCGGGGTCTAAGCCACCCTCACCTACTCTGATGCCTTCAGAAATATCGATGGCTGGTGCACCAGTAGAGTTAGTAGGAGGATTGCGGGTCAGATTCGAGTTTTTGACTGACCGGCTATCAACACGGCTAACAACACAACCAGTGCCAATAGTAATATTTTGTACCCTTCAAAGCTCTAGTGCAAGCGCTTCTGAAGTCTTAGCAGAGGCCGAAGTGTGTATCCAAGAACTGTGTACCCAAGAACTCAGTGTGTATCCAAGAACTCAGCGTGGTGGGGGATGAGCTTACGCGAGTTGGTTGTTTCCTCTTTGCAGTGACCGGTTTCGCAGGCTTTCTCTTTCAATTTGTCCCAGAAACTACCTCGGGCCCCACAGATGTTGAGGTGGGGGCCAGCTTTATGGAGTGAGCTACGGTGTCTGCACCATCATTAGACTCATCCGGTGAGACCTCAATAATAATGGTAGATTCGTTAATACAGCCATTATGCAAAGGGGTGCTGAAGTTACGAAGAGGTGAAGTGGTAACATGATCTCCCCCTGGCATAGGACCTATCACCGAAGGGACCCCAATACCAAGCGAAATGCGCCTCTCAGTTAATTCAATCTTGTTAGCCACAATGCTTACAGCCCTTTCTAGCATGCTGTCGATGCTGGATATAACAGGTCGTTGTGGAGGTAGTCCCCCTCGCTTCCCCATGTTATCCAGTGTGCGGCAAAAAAATAAAATAATTTATGTGCACTCACCTTAGGGGGAATGATCAGTTGACAAGAGAAACAGAAAGAACCAGCCCAGTCTCTTCCGGTCGCTGACGGACGCAGATGGGCCCGCCCTTTTGTCTGGGCTTTGCAGGAGGCCGCCTGTGTTCTTATCGCACCTCCGGGCGCGGGAAGCGGTCGTAGGGGTGAATGGAACACACAGTTCCCCATCACGCTGTCTCACCCGTTCCCCTCACGGCACCACAATCGGTAATGGGGGTGCTGGTAGGAGTTCCAAGCCGTTTCCCTCATGGCGTCTGGAATCCTTGGGCTTCCCAGGCTGCGGGAGGCTGCCAGTGTTCTTCTTGCACCTCCGGGTGCGGGAAGTGGTCGCAGGGGTGCCTGGGACTTGCAGTCCCCCTTCACGCTGTCTCAGCCGTTCCCCTCATGGTGCCGCGATCGGCAATGGTGGTGCTGGTAGGAGTTTGAAGCCGTTTTCCGCATGGCATCAGGATTCCTCAGTCTATAACAAGTGAAGACAGGAGTAAGAACCATATCCTCATACAAATAGATGATACTGTGTTCCAGCATAAACAACATTTTAAGGTGTGTATTTTGTAAGTATAAACTGTTTTAATGAGAACAGTTTAAATATTAGTGTCTCCACTCTGCCTATGTACTTCAAGAAAGAGTGGACAGGACTGGACTCAGTAAAAAAAAAATGATTCCACTTAGCAGTTTATGTAAAATTACAGTGCACACAAGAATCTGAGTGTATATCTTTATTATGGAACTGACAGAAATATACATTTTACAAATCATTACTTCTTAAATGCATTTCCATATCAATCAATCAGTATTGAGGGCACCATCTTTTAAGCTTAATTTTCCCTATAAATCAGTGAAACATTTCAACATCACATGGACCACTGACGGACGACTATCCTTTCAGTAGTGCAAAAATGCTGTATAAAGGCTGCTAATAAAAAATTCAAAAGCATTGACTACCAGGATCAGTAACATGTGCCCTGTAGTTACAGACAAACCTTCCCTCCCCTAGATTGTACAGTTCATCACCGTATGTCAAGCCTCTATTAATTTCACTTCCGAAACCACAGAGAACTGGTGGTGCATTATATACTTTTATTGGCACTACAGAATTATCCTTTTGAATTGAGAAGTATTGCACATGGGGGGATGTGATCCCATAAACACATTTTCGAGTTGGAATAATATTTTTGCAGGGACAAAGGGTCCTTCACACCACTTACAGTTTTTACTTCATTATTACTGATAGCCAATATGAAGTTTCATTCTAGGCAGTAAATTCTTTGGACTGCAAGCCTATTTCTTTTTCATTCATTCTTTTGATGGTGCATGATTTAAATGAGCCTGTTGGAGATTCTTCATAAACTTGGTATCAAAATTTGGCTTGGCAATCTTGGTAGCGATCAGTCATCAACATACTCTTCCTCATCTTTTTGACCTTGCAGCTGCTGTTCATGTCAACATCAGGATAAGCTATCAATGTCATTTACAAATTATCCTGTTGACTCACCAGGAGTCCTATCATTAAAGGTGTACCTATTAACTTAGTGACCCAAAGACATAAGATGTGTTCCGGAGTCTAAGAGCTTGGGACCACTCTCATGCTACTTGTGAAAGTGTTGTGTATAAATCCATATTGGATATGGGCGTTTAGACAACATAGACTGTGGGATTGGTGTCTAGACAAATTCCAGAGACCCCCCACCGGGTATGTTCGCCTGTACACCAGGTAGCTCACAGTGCCACTGTAAACTCCTCTTAGCAAGGAGAGAATAGTTCTTGGCAACTATCGAACAGGACAATTCTGTCCCATCAGGGATTCTGGAAACAGTACAGTACTGTTCGGTCAGTCACTCGTGCTCACTCTGTCTCCGAGAGATACACAGAATAAACAGTGGGGATGTTTTTCAATAAGCATTTATTGAACCAGCGTCATTCTAGTGTAAAATAGGTGTACTGAAACAACCATAAGACAGAAACAGATATAAATGATTATAAGCACCAATAGAGTAAATGGATGGTGGATTCCTACCATTGTGCTAAAACCATGAATGCGGTTACATAAATACATGACAATAAAAATGCGTACTCCGATGATGCAACCCTAACTAGATATACCTCCATGTGCCTAGCATGTATCTGGATGTAGTGGCAAGAATCCCCTTCGGCTGAAGCCAACCCTCCTTACCTGAAGTGAGAGACAGTCTTGGTCTCGAGATGGACACCCCACGAGGGTTGTCAGACCACTGCGAGCTGGAGTGTCTGCGTGCAGGAACCTCAGCATCTCACATCAGTGTGTCAGCATGTAAGTCTTTCTCCTCTGCCTGCCTGGGAAAAGATATGGTGTTTATATACACAAAAAGGTACCCTCAGGGGTTCTACCTTGCAGTGGCATGTCGGTCGAGGATAACAAAATGGATGACCCTTTTACATAGTTATTATGCAGAAGATGGTAGTCTGCCTGTGATTCTGAGAGTCTTCATGCATAATAAATAAGGCTAGTTTTAGGAGAAAACCACACAACATTTATGCAGTACCATAACTATACCAGAAGCCGTTATGTAGTGTAATGGTAGGAGAAATATATGAGAAAGTTTGGGTGATTACTTAAGCCTATAATGGGGTACATTTATGAATCATAGCAAGTGGGGACCTTGTTAGTGTTTTAAGGAACAAACTGCTCTGTATTACCAAATAAGACAGTTATTTGCTTCTATCAATTACAATACGTTTCCAGTCGAAAAAAAACACTTGCAACAGTCACATGACAGACATGCTCGTGCTGGTCTTAGAAATTTTGTGGTGAAAGCATTCACAGAGTTCACACCACTCACAACACATAGACATACGAAAAACAATACTTTTTTTACATGGAAAAATCAATGTTAAAAGAAGAACACAGGGCGCTATAACATTGCTGCCAATTTATATGTTGGCAGCAATGGAACTCGCAATGGCCAAAACGTTTCTTCCCAGCCTCCATAATTTTCTGTCCTCGCAATTTCAATTCATGCGGTTAAAGCGGCCATGGTCAAACATCTCCAACGGGCCTATGGAGTGAGTGCTGTGAGAGATTTGCTTGTATGTATGCCCACCTAATTTAGATGGACGTACACAAAGCCATTTTTCAGTGACCGTCTCTGCCAAGAAAAACTTGGCAGCAAGGGGCACCGAAAAGTGACCAATGCCCCTCTCACCCTAGGAGAATACTCTAGTGGCAAGTGGGGCATTGGTTTTTTTCTCAAAAAGAAAATGCGCTTTGGGATTTTCTTTTCGAAAAAAAAAAAATGTACGTTTGACATATGGCTCCATCATGTTACCAAGGCCATCTGTCAAACCTATAATGTATTGACAGAAACCGCTGTGACAGCAGCTCCTGTCAATGCTTAAAATTTTTGCTGGCCCAGAAATTTTTTCACAATTTGTCTGATGGAACTTCCATCAGGGCTATGGATTAATTTACTGCCTGGCAAAAATTAAGTTGAGCCATTAGTCTAAATTTTGTCAAGTAGTTTTCAAATACATAAATTCTTCTTACACAGTTCCCTTGTGTTACATACAATAGAAATTTCATTAAAACTCTAATTTCAAAAGGTTCTCCGAAGAGGTCCATCCCTAGCTGTGCACTCAAGTTAAATTTAAAAAAAATTAATTTGGTCAGTAGGTCACTTCTCTTGGATTCTGGATTGGCCCACAAACTAGCCATAAACTAACCACAATGTAGCACTGGCAAGCGTTCCTTACACTGGAAAATGCAGGATCCTATCCAAATTGTCTACATTTGGAGCACTGACCACTCCAAGGCTGTGGAACGGCTGAGAAAATCCGTGAAGATATGTGATAGCTGATGGAGCTCACTGACACCGCCGCAGTTGTTCTTCTACTAGCGAGTTGCATTTTGTACACAGAAGCAACCCCCGGCACTACTTCTACTGGCACGCTCGAGCATAGGGAAGATGGCTACATTGAGACTAGAGAGATGACAGGAGGGTACCCCATGGTAAGCACATTGCCCTCTCTGTAATCGGCTACCGCAGCCCTGAGCGTTCTCTCCTGCGTCCCACATCTACAGCCCCTAACGTCCAGGACATGACCGAGAGCCCATGCTTTCCCAATCTGCAATACCCTAGGCTAACTACCCCCTAGGTAGAAGGAGACCGTGGCCGTAGTCCTCAGAATGAGCCAGCACTGCCAACGTTCGCTTCCCCATTCAATAACCCTGCAATTTCAGTGCTTCCGCAAGTTAGAAGGGCTAAGCGCGTAGTGCCTGAGAGGTGATCCTTTGCTTCCAAGTTCCTTCCTGCTCTCACACGCCTGCAAAACTGGGTCATTTAATTTTACAAATGCATTCTCCACATACCACCTGCAATCGCCCTACATGCAACCCATTGAGACTCTCAGCCTTCTGAATCATTGCCTATGAGCAGGCCTAATTTGTTCTAAGACCACGGCCATTTTCACTTTTATTGCCACTACATGTCACTTGCTCTCTCCTTCCAAAGGCAGTTATCTTTCCTCTAACCCTCCACTTATTTTCCCTTTAAACTAAAATAGGACTACAACCCCCAGACCAGCACTTATCTCCAAATAAGGGAAACAAAAAGAAGACTATGATCTATTTGCAGCCTTGGAGCTCCACCTAATGGCTACATTTTAATGACGACCTCCTTATATGAACCTTGTAAAGCTGTTGAGCTAAATAGATATTGAACAAGCATTTACAATGCAATCGTCTCGGCATCATTAAAGGTAGAGCTATTGGCATTGCTCATGACATTTCTTTTTTTTTCTTTACATCATAAATAAATGGCATTGTCATTTACATTGCAATACACAGCACTCTGCACTCAACAGCACACAGCACTCTGCACTCAACAGCACACAGCATTCTGCACTCAACAGCACACAGCACTCTGCACTCAACAGCACACAGCACTCTGCACTCAACAGCACACAGCACTCTGCACTCAACAGCACACAGCACTCTGCACACACCGCTCTGCACCTGCCCTCACTGCTCTGCACACTCACTACTCTGCACACTCACTACTCTGCACACTCACTACTCTGCACTCACTACTCTGCACTCACTACTCTGCCCTCTGCACTCACTACTCTGCACTCTGCACTCACTACTCTGCACTCACTACTCTGCGCTCTGCACTCACTACTCTACACTCTGCACTCACTACTCTGCACTCTGCACTCACTACTCTGCACTCTACACTCACTACTCTGCACTCACTACTCTGTATTCTCTACTCTGCACTCTGCACTCACTAGTCTACACTATACACTCACTACTCTGCACTCTGAACTCACTACTCTACACTCTGCACTCACTACTCTACACTCTGCACTCACTACTTTACACTCTGCACTCACTACTCTGCACTCACTACTCTGCACTCTGCACTCACTACTCTACACTATACACTCACTACTCTGCACTCTGAACTCACTACTCTACACTCTGCACTCACTACTCTACACTCTGCACTCACTACTTTACACTCTGCACTCACTACTCTGCACTCACTACTCTACACTCTGCACTCACTACTCTACACTCTGCACTCACTACTCTGCACTATGCACTCACTACTCTGCACTCTGGACTCACTACTCTGCACTCACTACTCTGCACTCACTACTCTGCACTCTGCACTCACTACTCTGCACTCTGCACTCACTACTCTGCACTCACTACTCTGCACTCACTACTCTGCACTCTGCACTCACTACTCTGCACTCTGCACTCACTACTCTGCACTCACTACTCTGCACTCACTACTCTGAACTCTGCACTCACTACTCTGCACTCACTGCTCTGCACTCACTACTCTGCACTCTGCACTCACTACTCTGCACTCTGCACTCACTACTCTGCACTCTGCACTCACTACTCTGCACTCACTACTCTGCACTCACTAGTCTGCACTCTGCACTCACTACTCTGCACTCTGCACTCACTACTCTGCACTCACTACTCTGCACTCACTCCTCTGCACTCACTACTCTGCACTCACTACTCTGCACTCTGCACTCACTACTCTGCACTCTGCACTCACTACTCTACACTATACACTCACTACTCTGCACTCTGAACTCACTACTCTACACTCTGCACTCACTACTCTACACTCTGCACTCACTACTTTACACTCTGCACTCACTACTCTGCACTCACTACTCTGCACTCTGCACTCACTACTCTACACTCACTACTCTGCACTATGCACTCACTACTCTGCACTCTGGACTCACTACTCTGCACTCACTACTCTGCACTCACTACTCTGCACTCTGCACTCACTACTCTGCACTCACTACTCTGCACTCACTACTCTGCACTCACTACTCTGCACTCTGCACTCACTACTCTGCACTCTGCACTCACTACTCTGTACTCACTACTCTGAACTCTGCACTCACTACTCTGCACTCTGCACTCACTACTCGGCACTCACTACTCTGCACTCTGCACTCACTACTCTGCACTCTGCACTTACTACTCTGCACTCTGCACTCACTACTCTGCACTCACTACTCTGCACTCACTAGTCTGCACTCTGCATTCACTACTCTGCACTCTGCACTCACTACTCTGCAGTCACTACTCTGCACTCACTACTCTGCACTCACTACTCTGCACTCACTACTCTGCACTCACTACTCTGCACTCACTCCTCTGCACTCTGCACTCACTACTCTGCACTCACTACTCTGCACTCACTACTCTGCACTCTGCACTCACTACTCTGTACTCTGCACTCACTACTCTGCACTCACTACTCTGCACTCTGCACTCACTACTCTGCACTCACTACTCTGCACACACTACTCTGCACTCACTGCTCCGCACTCACTACTCTGCACTCTGCACTCACTACTCTGCACTCACAACTCTGCACTCTGCACTCACTACTCTGCACTCTGCACTCACTACTCTGCACTCACTACTCTGCACTCACTACTCTGCACTCACTACTCTGCACTCTGCACTCACTACTCTGTACTCTGCACTCACTACTCTGCACTCTGCACTCACTACTTTGCACTCACTACTCTGCACTCTGCACTCACTACTCTGCACTCACTACTCTGCACTCTGCACTCACTACTCTGCACTCACTACTCTGCACTCACTACTCTGCACTCACTACTCTGCACTCTGCACTCACACTCTGCACTCACACTCTGCACTCACACTCTGCACTCACACTCTGAACTCACACTCTGCATTCACACTCTGCACTCACTACTCTGCACTCACTACTCTGCACTCACTACTCTGCACACTCACTCTGCACTCACTACTCTGCACTCACTACTCTGCACTCACTACTCTGCACTCACTACTCTGCACTCACAACTCTGCACTCACAACTCTGCACTCACAACTCTGCACTCACAACTCTGCACTCTGCACTCACTACTCTGCACTCACTACTCTGCACTCACTACTCTGCAATCACTACTCTGCACACTCACTACTCTGCACACTCACTCTGCACTCACTACTCTGCACTCACTACTCTGCACTCACTACTCTGCACTCACTACTCTGCACTCACAACTCTGCACTCACAACTCTGCACTCACAACTCTGCACTCACAACTCTGCACTCTGCACTCACACTCTGCAAAGCGCGTCCACATACCCTAAGCGGCTCGTGCACCTGTCTGTCTCCCTTGGGAGGCATTTTAACAGCAATAGGTCTCGCTGCCGAGACCTAAAAAGGAAGAACGAGCTGACATAAAATACTGGATGTGCAAGAAAGGAGGGAAGACGGAAAGAAGATAGGGATTTAAGGAAGAATTGACGGACTCAAGGAAGGAGATATGCAAGGAAGGAGTGAGGCAATGGGGTAAAAAAAGCAAGGAAAAAACGAGGGTAAAGAATCTTAAGGAGGTAGAAAAGAAGGGGGCACACGTGAAGGATGAAAGGGACAGAATCAGTTAAAGGAGTAAAGTCAAAGATGATAGAAGAAGGTAGCAAGCGAAATAAGGACTGAAGAAAGGATACAAATAGGGAGAGAGGAAATTATGCCAGGAAGAGTGAGGGAAGGAAGGAGGGAATGTAGAAAGAAAATGGGAATTAAAAGGATGAAAGAAGGAGAATGGAAGGAAGAACATAAGGCAGAGGAGGAGGGAAAGAAAGGAGATGGAAGGAAAGAAAGTTGGAAACATTAAAAGAGAAAGAAATGAGTGGGAGAAAAGTTTGTCTTCTGTAGTAGGCTCGGTGCATTACATCCAGATATGCCTGCAATTAGTCAGTTTTATGAGTGTCTGGGTGTCCTTCACAAACAACTCACATAAAGCAAAAGTGGGAGTTTGTGGCGCGGTGACACACTCAAAGAAAGGACCTTGGCATGTTCCAGCATGAATGCATCTTTTCTATTACGTCTTTGATTGACAGCATCGACAAGAGCTGTCCCCTTTCATCAGCTTTTAAATAAACGGGGTGTATGCATCTGCTCTTTTGTGCCTGCCCTGGAGGGCGCTTTTGCAAGAGATGCAGGCCTAGCGCGCAGGGAGAGTGCCTATAAAAGCGCCTCCCTCCGCAGCAGATAACGAGCACTGGTAAGTTGGGGCCACCGGCTGCACTCCTGCCTCCACGTGCCTCAAAGCAGGACTACAACAGGAGCAGAGGAGAGACGGGCTCCTCCAGTGGAGTAAATCACAGCCTGCCGGCGCAGGAACGCGAGCCTCCGCAGTGCTGCTGACAACCCGAGCTCGGAGGCATGGCCTTCTTCAAGCAGTCTGGGTTCGGATCAAGACCATGAAGGTGCTGCTGCCTCTCGGCACAAGTGAATAATTCTGTATTCAACTATCACTGATAGAGCCGTGTCATCTCAAAGGTGGCGGCAAGCAGTGCTAACATATGCCCTGTTAACTGGCAGTTCAAGGTGCTGGTCATAATTGAATGCTATGCGATTGTCAGTGTATTATTGTTCACCAAGTCTTTCTTCAAATACATGTGTTTGAACAGCGGGTGCAGGACATGGAATGCGCATGCCAGTGCGATGGCGCACAGGAGGGGGTTCCGTTGTGTGGACGCGGGCGGGCGAGGGGGTTGTTTTAATGCATAAACGCCAGAAATATCAACGTAGGAGAAAGGAGATGAAGGGAAAGACACAGTGCAAAAGGTGAAGGGTGAGCTAAAACGAGACTGCTAAAAAAGAAAAGCAACAAAAACGGGCGCGAAACAGCGTGGTGGGCACGCACGAGACGCAGCGTGAGAGTGCACATCAGCTGAAGATTGCCGGGAGAAGACACTGAGTCTGCCTGCTGCCGTGACTGCCCCACTGCGGAGGGAAAGAGCCCGGTGAGTGGGGGTAGAAGGGGGGCGGGAGAGTGTGTGTGTGTGTGTGTGTGTGTGTGTGTTTTTGCGTTTGCACGTCTGTCTCTGTATGTGTGCTGCCTTCGGCCGGCCTGCTAAGCGCGTTCACAAAGCCTGGTCGGCTCGTGCACCGCTCTGTGTCCCTTGAGGAGCAACTCTGCTGCAAAAGGTCTCGAAGCCGAGACCTAAAAAGGTCTGGATTAGGCAACCAGAGTGTCGGCTATTTATGATTGGTTAGTTGCTTTTCTACTCGATCTGTACATGCTGACACAGAAGCAATCAGAAATATATCTTTTCTGCCCTCTCTTAGGAAAAGAGCCACCACTAAGATATGAAAGAATTACTATAAGCACACACAAACTGTATTACTGAGCTTCATCAGGGATAGCCATCTTTAATTCAATGGAATGTCCCCCACTCCAACAATAAGGGCTCCATTTCACAAATATTTGAGCTTGCTACTCTATATATCAAAACCATCAATTTACTCTACCTACTTGATGTGTGGACTTGAAGGAAGGACCTATTAAGCTACTCTCCCCTCCACAATCTCAGGCGAAGTACACCCCTCCTTGTCCACCAGCCCGTGCTGCCTGCCCCTTCGCTGGCTACATCATCATTTCACCTAACTCCATTTATTCTTGCAACGAACCAATGAGTTGCCCATTGCCTTCATTATGTCTACCTTTTGCCTGTAACCAACATTCTTCTGGAATTGCATGTTCTAGCCCTTATTCTGCATCACCCCTGCCCACTTACTCCACACACCATCAACTACCCTATGCCCAGCCTGCTTCTTGCATGGATAAACAAAGAACAACCAGCACCAATCAGGAGCCATTGGGACGTTATGCTTATGAAACAAACTACCCCTGAATCTATCAAAAAATGCATCCAAGTCCTTAAAACGCAGCGTCTTCAAAGTTCATCCAGAAAATGTGGTCTCTGACTCCTATTTTTGTGTGAAAAAAGGAGCTATAATTAGCTACCTCATTTGTCATACAAATAGATGAACACAATGGAGGAAAGCCCTGCTCTCACTACTAGTGATCTTCACAAACAGAAAAATGCCCCATGGTCTCAAACTATCAGTATCCCCTTCTTCGGCATGCAGAGCAGCAGTCACCCACCATCTACAACAAAGGTATTATCCTCATACAGTCTTCAGATCCCCACCATACATTTTTCCAGTAATTTTTTCCTCTCATCAAGAAAACTGCAACAATTTCTGATTCCTCCTCTGTTCCAGTCCCTCCTAATGCTGTAGGCATCACTAACTCACCTACATCACCCGGTGAGATGGAAACCACTTCCCACCACACTACATTGAAACCTCAAACCCACAATCAGAGCAATTACTCCAGAGTTACATAGCCAAGTTACCCACACCTTCACCCCGACTATACATTTGACCTCCCACATGCCTCAACTGCTGTCTCCCCAGTATGCTGATGCCCCAATTAACATCTAATGTCATGCTGTTAACGGTCCATCTCACCCATCTATTGAGCTCGCCCCCTCCAAACATTGATCTTACCTTTACCCCCAGTCCACCCTCCCCTATGCCTTCTCCCCAATACATCAGTACCCTAACCCCAACAACATCATCACTTTCTTGCCCCCTGCCCACTGCTTCAAGGCCTGACAATCTTCCCCCATACTAGACTCCAGACTGGATAAAATCACAAAAAACTTGCAAGAGCTCAAAGTAGACTTACATACACTCATTCGCATGACCACAGGAATATGGCACGTTACAACGTGTGCTTTTACTACGCAGTATTTCACAATGCGGTCTTTACAACAACCACATTGTTACCACGCAATGCCATTACTACGCAAGTCATTAGATTGACTTGCTGTAGATGGCATAGTAACATTAGGAGTGTATAATTTACTATTCCAAATCCAGACTACACAAAAGTAGGGAAGGTGTTGGAATAGGAAACTATATATTAGAGCGCCATCTACTGCAAGTCGATGTTATGACTTGCCAAGTAATGGCATTGGGTGGTATCAATGCAGTTTTTGTTACGACCGTTTTGTTAAGGCATTGCGGTCTAATGACCACGATGTAAAGGTTGTTTCCCAACCACAGAGATGACCAGCATTCAGTGTCCTAATAACAACCATAGACCAAATAATCTCAATCTTGACCAACCCTTCAACCATTCTTCCATATCTTCAATACACTTCCCTTCCAACCTGAGCTTTCCTTCCATGTATCCTATGCAAAGTAGGTGTGGGCGGAAAATCCGTTCCGCTCGCGGATTTTGCGGATTTTCGGGAAATCCGCAATCCGCGAGATTTGCGAATTTCCCGCAAAATCCGCAAATCCGCGAGCAGCGGATTTTGCTCGCACTGCTCGCACTGTTAGCGTGAGTTCGCGCCCCGCGAATAAGTGCGAAATTGCAGAAATACGATCTTGGCAAAACTGAAAGTAACTACTTACCAGGTTCAAAAGTTCAGGCACATCATTAGTAGCCATTTCCTGTAGGGCTTCCTGAGGGGCCCCTCCAGAGTTCAGTTGCCAGTTGAAACTATTATGTGACCCTGCTCTGAACCTCAGAATAGTTACACATATGCCACAAAGGTCCTGAATTACAGCTAAGGGAGACAAGCAGGAGCCAGGCTGGAAGTTAAAATCCATTAATCAGCCCCTAATTCATTATTGTCAGTTGGGGCAGGGCAGGTGTTGTAACTAATTTTGCAACAATGAAAGCACTTAGCAAGTGCAAAAGATCACTAATCAGGGCGCACTAAGGAAGCAGGTGCCAGCTAAAAAAATATTCTGTGACACATTAATCAGCCCCAAATTAATTCAGGTCACTTGAGGCAGGGAAGGTGTGCTTTGCTTTGCCGAAAATAATGTACACTGGACAACCAGAGGGTGTAGTGATGAAACAGAGGGTGGCATGGGTGGGCCAGAGGGTGGCATGAGTAGTCAGAGAGTGGCAGTGGTGACAGAGAGTGGCAGTGATGAAGAAGAGTGTCCCAAACAGGCTGGACACGTAGAAACAACAAGTTCGCAAAACTTGCGACCCGACAGGTAAGTTCGCAAATTGCGAAATTGTAAAAACCCTCGCGAACTGGCAGAAACACGGGCGAACACAAAAAAAAAAAAAATCCGCAAATTCGCGGGAATTCGCGGATTTTGCGGATTGCGAATCCGCAAATCCGCAAAATTCGCGGATTGCCAATCCGCAAAATCCGCTCATGCTTAATGCAAAGGCGTTGGAGAATTAGACCTTATCCCAATGCGCCCAAGTGACCGATTAGACGGAAAGTCCCTTTACCAAATAATGATAACTCTACACACCCTAATATCACTGATAATCAGGGTGTAATCCATTACATCACGGCAAACCCTCATAGGCGTCCTAGGCTCAACCCTAGAACAGTCAAGGAGCACAACCGCAGGCAAATAACCCTCACACATTCTATCCGAGCACACCACAAACCCCAATTGAAATGCATGCTCATCAATAGCATTCAAGACATGCAGGAGATATTTTGGACCTTATACTCACACATGATCTTGACATGCTAATCTGGCTAAATGACTCATCTGCTCCTATTCTTGACATAGTAGTACCTCCTGACCATGGCATTGCTGGATTGGATAGACCCAGCAGACCAAGTGGAGGCATCACTTGCATACACAGCATCAACCTGTCAGCTAAACACGCACAAACTTCCACTAATCCACCTGTCAATATCCATGCCTCAATATCACATGCAACAACAGACCTCTATGGAAACTACACACAATCTGCCTTCCCCAGGAGAGATTATGGGTTTCATTGACCAAATCATGGTCAAACGCTGGTCAACACTGTACGCAAATCTTCCTTGGAGACTTCAACCTCCACTGAAATGATCTGAATGATTCTGCATTTAATAGTTTTAAAACCTTTCTTGCTGACCTTAACCTGACCCAATTTGGTGACAGGCCCACATACAACAAAGTGTCAACCTTAGATCTTATCATCGTGAAGCCCAACTCAATTAAATTAGAATCCATACTCCCCTGTGATTGGACGATCAGCACTGTGTCACATTCCTCTTCAGGCAAGCTGTGATAACCAACACAGCCCAACTAACAAAACTCAGACTCTGGAAATGGAGCATGCACAACTTCACCGTAATGAACTGACCTCTGATAGCCAGAACATGTTGTCTCCTCCTGGAGAGATGTCAGATGTCCTTCATCTTGCAAATCACTGCACTCACTCCATGGTGACTTTTCTTGACTTGATCGCTGGTGAGGTTCCTTGAAAAATGTGTTCAAATCCAACTCTGTAACCACATTGATCAACTCTGATTATTAGAGCAATTTCAAACTCGTTTCCTTCTAGGGCACTGCACTGAATCGGCTATGACAAACATAGTGGACGATGCTCTAAAAATTTGGATCAGAACCAATCCTGCCTTTTAATCCTATTCTGGAACACTGGCTACCTATTCTGAAAAACTGGCTATTGTGACCACTCACACTCCTTCCCGCACCCGTGTCACGTAATCAGCGCATGTTTGGAAGGAGGGGCTGAACAGAGTTGTGAGTTGTGAGCAGCTGCGAGCTGGGTCGGCCGCGAACGCTGAGCCGAAAGCACTGTGCTGCAACCATAGCCGCGGGACGGGAGATGAGACAGGAGACTCCCCCCTCCCCTCCCCTTGCCAGCGGCAGCGGCACCGGATCCCCCACACTGCAGTAGTGCCCAACGCAGCAGGAACCGCATTCTGGCAAAGTAAAGAGGAGGAGTCACGTATCGCCGAAGCTGCTCTCATCGCAGTTGTTTCTGGTGCTGCTTGCGGAAGGCGGTCCACCGCTTGACTCTTGAGCCGCCTGGTTTTCCAGTGTGCCTGCTGCGCTTCATGCAGCTTCGGTCAGGCGCTGCCGGGCCCTCGCAGGCGGCCGTGTAACCTGGGCTCCAGTCTTGCCACGGAACACAAAACAAATTTCCAACTGGAGCAGCCTGGTCCGGAGTGCCGGGAAAGCTGGTGGGAATCACGAGGTGAGCGCTGCGGGTGGGAGTTTGCGTTTGCTGGTGATGGTGAGCAACAAGGTTTGCGGGACTTTCGCAGTTAGCAAATCACCATCTGACATCTGATATCTGGGGGGGGTCAAGGGAGCCAAGGGAAGGTGAGGGTCTGCTTCACAATTCTTATTGACCTCCTGTTAGCTCATCAGGACTTCAGGACATCAGGGCTTCAGGGCTTTAACCACTCCTAACACCCCAAGCTCACTCTCACCCCCGCCACCCATTGGAGGTCCATTGGAGGTCCTTGGTTCTTGGTCCTGGTCTGCACATTGTCTTTCTGGGGTCGGACGTTGAGTGCTTGCTGTCCACCTTGGAGCTGGAGTTTGGTGCCCACTTGTGGCGGCGACGGTGGCAACCATATAACATTACCGGAAATCAGAGAGCACACAGGAGTGGAGTGGCCAGCTACAGGGTGCCTCAGGGTGCCACAGGCAGTCCTGCTATGGCCCGTTTCAACTCAGTCACCATTCACAACCTGAGTTCACAATAGTGGCATCCAAGAGGCAGATTTGCATCAGCGGTTGGGACACCAGGGTTTGGGATGATAACGCAAAGAGGAAAGAAATTACCAAAGACACCACAACATGCAAAGTGAAAAAGAGAAAGAATAAGAGAGTGTGATCATCTCAAAGATGCTGGGTGAATTTGGGCAAGGCAAGAAGCCACAATTTCCATCTCAATTTCATTTCAATTCTATTTGAGTCTCTTTAAATGCACTCCTCTCCCCTCTTTGCCTTTCTGTTACCTGGTCATCTTGCTCCACTGAGATGAGATCAGGCAATTTGAGGTCTACAGTCCCACAAAAGAGAAAGAAATGGAGAGGCGAACTTGAGACATCAACCGTGGAAACTGACCAGATACTAAACCAGTCGCCAAGTGATGTAGGAAACACCACAGCCAGCATGTTCCAATTACTCTTGAAGGGATCTGATGATGCGGACCGAAACTCATTCAGCAACTAACCAAAAATAACAACAAAATTTACTTTCCTGAAAGACGCTGGGTCAGCCGTCTTTTCAAGCAATATGAAAACTGTGGGTCTACCCATTCCTTTGAGCCCCATAGTCAGTATCAGTAAGGGAAGCTCAGGCGGCAACAATGAGATAGGCAAATCCCAAAGCAACCAAATGTTAGTCACCAGCAAATTTGAAGAGCAAACTCCAGCACAGGTGGGCTGAGCCCGAAACCCCTCCACACAGAGTAACATAGGGGTCCGGCAGCTACGACTTTGGGAAGTCCAAACACAAAGCCCACTCCAACTCATTTAGTGCACAGGTGTGACTTCATAGCCACTCCTGCCGCTAGACCAAATTATATCTTAAACAACATCGATCCCTTAATAGAATCTAACAGAGTGACAACGAGCGACCATGCAACGACTAACTCTGTCCCTCAGGACGCCAGCCTGAACACATTGTGCAATCAAAATGGACAATCAGCAAAACCTTCCAAAAAGGATAGCCAATCAAAATGAAGGAGGAGGAAGTAGACACCTTAGCCCTTACACCATCTGTACTACGAGAGCACTCACCTCCTTTGGGGGACGAAGGAATAGAATCTGCCCAATGGGTACAACACTCCCCAAGAGGGTCTGTGCCCACGATATCCACAGAGGAAGCTCAAGCAGTTGAGAAAGATCTTTCCTTTCTAGAGTCAAAGGAATGGGAAAAAATGCTCTTCTCATACGGCAATGACACCCCAGGCCACCCTCGGCCATCATCTTTCCCAATGGAGGAGAAAAAGGACGATTTCACGCAAGAGAAGGCATGGGCTACAGCCCTGGATATTCCACAAAGGTCAGCCGATGCAATGACTTATCAAGCCAACAAAATGGACATACAAATCAGCCTCCTGTACACACTGGCTGTGTATGTAGTCAAAATAGACGACAAGATCACAAATCTGAACAGTTTGATTAGACGGGCCCAAGAGGCAGCAGACCACCCGCAACAAGGATGTGATTGCACACCAATAGTCGAGAAACTCAGCACGCTCCCAGTGATGATGGGAAAACTATTGGTAGACTTAAAAGAAATCACAAACACAAAGTCTTTCCCTGCAAAAGATGGAGACTGCGACTCAAGTCACGGAAACAAAGCTAAAGTTGTAGTAAACTCAGGGGTACGAGGGGCTGAGGAAAATGACTCGCCTTTACACCAGGACTCATCGGCCACCGGCAGTCCAATGAGTGATCAACAAAAATCCCCTACGGCAGGATGAGCAAAGTCCACTCTACCACCCTTAACCGAACAAGACATGGAAGACCAAGTAGGCAAGGGGAAAAGACAAAGGAAGCCTAAAGGCCGCAACAAGATGGGTAGGCGCAAACAAGACCTGAGCCTCTACCCGATGTTTAACACCTTCAGACGACCAGCAGTTACAGAGTGTTACGACTCAAAAAGAACCGACGACCCAAATATATAATCAGAGGACCAACTAACCTTGCTGGAAAGCAGCAAACAAAGGACGATTGGCACTCCGCTACCAGCAACAGAAAAGTATGTAGCATGGGCAGCGAAGGCCCACAGGGCATACAGGGGGGAAACGGAGCCAACTATCACTCATATGGCTCTTTCTGACATAACACCTCTGCAAAACGCAGAGGGTCAAAGTTCCAGCTGGTCCATCAACCCGCTCGGCAGCACCAACTCACCGAACCAGGCGCATACCAGCAGCACAGTTCAAAATCATCCGGGCAATTTACAACACTGGTGAAGGACAAAAGAGCCAAAGCACCAATAGCCCACGGCAAAAACCAAAAGAGCTCCAGTGCTCGGAACAAGGCACCTAATACACCCACTCACATAGCAATAAATTAACATACATTAGGACCTTCGACAGGAATAGATCAAATACTTTGCGCTCAAAGTCTAGAGCCAAATTCAAGGCCGAAAATGGCCTCTTCTCATGGTGATCCAAACTTCACGCTTTTCTACCCAGAGTACAAGTATAAAGGCAGCTGCGATATATTAAATCGCGGGAACGTTATAACCACACAAGACATCACACCGATAGAATTTATCGCACCGGGCCAGGGCCAAATAAATGAAACCACAAAGGTCACTTGGAGCTCGAAAGAGGCAAAGAACAACATCCTAGGGCACACAGAAACCTTCAAGCAGTGGGGCATACTCATTCTATCCAGAAGGGAATCAGGCTACCCACATGTTCTGCAGGCAAGTCGAGGCAATGAGTGCACACGTGCAGAAAAAGGAGCAGTATATTCAGTCCTGAGGAGTGCTTGCAACAAAACTCCCACTTTCAACCCTAAAGCAAGAAAAGTAAGAGATGACCCGATCACACTAAACAGGGATCGGGAAGTGGCCGGAACATGGTCAAGGCTGGCGGGCTCCTTAAACTCAACCCGGCTACTACGCTGACATCACAACAGCGAAAAGGGAAATAACACATGTCCTTTAAGGATTTGCTCTTGGAACATCAATGGGTTAACAAACAAACTGGAGGACAGAGCAATAATCTCTTATTTTCGATCATTCGAGATAATACTACTACAAGAGACATGGCTTGTGGAGCCGCAGCAAATAGAAGGTTTCAAAACTCACCATATTCCAGCCCAGAAACTGAAATCTTTGGGAAGCGGCTGTGGCGGCTTAGCAATATATATATCAATAAATAACGCAATTGCTTCATGGGATTAAGGGCCATATGTAGGTGGCAAAATACCGGTTGGTAATGGCCGATTTCGGTCGTTACCGACCGGTATTTGTAATTCCAGATGTAGGGGGCCTGAAAATTACTGATTCTGTATATTTACCGAATAGGTAATTTTACCGAATCGGCAACTACATTGACAGACAGACACGCAAAACCAATAGTGTTTGCAAACCCAAACGGGGCACAACAGCTGACCTCCTAGAATTCCGTGATACAATCTGCAAAAAGAACTATGAATCGGCTATGGTGGGAATTAAAAACAAACCCAATGGACCCTCCAATAATAACAAAACTGAGAGAGGCCCGCAGCCACCTGAAGAAGGTAAAAAGAGAACAAAGCATTGCTCAATGGAACTCCTTCTGGGCTAAATTACACCAAGACATAAAAACATATACATTCCGCGAGGTTCTGGCGTACCATCAATAGCCTTGGAGGGTGTGCCCCGAAAGTTGCGTAGTCAAATATACTGGAGCCTGAGTGGGTTGCTTTTCTGCACATTCATTTCAATGACCATCAAGATAATATTTCTTATCAGAACATCAGCGACGAAGGCAGCAATGCTCAAAAAGCGGCATTTTGGCCCTCAGATCAAAATTTTAAAACACTCACAATGGATGAATTTCCCAACGCAGGCCAAACAAGTGAAAAACTAACAGAGAGCCTAATCCATGAAAGCAGTATCGAACATAGAACAGTCCAGAATGACCAAATTGAAAACCAGATCAAAAAGGGTCGGAAGGATGGTGCCCCAGGTCCAGGAGGTATCCCTCAGGTTTTGTTCAAGGAGGATTCAGCCTTTTGGGCTTCTAACCTATCTCCACTTTTCAACTCTATCCTACAAAATAATATCATTCCGCCCTCTTGGCAGGGATCGATTCTTGCATCAATTTTCAAAGGTGGGGACCAAAAATCTCCTGCGAATTACCGCCTAATTGCCCTTATTGACAATGAAGCAAAGTCAAGTCAAGTCAAGTCAAAGGATCTTTATTCGGATATATAAAAACATCCATAAAAGTACAAAATCATCACAAGAATCCTCCTAATAAGCAGTAAAACG
This sequence comes from Lissotriton vulgaris, assembly GCF_964263255.1. Classification (NCBI taxonomy): domain Eukaryota; kingdom Metazoa; phylum Chordata; class Amphibia; order Caudata; family Salamandridae; genus Lissotriton; species Lissotriton vulgaris. The sequence continues at coordinate 1,217,692,021 of NC_141693.1, read as the reverse complement.
GTATACAAAATTTAAAAATACACAATCAATCTGTGCGATGGTTGCCTAACAGTCTATATTAAGTGGGAGCCATCTAGTTATATCATTAAAAGTACATCACTTTATAATCTAGGCTGGCACTCAATAAATGTAAACATTGTTTAAACTAATTGGCTGTGTGCCAAACTTTAAAAAACGTTATGCAAAGTCCCATCAATGTACAGTGGGGACTGTACATTGATGGGCAATAAAATGTGCAATAAATAATATTCAAGCTCTTGTGCAATACCGCAATAATATGCAAGTGATTCAATTTATCAGGGCATATTCATAGTTGCTCGGGAGTGTATCGCTGATTGGAGGAAGCAGCTTACTCTGAAAATTACTTCATCACAGCTCAACAGTAATAATTCCTTAAATGCTAGGGTAAAATCCACCACGGCATGCTATTTAAAGTAGGGAATTAAATAAAGTTTTGTGTATCTAGCATAAAATCCGCAGAAAAACAAAAAGTGTAACAACGTTTGTTTACACCCTAGATTACAGGGACATTGCAGTCTCCAAATTTTTATTGAAGCCCAGTGGAAATGATAAGGAATATTTATTGCTTCCATCCCTGAGACGAAAGAGCAAACGCCTGTTCCACCTCTTCAAATTTTTTCTAAGGTATCCCTTCGGCATGTTGTTAAGCCTGCCACCGTGCGCCGGGAGGGGGATATATCTTATGATGGCAGGTTTGTGTTGCTCCGATGTTTCTCTCTCTTTCTGATATAATTTATACAATGCCCCTCTTACTAGCTTATGTTGTGCTTGTTCAGTGGCTCGGTGGGAGGAGAATAGGTGCACCATGCCCACACTTGCTAAGCTTCTTTCTACTGCCCCCAACCAAGGTATGTAATTTGCCCTCTTTCTTTTGCCTTGACCGTCATTTTAATATCACTCACTCATTTTTCACTGCACTGAACTGTACCAGCACCGCCAGTGGCATGGACACTTCCATCTTGTGAACCATAACAGTGTAATATCTAGCCAATTCATCTGGGCATGGATACACCAATTTGGTTCTAGATGTCCTACATGACGAGGCTCCACCAAGAGGGTGGGCTGATAGGATTTCTACCGTACATTTAGTGTCTATCGACCATTTGGGACTGGTTCAGTGCAATATCAGTGTGTAGTTTGTTTCATTGAAGACCTTGAGGACTTAGCTTCTTTTTCAGACCTTCAAGTTCTTTTTGTTCTTTATGTAATTTGCCCTGTCACACTTTAGGCAATCCATAATTATTTCTTGGGTCAAGGAAGCAGCAGGGTTCCGCCATATTTTTAACCAAAATAGTGCTGGTCTTGACCTGATTAAGTCCTCCACATAGAAACGATTCAGCTCCCTATGGCAAACACAGGTAGGTGCTGAGATAGACGCCCCCAGAACCTTTCTACAGAATCTGTTCTCTTCGATCTGTATACTGGCACTTGTAGAGTACCCCCACACCTCTGCATCATAGGTTGCCGTAGGTAGGCATTGGGTTCTGTAGATTTGTAATAACGGGATTACTACCTCAGCACGTTTGGGTTGTCGAAGGCTAATTATAGAATTTATTGCCTTACCCAGTTTGTTCCTCCCATGGGCCACATGGGGCTGCCAGGAACATGTGTTAGAGAACATCAGGCCTAGGTAGGGAAAAGTGCTAGTGCTTTTTAGTGCATCGCTCCCAGACCTAATATGCTGGATGCTATATTTTTTGGGTCCACACGACATTATGTATGATTTATTAAAGTTAGTACATAGGCCAAGAACCGCCATGTAGGAGACAAAGCCCGTTATTAAAGTGCGCAGTGCTTTGGGAGTGCGGTCCATAAGGACAGCATCATCCGCGTATAAAAGACAGGGGAGTAAAGTGCCATTAATACTGGGGACATCACTTGTTTGTTTAGTAAGTGAATTGCTTAATTCATTTATATACAAAATGAAAAGCAGGGGGGGCCAAGACGCAACCTTGTCTGACCCCCCTGCCTATTAAAATGTCCTCTGAAACCTCCCTTTCATTGTTTATTCTAACGCGGGCTTTCAAGTCACTGTGCAGGTGAGCCAAAAAATATACAAGTGCTTTGTCCAACCCATAGTTTAAAAGAACCACCCATAATTGAGAGCGGTTAACAAAATCAAAAGCTGAACTTAAATCCATAAATCCTAAATACAAAGGGGCTTTTTTAGCTATGATGTATTTGCCCATTATTAGGTTTAAATTCAGACATTGCTCCACGGTCCCCACGTTACTTCTAAAACCCAGCTGGTGTAAAATCTTATAGTCCTCCCCCCATGTCCTGATCTTGTTAAAAATTACTCTACCTAGAATCTTCAGGGTGTTATCAATTAAAGATATAGGGCGGTAACAACTAGGATTGAGTCTGTCACCCTTCTTAAAGATGGGGACGATAATACTGTTAGACCAGGTCTCCCGGGCAGGGGTATGGGATAAATTGTTAAAAACATTACACAATAGAGGTGACCAAAATTCAGGCTCTGATTTAATTTGATCGATGGATAATCCATCAGGACCAGGTGCTTTGTTGCCTGAGCTTTGATTTATAGCGTCTTCCACCTCCGTTATCGTGAAGTTAGGTGCCATAACTGGGTAGATGATGTCAACTGATGTGCAAGGTGCAGCATAAATGTTTGTGAAATGATCTTCCCACATTTTACCTGATATATTGCAGTTAATAGGGGTAATGTTTGATCCTATAGACCTCAGAGATTTGACTTTGCCCCAAAACCCGGCAACATCTTTAAGAGCGGCTGTGCGGGCAAGAGATTCCCACTGGTCCTTTAATAATTCTTCAGCCCAAGTTTTGGTGGCACGCTTATAGTGTGCCCTCAATAGTCTTACCAGGGGCTGGTCTTGTGGTTCTGCTAAAAGAGCCTCCCGTAGTTTCCGGTTTGCTTTGGAACAGGAGCTGTCAAACCACCTGGGATCTTTGTTCTGGCATGTGACTGTATTGGAGATCTCCTTTTTAAAAGCCAAACATAGCCGTGCAAAAGCCGCAATAATATCAGGGCCTTGGTATTCAATGGATAAACAGATATCAATCAATTGGGGTTGCTTATTAATAATACGCGCTAAAAGCCCCCCTTGTTGTCTATCCCCTTCTAGATTACTCTGAGTTTATCAATTGATGCTGTCAGGTTAGTTGCCCCTATTCCCTGTCGCTTATCCAATCTTTTAATAGAATTAAAAACAGTCAGAATTGGATTGTGATCACTATATACGGTGCTAGGGTGCAGCCTTTATTAAACAGTCCACAGGTAGAGAGGAAATAAATACATAGTCAATTGTGGAGGAACAGCCGCGCCCTACATATGTAGCCAGGGGGCCTTTGCCCTTGGTGCGACTGGCTATCTCCATGACATTGACTAGGTCACGGGTGGCAATGTGATTAAGTAGTTCCTCCCCTCTTTTACAAGGGAGCACCCGACTGAAAGGGGCAGCTGAATTGGTGTTACCTTTGTAAATGTGGGCATTGAAGTCACCTCCCAAGATGATCCCATCAAATTTACCGTGGATATATCCGTCCACAATTTTGTCAATAAAATCTAATAGCCGTATAAAATTATTATAGGGTTGAGATGAAAAATCATTATTATAAAAATTTATTAAACACAGCTTTATCCTACTGGAATAGATTAGAGCCTGAAAATTCTCATCATTGGTCGCCATAGTTTTGGATTTTCCACCTGACATGATCTTTACCCATAATGATAAACCTCCACTAGGCCGTCCCACCGCCGGACATGGTACAATATGGTTATGACAAATATAGCCTTCAAGAAGCGGACAACTAGTGCACCATGTTTCCTGGAACATTAGGATATCAAAATTATTGATGCATTCGATCCATTCAATAGATTCCATTTTTGCTTTAAGACCAGCAATGTTCCAGCTTAGTACGGTTAACCTATTGGTAGGGGTAACGACTGGGGTAACAAGATCAGTTGTATTTAATTTCCCTGGCGATATAACCTCCGTGCTAGGCATGGGAACAGAGATAATGGTGTTTAGTTTGTTGTTATACTGGGAGGCATTATCGTTGGTCATGGGCCTTACTGTGACATCTAGGGAGTCCGTTGGTAGTCAACCCTGGCTCTCTAGGTCAGATAGAACACAAACTCTGTTAAATAATGGATAGATTGGTGTAACTGGGTTGAATGGTCTCTGTGGAGGTCTATAAAAATATCCCAGGAATAGAGGGGTCACAGCGGTTAAAGGACTGAAGTGGGTGTTATTGCTGTTTAATAAGTATTTTACGGTTAAGGGATGCCTGAAATTCATGACAATACAATCTCCATTGATGTTCTTGGGCGAGGGACCAACCCAGTCTACCCGTCGTACTGTCAAGATTTCGCTAGAAATCTGCATCCCGACACCTTTGTACCTAGACAGCCAATCAATGGACTTATTTTTTAACTGAACCCAAGACTCTCATTGATCCTCTTTCAAGGGGGATACTCCTGCTAGAATTAAAACATATTGTCAGGCTTCAGGGGGAAAGTGAAGGACTGGCCCTGTTTGTTTTATGGGCCGTGTGACATTGGTTAATCCATTATCGGAAACAACATTTTCTGGTTTCCCCGGTTTCCCAGAAGCAGACCCCATTGGGGCTCCCACCACCCCACCAGTGGAACAGGGCTGCCTATCTGGTACACGCGACACGGTCTGAGGTGGTTTATCCGCAGTGGTACCCCGTGACGGCAGAAGCTGGTTTCTCCCTGTGTCACTGTCCCTGGTTACACTCTTAGTATTCAATGTACCACAGGTGGGCCTTTCCCCCATGATGCCCCTATTGACAGTCTCCATATCTTTCAGGAATCGATCTCCCCTTAACTTGTCAATACTAATAGTACCTTTTCCTTTTACATCTTCCTTTTTCACCAGGCTTTCTAATCTATCCAGTCTTTTAAAAATCATATTAAACTGTTTATCCATTTGACTTTTCATTTGTTTAAAAATGTAATCTACTATGGTTTCAATAAAGTTCTGATTTAGTTTGTACTGTGGTGCGCTTCCCATAGTTGGCTCAGTCTGTGTGCAGGCAGAATTTTGCTCACAACTTGAAGAGGCAGTGACGATATTGGTGTCAACTAAGGGTACAATATCTGTATCAAGACCCCTACTGGATGTGGGTTTCCCACAAAACCACATACTCTGTGGGGCCGGTTGCCCTTTGTTGCATGGTGTTTGTTTCCTCTTGTTTGGTGTTGGTTTAGTGGGACCTCTCTTCCTTTTCTCTCCAAATGTCTTATCACTAGGAACCGAGGAGGGAATGACAGTGAGGTCCGTGGGATCTTGCTGTGAGTCAGTGATGGTATTAACGGTACTATCCGCTGATAAAGCAGGGGGTGAAATTGCCGGCAAGTCAGTTCTGTTAATTGTGACCACTGGGGAGAGTGGCAAAATATTGGTCGTACAAACTGGCTGGGGTTCTGGGGGTTCTAAGAATGAACTTGATAGTCCATAGACATTCTTCTTTCAGTATTAGCTATCTCAGTGGTAACTAGATTAAAGGCATTTTCTAGCATGCTTTCAATTGAGGCAGGTATAACAGAGGGAGCTTTAGTGAGCTGGGTTGTGGTGGTATTATTGCGTTTTCCCATGTTAATATATAATAGGCTCACCTTTGTAGCAGCTTAGAGGGGTGGCCCGCCCAGCCGCTGTCGGCCCCTGTCGGCCCCTGTCGGCCCCTGACGGCCTCAGACGGCCCGCCCTTTGCCTGGGCTTAACCCGGCGCACTCCCGCGCGCGTCCCGCGAGGCGGGAGATGTTCTGCGCTGTTATAGCTCCAGCGGGCGCAGCAAGAGTGTCACGGGAGCGCCGGGGTGCCAGGGCTGCTGGGGGATGTAGTCCCTCAGGTGTGGTCTGGTCCCGCTGTAGCCGTTCCCCTCACGGCAGAGAAGGACTGGTTGTTGGCCGTTCCCCTCACGGCGGGAGTGTCACTGGAAGTTGGCCGTTTCCCTCACGGCAAAGTAAGGCTGATGAAAAGTGCCTGGAAGTGCTGGGATATTGCTCAACTCACTTTGGGCATGGGTTGACGACCATTACGTAATTCCTCTGTATCAAACCGGTTTTATAAGCGACACTGGCACTTCGGTCAATCTCATGACTCTCTCCTGCTTGATAGATCAGGAGGAGATTGTAATATTCTGTGTATGTTAGGTGTATTTTATGCTCATGATATTGCATTACTTTCTATGTGTTTTCCCTGTGTTCTGTTACTATGGTTCCTGTAGAATGCTGTTATGTTCACTGAGTGCATTCCATGTTGGGAGCACTCTGGTTTTGACCATGACACTACTGGATCGTTGTTTCTTATCTGCTTGAACATTAAAGAACCACTTGATCTACAAGCCTGACTCCCTTGGATTTCTACATAATTTTACTGGCGACGATGCGTGCACTACATCTGTGATCTCCTTGGGACTGTTCTGCCTGCCATTAAGAATTCTGGAGAGCCTCATCCGATCTACTGATCCTGTTCCTGTTCTGAGCTTCAACCCATTCGACATCCCTAACACCAGACTTAATTCCGAAGTTAGAAGACAGAAGACTGAAGAATCCCAACTTCATACCATCTCTGTCTCAACCTGAACTTCGTCAAAACTGTGAGGTTTCTATGTCTGTGTGTTCCTGCGAAGGGCGACGTCTTTTTGGGTCTATTTCATTATTTCATTTATTTCGAAGCTCTTTCTCCGTTTTTTTTTCTTTACTTTGACTATTGAGGCCTCTCCGTTCACATTGGCCGTTAACTGCTTTATTTTCAACAACAACACAGAGGCCGCTCGAGCCTTACCTCTCGTGCTCCAGCTTCTCTGTTCCGTCATTTTCGTTCTTTCAGCAGCGCCACAGCAGCGCCGCATCAGCGCGTTTCACCAGCGTCACTACAGCGTGTCTCTTCACCACGTCTGTCACGTCATCACGCTGTGGATTATTGTTTGCGCATTCCGGATTGGTCCCTTCTTGCTTTGGTTTGTGACGTCCTCAACTCCTAGCAACCAGTCTCTGCGAACCCTATCAACCTGTCTCTGCGCACTGTTCAAGTCAAGTCGTGCATCGCTGATGCACACAGCTTATTTACCGAACAGTCACCGCTTTCACACACAGTTCAAGCTGTGTATCGCTGATACACACAGCTCACCTACCAATCCACGCTGCATATCCACAATTCACGCTGCGCTTCGCTGATGCGCACAGCTCTCACCTGTCAAGCAGAGATATCCCTATCGATCTGCAAAAAGTTTGTTTGTAGTGAAGTTATTGCTAGTTTGCACTGTTTTTTTTTCCTCTCTTTTAGCAAGACTATTTCTGGACATTTTTTTTTACAAGTGTGAATCTTTTCTAACGCCACTTTGTTTTCACTATTCACATTAGCTACTACCATTACTTGTTGGCTATAGTACTATACATTATCTTACATCTTCAACATTTGATCATACCTTATTTGTGTAATAATTTTTTTTTTTTTTTTTTGGTATAATTTCAGTATATCTCAGTTATGTCTACTCTGCAATCTGTTAATCCTCCTCCAGCCTTCTTAGAAACCCCTGGTGAACCTCCTATTAGATGGGAAGTTTGGCATGATGCCTTTGAGAATTACTTAGGAGCTATTGGTGCATCTAGATTTCGCCCTGAACGGAAAAAATGTCTTCTTCTACACTCTCTGGGTTTTGAAGGCAGGTCTGTCTTCAAACATCTCCCAGAGTTACCTGTTATCGAGGGTGCTGTGTCTGATGATTACTCTGATACTGTTCAAAAACTTAAGTCTCGTTTTGACAAACAACCTAACCTAATGGTTCGCAGGCACACTTTCTTTAAGAGAAAACAAACTGATTCCGAAGATATTGACACTTATATCTCGATCTTGCGAAGATTAGCCTCTGATTGTAAGTTTGAAAACTTTAATGACCAGCTTATCAGAGACCAATTTGTTTGTCATTGTAAGGATAAGAATATCAGACAAAAGCTATTAGCTATGAGTGATCCTTCCTTAGACGACACTATCAAGTTAGCTAAGAGTGTTGAGACGTCTATGGTTTCCCTCAAAGAACTTGAAGATAAAGTAATTGAACCCATAAATGCCTTAAGTCTAAACTCGTCCTCCAGATTTGTTAAGAGAAGACCTATCTCCAATTTTCCCAAAGGAAAGGTTTCCAATAAATCAGAGTCTTCGTCCTTCTCTCACATGTGCATTAGGTGCGGCAATCCCTCACATCAAAAAGGTTCTTCTTGTCCTGCTACTAGTGTAGTTTGCAATTACTGTAAAAAGGTTGGACACTTTGCAAAAGTTTGCTTAAAATTGAAAAACAAAAGGGTTTTCAACAAACCTGTAGTTGGTGTTGTTGACTCTGATTCTTCCTCAGAATCTGAAATAACTATTGGTGTTGTTACTGATTGCTCAGAAGAAACCATCATTGAAGGTGATCCTGATTCTTGTGTCGATCCTATCATTGATGTTGCTGTTGGTAACAAAATGTTGAAACTTCTTGTAGACTCTGGTGCTAAAATCACCATGATTGATAAAGAATTGTTTGATGTCACGTGGAATAATTCACAACCTCTTCTTCCTCCAGACCGTGCTCCGGTGTCATACGAAGGAAGGAAAATTAGTCTTCTTGGTTTTTTTGAAGACATTTTGTGTTTTCAGGGGAGGAAGATTAGAGGGAAAATTTATGTCGCAATTAAAGGGCTCAACATTTTGGGCTGGTTTCACCAAGGCCTCTTCGGTATGACACTTAAGCCTGGTGCTAAGGAACAAGTTTTTATCGCTACCTGTACTGACTATTTACAAATGTTCAAATGCAAATTTCCTTCTGTTTTCAGTTCAAAGTTGGGTAAGATAAAAGGTTTTAAACACAAGATCATTGTTAAAGAGGGCTCAACACCTATTAAGCATAAACTTCGGGGTGTCCCTTTCAGCGTCAGAGACGACTTGAAAAAAGAACTTGAAATGCTGTGTGAGAATGGTGTGATTGAACCTGCAGAGTCCTCTCTGTGGCTTTCGCCTTTGGTCGTAGCTCGCAAAAGGGATGGCAAGCTTAGGGTCTGTGTTGACCTTCGCTCTGTCAACAAAGTTATTTGGGTTGATTCTCATCCCCTTCCCCGCATCAATGACCTGTTTGCTGCTACCAAAGGTGCTAAGTTCTTCACCAAGCTGGACTTAGCCAGTGCTTACCACCAGGTTGAGCTGCATCCCGACTCCCGTCATCTCACGGCCTTCATCTCTCCATTGGGCACCTTTCAGTATCGACGCATGCCTTTCGGTTTAGCCTCAGCTGCGTCGGTTTTTCAGCGAGTGATGAGCAATATCTTGGAGGGTGTTAAGGGAGTGACAGTTTTTCAAGATGATGTATTGATTTTTGGCAAGGATGTTTCTTCTCACGATTCTGTTCTTGATAATGTTTTGAGTTTGTTCCAAGATCATGGCGTTGTTCTGAAATTAGAAAAGTGTAAGTTTATGTGTACCGAAGTTGAATATCTGGGTCACATTTTGACACAAGATGGTATAAAACCTAGACCTGGGCTCTTGGATGCGATTTCTAAGGCTCCGATTCCGTCTGACAAGACTGGTGTAAAGTCTCTTCTTGGTATTTGTGAATACTATGCCAGGTTCATTCCCCACTATGCGACCATTGTACGTCCTATCAGCAATCTTCTGAAAAAAGGGGTTAAGTTTGTTTGGTGCGACGAATGTGTTAAAGCTTTTGAAGAAGTTAAATTATCGTTGACTTCTGATTCTGTTCTTAAGCCTTTCGACCCTGCCTTGTCGTGTTGTCTGACTGTTGACGCTAGTCGTGTTGGCCTTGGTGCCACTTTAACACAAAATGAGTGTGGGATTGAAAGAACTATCAGCTTTGCTTCCAGAGTTTTAAGGTCTGCTGAAGTTCAATACTCCGTAATAGAAAAGGAGCTTTTAGCTTGTACTTGGGCTATTGAAAAATTCAGGCCGTTCATTTGGGGTAGGCGTTTCCTGCTTCAAACGGATCACAAACCTTTGGTTAACATTTTGGGTGGGGGTGTTACCAAGTGTTGCACACCCAGGATTTTGAGGATGGTAACTAGGCTTCTACAGTATAATTTTGATGTTGTGTATATTGCGGGTGGGAAAAACGTGAGAGCAGATTTTTTTATCCCGTTTTCCACCTCCGGTTTGTGATGATGATGTTGATATCTCCTTCTCCAACCTTATTGAAGAAGACTGCGATGATTGTTTGGTTGCTTGTGTAGACATCCCTGAATTACATGTTTGCTCAGAAGCAGAGTGGAGGAAGGTCTTTGAGGAAGATAGTGTTCTTCAGGATGTGTGCAATTTCGTCAAGATGGGTTGGCCGCGTGAGAAAGTCTTGTCTCCCTCTATTCAAATCTTCTCTAAGGTGGAACATGAAATTTCCATTGAGGATGGCATCCTACTGCGTAATGACAAAATTATTCCTCCTTTTGCATTTAGGAAAGACATCATTGAGAAAGCCCACGAAGGTCATTTGGGTTGCTCTCTCACTAAGCGTAGGATTCGTGACGTGTTCTGGTGGCCTGCTATGGATTCAGACATCGATCATTTTGTCGCCGACTGTTGCATATGTAGGTCCTCAGATAAGTGTCTCAAAACCTGGGTTCCTCCCCTTATGCCTGTTGAGTGTCCTGATCGTCCCTGGGCCAAACTCGGGATCGATCTAATGGGACCCTATTCTGTCTTGAGTGGGAGTTCCAAATTTATTTTAGTCCTAGTTGACTATGCTTCCAAGTGGCCGGAGTTTAAATTGGTAAAGGATGCTGATACTAAGACTGTCATAGAATTCTTATGTGATGTTTGGAGTAGGGAAGGTTTTCCTGAAGAGTTGGTGTCGGACAATGGTAAGCAGTTTGTGAGTCATGAATTTGAGGATTTTCTTTCCAAATCAGGTGTTAGACATGTTAAGAGTTCCCTTTATCATCCTCAAGGGAATGGTCTCGTTGAGAGGATGAACAGAGTTGTGGGGGACTGTGTAAAGTGGGCTAGGAGTGGCAATGTTGAAGTCGGTAAGGCTTTGAAAAGCATGATTTGGTTTTATAGGACTACTCCTCATTCCTCCACCAAGGTTTCTCCCTTCGAGTTAATGAGAGGTCGCAAGCCTAACACATCGTTCTGTCCTGGGTGGATGTCTAAGTGGATGAAGTCTACATCTGATGTCTCGAGTCTTATGTCCATTGTTAAGGACAATGTGTTACTCGCTCAGTCCAAACAAAAGGAAAACTTTGATGTCAAGAAGGGTGCGAAAGAGAGTGTTCTGGAGGTTGGGGACTGTGTGAGAATCAGAAAGTCTGTACATGTACACAAAGGAGAAACCAAGTTTGGTCCTCCTGTGAAAGTCGTTAAGATTGTGGGCAATGCTGTACAAGTTGAGGGAGGTTTCGGGTGGAACTTAAACAAAGTTGCTAAGGTTATCTGTGACTCTTCTGCCGTGACTAAAAGAATTCCTACCTCGTCTCTCTCTGGAAAATCTTCCATCAATCTTCCTACCTCCAAGATTCCCTCCTCTGAAGTTGGTGTTAGGAAGAGTTCTCGCACTGTTATTAGACCTTTGAGGTTTAGAATTTAATATTTATTCAGAGAGTAATCTTATTTCTGTTTCCTTTCTTTTCCCTTAGTATTGTTTTCTTTCATTTCATTTTGTTGAGAAAGGGAGGTGATGTAATATTCTGTGTATGTTAGGTGTATTTTATGCTCATGATATTGCATTACTTTCTATGTGTTTTCCCTGTGTTCTGTTACTATGGTTCCTGTAGAATGCTGTTATGTTCACTGAGTGCATTCCATGTTGGGAGCACTCTGGTTTTGACCATGACACTACTGGATCGTTGTTTCTTATCTGCTTGAACATTAAAGAACCACTTGATCTACAAGCCTGACTCCCTTGGATTTCTACAGAGATTAGTACTAGCTTGTTCTACATGGGATTCATAGACTATAAAGCCGCATTTGACAACATCAACAGGGCCAAGCTCTGGCAGAAGCTTTCCAGATTGAACATCCCAAATGGCCTTTTAAGAGCCATACAGCTCCTGCATCAGGACACATGGGTCAGGATCAAGATCGGGGACAGCTCCAGACTGTCACGCCCAATCCTAACGACAAAAGCTCTCAAACAAGGATAAGTCCTGGCACCCACACTTTTTAACGTATTTTGATCGGACTTTCCTGAAGCCTTAAACAAGGTATACTCGCATGCTCCCAAACTAGCTGGGTTCCCGCTGTCAAATATTTTTTACGCCGACGACGTGGTTCTTCTAAGTAAAACAAAGATTGGCCTGCAAAGACTCAATGACGCTAAATCCGAATACTCAAATAAGAATGAGCTCCTGATAAATAACAAGAAATCAAAAATCTTGGCGGTACGTCCAGGAAGGCCAAAGAAGTTGGCTTGGGTCCTAAATTGTGACAGCATTGTAGAATCCAATTGCCACAAGTATCTAGGTGTTCTCTTCAACAACAACGGAAGATACAAAACTCACTTAGAAGAACAAAAAAAGAAAGGGTGCAGCGCTAGCTTTTGCAATTAGTTCTATTCATAAGAAGTTACTCGGCCCAACATTCGCTCCAACACTGCAGGCAGCACAGGCAAAAGTCATTCCAACATTAACTTATGGAAGTGAAGTCCTAAAAGGATTGGATAGTGGCCAATTAGACAAAATTATTGAAAAAAATCTATCAAACAGTGTTCAAGTTACCTACACAAATGTCACCAGCCCAAATCAGGCTTGAACTGGGCATCTGTAACCAATCACTGGCCTGATCAATGAGTTTCTTAATGTGCTGTCACAAATTGAGGTCATCGAACGAAGGCAGCCTAGCGCAACACCTATGGTCTTGCCCTAACACAAAACTATGGCAAGCAGGGCACGAATACTGGGCAAGAGGTCTAATAACTCTAGGCTTGAACGAAGTTTGGAACCTTCAAGTCAGCCATAAAGAATTTAAAAGGCTAGCAAAAATAAACTTCACTGGAAGACAAGGCACGTTTAGCAAAAAGAAGCCAAGGCTGGATGAACCTGCTATCATACGTCCAGCTGACACCTCAGAGGTACCTAACCCTACCGTTTACCGCATGTACCAAATTACGTTTTTTAAAATTGAGAATGGGAGTTATAAACTTGTTGTGTCATCTGTCTAAATGGAAAAGAGACCATGGCCAGGAACATTGTCGACTTTGTGGAAACCATAAGGAAGACATAATACATATCCTATGCCTTTGTCCAAACCTGTTGAAGGAAAGACGGTCCCTCTTACGGAAAGGCTGGAATTTCAATGAGGTCAGATCGTGCAGAGCCGCAGTATTGGCCTGCTATGACCCTCGGAACACCAATTTAAACTATGCTTTAGTAAGGTTTATGGATTGAGCCGTAAAACAACTAGGGGAGGGGACCCAATAAAAGGATCCTTCATCAGAACAATAATTTGGCAAGTCCAACCTGCAGTCACTCAGAAAAAGGTCAACCTGTTAGAGCCATTATACCAACTGACTAAAGTGGCCAGGCACCCAGGCTGGACTACTCTAGGACAAAAAAAGGGGGGGGGGGTCTTTTACTACAAGGACTTGGGTTACCACTTTCTTTTTAATACATACATTTTAATCTTTTGTAACTTGCAAAGGTTTTTTTAAATCATGAAATAAGGTTTCTAATATATATTTTGCCTTTTAATCCTCCTTGGTTTATATTCTGCATTTGATATGGTTAAGCATGACAACCTACTAAATCTTTTGGACACAGTCTGGGGTTATAAGGATCAGTCCTTAACTGGTTCACCTCTTATCTCCAAAATAGGACTCTATAGCAGACTATGCAGGTCACATTAGGGGTCCCACAGGGCTCCTCACATTCTCCCACTCTTTTTAACCTATTCATGGAGCATCTTACCAAAATGTTTAGTTCATCCAACATCCACTATCATATGTATGCTGACAATACACAACTATATGTAAAAGTCTATGCCGCGGAAGACATCATTCCCTCAAGGTAACACTGCAGAAAACTCAATATTGGCTAGCATGTAATCATAATCACCTCAAACTCAATACTATAATTGCTAAATTCCTCCTAATTACCCCACCTAACCAGTCTCCTGTCATTGAAGAATGGATGAAAGCTCTCAACTGCATTCCACAAGTCATTGACTCTGTGCAATCACTGGGATTAACTTTTGACAAGAACCTTAACAGTGCTGCCACCAAAGGAGTGAATCACCAAATGACCATTCTAAGAAAACTAAAACCCTTTCTCCTCCCCAATGACTTAGAACATGCAGTACACGCCCTAGTGAATCCCAGGTTGGACAATAGAAGTGCAATCTTCTCTGGACTGCCGAGATCCAAACTGGGTGCTCTCAACCCAACTCTGCTACTCTGGGAGGCTTTTAGTAAGGGCTTTAAAATCTGAACACACATGTGTGTGCTTTTCTTTTCATGACCCGCTATTGGCCTTTGCATCCGTCTTTCTAAAAAAAGACAGCACCCAATTGGCCAAAGGCAGGTGCATGTCCGCCTTCTCTCTCCTCTGGCCTAGGGAGCTCGGGAGCAAGGAGCAGTGCCATCTGTATCTAATTATCGTGCCCGCGTTTCGCGGTCGCGTTAATTGGAAACAGATGGCGCCTGCGCTAGCCCTGGTGCACTGCAAGCTGCATTCCTGACATTCCTTGTTCTATTCAATCACTTCTTGGAACAGTGGGTACTCCCTGGAGCCCTCGCGACAGCCGCCCCTTACCTAGGGGCCAGGTCCTCTGGTTGATGTGAGTGGACGAGAGCTTTGCTTGGTGCGTGAAAGAAAATTAATCACAGCGGCACCCTCTTCTCCCTCAATTCACCCACCCGAGATCAGCCTTCCTTTTAGAGAAGAAAAAGGCTTACAGCTGGGTCTGTGTGAGGCGCACACTGATGGCTGCATAGGGAGGGGGCAGATTGGCCTGTTAATGGAACGCTTTAAATGTTCAACTCTCGGCATATCACACTTAATAGATTCTGCCCTGTGTTAAGATCAAAATCAGGGCTGGCTGAACGTATCTAAAAATACAAAGGGGCAAAAAACATTCAGCTAAGGCATGGAGGCATTTATCAGGCAGTAACAATGTAACTATTATTGGCTTTCGAAAAGAGGGAGTGGCGTTGAAGGTGGGGTTTGCATACGGTCTGTGGGAAACAGATGCAGCAAGCACTAGCTGGGGCCTGGCTACCAGAGCTATATTACTCTCAGAACAGCCACTCTGTTTGATCTTAGGCCATACCCTCAACTCGCGCATTTGGCGGGTGGCACCCTATTATCAATAATATATAGACCCACTCCAAAATCAACACGCATCCACAGCCTTTACACACACTTCAAACTCAACTGCCTGTTAAGGAACTACCAACTGGGGCACCTATAGATGAAATAATCTGCCTTGTGTTAGTGCTGGGGGGAATGACCATTTTCCTATCCGCAGAAAGTGGACGCGAAACTGCAGGCAAATACACAGTTTCTGCATTTGACTCCCATGCATTGGAAACAAGCATTGGCATAGACAATAGTTCTCGCCTATTTGATCTAATAGGTATGTAGCCAAGCAGCACATTATCCAGGTTGCTGTGCCGCTGCTGAAATGAAAGGTGTTGAGTGCACATATTACATTATGGCAGATTGATAACTTCCTCCTTCAGGTAGACACAATAAAATCAAATCGCAGTGTGTGACAGCATAAATTACCGTTGTGTGATGTGAAGCTATTGAAACAAAAATAGTGTGTTTCATGTGTTTTCCGGTCTACGGCCTGTTTCTCACTTTATAAACACAGTTCACTTTATGGCTTGATAGCCACAATTATACATGCTTACCGGTATTGCAGGTTGGCATATTTATTTGTCTTCTTCAGTGTTGGTCAGCATTCACACACTTCTCTCTTTATTATCAAGGTGTAGTATTATTTAGTTTGACCTTTGAGTGCACTAGTTTTCACTTTCTATCTTATGTTTGTGGCATTAATTAATACGAGTGCTGGGTCGCATATTTTAATTTGCATTATTTAATACCCACTTGGGGTGTGTCCCTCATGTAATTGTGTCTCATTTATTTTTACTGTAGATGTTTTCCCCCGACTAAAGGCACTGAGTTGCCCAAAATGCATCAGGATTGATATATTTAAATTAATATACTTATTAAGCATTAAGCTTTGCCCTGCTCAGGCATGGAATTTGATATGAAAGAATATCAGATGTTGATATAAATAAACATCACAATCAAGAAAAAACTTATCTAATTGGAGGACCATTTATTTGCGTTTAAACTTTTACCCAATCTAATTGGGAATTACTGGTTGTGCACAGGGGGACATCTAACCAGGAGATGCAACTTGGTCATTTATAACTTCAACACTTTTGGGACTAGAAAGTGAATCCCCAGTAGCACACTACACCGTTTCTTGTTGTTTCAAATGTGTCTAACTCTTGGACACTGCACACCCGTTTATTCAACTTTAATACAAACATGGATTTTGCAAATATCTCTAATTTGACCGAATCAAGAGCCGACACCTCCGCATCACAGATGATGATGCAACTAAAATCTACGAACTTATACATGAAGAAATTACCCCACTCATGAATATTAAAAAAAACAAAAAACAAGGAGAGTAGCATCAAACAACGACTCTTGATCATTGATCAGATATCATCACGTCCAGAGGATACCTAGAGGACTGAGAATGCTGTTAAAACCACTGTTAAGCAAGAATAACCCATGATTCATAGAGAAGTGGTATGCCATCCTTAATAAATGTTCCTTAGATTTAATTATCTTGATTATAGAAGAACTATCCAGAGTACTTGACAATTCAACTAAAGAAATCACACAAACAAAATCTGAACTGGCCAACATGTTGGAGAAAGAAGACATCAACGTACAACTAAATAGATACCCACAGGAAATTCAAGAAAGAAATATACGCAAATATAAACGCAATACCAATGATTACAAACTCGAAGAAGTATACTCATGGGAAGAGGTCTACGCAAGATGTTGACAGAACAGAAAGTATAATCCTAACTCTGAGACTGAAAGCTGATAACCCCACAACCATACTAAAACACAAACCGAGGCAAAAGAAAAAGCAGTGCGCCAAAACTAACATAAGCATTGGCATAGCCAATAGGTCTCGCCTTTGGGACCTTATAAGTGTTTAGCCACGCAACAGTTGATGTTGTTGCAGCAAGGATATTGTGCTGGATAACTAAACACTTATAAGGTCCCAAAGGTGAGACCTATTGGCTATGCCAATACTTGTTTTTAGGTTGCTTCTAAAATATCTTGTTATTCTCCCTCTCCCTTGGTGATTCTGTATGGGAGTCTGCATCACATGATGTTCACTCTTTTCATCCATACTTTCACGGATTGTGATGGTTCATCCCTATTATACACTCCTTTGGTGAACCTCCCTCGGATAATCTTTACTTTCATGCTCCAGGTTTGAATAATAAGTCGACAATTATATTGTGAGAAAATTTATATTATGTCTTGTTGTTCCTACATACCTGTGCTGATAAATATTGGTACAGAGCCCACTTCACTATATATCTAGCCACAGTGCATGACACACAGATGGCTTGTGGCCACTTAATAATTGGTTCTCTCAGCATCCCGATGAAGGATTTCTCTGTGTACATCTCACCTCTGAAACGTGGTTCAGCTAGTTTTTCTTGTTTTATTTGTATTTATTGTACTGTATTTGTATAGAAATTTGGTGTATGTATGTAATTGTGTATTTTCACGGTTCTTATTTTTCCAGTACATTTGTGTTGACAAATTTGGGTTGTCTTTTGTTATGTTGTTTTTGTTGATCTGTACGTTACTTTCACTGTTCCTCATCATCTTAACGGGGCTCCTCAACAATGGATGTACAATGTTGATGTTTAAATAAAAAGAAATATTCGATGGATACCTGTGATATCAAAAATTAATTTATAAAAAGAATTTATACTTTTTGATAATACATTTTGAAAATTATTGGTCTATGGGACGTGTATTTTTGGATATATTACCTGACTTTAAAATATTGACTTGGGAGAAGTGTCTGTTGTGATTTATTAGTGGGAGGATGGATGCTCTCTTCCATTGTATTGGATAGTACCCATCTGAAAACATACTGTTTACCCTTATGGTAACTAGCTGTAACCTTAGGAACCAAATGGAGGACCTTTGGAGGGCACGGGTCCCAGGGGGATCCAGATCTAGTCTGACTGACTAGGAATAGTCATAACCAGTGATTCCAAAATTTGGAATAAAACATTTCAAAAATTAGAGAAGTGGCTTCTGGGATATCTGTGTAATTTAATCCCTCAGTAACAGATGGAGGTGGTCTCTATATGCACACTCCACCCGCCTGATGGTTGGAGGAAAAAGAGTCTGAGACTGCTATAACTTTTGCCTAGAAGAAATCTGGTAGCAGATTGCAGAATTATTGATCTACTCCAGCGTTCTTCTGTACAGGTAGTTTACTCCGCTTCAGTAATGTAGAAAAAAGTTATTTGGGAGAATTGAGGGTGGTCCTGATTTTAGAAGAGAAATACAAAATTTTAGCAGTTAAACTTTTTATTTTTAACTCAAAGATGGCTTTTTTGTAAGTGATCTTGTTATCATGATCGTAATGACTTAGCCATTTCCTTTCAAGCCTCCGGCAGATTTGTTTCTGTTGTCTCAGACTATCGTCAAACCATGGCTTAGAAGGAGAGGTCCTTTTGTTGGTTACAGTTTTAACCCTTTCGCTGCGGCGGCTATTCCGCCGCAGCACTAACAGGGCGGGCGGCTGTGCGGCGGCCGCATGCTGGTGACAGAACCGCTACGTCATCAGCCACGGTTGAGCTATGCTCGTGACGGAGCGGTTCCGTCATGGCCCACCCCGCTCAATAGAACGCGCCTGCGCAGGCGTGAAATCAGCGCCGCGCAGGCAGGGGCGGCCGGGCCATGACGGAACCGCTCCGTCATCAGCACAGCCCAACCGTAGCTGATGACGGAGCGGTTCCGTCATCAGCATGGAATGGGTTAATGGAGCTAGGATATTTAGGTTACCGCTAATCTAATCATGTTAGGAATTAGTGGCCTCATCCAGATCCGCCGGAATACCAGGTTTAGAATTATGCAGGTAGGTCTTGAGAGTTTCAGGGGTAATTTTGTGCCAAGGGCGATTTAGGGATTTGGCCAAGGAGGGGAGTGGCGGCTCAGCTGCCGCTTCTGGGAAGATACTGAACATCACAGCTGAGTGGTCTGACCATGCTAGAGGGATAATGGATGAGATTTTAGGATAGGTGTTGTCTGAGAAAATGCCATCCAGGGAATGGCTGGCCTCATGAGTAGGACTTTTCACTAGTTGTAGGAGGCCTGCACTTTCCAGAAAGTCTGTGAAAGACTCAGAGAGGCAGATGTATCAACCAATTTTTTAGTCGCAAACGCTGCGAATTGCAAAAAAACAGTGTTTGCGACAAAAAAATAGGAAAAAGGTATGTATGAAATAAATCGCATAGCAATATAAGGAATCACAAAAATTGCGATTTCTTACATAGCGAATACATCAATTTTGCGAATTAATGTGCGATTTCTAATTTTGGGATGTTTTAAGTTTGCGATAATCGGAAACTACAAATTGCAAAATAAGAAATCGCATTGACATGTATGAAAAATTCACTAGTTGCGAATCGCAATTTAAGAAATTGCAATTACCCAGAAGTGCATGCAGGTGGTAACCATGTTGAAGGTATAAAAAGTAACCCATAATGCAACAGAATCTTCCAAATGGCAAGACTACCTGATAGCCAGCAGGAGGCTGTGTATCCGTGCCCTTGCACAGAGGAGACAGAGACAGGAGCGAATATTCAGACTGCGCATCACGCTGTTCCAGCAGACTGAAGAGGACATCTATGATAAATACAGGCTGCACCCACACACCATCTTGGACCTCATAGATGAGCTGAAACCCTTTTTGGAGCACCCAACAGGCAGGACACAGTAAATTCCTACCCATGTGCATACATAATCAATGACATTGTGGCAAAATACCCAGGCAGCACACATGACTCTTTCATTTTCTGACATAGTGGAATACATGGACGTCTGAGTGCTGGACAGTTTGGAGAGGGATACCTGCTAGGCAAATACATATCACACATCCATCCTTCCATACATTACTAATTTGTCAGTGGAACATAGACTTACTCTTACTTTCCATCCATGCAGGTGACAGTGCCTACGCAGTGCGAGACTTCATCTTAACGCTATATTTAAATCCATCAAATGCAAGTGAGAGAAGATACATTAGGGCACACCGGTCAAGGCGCAGCGTCATAGAATGCACATTTGGCATTTTGAAAAGCCATTGCAGGTACATACATAAAAGTGGAGGGGCATGGCAGTACAGGCCTGAAACATGTTGTAAAATAGTGACAAGCTGCGCAAATCTACACAACATGGTAATGAGGAAAGGCACTGAAATTGAAGTGAGCGACTCATCGGATGATGATTGCACACCTCCCCCTGGCAGGGCAGCAACAGGAGTAGGAGCAGCGGCTGGACGCCAAAGATGGTCTGAGATTAATTACTTTTAGGTAAGAAATGATTGTAGTCTCACAAAAAATGTGTGTCACAGGTCCAGTGTTTATTCACACTTTGCACATCATTTTGTACTTAGAACCCATAACATGTTACGATACAGTAATGGCACTGTTAAGTAAAGTTATTACAAAAAGAAAGTTTTGTTGCTTCACCATTTTAAACTGTAGTGTTCTGGAATCCTTCCCTTCCTTCGGGTGCGGCTAGGTGCAGGGCTGTGTTCAGATTGGTTGCTCTCCATTCCATGGCTACTAGCAGCACCATGTCTGCCACTTCTGCGTTGGGTGGCTGGCAATGCAAGAGTGTTACTGCTCTGGCTAGAGGTCTCCTCACTTTCTACCGAGACCATGAGGGTGCTGGCACCAGAGTTGGCTGTATGCAATAGTTCTACAGCATTTGTGACTTGCTCTAGGCCCCTAGCAATATCTTGGCTGCAGTGAGTCATCTGCATCTGCATGGAGATGCTGCGCCTTGTGAAGTTGGATGTTACTGCGCAGAGGCAATTTACAGCCTTTGTGTAGCTGTGCATATGTACATGTGCCCGTTGTGCAGCCCTGTTTCTTGCTGTTTCAGTGTGCTCAAGTGTGCTACACAATTTTTTGATTGCTCCTGCCATTGCCTGCATGCCCTCACCCATGTTTTGCTGATTTCTGTTCAAATTGGACTGCTGCCTATTGATTGACCGCAGTGCCTTGTGTTGCAAGCGCTGCACCGCAAGCATGTCCTGTTCCAGTCCAGCAAATACAGTGGGTGTCTCCACATGAACACTACTACTCCTGGATAAGGACATTTGTGCTCCATATGTGTGTGTTCTTTGCTGCTGTTGCTGTTGTTCTACGCTCTCACCAGGTTCTACAGTGTCTTGACTACCGTCTATTGCATCCCCATGAGTTTCCATGTCATCCTCTAAAGGAGGCAGAGGGGGCACATGTCTACGCTTCCTGCACACAATTGGTGTGGTCACACGTTCCTCACTGCTATCCCCTTCATTGCCAGAATCAACATGGATTTGAGAGTCCTCTCCCTCAGCAATGTCCCCTTGATTGTGCGGTGGATGTAAAGTGGGACATATGAGTTTGTGTTTTGTTATGCATCTTGGAACAAATAAAGTTTTCAACTTTGAAGTTCTATCTATCCTGACACTCTCATTTTGCCTAAAATCACAACAACAATGTGTGCATGTGTATCATTGCACTCAAATACAGAGTATCCTTCATAAGACTACAACTCCCATGATGCATTTGTATGTGTATGTTAAGGAGTGCACCTGGACTCAAACTTGTTTGCTTAATGTCTCTCAATCTACACTGTGTGCATGCAACACCTAGCTGATTTTATCTTTTTGACATGCATCGTACCTTAAGAACTGGAAGCAGGGTCAGAGCTGTCAATATCAGCCACTCCACTAACACACTCAGGCAGGAGAGTGGCCTCCACGGGTTCCTCATTTGGTGTTGGTTGTTCTGCACTTGAAGTACCACCACCAGTCTTCTGGGCCTCCTTTAACCTGGCTGCCACCCTTTCTTTAGATCTCTGGCGCATATTATACCATCTTTTTCCTATTTCCTCTATGGTACATGTGGTGACTCCAACAGCATTCACCTTTTGTTGAATCTCAAGCCAGATCTTCCTCTTCCTTGACTCTGGAACATTCAATGCTTTCTTCCCAAACAAAAGTTCATGTCTGCAAACCAGTTCCTCGTTAAAAGCTCCTGCTCCTTTTCTGAAAACTTATGCTTCCTTTTCCTTTTTTCAGCATCCATGCCCTCCGGTGGCCTCTGAGACTCCATTGCAGAGCTAGCAGTTCAGTGCAGCCTCCAAACACTCTCCTAACTGCCACTGGGTGTGGCTCTGGCAAGCAGGTGCATGTGATCACTCCCTCTTCCTGGTTGTGATGTCATCAACCTGCACGCACACATTAGCATCCCGTTAAGGAATACTGGTTAGTCAAGGCAACTTTAAAGACGAATAGTTCACAATTCAATACGGCTCGTAGGGGATCGAAAGATACTTTCAGGTGTTCATTAAATGAAATTGCTAAACCTCTGCCCCTTTTTAAAGGACAATCTAATCTGGAGATGGCAAAGCCCGGAGGTGCGGCCATAATGAGACATGTATCTGACCCGGAGTCTGCCCAGGTCTCTGTTAGAAACACCAGGTCCAGTTCTTGAGACTCAAAAAACTCAGCAAAAGCAAATGCATTTTTTATCAGAGACCTAGCATTGACAACCATTGCTTTAAAAAAATGTAAACCCTTTCCTTATGGGAGTTGAAACAGTAATTGTTTGATTTGAGTTGCTGTTGTTGTGCAGATTTCTCCTTTAAAGCACAATTAAGACTAGTGTTATGAGCCACAATGTACCCCAATATAGGCCTGGGTGGCTGCACAACCTTTTATCTACATTTGTCCTACCATGCTCTACAAAACCGCTCTGATACTGACCTTATATCTAGTTATGTGCTGAATAAATGTTGTGTGCTTTTCTTTGAAAACTAGCCTAATTTATTATGAATGATGATTCCTAGTATCAAACAGCAGGATTATCATCTTCTGTATAATAACTCTGTAAAAAAGTCACCACTATCCTAATCGTTGAACAACAGGCCCACAGTACCATTACACATTAAGCTGGAACCCCTGAGGGTACCTTTTGTGGATTAAAGAATCACATCTTTTCTGGGCAAACCAGAGGAGAAGCTTCCACACTGAAACAAGAAGCAACTGGGGTCCCTACTGGCAGAAACTCCAGCACGCAGTAGCTGGCATCCCTTGCGGGGTGTCCAACTCGAGACCAAGACGAGATCCTTCATTCTCTCCCATCAGGTAATGGGGTTGGCTCTTTCCTATGGGGATTCTTGGCTTTGCACCCACTTACATTCTAGGTACACTTAGATAGGGTTTGCATCGTAGTAGAATGCAAGATTACTGCCATATAACTATATGACTGCATATATTCACTGTATGAGCACCATGGTAGAATTTTACCTTTTATTTACTCTGTTGGTGTTCACAATCTTTTACATCTGTTTCTGTCTAATGATTGTCACAGCAAACATGTTTTATACTAGAATGACACTGGTTCAATAAAAAAATCTCAATGACAACGTCCCCATCGTTTATTCTGTGCATCTCTCTGAGACTAATTGAGCATGAGTCACTGAGTGAAAAGGGCTGTACTGTTTCCACAATCCCTCAGGGGTCGGGTTGTCACGTTTGATAATTGCCAGAAACTATTTGCTTTTTGGGAAGGTTGGGGACTTATTGTGGTGCTGTGAGATAGCTTGTCCACAGGTGAACATATCCTGTGGGGGTGTCTGGAATCAGTCTGGACACCAATCCCATAATTGATTTTGCCTAAACGCACAGATCCTATATAGATTAATAGGAGCTACATGACATGGCGCTACCAATGTTGGTTTGGTTCTTATTTAATGGTCAAATTTGAGTAGATGGGGCGGAAAAGCGGCGACGGTCTTCCCGTCCACCGCAGTCCCCCCGCCGGGGGGGAATGGGAGGAGGCGAGGGGAAATGTGTGGGCAGTGGCGATCTGCCCTACATCATAATAGGCCCCTTTATATATCAAATGGATTCCTTTGCCAAAATATAGTGCCTGAAAGCAAATATTTGACATAATTTTTGGCCCACGGCTCACAACGTGAATTTTGTAGCCTGCCCCAAGGGTATAAGAATAGCCCTCGGTTGTACTCAGCGAGAGTTTCAGCGTTACTTCAAAATTGTGATGACTAACCATTGTCCTATATAGGTGATATTTATCTGATGGACTATTAATTATTGGATCACTTGCACAGGGTGTACAACATGATTCTGGGGTCCGCCGCTGAGGGGGACAAATTTTACATTTGCCCACCTCAATGTCCTATTTTTGGGATATGAGCTCTCAAGTGAAGGCAAAAGCCTAGCAGCTACTATTTAGAAAAATGTGCGCTGCTCCAACGTCTGAAAACTCTGCAAAGTTTACAAACCATTTTAGGATTCCTAAATTTTGACAGAACATACATTTTGGATTACACAGAAAAAGTGAACCCTTTCTATGACCTAATCAGACCTGATCAGTTCATCATTGGACACAGGAACACACAGAAATTCTCTGTTCCATACAAGCTGACACAATAGCTTCCACACACGTGTAAGCACTACAAATTTGGTGATCTGTGTAGTCGCGTGTCAATCAGGGGCTACTTACCTAACCTTCAATGAAGGTGAAACCATACTCATTGCATACAAATCTCATTTGTACTCAAATGCGGAAATGTGTTTTGCATCTACAGAAAAGATTCTGACAGCAGTATAGACTGCTGTAGAGAGAGAAGGCGCGCTAGCTCTGTCATAACTCCAGTTTCAACCTTAGCCGCTGTTACCAAAGCAAGCGTTGCAAAAGCACTGCATCTGTGATGTACACACTGGGTTAATTCTCTCATTGCATAGATGTAGACTACAAATGTGACTATACATTAAAAAAACAAGCATTTCTGAAAATGAACAAGAATATTGTCTCCCGACTGAAATAATGCCTCTGTATCAGTATGAATACATCATTTACACAGATGGATAAGTTCAGCCTGCCCTAGGAAGTAATCAGCAATACAGCCATGCATGTACAATTGTAAAGGGACTTATGAAGGGATGGCGAGTTCCGTCCTAGCAATACACGGACACAGTCTCCAGGAGATTGAATGGCACAGCTGGCAGAGCTAAAAGCCCTGATAATCGAACTGAAAAATACGGATCGGGAATTCCCCAAAGTAATTGTGTGCGATTTGTTTTACTGTGTCCAGTCATACAATAAATATCTTCACTATTGGGGATAGAATGGGTTTAGGGATTCCAAAGGTTGTACAATAAAATACAAGTTATTGTGGGAACAAGTGGCATAGCTGATAAATGGCTTGCCACAGACTCATGTAATTCACCCATTGAGGCATCAGCATGTTGGTGTGCACATTAAAGGGAATTCACTGGATAATGAAGCCGCCTTGGCGACAGTGAGAACTGCAGCCATTTCTGTCATCACTCGTTCTAGCACGACAATAGACGGACAGATAATGATAGCTGTGATAGCTACGAGCAACAACAGCTCAGCCTTGACAAAAGGTTTTCCACTCAAGTATTCCTACAATTTAGATGTTCAAAATATTCCGAATGCTCAAATTCCAGGAGTGGGGGATAGAGTAATACCAAACATGGATCGCAGATTAGGATTAATTCTAGCTTCACATGAGGGTCTGGGTTCGGCACAGGCAGGGATCACTGCAACTGTTTCAGTATTGAAACATCATTATTGGTGGCCAGATCTCACTAAACAGACCAAGGGCTTTGTCCTTACATGCAACATCTGTCAACAGAGGAAGGGTTCCACTGTAGCATGTCCACCACAAACACATTCCTAATTTCTGGCAGACCTCTTGCATGTGTCTATTTGGACAACTGCGGACCCTTACAATCTGACGGTGCCTACAAGTACATCTTGGTGGCCGGTGATTCATCCTCTATATTCCTGTGATGCCTGAACTGTTATAAAGGATTTTTGAGTCTTTAGAGGGACATATGCAATTGGCACATTACATTCGGACCGTGGCCCTACGTTTAGCTCTCGGGCTTTCAAAGAAGCCATGGAGCTGAAAACCCGTGACTTAAAGCAATCCTTAGGAGCAAGGGTATTAGGCTCAGGTGGAAGTTAGGTGAATCACCTATAAGGGGTCCGGAATGCCCTTAATAACATGCTAAGAAGTTCCCTAGGTGGCCGTACCCCATATGAAGTCCTGTAAATAAAGTGAAGTAGTTAACACCACCAGAACTTCACTAAAAGTGACAGTTAACGCAACCTTAACATCACTAAAAGTTATGTTCTGATAGCGTTAAGTCCTTGTAAATATGCCCCTATTCATTTCTTATGGTGCTGAGGGGCTGCTGTACTCCTACCTCAGCCACGTCTAGGGACACTACCAGCGAGACAATATGTATTCCTTAAAGCTCGGGGAATTATGGGGGTGCTCTTGCATTTTTTTACATTTTTTATAGAACTATTCTGTTTATTGAAAGTGATCCATAGCTCCAATTACACAGCTGAGCCCCTACGACCATTTGGCCGGCAGCGTATGTTCAAAAGAGCAAGTCCTTACAGCTTTCTGCCTACAACGTGGAGGCTGCAGCGATAGTGGGATCGTATTATGTCAAGCTCAAAAAAAAATAATCCTGGACAAAACAATAAGAAAGCTCCTGGTCTACCACAGCCCCATCCACCCATCCATACCCTGCACCAGTCCGCAGTCACTCTAAGCCATGAGAAGCATGTTTTGCCAATTATGACGTTTGTGGGTCTATGGTTCTCGCCTAAGAAGGCGGTACTGTGTCTTCTTCACTCTTAGGGATTAATTGTAGTATTTGCGCTAGTTACTACTCATAGGCCAGTTGAGAGAATCTGGAGAAACGGGGCCCACAGCTTGCCACACATCTCTACCTTGTGTTCAGCAATCAGGGACAGGCATTCCATGGATAAGGTTAACCACAGTCTGTGCAGTCATGCCGTGTGGTCTGGAACAGTCAGGGTGCCCCAGGGGACCAGGCTTCCAGGGAGCATAGGGGGAAGGTCAGAGGGGTCGGCAACCCTAGTAAATTGTAGGCTGGGAAGCGTAGAAGTGTGGTGTCGAAACATTTATCAATATCCAAAACCAGCTCCCAGAAAGAAACCAACTGTGGGCAGTTCCACAATAAATGCACTAGAGAGCCTGCTAGGCCGCACCCCCCCAGCATTTCTCAGAGTGACCTTTATCCCAGCTATGGATGTGTGATGGGGTAATGTATTACTCTGTAGGGCGATTATGTCCCGTCAGTGCTGTGTGTCGTGTGGTCTGCCCTGTGGATTATGTCAGCCCATTCTTTATCCAAAAGTGCCCTATCTTGTTCTTCTTCCCATCTAAGCTGTCCTTTAGTACGTCCTCCTTCCCTCCCACTGGTGAGCATGGCATAGACCTCGGAGACTAAGGGGCATATTTATCAAGCCCTTTTCCTGTTTGCAAATGGGCCAGATCTCAGAATCGGCCCTTTTGGGAACGGGAAAAAGCCTTTTGGGATGTATCATCCCAGAAGGCGATTGCAAAATAGGGAATAGCAAAATTTGCGATTCCCAATTTTGCAAATGCATTTAAGGATTTACAAATTGCGAAACCTTAAATGCAGTTCTTGAAGCACCCAAGTTGTGCGAATTTGCCTGAAGAAATCGCAAATTAACACCAACTTCAAGTTAGTGGTAATTTTTGATGTCCTAGAAAAATGCACTGTTTTGCCATTTTTAAATTGCCATGTGGCGCACATACATGCATTTAGGGCATGTATGTGCACCACATGTGCACACATGTATATTTCTGGGATGCAACAGGTTGTCCCTTTGTCACCCTTGCATCCTTGAAATTGCATTCGCAATTTGCAAGTACCTAATGGGTACTCACAAATTGAAAATGTCTTCCCATTCATTTCTATGGGCCTCTAGGCCCATTGGAATGAATCGGAAGGTATTCCTTATTTGCGAATCAAAATTTGCAATTCGCAATTAAGGAACATGTAGGAATCGCAATTAATATTGAGAATCCTACATGCATTGCCTTTTACGAGTCCTTAATAGCGAAGCGCTAAAATTCGCTATTCAGGACTCACAAAACGGTTTCTTGATGCATATGCCCCAATATGCTTATCATCCTTTTTGCGCACCAGTCATTTCTCAAAGACAGTGCGTGGTTGTGAGGCCGCTGTATTGTAGTCCAGGGAGGTGACCCAATGGTGTAGCTGGAGGTAGTGGAAAGCATCGGTCTGTGGGAGCTCATAGTCTAGTCTCAACTGCTCAAATGGAATAACCCCTTGGGTGTCAAATAGTGAACTCACCCGTTTGAATACTAGTTCTCTCCACTTCTGAAATATCTCTGAGTTCCGGCCCTGGGGAAGTCGGTGATATCTACTATTGGGGACATCAGGAAGGGGAATCACTTACAAGCTGCACCGAATTCAAAGGGACTAGATAAATAGTTCCTTAAATGTAAGTGTGAATGAAACTCGTTTACTTTCTAGATAGTATGTAGAAGAACTGATAGCATTCTAATATGTGTATTTAATACCTTATAGGTCCCCTCTGGACGTATCTCTGTTCTAGTGCTGCAAGCTGTATACATGACATTTCTACTGACCTTAGAGGTATGCATATCACTGCGTTATATTTATAATGTGTGAAAAAATGAGTCCTCATTAAAACCACTATGTTGTGTACCACATTGGGCCATAAATATGGTGTTATGATATACTGTGAACACATAAGCCTCATTGAAGTGAATATGATAATGTTAAATGTTTTAATCTATAGAAGGTAGTATGACCCGTGTATGGCAGTAAAACAAGAGGTGGTATTGAGGCCAACTTTCCTCCCTGTGTTGGTCTCTTATCAACATCTTGTCAAAGACCACAACTGAAAATAGTAGTTTTTCTGTTTTCTCGACCGCTTTCCAAATGTGTGAAACGCAATAAATGTAAATTTAGACCTGTCCAATGAAATAAAAATAAAAAAAAAAAGTATATAAACATAAGAAGATATGGAAATTCTGATGTGCACCAATTTTTAGATAATTGCACTAGCCTTAGTGCTATCATATTTTTTTAAACAAGTACATGTGGTGTATATATATCAACTGTTTGTTGTTGGTTTTATTGTGTAAATATATCATATATGTAATTATTTTTTTTATGTACAATTGCTTCTAGCCCTGAAGAAGTCACATTAGTGATGAAACGCGTTGGCTGCTAGCAAATCAATGAATTCCTGTTTTTCATGAATAAAAAGTTTTTCTAATACAACTTTCAAGATTTGGACTTCACTTCTCTTTTGGAAAGCGTCTATAAACACATGTTTTGAAAAGACTGTTGCATGATTTTTTGCAAAAGATATAATTTGTGTATAACCTTACCTTGTGCGGGTCACTGTGTTCTTCTCATTGCATGTGATGTCTTACATCACTATTTAGGGGACGTTTATGGGTCACGCCCTCGACCAATACGCACAGGTGTTCTGAATATTTAACTCAAGACTATATATAGTGGAATAGTGTGCAGGCAGTAAATAGCTCTGACCCTATCCCTGTTGTTTTTTGTAGGGGAATTTTGTTTGGCCTTTCTTACCGGCTACTGAGTCCCAGACTTTCAGAGTTGAGGATGTGACCTTTGACCTCCTAGTCAGAGACCTGCTCTCTTCCCCAGCAGGTCTGTGTTGTGCCACTCACCCTGTTCACCTCTGTGCTGGTAGGTGTTTGAGGCCCTCCTCCACCCGCAGGCTCCTGCCTGCGCCTCATCCCTGATCGTCCAACTCTTCAGCTGGTGCACTGTTGTCTGTCTCTGTGTTTGCGCCCATTTTTTTTGTCTTTGTTGGTGTCTTATTATTGTGCCATTGGTGTCTTGATATTGTACCTTTTTACCTGTTTTTCTGTCTTTCCTGTTGTTTTTGCCTGTTTGTGTACTCTGTGCCCGTTTCCTTCCCACCGCTGCTGTCCCTGCAGCCCCTCCCCCCCTGCTGGTTCCTGCCTTCCAGGTGTGCTTCCCTCCTCCTTCCCTATTTAATGGCAGCTGCTGTGCGGCAAATAAAGTGGACGGGCCAAAGGCAAGCCATTCTAAGCCATCCAAGACCCGACCACGGCCAGTGACCCTGGTTCTCTGACCTCCCACCACTATGATTTAGCTCCCCTCTTCGCACTCAATCCCAGAAGGAACAACAACTGACAGCTGTCTACGCCAAACACCACCCACAGCCAGTTCTCCTGCTGACACTGCTGACAATCCTTCACCATCCTCCGCACTGCCAGGACCACGGCACCCACGCCGGATGCCAGAACTACCAAAGCCCTGAAGTTCATTCTCCTCAATGTGCACTCACTGCACAGACATGCTGTAGAGATCTGGGTCCTCCTCATTACCCTCTCGCCAGACGTCGCCTTCTTCACAGAAACCTGGACCAATGCATCCTCCACCCCGACATCACCACCGATATTCCTAACAGATACAAGATCCATAGGAGGGACCGCCCCAACCGCCCAGGAGGAGGACTCGCCATCGCACACACGAGCTCCCTCTGACTCTCCACCTCCACCACGAATGACGCCCCTTCCGCCACCAAACACCTCCACTTCCCAATCCAGACCAGCCCCAAAACTATGTTCTGTGGCACCCTTGCCTACAGACACCCCAGACCATGCGCTTCATTCACCACTACCATCACCGACCTCATCGCTCCCCATGCCATCACCTCCATGGACTCATTGTAGACCTGAACTTCCACCTCGACAACCTCAGCGACCCCAACTGCACCGTCCTCCTAGAAAACATTGCCAACATCGGACTAAAACAGCTCATCACCAACCCTACCCACAAGGTTGAACACACCCTTGACCTCATCTTCGCCGGAGGGAACACATCCGCTTGAGCCACACCACGCAGCCCCTCTGGATGGACCACCACTGCGTACACTTCTCTTTCAGCACTGCCAGCGCTCACAAACCCACTCCATGCCCACTGTGAGAGAACTGGAGCAAGGTCACAGAGGAACAACTCAACTTCACCCTCATCCACAATACCCCCGCCTCAACTGACAACAACTCAGCAGCCAAGGAACTACACCAGTGGATCACCAACTGCACAGACAAGTTTGCACTCCTCTGCAACCCCGGCAGACAACTCCCCTTGAAGGCCACCTGGTTCACCACCGACCTCCAAGAATCCAGACGCACCTACAAAAGTCTCAAAAATTGATGGAGCAACAGCAAAAATACTGAAGACCAGACCACCTACAAGAACGCCATGGCAGAATACCACCAACTCATCAGATCCACCAAAAGGACCTTCTTCCGGAACAAAATCTTCACCAACTCCAGCAACTCGAGGGAACTCTTCAGCATCATCCAATAATTCACCAAACCCCTCAGCAACTGACATCACACCCTCCCATGACCTCTGAAACAAGCTTGGCTCCTACTTCCACTAGAAAATCAAGGCCGCCACAGCTTCTTCAGTGAATAGACTCCAGAAACCACCCTTACCTCTAGCGACGACACCCTGGACTCCGGTCACCACCAAAGATACTACCACGACCATGAAAAACACTCACTCAGGAGTCCCCACAGCCCCCTGCCCGCTGCATATCTCCTACAGAGCCACTGCCGCCATAGTGCCTGAGGTACAATGCACCATCAATGCAACCTTCAAATCCGTCACTTTTCCTGATGACTGGAAAAACGCAGAAGTCAAGCCCCTCCTCAAGAAACCCTCTGCAGACCCGACAGACCTAAAAACTACCAACCCATCTCTCTCCTTTCCTTTGCAGCTAAAGTCACTGAGAAGATCGTCAACGCCTAGTTGACAAACTTCATCGAAGATAAAGCCATCCTCGACTCTTCCCATTCCGAATACCGCAGCAACCACAGCACCGAGACCGCCTTCCTCACCGCCACAGACGACGTCTGCATGCTCCTTTCCCGAGGCCACACCACGGGCCTCATCCTACTAGGGCTCTATGCAGCCTTTGACACCGTCTCCCACTGCACTCTCACAGCCACAACACCAGCATACAGGGAACTGCCCTCCTATGCAGACGACACGCAGCTCATCCTCTCCCTCATGAAGTACCCCAAAGCTACCAGACTCAGCTTCCAGGAAGGAATGAAAGACGTTGCATCTTGGATGAGTTACTTTTAGACAACAGTGGTCCTTTGAAGTGAAGAATGTAGAGAACAATAAAATATAGACAGAATCGTAGCTATATTTGTTTTGACATATTTAGCCGGACAGAGGTCTAATATTTACCTATAAATCAATTGCGAAGGTATTATACAGTAATACACAAGCTGGGGCACAAGCCTGTGCTCTACTAATCACTCAGATACATACATACAGGGGGAGAAAAACAGGGGGCTTTTAGGCAAATGCTTGGGGCTAGTTTAGGGTTATGATACTGTCAGAGTACAACAAAAATAACTAGCACACACCTCTTGGAAGCCATCTTCAGTTCTTTTGTCAATACATCCTTGTTCAAGGACCTTCCCTCACCGTATGGTTATGCATGTAGCGTATTCTCACTTGGTTCTTTATGTACGTTTCCTAATTCACAATTGTTTGTATCTTTTTCCCTTCCTTCCATAGGCAATTGAGGCTACACTCAGACATATAAATTATGTCCTGATGATGATCCGCATATCGCTCAAAGCTGATCGAAACGCCGTCGACACCCTTGAAACACCTTATACAAGCTAAATTATGTTTACTAAATGTGTAAAGGTTTTGTGGTTTATTTTTGTTGCACTCTGACAGTATCATATAGTATGTGTGATCCACCGATATTATGTTGTGCAGTGTAGGAGTATTTGGCTGTCTGTACATGTCTCCTAAAAGACAGTTCTACAAACAATAATGAGTATGATTTCAATGCATGTTACTTACATGTTTCGTAGCTCTTGAAATATAGGGTTGTTCATTTTTACAATCCTCCTTTGGATGATTTTTTAGGGCTAGGCCAATTATTTGTATTAAAGAAGACTTTTTGCCTGTTTGGGCTCTATTTGACAGGCTAGACGAACTTCGCGAAGTGCCCAAAAACTTCTCTGCAGCACTCAGCAGAGTTTTGCCACTACCGTTGGTGTGACATTTTACATTGTATGCAGCGCAAAGTGCATTCTCACACTGGAAACTGCATATGAACAGCACCATGCATGATCACCCGTGACGGTAGATCACCCAATCAGCATCTCGTCTTTGAACGCCTCCCGATTTGAGAGAGAAACGCTGTGAAACGCCATTCCTCGTAAGTTTATTAATCTTCTAAACCTCTGTTTTTTCTAGACTCCGTACTTAGCCTCCACTTTTGAGTGGGTCACTCTTTATCCTAAAGAGCACAAGGAGCACTTTTTTCTCCATATCGTAGATTTCACAGTTATTGCAGTCCCGCTTTTGCCAGCATGCATTTA
Source organism: Lissotriton vulgaris (assembly GCF_964263255.1). Classification (NCBI taxonomy): domain Eukaryota; kingdom Metazoa; phylum Chordata; class Amphibia; order Caudata; family Salamandridae; genus Lissotriton; species Lissotriton vulgaris. The sequence continues at coordinate 1,217,658,396 of NC_141693.1, read as the reverse complement.
AAATTTCCCCAGCACTCTGACAATCACACACCTCTTCGGTAACTCGCTTTGTCACTCTTCATGTCGAACGTCATGGACACTCTTTTAAGCTTATACATTTACCAGCACCTATTTTTGCACATTCACACCTGACAGTTTGTATATATCAGTATATTGACTTAAGTTATGATAGTGACTGCTATGGTCCTGTATTATTTCACTTTGAAGACCCCTGAAGAAGGGTCACTCTATCTGACCCGAAATGCATTGGGTAATGGAATTTTGTAAACCTCACAAATGTTGAAGATGAATTCTTATGAAACAGAATAAGAAGAGAATATTGATGTGCAATAAAAATTGATGCACTATTGAACAAGACTTACAGATGAATTTGTTCTGAACACAAACGTGAAGAAACACAATAGTTTCAAGTTTAAAGAGCGCACGCCTTAGGGGGAGGGTTCCCCCCTTCCACACTGATTGTTTCTAGTATTATAAAGGCACGGATAGGCACTGTGTGCCAGACGTAGCGCCAACACGAGAGAGATCAATTTGAAGATTTGTGAATACCTGAGTGCAAAGGGATTACAATCTTATCTGCTTCAAATTTCGCCTACTTTATCCCTGTTGCACAACTGAGAAACATGCAACTCGACGACATAGCCCAAATCACAACTAACAAAGCAGAAACTTTAGGATTTACAACAGAAGCTGCCAAAGAAATCTGTGGTCTAATACAGGAGACCAGAGCATTCACACCACAAATCACAACAGTTACACAACTTCAACGGCAATTCAAATATATAAGTAAAAAAGAGATCAACCAAAGGCTACATGCCACCACATTAATACATTACCATAAGAATCAACGGATCTCCAGGGGATTGAGAATAGCCCTTAAGCCAATGCTATGTTAGAACAATAAAACATTTGTGGAAAAATGGTATCAAATATTAAATAAATGTTCATTGGACCTCATTCTTCTAATTATAGAAGAACTCGCAAAAGTACTCAAAGAACTTGAAGAAGAACTTGAAGGTATCAAAAGGGAACTAAATAAACATGAAGATCTTCAAACTTTTCTAGAGGACATCAACACTAAATTAGAAAGATATACTAAAGAAGTGAATGATCGTAAAGTGAGGAAGTATCGTCGCAATACTATTGACTATAAACTGGAAGAAGTTTATACTTGGGCTGAAATTTACAATCAAAAGAAATGGCAACAACCTCAACAAAAATCAAACACCGGTTCCTCACAAGAAAGCATAGTTTCAGACTCAGACATCGCACAGACAAGGAGACCTGTTTCTACCTTATCAAACCCCACAGAGAAACGAATACAACCAGTGCAAACACAACAACCAGCTTTTTTAGGGATAAGCCCAGCAGCCAATGCACCGCCACAATTAGAAAAACAAGGAGAGGTAAAGGAAACCGAAGAGGAACGAGACAAGAGAGTGACAAGAAGCCAAACGAAAGCGACTAAGTCATCAACATATCCTCTACAAAACTCACTAAGACACAAATAGCGGTTTTAAACAAAGGCACCTCTTTTGTCCCAACATATAAATCAAATTTACCTGAGACGGAAGTAGCTCTTTTCAAATTCTTCAGATCCTTGAAACTTTGTTATTTCTTCAAAGACAGTCAAACTATTTCTGGTCAGAAGCAAGGTTCTATCTCTAAAGAGTTTAAACCTTAAAGTAATTTTTGTGCGCCATTTTCCCATAAAACAATTGAAGCCTTTGAGAGAACTGTTCTTTCTGAAATTCAAACAATTTATTTTTCTAAACCCAAGAAAACCAACCTCTCTCCACAAGAATGGAGTACCTTAAAAAATCTCAGTCACAGCAGACAAAGGTGGAGCACTTATAGTGATGGATACCAATTTTTACATCGCAAGCGTCAATTAACATGTCAATAATGAACAAATCTACATACCACTTGAATCAGATCCCACTACCAAATATCAAAAAATTCTGCAAACAGTGCCAGATCACGCTCTTGAAATGCAATGGATAAGCAAAAAAAACACATGCATTCTTTGAGACAAAATTCCCTCGAAGACCCAAACTTTATATGCTACCCAAAATACATAAAGATGCAAAAAAAAACATTCAGACCCATAGTTTCAGCCTGCTGCTCTATCTCTGAACCCATTGCAAAATATGTTGACTGGCATCTGCAACCAATCGTACAAAAATGTAATACCTACATTACAGACACCACTGCTTTTTTGAACTTACTGAAGGATGTTGTTTTAGATACAGGATCACAATATTGGCTATGTACAGTGGATGTGACAGCCCTGTATACTTCAATACCTCACAATGAAGGACTCGAAGCACTAGAATGGAGTTTACTCAAGGAAGAAACAGAGGACACTAACAAGATTTTTCTGTTAGAACTGATGCATTTCGCTCTCTACCATAGCTATTTTGAATGGCAAGGTAATTTTTTTAGAATGGAACATCATGGGTTTTGGGGGGGGGGCACCTTCATATGCCAATATTTATATGTCAAAATTTGAAACAGACCACATCCTCAATAATCCAGATTGGACAGAAAACCTGATCATCTTTAAACGTTACATCGACAACATATTTGTCATATGGAAAGGTGACAGAAACAAACTTGAAAGAAACATTGTAACAATCAGTACACTCAACAAAAGAATAAAATTCACCCAAAACATCGATGATCAGTCAACAGCATTTCTGGATGTGAAAGTGAATATCGTTGACCACAAGTTAGTTACTAAGGTACATATCAAATCTACGGATAGGAACTCTAGTCTGCTATTCCAATGTTTTCACCCTGAAACATTGAAGAAACATCTTCCAACCTCACAATTTATCAGACTTAAGAGAACAACATCCGACCCTATCAATCTCCAAGAAGCATTCACTGAACAAATCACATAATATCAACAAAGAGGATATCCTCAAGGAGTCTTACAAGAATCAATAAAAAGAGTGACTAACATAACTAGAGAAACTTTATTAACTTCCAGACCTACAGATCCGGAACAAAACACAGTATGTGTGCTAAAATTCTCAATTGAAGCACCCAAAATCAAAAAAATAATCAATAACCATTGGTCACTTATCAAAATGGAACCGGGTCTACAAGGATTATACAGTGAGCACATCACCTTTGCCTATCAAAGAAATACTGACTACGACAAAAAGAGAAAAAACGACACATAAGGGCATGCCCAAATGCTTAAATTGCGTGCTCTGCAATAATGTTATCACTGGCAACGTTTTCATGCATCCGACAAAAAGTTACAAAATAGATCTCCATCATTCAAGTACATATGATACCAAAAATGTAATATAGGCAATTAAATGCCCATGTGGCAAAATTTTATCGGTCAGACAGAAAGAAAAATTAAAGTTTGGATGACAGAACATAAGAGCAATATTCGAGCATGCAATACTAAATCCACTGTTGCTACACATTGGACTGACGCGAAACACCAAATATCCCAATTAAAATTCACAATCCTGGAGGTAGTAACACAGCGCTGTGACATGAATCCCGTTAAACAAAGACGTAAGGCAGAATTTTTCTGGATAAAAAAAACTGAACACTCTGCAGCCAGCAGGGATGAATGACAGGATAGAATATTCATGTTTTCTGTAGCTAAAGTGACCTTATGACCACATTGGCCAAAGGACTCTTCAGATTCCGTGGAAGAATGTAGTAACCTGTTATTTGTATTTTTATTTTTATTTTTACGTATTTACTAACAGTCAACCTGACAAATTCATATGTGAAGTACAAATGTTTTAGGTTATACCCTCAATCACGTTTCCATTTGATGCTTTTACTAATTTTTACATTTGTGTTCAACTTTTTCCCCACATTATTCTTTATCATTGTATATGCGATTTCGTAGCATTACACAATAAGTTTACGTGGATTACCCTCATATTTTCCTCATACACTTTTCCTTTTCCATAACCTGCGTACATTTCTAGTTTTTCATCACTGTTATTTTCTTTATTATTCTGACGCAAACGAACAATACAGAGGAGTCTGTGCTTCCATTAGAAGCCTTTTCACTCATATCACATGATCGGAATTCCGGCACGTGTACATTTCGCAATTTCCTTTAATGTTATCAACTTTATCAACCTGTCGTACATGCACATTACTGAGGAGCCTGCGCTTCCTTATGAAGCCTTTTTACTCATATCACGTGATCGGCATCCCGGCATGATCACCCGTGACAGTAGATCGCCCAATCAGCATCTCGTCTTTAAACGCCTCCCGATTCGAGAGAGAAACACCGTTAAACGCCATTCCTTGTAAGTTTGTTAATCTTCTAAACCTCTGTTTTTACCAGACTCCGTACTTAGCCTCCACATCTGACTGGGTCACTCTTTATCCTTAAGAGCAAAAGAAGCACTTTTTTCTCCATATTGTAGATTTCACAGTTGTTGCAGTCCCGCTCTTGCCAGCATGCATTTAAAATTTCCCCAGCACTCTGATAATCACACACCTCTTCGGTAACTCGCTTTGTCACTCTGCATGTCGAACATCATGGAGACTCTTTTAAGCCTATACATTTACCAGCACCTATTTTTGCACATTCACACCTGACAGTTTGTATATATCAGTATATTGACTTAAGTTATGATAGTGACTGCTATGGTCCTGTATTATTTCACTTTGAAGACCCCTGAAGAAGGGTCACTCTATCTGACCCGAAATGCATTGGGTAATGGAATTTTGTAAACCTCACAAATGTTGAAGATGAATTCTTATGAAACAGAATAAGAAGAGAATATTGATGTGCAATAAAAATGGATGCACTATTGAACAAGACTTACGGATGAATTTGTTCTGAACACAAATGTGAAGAAACTCAATAGTTTCAAGTTTAAAGAGCGCACGCCTTAGTGAGAGGGGTCCCCCCTTCCACACTGATTGTTCCTAGTTTGCATGGGTGTGGCCATTTTGCTTTCTGTTCTGTTATTGGTGCTGGGCCTATTTTTGCAAGCCTTACCTAATCTATTTATCCTCTCCCTATCAAACTTGCCTACTCCTCATTTTTATTTATTGTATTTGTGTGTGTCTTTGTGTTATTGTATTTTACGTTTTTTGTCTTTTATTTGTGTTTTTGTGACTTTTTGTACAAATCTTTCCTTTACTTCCTAATTTCTTCCTCCCTTCCTTCCCTGTCTCTTTTCTTCTGCCCCCTCCCAGTGCCATGGCAGAGCATGGCAAGCAGGGGAGCTGCAGCGCCAGGCACCCCGAAGGACCAGAAGTTGCCTACCTTGCGGTCGGCGGCACCTTGAGGGGTGCAGTGCCGTGACATTTTTGGTGATGCAGGGGTCTTGGCTGCGCTGGGGATTGTGCGCAGGTGTGAGCGTCTCACCACCAATGTCCTGCGCACCCAACAGCAGCTGACGCACGGTTAGGCGGATATCATAGACTGAGCAGGACCTGCTTCACCTACTAGACATTGAGATTGCAGGGCTCGTGAGTAATTATTTCTTATGTTTGTGTTTTACAATGCTAACATTTCTTTTCAGAAAAGCATGCTGCTCACACTCCGAAATATATTTAAGTTTATCTTAAGAATATTATGTGATCCAGTTTGAGCTAGCCAGGTGCTCATCACTACCTAATTGTACTCGTTGGCACTCGCTTTGGCAAGTTATTTAAGAAGCTATTCCAGACTCCTCTGTCCTTCTGCCATTATAGTAATTTATTGACATCAGTGATTTAGCATTCTCTCTGACTTTCTTTATGTAGCTCATACAGTCCCAAGCAATCTCATAGTGATGTGTAATATGCATCTATGCATTGCAAAAAAGGAGACTGAGTTGGTCCATCAAGGGGTTGAGAAATGAGAATATAATCAGGGATCATTCATTGGAATGCATTAGTTCCAAATGTAGGTTTTGTTAATGAAATTTGGAATAGGGATTTTAGGATTTGTACGGCCAACTTGTTAGTCGATACAGGTACAATAGGCAATCTATTCGAAAAGTACAATGTTACTGCGTTTGACTGTCAAAGTATTTTTGGGAAGACTAACTGTACAACTCATAATTTTTTCTATCCTCTTCATTTCTTACATCAACACCCAAGGGCAAGTGGCAAGTGGAAGAGGGACAGTGAGGAGGCAGGTCTGGGAGCTGGTGAGGAGTCAACGATCACCTGTTCCTCTTTGGAGGCCCTCTACTCATCCCAGTAAGTCCAAATATTTATTATTATTGTTTCCCTAACTTTTACCTCTGCCCACTATTATGCTACTTTTAATTTTACCTTTTTTTATACTGTCTCCATTTTTTCTAAATCTATTGATTTTTTGTTTAACTCTTGTTATCGCTGCATTATCCATTTTTGTCCATGTTTCATGTTTTTTTAGTGGGTTACTTTTTCCTGTCTGTACTAGTCAATCAATCAATCAGGACATTTGTTAAGCGCGCTAAATACCCGTGAGGGTCTAAAGGCGCTGGGGGAGGGGGTGATGCTGCTGATTGAAGAGCCAGGTCTTGAGGAGTTTTCTGAAGGCCAGTAGGTCCTGGATCTGCCGTAAGTTGGTGGGGAGGGTGTTCCAGGTCTTGGCGGCGAGGTGGGAGAAGGATCTGCCGCTGGCGGACATTCTTCGGATGTGGGGGACGGTGTTGAGGGCAAGACCAGTGGAGCGGAGCTTGCGGGTAGGGGTGTAGAAGCTAAGTTGTATGTTGAGGTACTCTGGGCCGGCGTTCTGAAGGGCTTTGTGTGCGTGGACGAGGAGCTTGAAGGTTATCCTCTTGTTGAACGGGAGCCAGTGTAGGTCTCTCAGGTGGGGTGTGATGTGGCTGTGGCGGGGGATGTCGAGGATCAGTTGTGCAGAGGCGTTCTGGATGTGTTGCAGCCATCTCAGGAACTTGGTTGATATACCTGCGTAGAGGGCGTTTCCGTAGTCTTTCGTAGGCATTCGTAGGATGAGGAAGCAGGATGAGGAGACGGCGTTGACCTGTTTGGTCATGGAGAGGGTGGAGTCGAGGATGACCCCCAGGTTGCGTGCGTGGTCAGTGGGTGTCGGGATGTTCCCAGTGAAGTTAGCCACCGATGATGAGGACCTCCGTCTTATCCGAGTTCAGCTTCAGTCGGCTGTTCCTCATCCATTCGGCGACGGCCTTCATTCCTTCGTGGAGGTTGGTTTGGGTGGCATGAGGGTCTTTAGTGAGGGAGATGATCAGCTGAGTGTCGTCGGTGTAGGAGATGATATTGAGGTCTTGCTGTGGGGTGATGTGGGTGAGATGTGCCATGTAGATGTTGAACAACGTTGGGCTGAGGGAGGAGCCCTGGGGTACACCGTAGATGATCTCGGTGGCGGTGGAGCGGAAGGGTGGAAGGCGGATGCTCTGAGTTCTGCCGGAGTGGAAGGATGTGGTCCAGTCCAGGGCCTTCTCTTGGATCCCGGTGCCGTGTAGGCGTGATCGTAGTGTGCGGTGGCAGACCTTGTCGAAGGCGGCTGACAGGTCCAGGAGGATGAGGGCTGCTGTTTCTCCATTGTCGAGGAGGGTCCTGATGTCGTCGTTGGCGGCAACGAGGACGGTTTCGGTGCTGTGGTTGCTGCGGAAACCGGACTGGGATGGGTCCAAGATGTTGTCCTCGAGGTAGCGAGTTAGTTGTTAGTTGACGATTCTTTCGGTTACCTTTCCCGGGAACGGGAGCAGGGAGATGGGATGGAAGTTCTTGAGGTCCTTGGGTCCGCCTTGGGCTTCTTGAGTAAGGCGTTAATCTCTGCATGCTTCCAATTCTCCGGGAAGGTTGCTATCTCAAAGGAGATGCTGATGGCTATCCGGAGATGGGGGGCGATGCTTCTGCTGGATTTGTTGAAGACGTGGTGTGGGCATGGGTCAGACGGGATCCAAAATGGACGGAGTTCATGATTTTGATGGTGTCATCGTAGTTGACGTTGGACCATACGATCAGGTGGCTGGTGGATGCGGGGGTGGAGGTCTTGGGGGTTGGCGGGGCGGTTGTGGCGTTGAAGCTGTCATGGATATCTGCGATCTTGCGTTGGAAGTAGGTGGCCAGTGAGTTGCACAGGTTCTGCGAAGGGGGGATGTCGTTGGTGTTGGAGCTGGGATTGGAGAGTTCCTTCACAATGCTAAAGAGCTCTTTGCTGTTGTGTGCGTTGTTATTCAGGTGGTCCTTGAATGCAGTCCTTTTGCCGGTTTTGATGAGTTGATGGTGTCTGCGGGTGGCATTATTGAGGGCAGTGTAGTTGTCTGGTGATCGGTCGCGGAGCCAGTTGTTCTCCAGTTTCCGGCATGCATGCTTGAAGGCCTGGAGGTCTTCAGTGAACCAGGTGGCTTTCTTGCTAGTGTGGCTGTTGGAGGGTGTCTTGAGCCGGGCGAGAATGTTGGCACAGTCTTCAATCCACTGTCGGCGGTTGAGGGCGGCGGTGTCGGGTTCTACTAGTCTACTAGTCTACAGCTTTCTTCTGCTTTGTTAGTTAGTTTTCCCTCACCCCTATATATCTTGGGGTACTACAAGACTAAGAACAGATTTTTGTACTCCAGTTTGTGAATGAGAGGCAACTTAAAAAAGGACATATCAAATCTGGTCAAGAGTCGAAAGCTTCCCGTGTTAGGGAAAAGAAAATTCTTCAAGAAAAACACAAGGGCCTGCACGCTGCTCAGTCCAAGTCAGAGCATAGGAGCCGTGTTCCGTGTACGTCGAGTAGTCAAAAATGCTGGTACGGTCTTAAAGAGTTTTCTTTTCCCCTACACAGGACGCTTTCAACTCTTGTCCAGGTTTCTTATCAACGCGCCTCCTTGTTACTTCCTCATAAGTACCTTTTTCATCTTCTATCACTGCCCTGAAGAAGCCCTTTCTCTGGGCGAAATGCGTTGGCTGTTGTCTGATCCTGTGCATAGTGAATACATCTGAACAATAAAAAGAAAACTATCAGCAAAGGAACTATTTCATCGACTTTAATATGTACATTTGATCTGTCCTTTTTTATGTTGCCTCTCATCCACAAACTGTTGTATTAATTTTGTGATCTACCATCAGCAGTTAATTTGAGGTGGGAAATATCAACTAATAAGACTGTGACTAAATCTGGTAGTGCGGTTTGCTAGAACCCAGCTGCTTGTTCTATTTCTAATACAGATTTTTGTACTCCACTGTCTATTATGAGGGAAACATCCTAAACCACGATGATTGAACCACGACTCACCTGAACAACGAGGAGAGAATAACGAAGACTGCTGAACAACAAAGGACGGAACTATGAAAGGCTGAACAACGTCGGCCGTTACCACGAAAGGCTGAAAAACGAAGGACGGAACCACGAAAGGCTGAACAACGAAGGACGGAACCATGAAAGGCTGAACAACGGAGTTGTGCGTCACTTCACTTCTCTCCGCTGTCTTCCGCCTACCATCCCCTGATGCTCACTACGATTGGGCTTTGTTTGAGTGATACGTCACTCATCTCCGCCCAATAACAAATCATCCTTTGTCGCACAAGATAGGTTTGTAAATTAATTTTGACATTGTCATTATCGTTTCGCACCCTGGCTGGCGTTTTATTGAGTTTTGGGAAATAATCTGGTTTTATCATGCTCGGATGTACTACCTTGGAAAAGCGACTATGGTATTCTCTGACATTCTAAGGTAGGTCATTCTTACAAATTAAATAATTTTTTAATACTTAAAAATTATTTTTTATGGAGTATTTTTTTAAAGTGGGTGGTTATACATTTGTATTTAATTTGATGTTTAAACACTTTTACTGTTTGCAACACATTGTAGATATGTTATGGATAATGGTTTATGAAGTAATTTGATTGCGAGTTATTAATTTTATTACTCAAGTATTAAATTATAAATGTGATGACTTACTATATATTAATTTATTTTTTTGTTTAAGAAATGTTTTTAAAATCCTTTTTTAAATATTTAATGCCTTTATTTATTTACTCCTTGCTATCATTTTTATTACTCAGGTATTATTTCTTTTTATTCTTTAAAAAAAATATATATATTATTATATAATTTCCCTTCAGGTATAGGATGTTATGATTAATGTGGTATTGGTTGGGAAAGTATTTTAATACTTAGGTTCTTTTTATGTGGACAAAATATTTATAATTTTTAAAAACCTACTTACTTTGTGGGATGGGATGTAGGGATTAGGGGTGAGCGCAAAATCCGTTCCGCTCGCGGATTTTGTGAATTTTCGGTAAATTCGCGATCCGCGAACTCCCGCGAATTTACCGCGAATTCGCAAATCCGCGAGCGGCGGATTCCGGGGGCAAAAGTTGAAGCCTGGCTGGCCTGTTGTAACTATTTTACGATGGCGCCGGCAAGCTGCCAGCGCCATCCTAAAATAGTTACTAAGTTAGCTTCAGCAGGAAGCTCTAATAGATAAAAAAAGCAGGTGCTCGCACCTGCTTTATTTTATCTATTAGAGCTTCCTGTTGAAGCTAATTTAGTAAGTATTTTAGGATGGCGCTGGCAGCTTGCCGGCGCCATCGTAAAATATTTACAACATGCCCTTCCTGTGACTTCAGTGACTCATTCATCAGCCCAAAAACAATCGTGCGCGTCGTCGAGGCAGGTGTGCCTTCTTCCCAAATCTATCGTGGAAAATCAGCTGTGATAGAGGCCTTTGCATCCTTGACTTTAACGAGCGCAATCCTTGTGCTGTTCCTGTGGCCAGGAGCTGAAGGGACCCCTGCACCCCTCGGGGCGCCTGACTTTGGGCTTGGAAGCCCCCCCCCCACACACTCGCAGTTTGCAGCGTCTTCCCGCCATTGACCCACTATGATGGACAGCTCACCCAAGGGAACCCTGCGCCCCTCGGGGCGATTGCATAGTAACACACACATGGCCGCTGAAACTAGTTGAAGCTCAAATGAAGTGACTCATTCATCAGCCCAAAAACAATCGTGAGCGTCGTCGAGGCAGGTGTGCCTTCTTCCCAAATCTACCGTGGAAAATCAGCTGTGATAGAGGCCTTTGCATCCTTGACTTTCACGAGCGCAATCCTCATGCTGTTCCTGTGGCCAGGAGCTGAAGGGACCCCTGCACCCCTCGGGGCGCCTGACTTTGGGCTTGGAAGCCCCCCCCCACGCACTCGCAGTGTGCACCGTCTTCCCACCATTGACCCACTATGATGGACAGCTCACCCAAGGGAACCCTGCGCCCCTCGGGGCGATTGCATAGTAACACACACATGGCCGCTGAAACTAGTTGAAGCTCAGGTCAGGTTTCAGGTTTTAATGTCTTTATTTCGATGATAAAATCATAAAAGACAAATTTGACAAAACATTCATAAACAATTCAAAAATCTCCACATTATACAAAATCTTATTAAAAAAAATCGGTGTCAATGTATTATCAAATATACAATAGGGCTAAAATCCACAGTTAAAAAAGTTATTAAACCGTTGTAGGAAAAACAAGACATTAAATAAGACTGATCTTGAAAGTGGGATTGACATATGCAAAAAAACACTTTGCACATTGCACATTGTGATCATGGGGCAGTTAGATTCCTTCTAGCTCTGATTGTCCATGCCCAACCTAAATACTTGGCCAAACATGTCACAGTAAAATCAGAGGTATTTGTTTTTAAGGCCCATATTGCGTCCGAGGATTTTCTACATGTCAAGCGTTTGAAGATGGGTTTTAACCATTTGTAACGGGGTTCTCTATATTGGGGACAGGCGAACAGAAAGTGGCCCTCAGTTTCCTTGCATCCAGGGCAACAACTGCAAAGATTTGAGGAGGTTTTGTCCCAGGATGAGGTAAAGGAATTCAAGGGTAATGAGCCCACCCGAAATTGGTGATACAATTTTTTATCCATTGGCCTGGTAATAAGGTCCCAGTATGTCTCACGGGCAGGGTCCAATTTAAAACTTAAAAAGCGCCCCGTCAGGCCTTGAGAACTAGAGGCGTGTGCCATAGAAAGGCGGGTTGAGGCCCAAAATAAACCCTTAAATTCCTTTTTCGAGGGGAAGTTGTTAGTGCCTGGGGAGACCCACAGATGACTCAAGCCCATATCACACAGGCTCTTTTTCACCGAGCGAAGCCATGGAATTCGCTCCGAACCCCCCATAGCCTTCACCTCGGATAGCTCCTTTGCAAAAAGTGCCAAATCCTCCGAAGTCCATAAGCGCCTCCAAGTGGACACTACTCTGTATCTTGCCATGTCCGTTATTGGAAGACAACCCATGTCGTGGCAAAGTGGGATCTGTGGGGTTGATTTGGGCAACCCTACCAGTTTACGAAGAAATCTACACTGGATTCTGTATAGACTCGAAAGGTCCATGAAACCCCATAACTCTGCCCCATAGAGTGTGGCAGCATTAATTTTAGCATCATATATTTGTAGGGCGGGGACGACCCTTTTCGTGATGGATTTCTTTTGCTCACGCAAGAGACATCCAGTCAGTTGGGCAAGTTTTAGCTGTTGGGTCTCTATTTGTGCTTTCCAGGACAGCCGGCAATCCAGAGTGACCCCCAGGTACGTCATCGTGTCGACTTGTTCCAGGTTAACCCTGTTTAGTTGTACACTACTACGTATTGGTTTTTTCCTGGAAAAAACCATAAACTTAGTTTTTCCCACATTTATCTGAAGGTCATTTTTATTACAATATTCCTCAAAGTGATTTAAAGCCCGCCGTAAACCTCCCATGGTCTTTGATAGGAGGAGGGTGTCGTCAGCAAAGATCAACATTGGGAATTTAGTCCCCGCCAGGAATGGTGCATCAGTGTTGGTGGACCTAAAGAATTTGACTACCTGGTCAATAAAGAGTAAGAAGAGGGTGGGGGCGAGAACGCACCCCTGGCGGACTCCTCGTGAGACCGGAAACGAGTCCGTGAATTGCCCTTGTGCACCCCATCTTACCCTAGCAAAATTGTCTTCATGTAGTCTAATGATCATCTCAACCAGTTCCCCCGGCATTCCTAAGTCCCTTAATACCTGCCATAATTTTCCCCTCGGCACCAAATCAAAAGCTGATTTCAAATCTATGAAGGCAGCAAAGATGGTGCCACCACCAAGTATAACGACCTTCCAAAAGATCATACAGAACCGTAGAACCTGGTCAATGGTACTTGTACCAGATCTAAAGCCCGCCTGTAATGGGGACAGTATTCCTTCGAGTTCCATCCACCCATGTACCCTCGCCAGGATCATACGAGCAAAAACTTTTTGAAAGCAGTCAATTAAGCTGATCGGGCGATAGTTCCCTGGGTTTGATCTATCTCCCTTTTTATGTATAGGGAGGATCTCCGCCCCCTTCCATGTCTTGGGGATAGGGGCACCTCTCGCTATGGCGTTAGCTATGCTTGTTAAGTAAGGTACCCAAAGGCCTATGTTTGCTTTAAATAGGTCTGCTGGGATTTTATCCAACCCCAGAGCTTTCCCCCGCTTTTTTAAGCCTAGTGCGATCTCCGTTTCCGTTTCTGTAAAGGACATAGTCACATTGCCAGGGGGTATTGCGTGTAACAAGTTCGGTGTGGACATGGGGTAAACAACCTCTGGGCAAAATTGGGAGGAATAATGATTTATCCAGACTTCCGGGGATACATGGTTAGATGGAGTACGGAAGTCACCATCCTTTCCACATTTAACAATATCCCAGAATTTAGTCTGGTTATTAGATTTACTGGCGTCCAGCAGGTCCGCCCAAAAATCATCTTCCCATTCCCTCTTTGCTTCCCATTGAACTCTTTTGTACCTTTGCCTAGCCACCTTTACTGCACTCAGGTCTCTAGATTTGACTTTCTCTATTAGATAACTATGGGCCTCTCTACACTCTCTGTTATACCATTTTGCTCTTGGGGCATTCAAGTGCCCGGTGCTTGACTTACACGGTTTTGAGAGAAGGTTTTTAAGCTCAGCGAAACATTTATCATGTATGCCCATAATCTTATCTAATTCGCTGTGGCCCCTCTCAACAACAACAGACCTCATGTTATTTAAAGCATTCTTCACCACATTTTCTATGTTGGCCTGTATCACTACATCATTTGATATGGTTGACCATTTCAGTCTCCTCCGGTCATTTGATATGGTTACAACCCCTTGCCCCCTAGGATCTGGTTCCGCTAAACTTGTCAGATCATGCATTTTGAGTTTCAGGGACAGTGGGTTGTGGTCGCTTTCCGGACGCATAACAATTTCCATATCAACAATTAGGCTCCAATATTCCATTTTTATGAAAATGTAGTCAATACGACTCTTTCTCACGCCATTGTCAAAGGTGAAGTTGGCTCCAATGTCCGATTTGGTACGACCGTTTACGGCCCTTAATCCCCAAGTAAGGCAAAAAGCAGTCCAATTCAGAGCAGCCTCCGTTGCTTTAACTGGTATTTTGTTAGAAAGTTCTGGGATTTTCCATGTAGCATCTTCTGCAAACCCCCAATTATCCTCCGGCAGGTACAGTGGCTCAATTGTACAGTTAATGTCACCTGCTAACATAATAAATGTGCCTTTATTCCAGCCCGTTAATAGTGTATCTAGGGCGCCTATCAGCTTGGGGCATCGTCCACCAGGGAGTCCTCTAGAATATATGTTGATAATAAGCATATCCTGCCCCCCTACTTTACTCAACCTTATAGCCAATATATCGGGGTTATCCACATACAATTCGGAAACTGAGTAACACCAGGCCTGTTTTACCCATATGGTCAGTCCCCCTGACGCCCGCCCTTTAGTACCTTTTATTGCTGGTTTGAAAAAGTTTATGAATCCAACCATATAAAACGGAGCTGTGGCCCAGGTTTCTTGCAGAAGCACAACCTCATGTTTACCTATGAACTCCAACCAGTCCTCAGAAACCAGACGTGTCTTGGCTCCGGCAACATTCCAAGACACAATGTGTGAGGTTAGTGTATCTATTTCTGCAAGATTGTTGCTGACAATGGAGGGGGAAAGGGGACTCGGTGAGCAAGCACTTGTTAATCTGATTTCTTCTACAATAGAAATGGAGGCCTCTTCCCCGACTAGCCCCCCCTGTGTTCTAGTTTTGTTATGGAACAAAGACTGTTGGTCCATTTTTAATTCCGAGGTAGGGATGAATGGGTTATGCACTCCTTCCCCATTCGCTGTAACTAGATTTGGTGACTGGGTCGGTGCACGTAGTCAGTCAACCCATTCTAGATCTGACAGTGCCTCGAAGTGGTTAAAAAGAGGGGGGTAGTGTGGGGGGTAGGGAGTTATGGGCTCTCGGGGCCTCCCCCCTCTAGATTTCCAGTGATTGGGGCCCATTGGATAATTAAGGTACGTGTGGGGGTAGAAGTAACCAAGGTGCAAGGTCTGAACATCACCAAGACAGGCAAATCTAGCTTTCCTTTGGATTCTATCCACCACCCAGGGGTCTTTAAATGAAATCAAAATACAGTCCCCTTCCAGGTCTTTTTCACCCTTGCCTACCCAATCAACTCTCCTTACATAAAGGATTTCAGTGGGGGATGACGGAGGGAGTGGACGATGTTTGTTTAGCCAGAATATGACCTTGTTCCGCAGGTCCCCTTGAGACTCTTTGATGCCCTCTCTTAGAGGGGCCACCACAGTTAGGACGATGGTGTATTGTGACGCTTCAGGGGGTAGGTTAACTCTGGGAGGGTGTCGTGTGTTTCTGTTATCTGTCCTCTGATTCCTATCTGGATGGGGGGTTTTCTTCTCCTTACCCGTTATTGGTGTTTGCACTGAGGTATTATTTAATTGATTTAACGTGCCATTCGCTAGATGTTGTTTCACTGGCTCGTTATTGGCAGCCAATGGGCGTTTGACCTTTGGTATTTCTTTAGTAGGGGCTCTGCTGACAGTAGTCGATGTGGCAGCTGCTGATTTTGCCCCTGTTAGTGGCTTCTTATTATTGTGGGTAGTTGATGTCCCTGGGGGGATTGTTGTGGTTGTCCCCCCTTTTTGATTAGCTCCCCCTGTGGAATTGAAGCCCCCTGTCTTGATACTAGAAGTTGTTAGTTTTTGCAAAAGGTCCATGTTGATATTGACGGCTGCTTCCAAAACATCTATTTTAGCGGACATTATCCTGGTTCTTTCTAAGACCGGAAGCAATAAGGTTTTAAACATTGCTTCCATCTTGGCCAACAAGACATCGTCACTGCTAAAACAAGTTGGACAGGGGTTAGAAGACCCAGAGTGGGCTAATGAGGGACAGTACACTATTGGGGGTTCTTGGTTGGTCTGGGAGTGGGGGGAGCTCATCCTATTAACATGATCTATTTTGGGTTGTTTTTGTACCTTTTCTCCCTGTTGACTTGAGACGTGTTTTCTTTTCCGAGAAATATGGTTAGTGGTATCTTGTTGCGGAACGGGCGTACTGGGTAAGGTAAGAACAATTGATTGTGAGGCGCCAGACGTGCTACTCTCGTCGTCCTCAATATTTTGGCTATCAACTTCTAAGCTGGTCAGGTTATTATCGGAGTTCAGTTCCCTATTTTCATTAGCCGTGGGTATTGTGGCTCCATCACCATCTACATGGACTATCACTTCTGTCTCTGTGGTAGAAATACAGTTAAACGCTGCATTGGTTAAAGGGCTTTTAACACGGGCAAGGGCACCTATAGAAGAGCGTTTCCCAGTAACTAAATCCAGGGACAATCTGTGTTCTACCAGTTCTATTTCTTTTTCTAATATTCCTGTAGCTCTGGTGATAAAGGCATCAAGAGGGCCTGAGACAACACCCTTTGAGGTTTGTATATGCACTATGCGCTGTTTACCAGATCTTAAAGCCATATTTCCGAAATGATGTTAAGCCTCAAGATGTAACTAAATAAAGTATAACAGGATGTAGATTTAACCAGGACTCTAGGCCCAACCCAACCTCGTCCGACCCCGGACGGCCACAGACGGTCCCGCCCTTGTCCCGGGCTTCTCCCGGCGCCCTCCCGTGCGCTCCCGCGCAGCGGGGGTATTGCTTCTCTTTTATGGCTATGTGATTGGTGAATGAGAGGGTGGGGCCGGCAGGGAGAGCAGCCCAGGTGGTGACGGGCGCGCGGGGACTCCTGGTCCTTGGAGTCCGCCGCTGCAAGCTCGCAGCCCTGCCGGTCGAATGCAGACACCAATCCCCTTGCAGCGATGTGGCGGCCGCTGCTAACCGCGCAGCGGGACCCGCGAAGCGGGTCCGGCAAGTTGTAGCGGCAACAGCAGGCAGCAGGCTCCTTGAACTCGCAAAGGTGAGGTTTACGTCCGCCGGTCCGTTTGGTGTGGCTTGTAACAGATTGCCAGGAAGAATCCGCTTTGGAGGTGCAGAGACGCCGCTTTAATAAGAACAGGTGGGGGTGGGGCCGGCAGGGAGAGCAGCCCAGGTGGTGACGGGCGCGCAGGGACTCCTGGTCCTTGGAGTCCGCCGCTGCAAGCTCGCAGCCCTGCCGGTCGAATGCAGACACCAATCCCCTTGCAGTGATGTGGCGGCCGCTGCTACCGCGCAGCGGGACCCGCGAAGCGGGTCCGGCAAGTTGTAGCGGCAACAGCAGGCAGCAGGCTCCTTGAACTCGCAAAGGTGAGGTTTACGTCCGCCGGTCCGTTTGGTGTGGCTTGTAACAGATTGCCAGGAAGAATCCGCTTTGGAGGTGCAGAGACGCCGCTTTAATAAGAACAGGTGGGGGTGGGGCCGGCAGGGAGAGCATCCCAGGTGGTGACGGGCGCGCGGGGACTCCTGGTCCTTGGAGTCCGCCGCTGCAAGCTCGCAGCCCTGCCGGTCGAATGCAGACACCAATCCCCTTGCAGTGATGTGGCGGCCGCTGCTAACCGCGCAGCGGCAACAGCAGGCAGCAGGCTCCTTGAACTCGCAAAGGTGAGGTTTACGTCCGCCGGTCCGTTTGGTGTGGCTTGTAACAGATTGCCAGGAAGAATCCGCTTTGGAGGTGCAGAGACGCCGCTTTAATAAGAACAGGTGGGGGTGGGACCGGCAGGGAGAGCAGCCCAGGTGGTGACGGGCGCGCGGGGACTCCTGGTCCTTGGAGTCCGCCGCTGCAAGCTCGCAGCCCTGCCGGTCGAATGCAGACACCAATCCCCTTGCAGTGATGTGGTGGCCGCTGCTAACCGCGCAGCGGGACCCGCGAAGCGGGTCCGGCAAGTAGTAGCGGCAACAGCAGGTAGCAGGCTCCTTGAACTCGCAAAGGTGAGGTTTACGTCCGCCGGTCCGTTTGGTGTGGCTTGTAACAGATTGCCAGGAAGAATCCGCTTTGGAGGTGCAGAGACGCCGCTTTAATAAGAACAGGTGGGGGTGGGGCCGGCAGGGAGAGCAGCCCAGGTGGTGACGGGCGCGCGGGGACTCCTGGTCCTTGGAGTCCGCCGCTGCAAGCTCGCAGCCCTGCCGGTCGAATGCAGACACCAATCCCCTTGCAGTGATGTGGCGGCCGCTGCTAACCGCGCAGCGGCAACAGCAGGCAGCAGGCTCCTTGAACTCGCAAAGGTGAGGTTTACGTCCGCCGGTCCGTTTGGTGTGGCTTGTAACAGATTGCCAGGAAGAATCCGCTTTGGAGGTGCAGAGACGCCGCTTTAATAAGAACAGGTGGGGGTGGGGCCGGCAGGGAGAGCAGCCCAGGTGGTGACAGGCGCGCGGGGACTCCTGGTCCTTGGAGTCCGCCGCTGCAAGCTCGCAGCCCTGCCGGTCGAATGCAGACACCAATCCCCTTGCAGTGATGTGGCGGCCGCTACTAACCGTGCAGCGGGACCCGCGAAGCGGGTCCGGCAAGTTGTAGCGGCAACAGCAGGCAGCAGGCTCCTTGAACTCGCAAAGGTGAGGTTTACGTCCGCCGGTCCGTTTGGTGTGGCTTGTAACAGATTGCCAGGAAGAATCCGCTTTGGAGGTGCAGAGACGCCGCTTTAATAAGAACAGGTGGGGGTGGGGCCGGCAGGGAGAGCAGCCCAGGTGGTGACGGGCGCGCGGGGACTCCTGGTCCTTGGAGTCCGCCGCTGCAAGCTCGCAGCCCTGCCGGTCGAATGCAGACACCAATCCCCTTGCAGTGATGTGGCGGCCGCTGCTAACCGCGCAGCGGGACCCGCGAAGCGGGTCCGGCAAGTTGTAGCGACAACAGCAGGCAGCAGGCTCCTTGAACTCGCAAAGGTGAGGTTTACGTCCGCCGGTCCGTTTGGTGTGGCTTGTAACAGATTGCCAGGAAGAATCCGCTTTGGAGGTGCAGAGACGCCGCTTTAATAAGAACAGGTTGGGGTGGGGCCGGCAGGGAGAGCAGCCCAGGTGGTGACGGGCGCGCGGGGACTCCTGGTCCTTGGAGTCCGCCGCTGCAAGCTCGCAGCCCTGCCGGTCGAATGCAGACACCAATCCCCTTGCAGTGATGTGGCGGCCGCTGCTAACCGCGCAGCGGCAACAGCAGGCAGCAGGCTCCTTGAACTCGCAAAGGTGAGGTTTACGTCCGCCGGTCCGTTTGGTGTGGCTTGTAACAGATTGCCAGGAAGAATCCGCTTTGGAGGTGCAGAGACGCCGCTTTAATAAGAACAGGTGGGGGTGGGGCCGGCAGGGAGAGCAGCCCAGGTGGTGACAGGCGCGCGGGGACTCCTGGTCCTTGGAGTCCGCCGCTGCAAGCTCGCAGCCCTGCCGGTCGAATGCAGACACCAATCCCCTTGCAGTGATCGGGCGGCCGCTGCTAACCGCGCAGCGGGACCCGCGAAGCGGGTCCGGCAAGTTGTAGCGGCAACAGCAGGCAGCAGGCTCCTTGAACTCGCAAAGGTGAGGTTTACGTCCGCCGGTCCGTTTGGTGTGGCTTGTAACAGATTGCCAGGAAGAATCCCTGTTGAAGCTCAAATGCAGTGACTCATTCAGCAGGGCAAATCCGCGGATCCGCAAATCCGCAAAATCCGCGGATCGTGGATCCGCAAAATCCGCCCATACCTAGTAGGGATGATAGGGGTAGTGAGTGGGGAAGTATTTTAATACCCAGGTAACAATTGTATT
The DNA here is from genome assembly GCF_964263255.1 of Lissotriton vulgaris. Classification (NCBI taxonomy): domain Eukaryota; kingdom Metazoa; phylum Chordata; class Amphibia; order Caudata; family Salamandridae; genus Lissotriton; species Lissotriton vulgaris. Next base: position 1,217,638,493 of record NC_141693.1, on the reverse strand, counting down.
ACCCAGGTATTACATTTTGGCTACGAGGTATGCTGAGTACAGTCATTATGTCATTCTTGAACCTTGCCACATAGTGTCATGTTATCTAACTCCCCTTCCCCACCCCTCATCCAAACTTATATTTGGCATTTTTAGAGTGTTACATCACATATCATAATTACTTCAACCCTTTGAACTGCAAAGGCCTGACTTTATTCTCTTTTCCATGCACCATTCTTGGCACATCATTTAATTCAGAACATCACCCCTCTTCAGCTTCAGAATCATTATTTATGTAAATATGCTTGCAAGTAACAAGAACAGCCAAGTTCACTTTATACGTTTAGATTGCACACTGGTACTATGTTTGACACATTACTTATCTCCCTCCTCTACAATTTATCCACACTTATATTTAGCAATTTTGTCTCCAGGTTGGCAGTCTTTTAAGGAGAGTGGAGTACTAGTCTGTTTTCTTCCTGCTTGCTAGCATTATGCTTCCAAGATTTATGGGGTAGGGATGTAATTTAATACTGAAAGAATATTTTTTTTAACTGATTAATGTATATACAATTTTTTAATAAATAAAATATTAATTTTGAAATACTTTGCTTTTGGAACGGGATGTAGGGATGATAGCTGTAATGGGTGGGGGAGTAATTTAATACTCAGGTAACACTTATATTACCAAGTTTTTACATTAAAAAATAATATCTATAAAATATATATAAAATAACATTTAAAAATGTTAATGTATAATTTAATTAAGGAATGTAAGTTTTATCTTTCAATCTTGACTCTTGCGACCGGATGTTGGGATGCTAGGCCTATTGGTTGGGAAAGGAATTTAATACTCAAGTAACAATTTTATTACCCAGTTATTCTTTTTTTTAAAAAAAATATAAGTATAAAATGTATTTCAATTTTTTTTAATTGTATTTCATAATGTATGTTTTATTTGAAAAAAAATACCTCTAGGGACGGGATGTAGGGATGATAGGGGTAATGGGTGGGGAAGTATTTTAATACTCAGGTAACAAATTAATTACTCAGGTATTACATTTTGGAAATATTAATCTTAACATTTATTTAATAAATATTTTTTTTAAATAAAATGTATTTAAGGGAGGTAATGAACCTTGCCACATAGTGTCACGTTATCTAACTTACCTTCCCCTACCCCTCATCCAAACTTATATTTGGCATTTTTGGAGAGTTACGTCACATATCATAATCCCTTCAACCCTCTGAACTGCAAAGGCCTGACTTTATTCTCTTTTCCATGTACCATTCTTGGTACATCATTTTTTTTTAACATCACCCCACTTTCAGATTCAGAATCATTATTTATGTAAATATGCTTGTGGGTAACAAGATCAGCCAAGGTCACTCTATACGTTTGGTATTTTTATAATAATCATATTTGTAAATTAAGAAATATAAAAAAAAATAGAAGATGCAGTTCAAAAACAGTTTTAAAAAATCCATGAAGACATTATTTTAATTCACAATATTTAACATTTTTCCTATGCATGTCTTTAAAAATTAATTCAGAGACATTTTTGAATCTTAAAATCTATTTTTTTATAAATGTTGTTTTTTAAAACATCGTTTTCATACAAAAAAATAATTTTCAAAAACATATTACAGTTGTCTTTTTATTAGACTTATAAAAACAGCAGCATTTCATTTTCCCACGCTTTACTATGTCTTTGAATGGAAATCCTTGTCTGTTTTCTATTTCTGACGAATCTGCTGCCGTTTGCACAAGATTGTTTTCCCTTGTTTTTGTGATAGCAGTGCCTTCTGGTGAAGAGGAGATGACAGACGACTTACTGACAGGTAAGGCAAAACTTATTTTTATAGAATTAAATATGGTGGGAACGTCTAATGTAAAGTTAAATCTGGGGAAGTGTTCAGCATTTAAACAGGACTAATTAGTGTAAAGCTCAGTTATCTCGTTTTTACACACCGATGCAAGTCACCAATAGCATTTTCTCCATACGAATGGTTTCTTAATAATATTTATATCATAGATTTGACAGTATATAAGAATGATTTTTTGTTTAAGAACCTCATAGTTGAGAGCATTTTTGTCTCTCCTTGTCATAATCCGAATTTAAAGCAAAACACAGGTTCTCCCCCCACCTCTTTTGTTTTCATGAATGGCTGAAATGCCAGAAACCGGTCCCCAGAAGCTTGTTTCCTTCCCAGAGTAAGAATTGGCTTGGTAGTTTGGTTTGCCCTGTTCCCATCATGCACTGGGACAGGAACAGACTAATTTGCATATAGCCAGGTTCTGAGCTGGGATGGTGCAGTGAGCTAAAAAACGGTATTGGATCTAGCCCTGATCTCTTGACTGGGTGAGAGTATTCTGCTTAATTCAGAAACTCTGTCCATCACCACCCCTTGTTGTTAAATATTTTGTCCACCATAAGCGTGGAAGGGTATACTCAGATGCGAGTCCCTTGTTCATTGCACCATCAGGATTCAAGCAAGCCGGGCCGACGACGGCTGAAATGCCAGAAACCGGTCCCCGGAAGCTTGTTTCCTTCCCAGTGTAAGAATTGGCTTGGTAGTTTGGTTTGCCCTGTTCCCATCATGCACTGGGACAGGAACAGAATAATTTGCGTATAGCCAGGTTCTGAGCTGGGATGGTGCAGTGAGCTAAAAAACGGTGTTTGATCTAGCCCTGATCTCTTGACTGGGTGAGAGTATTCTGCTTAATTCAGAAACTCTGTCCATCACCACCCCTTGTTGTTAAATATTTTGTCCACCATAAGCGTGGAAGGGTATACTCAGATGTGAGTCCCTTGCTCATTGCACCATCAGGATTCAAGCAAGCCGGGCCGACGATGGCTGAAATGCCAGAAACCGGTCCCCGGAAGCTTGTTTCCTTCCCAGTGTAAGAATTGGCTTGGTAGTTTGGTTTGCCCTGTTCCCATCATGCACTGGGACAGGAACAGACTAATTTGCATATAGCCAGGTTCTGAGCTGGGATGGTGCAGTGAGCTAAAAAACGGTGTTGGATCTAGCCCTGATCTCTTGACTGGGTGAGAGTATTCTGCTTAATTCAGAAACTCTGTCCATCACCACCCCTTGTTGTTAAATATTTTGTCCACCATAAGCGTGGAAGGGTATACTCAGATGTGAGTCCCTTGCTCATTGCACCATCAGGATTCAAGCAAGCCGGGCCGACGACGGCTGAAATGCCAGAAACCGGTCCCCGGAAGCTTGTTTCCTTCCCAGTGTAAGAATTGGCTTGGTAGTTTGGTTTGCCCTGTTCCCATCATGCACTGGGACAGAAACAGACTAATTTGCATATAGCTGGGTTCTGAGCTGGAATGGTGTAGTGAGCTAAAAAACGGTGTTGGATCTAGCCCTGATCTCTTGACTGGGTGAGAGTATTCTGCTTAATTCAGAAACTCTGTCCATCACCACCCCTTGTTGTTAAATATTTCATGAATATGGCAGCAGCATGTGTTCTCTCCCCACCAATGCCGAGTACACGTATCTGGCAGTAGCACTGGTTCTCACCCCAGATCTGCAGTGTCCATGAATCTGGCAGCAGCACTGGTTCTCTCCCCACATCCGCAGTGTCCATGCATTTGGCCGCAGCACGGGTTCTCTCCCCACCAATACCGAGTGCATGAATCAGGCAGTACTATGGGTACCAGGTGCATCAATCTGGGAGCATCCGGGTTCTCACAACACCTCAGCCCTGTCCATGAATCAGGCAGCAGCTCGGGTTCTCGCCCTAGATATTCTTTTTCCTTGAATATGGCAGCCGGACGGGTTCTGTCACCCAGCTCTGCCTCAGGTCTATGAATCTGGCAGCAGCACAAGTTCTGTCCTCCAGCTCTGCTCTAGCTCCATGAATCTGGCAGTAGCACAGCTTCTTCCCCCAGCCCTGCCCTAGGTCCATGAATCTGGCAGCAGCACAGGTTCTTTCCTCACCTATGCTCTAGGTCCATGAATCTGGCAGCAGCACAGGTTATGTTCCCAGCTCTGCATCAGGTCTAATTGTTGTTTGAAATACAATTGTAAAATAATGGTGAAGAATTGCTGTGCAAGATGCTTTGGAACATCATTTTTTCGTGAGATGGTCATTTAAATGGTTTTGGAAGACTGCATATCTTGGAACATTTTGGAATTTCAAAGGATTTAGGCTACCATAGTTGCCTTTCTTTCTTTTTCTTTTTTCTTTTGAGTTAAAGTCTCATTTAAAATCTTATTCATCAAAAAGCATTCTTATTTTGGGTTTTGGCAAATAGTATTAACAAATTCAAAAATGAACATTGAAAAATTCATTGTGGAAAAGAGGAGATTGCAGTTATGCAATTCATTGAGGCTATTGTATTTGCCTATTTTATCATATATTTGAGGATTCATTTAAAAAAAACTTTTAAGGATTTGTCTGGGAGATTTTTTCCTTTGGGAAACATAGATTGATTTGTGGAAAAAATTGTGGTGATAGGAGTTGTTGAGCAATGGTAATTTAAGGATTATTTTGCAATCCCATTGTCAAGGTAAAAAAAATGGTAGGAACCCCAACTTTCCATTTTTTTGTGAAAAACAATTTCAAAAATTCCAAATGAATTATTGTTAGATGAAAAAATGGCAAGTAATACTTAATGATGTAAGTGTGTTAGTAATGTAAATTGAAAGCAATATTGTCTAGGTAGTCTGAAGCCACCATCAATGTAAAATGTTGAAGTCTAGCCAATAGTCTCTCTGACATTTCCTTGCTTTTTTTGGAAATCCGTGGATTCAGACTACCTGACAGTGATTGCGTTAGTCTCATTTCCTAGAAACTTTTTTCTTTTTTCAAAATCTCCAGAAAATGATATAGATTAGGATGATGTTTACCAATGGTTTTATTAAATGAATTATGCCATCTATCAATGGCATTGTTGGTTTTTGCACCACCCTCCAAGCAGGTTGAAAAGCAGTTCCACTATTCTATAGGATACTTGGGTTTCCTCCTGCGGCCCGACCTGCTTAGACGGCCAATCCATGTATCCTCAAAATAATTTAGAATTGGTGCCAATTTATCTTCATTTTGGATAAAAAATTTAGATTTGGTAATTGCAGTGTAATACTCATCTACACTTTCCGGTGGTACAAAACACAACACTGTTAGTTTTCTTAATTCAGACTGAAGTTAGCTGCTTGCCAAATAATCCTCAACCAAGGATGATTTCTGCATTTTACGCTAATAAGCCTGCGAAAGTGAAAGAAACATCCTTGGATTTGCGTTTCAAGGTATAATTTTGTAATTGTACTAATCATTGCCAATTCAAAATCTATTATTACCTTTGCAGGACTTTTACGCATTGTTTAGCTTTTTAATACTGACAAAAAATCAGTGTACTTAGAGGATTGTTTGTCTGGCAGCAAAGCATACACTAAAGGGACTATTGTGTTATTTATATGAGCATGAACAGTGTATATTTGGAAAAATGAATTGGGTGTTGATTTGAAAGTACCATCCATCATCCAAATTGGACTGTTCACAAGGGTTAATATGTTCTGGTTAGTGCTAAAAATTAAAATTCGTTTAAGGACGTCTAAATTATCATACAAAAGAAAGATTTCATTAGAGAAAGTTAGTAATCAATGATTAGGGATGTTAATGTCTTCAAAGGTATGGGGTGTTATGTGTTGTGGATTACTTGCCACTTTTTCTTTATGAACCATTCCTCTGAGGTTGGGGATGGAGGGCATGCTACCAGCAACATGCATAGGTATGTTCTGAGCCACTTCCCTAAGTATTGTACCACAGTTTTCATTGGAGGTGTGTGCTAGAAGTTTTATCTGTTGTACGTTTTCACGTACTTCTATCTCCATTACAGAGGCAGAGTGGTTATGGTCTGTTGTCCTAACCATGGTTTCTTCCAGAGTAACCGCTCTGCCTGTGCAATGGGACGAGAAGTATTGCACACACCTCCAATGAGATCTGGGTTCAACAAATTTATCTTTACAATAGAGGTACCCACCATATTTCAGAAGGTTATTTCCTCTGCGTGATTTAACATATGTAGCTCTGTTGCTGCTTGACATTGTTAATTTATCTGTTTAAAACAAAAAAAAAAAATATATATATATATTTTTTCATGTTTCATTAACTTTTCAGATTATTAATTGCTGTGAGGTATGGTTTCTTCGAAGTATTGGAATTTTAAATGTGCACACAGTCACTGTTATGTATTTGCTTTTTTCAGAAATTACTCTCTGTTTGAGAAACTCCTTAAACAAATAGCCTTTTTTTTATGCCAAGTTTTTAACACAAAGGAGCCCTTTTGGATGGAGAGCGGACTTCCACCCGCCCACCCTTTTAGCGGTGATGGGACCGGCGATTATGATTCATCCTCCATTCCCAGCTTTCTTACGGGCCGTGCTCACTGCACCGTCCGCAACATTGGTGGGAATGCACTGCATGCATTCTCATTCACTAGGCGATAGGCACCGCATGGTGCCTGCTAGCATGTCCGTGACATTGCTGAGGGGGTACCATAGGTACCCCCCTGTACACCCCCACCTCCCAATACCCTGATGGTTCGAATACATTTTTTAAAGAGATTTACAGACACTCACTATGTATAGCTGTTGTATTGTTCGTGCTTCCTTGTAGGCTGCTGCTTGGTTGGTTGGTTGTTTGAAGATAATGCACGTTTTTTTAAATTAGATTTCTAATTTATTTTTGGGAAATGGTACAATAAGTGATTTTTTTCACAACTGATCTGTGTTCATTTTTTTAAAGTAAGATTCAGAGGCCTTATCTATCTTTAACAATAGAGGGAAATAACTCTGGGTACAGGCATAATATATCTTTAGTTGCTTTGAAATTGCTTGTTTTATGTTGCTCCACAGGAACTCTTATGCACTTGATTTTTTTTGTAGTCACTGTTTGCCTCTTTAATGGAAAAGAAGTTTTAAAAACAGTTTTTTCATTCATTCATTTTTTCTTACAACACATGTTTTTCAAATCAAGCATACTTTTACAACGCATGCTTATACCACGTTATTAAGGGATTATTTGGGGGGCGTGGGGGGTTTCCCCCCCCACAAATAAGTTGGGTTTTTATTAAAAGCAATACGTGGTAAAGGTATGCGATGTTAATGCATGTTTGAGCCAAATCCGTGTGTGGTAAATAAAAAATCGGCATGGTGGTGTCATACAGAGTTTTTTATACTCAATTACTACTTATGTTTCCTCCAGTTTCCCTTGCTCACAGTCTCTGTTATTTGTAAAAGATTTAGTGCTACTTACTGTTTTTATTAGTTGTTCTTTTTGTAGTTTCGTATAGGCCGCTGCGCAGTTGGGGAGTGGGATTAGATTCATGTGAAGTGAATAGACATGACATGGTACAATAAGTGAATCTATTGATAACTCTTCTAAGTTGTCTTCCTGGATGATTTGCTTTATTTTTCGGGTTTACACTCACAATTTTTTTTTCTTTTTTTTTCTACAACACATGTTTATCAACTCAAGCATGCTTTTACAACGCATGCTTATACCACGTTATTAAGGGAAGATTGGAGAGTGTGGGGGATTTCTCCCCACAAATACGTTGGGTTTTTATTAAAAGCAATGCGTGGTAAATATATGCGTTGTTAATGCATGTTTGAGCCATATTCGTGTGTGGTAAAAAAAAATCAGCATGGTGGTGTCACAGAGTTTTTTATACTAAGTTACTACTTATGTTTCATCCAGTTGCCCTTGCTCACAGTCTCTGTTATTTGTAAAAGATTTAGTGCTACTTACTGTTTTTATTAGTTGTTCTTTTTGTAGTTTCTTATAGGCTGCTGCGCAGTTGGGGTGTGGGATTAGATGCCTGTGAAGAGAATAGACATGACATGGTATAATAAGTGAATCTATTGATAACTCTTTTGTGTTGTCTTCCTGGATGATTTGCTTTATTTTTGGGATTTACACACTCACTTTTTTTTTTTTTACAACTCATGTTTTTCAACTCAAGTATGCTTTTACAACGCATGCTTATACCACGTTATTAAGGGAAGATTGGGGGGTGTGGGGGTCTCCCCTCCATAAATACGTTGGGTTTTTAGCGAGAGCATGTTTGAGCTATAAAAGTGTTTTTTTTAAAAGAAAAAAGCCATGGTAGTGGCATAAATTGTTTTAAAAACTTAGGGGCCCATTACGATGTCGGGCGGATTGCCCCCGCCAGACTGGCGGTAGCCACCACCGGCCTGGCGGGGGCAAACCGCCCGACATCCACTCCCGAATGCCCCCCTCCATATTAGTATAGTGGGGGGACAGTGGCAGACGGAAAAACCGTCCGACGCTTTTCCACCCCGGTCGGCTTGCTGCCGGGGCGGAAAAGAATGAACATGGTGGCGGCGTCTCATAGACACCGCCAGCCATATTAGTATGGGCCAAATCGGATGCCTTCGCCGCCACGGAAAGGCATGCGGTCTTCACTCTGGGGGCCCGCAGGGGGCCCCTAGAGTGAAGACCGCATGCCTTACCGCAGACTGAAGGAGGGGTGGGGGTGCGGTGCCTGCCGCTTTGTTTATGCAAATGCCCGCATTCATTTTTAACATTGTGGCAGGCAGTGCAGTGAGCACCGCCCGCCACAATGTTAAAAATGGGGGATGCACCCGCCATTGTGGCGGGCGCTTCCTAATGCAGACATCAGGACCCCCGCTCTTAAGGCGTGCGGTCCCTTTTTTCCGCAAGGGTGGCGGGCCCTCAGTTCTTACTTTTGTTTCTTTCAGTTGCCTTTGCTCACAGTCTCCATTTAAAAAAAACGATTTTGTCTTACTTACTGTGTATTTCAGTTGTAAATTTTGTAGATTCTTATAGGCCGCAACTTGTTTGTTTGAATCAAGGAATCAAAGGATTTTTTTTGTTGGGATTGATTTCTGAAATTTGAAAAGGAATTGTACATTAAGGGGCCGATTAGGATGGTGGTGAATCTGCATCCTCCGGGCCGGCGGAAGCCACCGCGGGCCTGGAGGATGCAGATCCACTGCCGCGGCCACAGAAAACACCAACCGCCAGATTAGGATGGCGGTGGGATTGCGGTGGGACCAGCGGCGAATGGCAGGTCCGTCCGCCGCTGATCCGCAGGGTGTGGAGGGCTATTTGGTGGCGGTGTCTGCAAGACACCGTGTAGTATTCTCTGTATTGTGCCTCCCTGGCATCTGTAGTTAGAACCTCTGTGCCTGTATGTTCCATGGCTTTGTAGTAGAATGTTGCCTTCTGGCAGTTGATAGCTTTGCCTGCTCCCTGTCACTGTGCTTCTCCTAAGCTGAATAAACCTGATCTACAAGCTAACCTGGTGTCCAGCTTACTTCAATACTACAAATTTGTTGGCGACGATGCTGCTTAGGAGAAGGTAAAAGAACCTGCCTTACCTCGTTTCTCCTCGTATTCCTGCCGAGAGTACACTGTGGATCGAGTGTACTTGAAGAGCAGCTGTTCGACTCTCTGGTGAAGACCATCAGTGAAGATAAGTGGTCCGCTTTCCTTCTGCGCGAGTTTAATTAACTTTAAGCCCATTAATCAGCTTAATTTACCAGCGCACAACGTCATTGGTGTCAGCGCGAGATTGCTAGACGAGGAAACTGCAGCGTCATTCCCAGCGCGAGCGCGCCACGTCATTAGTATCAGCGCGAGGCTCTATTGCTAACGCAACCACCTGACACGCGCTTCTCAAGTCTGACGCGTCTCCATGGCAATCCATAACAATCGCCTGACGTGCGCTCCTCCAACCAGACGCGTCTCCCTGACAACGCGTCTCTGAGCCTGTTCGCGTCTTTCCAGTTTCAAGTCTTTGAAAGCGGTCTGCATCACCCACATGCTGGTACCATTTCCATCGGAAATAAAAACACCTGAACATAAGGAAAAGTGTCTTTAATCTACAGTTACACAGACATTGCTTTCTCTATAGAAAAGGTGTTCGTTTGACTTTTAATTCTACACGTTGGTGCCATCTAGTGGTGGAAAAAATTATCACATGGTCTTTTCTCAAGGAAAATCCATTTTCTTTGCATACTGAACTTCTTTTGCACAGCGACAGAGTCTATAAAGAGGGAAGTCTCTAATCTTTTCCAGTATGCAATCTGTTTCTCCTCCTCCTCCTTTTCTCGAGACCCCAGGCAATCCTCCCATAATCTGGAGAAAATGGTTTGATGCCTTTGAGACTTATTTGGGGGCTATAGGCGCGTCCAGATATCGCGCAGAAAGGAAGAAGTGTCTTCTACTGCATTCTTTGGGTTTCGAGGGAAGAGAAATCTTCAAACATTTACCTCCCTTAGTAAGAAACAACGCTGAAGAGGATGTAGATGAATACACAGAGACAAGATTAAGGCTTGAGTTACGTTTTGATGTCAAGCCAAGTCTTGTCGTTATAAGACACAAGTTTTTCAAGAGAGAACAACTACCTGGGGAGGATGTTGAGACGTATGTTTCTTGTCTAAGGCAACTAAGTGCTGAATGTGAATTTGAAGGCTTTTGAGAGCAATTAATTAGGGATCAATATGTTTGTAAGTGCTCCGATAAGTCTATTCAGCAGAAGCTTCTAACTTTGGGCAATCCCACACTTGAAGAGACTATTCGTATGGCCAAGAGTATAGAACTGTCAAAAAAAGAAGTAAAGGAACTTGAAAAGAAATGTGATGAGGGAGTTTCAATAGTTAGAACCAAGGAGCACAAAGACAGTAAAGTGGTTGGCAGTCAACGTTTTGACAGAAACAACACTCCTGGTTCTCAGCGTTTTGAGAGAAATGCTTTTTCAAGAAATGACATTTGTTACAGATGTGGAAATCCTTCCCATAATAAAAACAACAAGTTTTGCCCTGCCAGGAACTCTACATGTCGGAACTGTGGGAAGTTTGGGCATTTCGCAAAAATTTGCCAAGTCTCTAAACAGGGAAATCCTACTTTCAGCAACAAGTCCCAGAGTCTGAGTACCGTCAACACCATTGGGAATATCTCAGAGTCCTATGGAAATACTGATGATGACTCCGACTCTATGAATGGCATCCAAGATGACCTTAGAGACATGGTCATAGTAGTACGAGACGATGGGGTCATTATTGGAGATCCGTCTGATTGTGTTGATCCTCTCGAAGACTTTGGTGTGGGTGACAAGATAATTACCCTTTTAGTAGACTCTGGGGCTAGAGTAACTATGATTACACAAGAATTGTTTGATGTAACTTGGCCTGAAAGGAACCTCCTACCTCCTGACAGGACTCCTGTTTCTTATGAAGGGCGTAGAATTGCTCTTCTTGGGTTTTTTGAAGACATAATTCAGTTCAGGGGAAGGAGGATCTTTGGCAAAGTATATGTTTCATTGAAGGGCCTAAACATTTTGGGTTGGTTCCACCAGGGTTTGTTCAAAATGATCCTTAGACCCGGGACCAAAGAACAGATCAGTATTGAGGAATCTTGTGATAATGTAGAGAGTTTAGCTGTTATTGTTTCAGGTGACAATATTGAGAGTTTAATCTCCAGATTCCCCAGAGTCTTCGGAAATAGCCTTGGCATCATTAACGGTTTCAACCACGAAATTAGAGTAAAGGATGGTGCCATCCCCGTAAAACATAAGGTGAGGAGTGTTCCTTTCAGCGTGAGGGATGATTTAGAAAAGGAATTGATGGGTTTATGCAGAAAAGGAGTCATAGAACCCATCGAGTCGTCCTTGTGGTTGTCTCCTCTTGTTGTCGCCGGAAAAAAGAATGGGGATTTGCGCGTCTGTGTGGATTTGCGCAGTCTCAATAAGAACATCTGGATTGATTCACACCCCTTACCAAAAATCACTGATTTGTTGTCTCTTACCAGAGGGGCAAGGTGGTACACAAAGCTGGACTTGGCCTCTGCTTACCACCAGGTGGTGTTGAGTCAATCTTCTAGACATCTGACTGCGTTTGTCTCTCCCTTTGGCAGTTTTCAGTACTGTAGGATGCCGTTTGGCCTTGCGTCAGCGGCTGCAGTTTTCCAAAGGTTGATGAGTCAGATGTTTAGGGACACTCCTGGAGTAATTGTCTTCCAGGATGATGTTTTGATTTTTGGCGAGAACAAGGCGGATCATGACTTTTCCTTGAATCAGGTCCTGGAAATCATGCAAGAAAAGGGTATTGTTTTAAAGAAAGAGAAATGTGTTTTCTTAAAAGAAAAGATGGAGTTTCTGGGGCACGTTGTTTCTCATGCAGGTGTGGAACCACGTCCTGGCTTAGTGAAAGCCATTGTTGATGCTCCTCCACCTGCCGACAAATCTGGGCTAAAATCTTTCATTGGACTCAGTGAATTTTACTCAAGATTTATCAAAGACTATGCGTCAAAAGTTCAACCTTTGACTAACATGTTAAAGAAAAGTGTGCCTTTTGTTTGGGATGAAAATTGCCAAGAAATTTTCAAGTGGATCAAATTACAGCTTGTTGGGGAAAGTATTCTCAAACCCTTCGATCCCAACAAGGAGTGTGTTGTGACTGTAGATGCGAGTGGGTTTGGACTTGGGGCTGTTCTTACTCAGAGGAATGGACAAGTTGACAACACCATCGCATATGCCTCAAGGGTACTGCGTGGGGCAGAAGTTAACTTCTCGGTTATTGAGAAAGAGCTTTTGGCTTGTTGGTGGGCGGTCAGGAAGTTCAATCCTTATCTCTGGGGTAGTCATTTCACTATTCGCACTGATCACAGTCCCCTAGATTCTATTTTGTCCGGGGAAAAGATTAAGGAGCATACCCCTAGAATTGCAAGGCTGTCCACTAAGCTTCTTCAGTATGATTTTAAGGTTGTTTATCTGCCGGGCTCAAAGAATGTCAGAGCCGACTATTTTTCTCGTTTTCCTTTAACTGATAATGACTCCGAGGTTGAAAAAGATGAAGATCTTGAGGATTGTTTTGTTGCGGCTCTGGATCTTGAAGGTATGTGTGCAATCAGTGAGGTTGAGTGGAAAAAGGAGTTATTGAAGGATGCGGTTCTCCTACAGGTTGTCGACTATCTGAAGTCTGGGTGGCCCAAAGAAAAGAATGTTTCTGGTCTTTTCCAAACTTTTGTCAAGGTTGCTGATGAACTCACTGTTGAAGATGGCATTCTCATGCGGTGTGGCAGGCTTATTCCCCCTGAGAGCTTGCGGAAGCGTCTGGTGGATGGTGCACATGAAGGGCATTTAGGGAAGACTTTCACCAAACGTAGGTTGAGAGATGTGTTCTGGTGGCCGCAGATGGACGTGTCTGTTGATTCTCTGGTTGACAACTGTGTCATTTGCAAGTCCTCAGACAAAAGTCATAAGGTTAGGTCTCCCCCTATGGAACCCGTTCAACTTCCGGAAAGGGCGTGGGAAAAGATTGGGGTTGACCTGGTTGGGCCTTTTTACCTCTTACCCCCTTGTTCCCGTTTTGCCATTGTTGCCATTGATTACTACTCCAAATGGCCTGAAATTCGCTTCATCAGTGAAGCCTCCTCTGCCAGTGTAATTTCCTTTTTGAAAGACGTCTTCTTGAGAGAGGGGTTTCCTTCAGTTGTCATGACTGACAATGGTGTCCAATTTGTCAGTTGTGAATTTGAATCTTTCCTTAAACAAGGTGGTGTGACACATAAGAAAAGTTCCCTTTACCACCCCCAGGCCAATGGCCTCGTTGAGAGGATGAACCGCGTTCTCAACAACTGTGTCCAGTGGGCCATTGCCAGCAAGTGTGTGGTTGAGAATGCTGTGCGTTCCATGCTATGGTTTTATCGTACAACTGCTCATTCTTCTACTGGGGTTTCCCCTTTTGAGCTCCTGAGGGGTAGGAAACCTTCTACCAAAATTTGTCCGAGTTGGATGTCAAAGTGGGTAAAAATGAATGTTATGGATGGTATTGATGATTTTGTCAGAGACAATGTTTCTGAAGCTCAAAAGAAACAGAAAACCTATTTTGATGAACGGAAGAGATCTGCTGCCCATGACATTTGTGCTGGTGATGTGGTTCGGATAAAAAATCCTGTTCATGTCACTAAGGGTAGGAGCAAATTCTCTCAGCCACTTGTAGTTGATAAGATCTGTGGAAATGCGGTACGTGTGAATAATAAGGATTGGTGGAACGTCTGTAAAGTTGTTAAAGTTAGTGGTGATGATGCTTTCACTGGTGTTTCTCAGCCCAATCCCAGCTCTGTTTCAAATGACAAACGTTTCAGTACTGTTGCTATTAACGAAAATGGCAGAAATGTTGTTGATGCTTCTGTACCAGGACCTCGCAGGAGTCATAGAGTGTGTAAGATTCCTGCCAGGTTCAGATAACCTTTTGCTTCTGTCTTTCTCCTTCACTGCCAGTTGTGTTTTCCTTTTCCTCTTATTTTCCGTCCTAATTTTCTGGTTACTTCTCTTCTCTTCTCTTTTTCCTCTTCTTTTCTTTTCTTTTCTTTTCTCTTCCTTTCTTTTCTCCCCTCCTTCTCCAGGTTTGAACGCTTCTTCTTTTGTTTTACAGAAAAGAGGATAATGTAGTATTCTCTGTATTGTGCCTCCCTGGCACCTGTAGTTAGAACCTCTGTGCCTGTATGTTCCATGGCTTTGTAGTAGAATGTTGCCTTCTGGCAGTTGATAGCTTTGCCTGCTCCCTGTCGCTGTGCTTCTCCTAAGCTGAATAAACCTGATCTACAAGCTAACCTGTTGTCCAGCTTACTTCAATACTACACACCGTCAGCCAAATTAGGATGTGCATTGAAACATGCTTTTCCACGGCGGCTTTTCTGCCATGGAAAAGCATGTGGTTTTTGGTGTTTGGGGGCCCGTTGCGGGCCCCCAGGGTGTTGCAAGGTGGGGGGTGCATAAGGGGGGTACCTATGGTACCCCCCAGCATTTACATGCAAAAAAACGGCAGGCACCGCACGGTGCCTGCCGCTTTGTGCATGTAAATGTAAAACATGCCTTTTTAACCTTGCGGCGGGTGCTGCTTCAAGCAGCACCCGCCGCAAGGTTAAAGATACAGGATGTGACCGCCAGGGTGGCGGTCACATCCTAATTGCACCGGAGGGACCGCCGCTGCCCCTGCGGACAGTCCCTCCACCTCGGGGTGGCGGACGGACGCAGGTCCGTCCGCCATCCTAATGAGCCCCCAAGTGTTTTTGTTTAATAGGTTATGTTGAAATATTAATAGTTTTGCTACATTGTTTTGGTTCTTGGTTTCTGACCAATTAATTCTCTCTAGTCCATTAGGCGTGAATGAGATATGTGTTACAGATTTAAAAGAACTTACTGTGCCTTTTTTTCCTTAATATAATCCTTTTCTAAAAATCTGCACTTTGTTCTGTGTTTTTCAAAGCTTTGTTTGAGTTTGGAATATTTCTGCAATTTTATCAAAAAACAAACAATACTAGTTTTTCCACCATCTTCTTTTTACAAAGTATTTAATTTAAAAAATCGAATTCAAAAGAGGGTGATGGATTTTACCTGTTTGAGGGCGGATCTGCGATCTTACTATGTTTTTTTAATTATAAAATCCGGCTACATACATTTTTTTATAAAATAACGATTCACTTTAAAAACGTATCAAATACTTGTTACTATTTTTGATGTTGCTTACAATTCCTGTCTTTATAAGAGTTAAATAGTCGGATTCCTAATGTAATCTGCATATTTCTAAATATAGTTTTTCCAAATTATATGGTCGTTTTCGCACTCTAATGCTGTTGATGCCATTAGTTTAGAAAATAGTTACCTTTTTATGCCAGTTGATGGCACTGTTGGTTTACTTTTCACTCTGGTTAAGCCTTTCTCTCTTAGATGCATCTGAACACGCTGGTTGTCACAGTTGAAATGACAACAAAATGGTGGTTGTCCGTTTTTTATATGCTTCATTGATTTATAATTATTTTGTGAATGACAATATCTACTGTAATCCATTTTTTAAATATTGTTTATTTATGTGTAAACATGTGATTAATGTCTTCGTTTTTAAAAGTGCTTTTCATTCCTTTTAAAAGTTTGTTATGCCGCCATTTTATTGATTACTGCAGTCAGCTGTTTAAAAATAGATGATGGACATTTAAATCTGTGACTCTAAGGGCCCTATTTATGAAGGACTTGCGCCGCCGGTGCGTCACTTTTAACATGGGAAAAAGTGACGCACCGGCGGCGCAAGTCCTTCATAAATAAGGCCCTAACCGCCCGATTCATGGAGCGAAATAGCGCCCGCAATGGCTGCGACAACGCAATTGCGGGTGCAAAACACGGAATCGGCATTCAAGTACGAAATAGCGAAATCGCTTAAAAATAATAGCGATTGGAATAGCGATTACGCAGTAATAGTCGCAGACTCCGGGAAGTCGAGCATTAGCGACACGGAAATAGCGACCAACCACGGAATCTGCGAAATGATTAGCGAAACGCAATATTGTCGCAATCGGCATTCATGAAAGAAATACATTAGCGAAAAAGCGCAAAATCGCACGTTTGCGCAGCGCAATTTAAGGACAACTCAAAGCAGGTGGTAACCATAAAAGCCATGATGAAGCCAAATTTGAAAAACTGTTAGCCAATCACCAACAGGTCCAGGCCTGACCAATCACACATAAGGACATTCAGCAGCAGCATTAGGCGTTCCACAATGCCTGGGATGTACATGGTGGTGAGGCGGCGAAGGCTACAGCGAGCAGCACGGAGGAGACGCATGAGGCAGGCAAGGATTTACCGGCAGCGGGTCACCTTGCTGGGCCAAACCAGAGAACAGATTTATGCAAAATACAGGCTGAATGGGGAAATGATCACCTGGCTGATACAAGAACTCGACCCCATCATGCAGCACCCAACAAGGCGAAACAATTCTGTGCCCACACATGTGCAGGTATTGTGCAGCCTGCACCTCCTGGCCTCCGGCAGTTTCCAGGGCATAGCAGCCGCTGCTGAGGGGATATCCCAGCCCACCATGTCACGCTGCCTCCACACTTTTGTTGACGCCATGCTCAGCCAGCTCCACCGGCACATCACATTCCCCACGAGCCAACAGGAATTGGACCTCACTAAACTACAATTTTATAATGTTGCCCATTTTCCCCATATCATCGGCTGCATAGACTGTACCCACGTCGCCATCTGCCCACCAGCTGGCACGGAGTATATGTACCGCAACAGGAAGTGCTACCACTCCCTCAACATACAGATGGTCTGCAATGCCAAGACCATCATCACTGACATTGTGGCCCAGTACCCAGGGAGTACCCATGACTCCTTTATCTTCAGGCACAGCGGACTCCACACACGACTGATCAGGGGAGAGTTTGGGGAAGGACACCTACTTGGTAAGTACACTTTGTCGACAATGTCACATTGCTATGAAGTAACTGCGCAGCACAGGCAATCAACATCTGCTCCTCTCATTCAGGTGACAGTGGCTACGCCCTACGGGAATACCTCCTGACCCCTTACCTCAACCCTGCCACACCTCAGCAACGGCGATACAATGTTGCGCACATCCGGACAAGGAACTGTATTGAAAGGACATTTGGCCTGCTCAAGAGCAGGTTCCGTATACTGCACAAGACAGGTGGGGCCATGTATTACAGTCCTGCAGCGTGCTGCCGCATTGTGGCTGTCTGTGCAATGCTTCATAACATCGCAACCAAGCGCCGGATACCAGTTGACATCTCAGGCAGTGAATCTGAGGGGGACGACCGGCCACCAGCACATGCGCACCATGCACGCGGGGAGAACCCAGCTGAAGGCCACAGACGTCGCAACCACATCACAGTGAACAGTTTCTAGCCCACCCCCTTCCCCCACCCCACATATCACAATAGCATGCAGAATGTAATGATTACACAAGGCGAATGTGTGCAGCAAAATAAATGTATTTGTTTCAGTCACAATATAAAAGGCTCATGGTACCAACTATTTACAAAATCCAGTATTCCAGCATACTGCTTCGAAAGGTTCATGGCAGGCTTAGCATCAGCCTGCGCCTGTGTCCCTGACACAATGTCATTGGTGCTTCCGGCGCACATTTCCCAGGCGCCTGTGAGGCTCTTCCTCATCCTGGGCAGCTGGAGCAGGCGTAGCCCTGGTGCTGCGCCTAGGTGGGGGGGCCTGCGTGGCAGAGTTGCTGCTCACGCTGGAGGCAGCCTCACTCGCATCATCTCCCCCTACGATGGCCGGTAGGACAGGTGCAAGCAGTGGGATCACGGCGGTGGTCAAGTGCTCCAGCACCCGGGTAATCTCCTCGCAGCACTGGACCAGTTGGTGCTGCTGGGTCATAGAGCGCCGCGACAGCTGGGTGGTGGCATTTGCTGCCACATAATTTGATCGACTATAGGTCGACAGCTGGCTCACCAGCTGGTGGTGGCGCCTGCGTGCAACACTGCGCTGCTTCCCCAGCGCTGCAGTATTGGCCTCCATTGCCGCCGTCATGCGCTCCATGGCCGCCGTCATGCGGTCCACCCGCTCGCCGACTCCCGCCACATTGCGGCCGATCTTCTGCAGCTGGAGGTGGATGGCACCTTGCTGCTGCGACTGCCGGTGGTGTAGACGGAGCATTTGCCGCTCCACGCTCATGCAGGCATAGAGATGCCCATTGCCCCTCCTGCTGTTGCGCCGCTGTGTGGCGGATGTGGCTGGGCCAGATCGTGTAGGACGAGCTGCAGGTGTTGTTGCAGCTGGTGTAGCAGGTGCGGCTGGCACTGGAGGCACATTGGTGGGGGGCCTGGCCTTGGCAGCCGGTGGGCCTGCAGATTTTGCAGCAGGTACGGTGGGGGGCCTGGCCTTGGAAGCCGGTGGGCCTGCAGATTTTGCAGCAGGTAAGGTGGTGGGCCTGGCTGCTGCTGTTGGCGCTGCGGCAGGGGCTGGTGGCTGGGTAGCGGGTAGGGATTCCTCCTCCTGGGCCTCCTCGTTGATCACCAGCCTCTCACTGTCACTGCTATCATCTGCACCTGTGAGGGTAAGTGGATACTCATTAGGTGCATGTGACTGTCAGACGTGCAGATGTTACATGCATGCTGGGTGACATTCCCTGGATGGCTGTGGATGTGCGCACTTAGGAACCTTTCTGGCCGCATTGTGGTACTACTACATTGTGGACATACTACGTCTCCCACAATGCCTCAGGGCATTTCCTGATGCACAACATAGGCATGATTAAGGGCCAATGAGTGAGCCTATTTGGTCAGGGACGGTCATAGGGGACAGGGTCGCAGTCGCATGCCACTTACCTTGGGTGTCTTGTGTGGGGCGGGAGGAGTCCAGAGTGGTCACGCCAACACACGCCTCCCTCTCCAAGGTGTCCTCTACCTGGTCCTCCAGTGGGGTGTTGGGTGGGACAGTCGGTCCACCACCTCCAGTGCCTGATGCCTCACCAAGGCGCGCCGCCACCTTCTCCTTTGCACGCCCTCGGAGGTCGTACCAGCGCTTTTTAAGCTCCCCCAATGACCTGTCCGCAACGCCCACTGAGTTCACGCTGGAGGCAATCCCCACCCAGATCCTCCGCTTCTCCTGTTCTGGGACCCTCTTGGAGTTGGCACCAAAGAGCTGGTCGTGTTTGGCCACCACCCCCTCTATTAGGTTCTCCAGCTCCTGTTCGGAGAACTTTAATTTGCGCTTGCGGCCAGCGCTGTTGCTGGGGCCAGGCTGAGGTTCAGGTTCGTCTGACATGGCGGTCGCTATTTCGCCCGGGTCGAGAGTCGCTTACGGAGGTTTAGCGTCAGCTTTCCGTCGTCTTCACTCGTATGGTAGCGTCACTGTGGTGTTTGGGGGTGGGATTTGGCTGCTTCCTGGTTGTGATGTCATCACAGTGCTCGGAATGCGTCTTCCCGTATTTCCGGATCCCGCGAGAATGCGACTCGCAATCCCGATCGCACGGGATTGCGAGTCGCAATCCCGTGCGATCGGGATTGCGTGTCGCAATCCCGATCGCTGGTGGCCGGAAATTGCGATTATTCTGCGTTTTTTGTAGGTCGCTAGCGGCTTTAGCGCCCGCGTGCGAGTCGCTATTTTTTCCACGAAAAGTACATGAATGCCGTTTTGCGTTTCCTCAATTGCGAGTCGCTATTATTCGCTATTAGGGACACGCAAAACGGCATGTACATGAATCAGGCTGATAGTGTTTATTAATGATTTTTCATTTTCGTCCGGTATTTAAAAGTATTGATTTTGTTTGGTTTTCATAAAAAAAAATGAAATGATTGATTAAATCTTCACCTATTAATATTAGTTTTTTTAACTTAAAAACATGCTTAATCTATTTATTTCAGCCTTAGTTTTGCCTTCCGAGTCTTCTTTCTTTGTATTAGCTTGTGCAGAGGTGCTAAGATTAATGTCTTTGTGCTCTTTACTTGATAGGGATGTAAAAGATAAGAACAGCCTTTCAAATTACTATGCTCGATTGTGCACACAGATGGACACCGCATAAACATGAGGGTTTAAAAAATATTATTCGCATAAAGTAGAAAATGGCAATTTAAAGGATTTTCGTTGTTTAGGAACTCGTTCTAAAATAAGTAGTGGTTAAGAAAAGATTGTTGTTAAATACTTGTGCTTTAGGAAGTCGTGGTTCAGGCAGTAGTTGTTTAGTCATACAACCGTGCAGCATGGCTGGAAAGTATGAGGTCCCATTGCATTTGCCAACCAACACCATATTTCCTTCATTGACCATTATTCCATCCCTTCATTGCACTTCAGTGACTCACAGTCATTATCATCATAGGCTATAATATGTCCTTCCATTACAAAAATGTTTTGGTTAGCTTGGCTCCCTGGCTTTTCTAACATTGTCTACCAACAAAATGCCCAGAGTGATGTCTGTGATAGAAGATATGCTATCCGAACTGTAGTGATTTATTGCGGTTGTTTTTATTTAAAAAAAATAAATAAGGGGATGCATATCTGGGATCTAAAATATTAGTAATATTTTTTTCGAGCCCCACAGACCACCAGTGCCGGAGCCAGTTCTGCTGTGGAGGTGGTTGGAGGGGGAGATAAATCATCAGGAGTGATGGGTGGTGGTAAGTTATATTGCTTGCTTATTGACAAATACAAGCTGCAAGGGTTATGACTCATGAGACTTGTGATCATGAACCCCTACTTTAGCAGCTACAACAGTGGTTGTATTCTTAAGGCTCCTTCTATCTGCCACTCAGCAAAAGCTCACATAATGAACTCTAAAATGGATGGGATGATGGAAACGGGAAAGAACGGAAGGTTAAAAGAAAGGATGGGTGAAATGGTATATGAGCAAAAGGAGGGTGGGTGGGTGAAAGGATGTCTGAGTAGGTACTGGGTAAATGGATGGGTGAAAGGATGGTTAAAAGCATGGATACTGAATGGATGGATATGGGCATGGATAGTATGGATTGGAAATTTCAGTGAAAGTCTGGATGAGAGAAAGTAAAGCTTAAATCAGAGTTTCTATCAATAGGAGAATATAGAAGAATGAAAGGATAAATGAATAATTGCTTGGATGAAGTAACAAGGGAGCTCTTCTGGAGAGGGACATGCTCACCTACTTTGCTTGTTTGGTTTTAGGATTATCAAAGCTATCGTTTAAAGTGTGGGGGTATTTCCATTTTTGGTTTACTCCCTAGACTCACTGTATTTGTTAAGTGAGGCAGAAATGTATCTCAACCATCATCATTTATCACTCCCCTCCTTGCCCGTGGCATTTCACCACTCATTATCTAAGTGCAGAATGGTTCAATTTGTGACTGCAGTGTTGACCGTGCAATATGCATTTGCTTCAGTTAATACAACATTTGCAAAGTTTTCAATGCATTGCAAATCAAACACAGTGGGTGTTTCTCTTCACCCACTCAGTCACCTCTTAGTACTTCACTCCTTTATCATTTCCTAAGTTCTTCCGTACCAGGCTCCCAAACAATTGTAAAGTCCACTGTTGGCATGTGCCACATTTGTATGGCGTTTGAAGAGATTCATAAATATGTTTCATGTTTTCCCATAACAGATCTAAGCCTGTTTATGTTTTTCCCTTTTGACTTTCGTCAACCACAGTGTATACGCCAAAGCTTAGGCAGATGATTATGATTAGTGAAGCCTGCTATTCTATAGCAAAAACTCAACTTACCTGGCCTAATCCCTTTAACTTACTCTGCAGTAGAGAAAGTCAAGTTTCACTTCCTTACTGCCAAGTGAATGAATGTGTTGTAAATAATTTGTGCTGGAGGGCGAGGCCAGAGAGTAAAGTGGCACTACGTGCCTGATTTCAAGTTTGGCAGGTGGGATACTGTAGAAAGCTGGCTCTCTATTTAGTGTACTAAAAAAAGTACAATGTGCAGAGAGCCAAGAGAATCCCCAAATGTTATGCAGAGGTAAAAGCTGAAAATATGAATGCTCCTTTTTGGTAGTGTGGGAAAGCTCCTAGGCTTATCAGAGTGTAGTGCAACACAATTGTTGTACTCACAAAGACAATAAATGAGGCACACACTCAAAAATAAATCTGAGGCCAATTTATTAAAATAAGTTGATTTTCATGTATTTTTTAAGACCAGGAACACAGTTTAAAGGTAAGTAATTTTGGAGTTACGACTTTTCAAATATCAGTAAATGTATTACTTTTGTGCGCAATTAAGCACCATAGGAAAAAAACAATAAAAAGGAATAAAATTTCATAGAAAACCAGGCAATGCTTTCACAAAGTTCACCTTTGTATATTTTTGGTCAATGTTGGGACCAGGTCCAAAGTTCCAGCAGGAGAGGTTCAGGAGCATCCTGGATCGTCCAGCAGCAGAATGTTGAGTGTCTTGGAAGCTGGTGCACAAAGAAGATGGGGCCACAGGTGTCTTGATGTTCCTTGATGGGTGCTTGCTTCTGGTGCCTTGGGAGTCCGGAGTGGACTCTTCTTCTTGGTGTTTGCAGTAGGTGGTCCAGTACCCTGGGTATTGGTAGTCCGCGGCTCCAGTGCATCCTGCTTCCTCCAAACATGGTGGAGAGGCTGATATGACCCTCCAGAGCTGTTGTACCTCTTCTTGCTTCAGTACTGCATCAAGGTCGTCAGAGAACAGCACATTAACAAACCTGACTTCACAGGAATGATGCCTGCTGGGTGCAGAGAAGTGATACCTTCACTCAAATGGATCTTCTCTGTGATTACTCAAAGGTTGGTGGGAATCCGCAGTTCTTGAAGTCCTTGCAGGTTCAGAACAACACCCCCTGCAACAATATGTGAGCCCTTGGAGCAGCTGGCAGTGTTTAGTGCCTTTTTCTTCTGCAGCAGGACCAGTTCTCATGCAGCGAGTCTTCTTTGACCCAGTCTTCTTTGGTCTGATGCATCTGCAGTTCAGGTCTTTCTGGAGCTGCCTAAATACTGAATTTTGAGGTGTTGCAAGTGGACACAGGTAATAACCAATGGACTATGTACTTTTAGGATTTCCACACGATTTAGAGACCACTTCCTGTGGAAAGAGGCACTACCCTAGCCCTGATAGTTTTCTTTTCCACCATCTCAAGATGGGGAAATTTCAGCCACCCTAGGGGCAGTGCAGGCTAAGGGATACCCTCCTATCCTCCTCTTACTCATTTTCACGCCTTTCCTCCTGTCAAGAGAGAAGCAGGAAAGATGGGTATGGGGTTCTCCACTATCTGGTGGTTGCTGAGTTGGATTTAAAATGTGGCATCGCCTTTGAAACTTCCCTGACAGGAAGGCCATCCTGCCCTGGGGGAGGTGTGAAGCACCTCTGCCCAGAGCAGGCTTTGTTTCTGAGGTCAAAAACATATCTGGTTGGGGCAGGCTGGTCAAAACCGGCCTGAAAACATACCAGTACTTAGTTATGGGTCAGGGGACCCTCTAAAAGGGTCACCTGTGTGGATTTATTAATAAATCCAACATTGGCATCAGGGAGGATTTTTTAAGACAAGATGTTTGGTACCAAACATCTTAGACATCAGTGTAGCCATCATGGAGCTAATAAACCCCAGTTGACAAGTATCCAGGCCATGTACTCTTTGTAGCTTTGCTGTTCACTTACAACATCACAGAATGAACTTGATAATGTAGGGGCAGTACAGCTTATGTTGATATGCCCACATATAGGCTAAAGTACACCCTGCCTTAGGGCTATAAGCCTGTAGTAGGGGTGACCTACCTATATCTTATACAGTGTATGAGAGGCATAGCACACAGGGCTTTGTGCCATGTTAACTGTTTGAATTTTCCTGCACCAAGACATGCGCCTGCAATGGCAGAGTCCATAGCCTTGGTGAGGGGTCCATGGTGTATCACCACCAGTGCTGCAGCCCCAGAGGATCCTCTTTGGTGTCCGTGGCCTGGGTACCAGTGGTGCCATTTACAAGGGACTTATAGTGGTAGCTGAAGCTGTTCCAATTGTGGTACTGTTTTTGAGAAAGAGAAAACCTGCACTGGGAACCTTATTTTCATGGACCCAGTGCACTTACAGTTCGAAATCAAATATGGCAAAAAACAGGGGGATAAACATGCAAAAAGAGGCATTTTCCTACAGATTCTCTGTGACGAATGTTCCAAGTACAATCTATTTATCTCATTCTTTTCCCTGTAGTGCAGTGCATCATTTTTCCCACCGTCTACTTGCGGCAGATAGGATATCCACATTTTATGCCTGATGTGTGTAACATAGCATGTTATTTGTTATTCATCTGCCTCTTTGGAGTCAGAGTAGAATTTGAAAAGCATTTGGAAAAGAGCAGGGCCATTGGAATTAAAGTGAGATAATTGTCCATTACAATTCCAGATGCAGACTGCAGAGAATAGGAAAGTACCCTTTTCGGTGGCAAGCATGCCTCTGTTAACTTAGCACTACAACTTGAAATGATGAAATGAAATTAAATGATTACGCACTTGTATAGTGCACGACTACCCGTAGGAATCTCAGCGCTTGTACGAATACCACAGAGGAACCCTTCCTGGCCTTTCCCTGTGAGGAGCCCACTCCTGGGCACCCCCAAGGTGAAGTCAGGCATCCTCAGCGTTGTTGGGACCGTTGTAGAGATTAAGCAAGCTATTGCCCAGAGGTGCAGAGTGGGACTCATGATTAGAATAAGCACCGAAGCAAGAATTATCAGGTCCGAGGAAATTGAGCCCAAGACCTGCCGTGGGGGGAATTGAACCCTGGTCCCGGCCAGACTACTGCATCAGGGTCTGCCGCTCTAACAGTTGAGCCACACTTCTCAACTTGCAATCTGTAGTGCATAATGTCTTACTTATTAATGAGAAGTAATTTATTTATTTTTTCCACACAAACAGACTGTTTAGTGTTTTACTAGGAAAGCCATTAAAAGAAAAAAGAAATAGAACTCAGTTTTTAATCTGGTGTTATTCTGCCTTAATTCTCTTTAGCCAGAAAGTCAGTGGTTTTTCTGTGAGGCATATGTGGGTAAATAATGGCCCTGTGACTTTCCTAATAATGTCAAATGCCATTTGCCCTAAAGATCCAGCAATATAATGCTACTATGTCACCAACTATTTAATTTTTAACAAGTGCTTGCACAGAGCATTATTTCCAATTAGTCTTTCTTCTTTTTGTTTTTTCTTGATATAGCTACTCCTGTTGGACCACCACCACTGACATAGCAGGAGAAAGTGGCCCTCTGCAGGGGCAGAGATAGAGGCTGGACACCATCCAGGCCAAACACCAGCAGCTTGTGGCCTTGGAGGATAAGGAGACAGAAGCCTCTGTCTCTGCCCATGCCCCAGTTCATCCAGCCAGCCACAGCCTCCACCCTCCTGAACAGCACATCGTCAGCACCAGGTGTCAGGAGCCCTAATTGCCACTTTAGCCCCTCCTCCCGCTCAGACCACATATTCCAGCTCTGTCTTCTGCAATGGTTGGACTGACTCAAAAGTTGGTTGGGACATATAGGGACGAACCTGGATCAACTCCAAACCCGCATTCACGACACCCTCTTCTGAGCCCTTTTTATACATTATTTGTTTTTGGTATGAGGGCGTTTTGTTATGGGTGGATAGGATGGGAAGGGAGTTTAAATGAAGTGTTTGTGGTTTTTCTTGGATGGGACGATTTGTTTGGGGAGTGCGGTAGGACTGTTGATAGTGGTGAGGGTGAGTTGTTTTGTAATTAAATATTAAAGGGAAAATATTTTAGCATACTTTATGCCTGAAGTCGTTTTTTGTGTGTTTTAGTTTTACTTTGCACTGCTGCCTTATTGTGCAGCCAGTTTTTTAATCAGATTATCAGAGAGTATACTGGTTAGTCATAATTAGATCTATAGCCTTGTCTAACTACCCTCTGTAACTATCTTGCCCATTAAGGGAGGAGGCTGCCACAACCTATATTGCCTACTAAAACGTAGATAAATAATTACTTATCTGCAGTAGAAGCTAGTTGCTTACTTACTAACTAAACTAGTTCACTTCACTCCATCGTTTTTTTTACTTGAATAGATGAGGTGATGGCTGCTACCTCTCTCAAACTTCCAAAACCTTAGTTACTGCATGGTTTCCCAAGGATTTGTTGTTATTGTCAGTGGTGGTAGTAGTAGTAGCAGTCTAGTGCACTAACAAGAAAGGCATCAAGAGCAAGGTCTCACTCCCACCTAGGTGAGCTCCAGCTGTTGGATTCATTGAAGGGATTATCCATCATAGGCAGCTAAGTTGAAAGATACACACAAAGTTAGTGGGTTATATATATATATATATATATATATATATATATATATATTATCTACTGGCGGTCGCCAGTAGGTAGTTATAGTTAGGATTTTTTTCAATGCAAAATCTCAAAATTCTATTGTGAATAAATTTGGCGTCGGTTGACGAATCTGCCTGAAAATTTCCTCAAATTCGCCTCGTGAAGCTCCGGTCCTTCCTTGAAAGTTTGGGGGGGATTCGTCAAGCGGGGGCCGAGATAAAAGGGGGGTCCCAAAACATGTTTTCCCCATGTTAATTTCCATAGGGTGCTCGACCTCAGTTTTAGCCCGAACGACTGAATGGATTTCCACCAAACTTGGCAAAATTGTAGGGAGTGGTACCCCGATGTGCCTTTGCTATGTCTCAAGAAATGTGCTCCAGTGGTTTTTATGAAAATTAACTTTGAAAAATATATATTGGGCTACATTGGGCTATATGTATGTTAGAGCCCAAATGTAGCCCAATGTAGCCCAAAGATGGCCACCAGAGACAAAAAAAAACAAATGTAGCCCAAATATCAGCCAGATGTAGCCCAACTATAGCCCAATGACAGAATGTCCCAGAGTGTTCTAAAGAACAACTAGAGCGCTAACAGTCTTACTTATGACAAAAGTATGGCACACCTGAAGTCATCTTGATTGGAATAAAGTGTTACCACTTAAAACATTTAATTTGCAAAGGAACAAAATGAGGGGGTTCATTTTGCCATAGAAATTATGATTAGTGCTGAAGAAAGAAAAATTAGGGCACATTTTGAGTGACTTCTCAAATCCTCTTATATTTCATTAAAACAATTCTGATATGCAGTCTCCCAAGATGGCCACCAGAGACAAAAGAGCCCAAATGTAGCCCAAATATCAGCCAGATGTAGCCCAACTATAGCTCAATGACAGAATGCCCCAGAGTGTTCTAAAGAACAACTAGAACGCTAACAGGACAAAAGTATGGCACACCTGAAGTCATCTTGATTGGAATAAAGTGGTAACACTTAAACATTTAATTTGAAAAGGAACAAAATGAGGGTTTCATTTTGCCAAAGAAATTGTATCTATATCTATCTATATATATATATTCACTGAAAAAACCATAGGTTATAGACCATATATAGTTAGGGATTAGCATTTACAAAACCTTATTTTACTCACACAAAACCATTGAAATTTGCATATATAGTTAGTTGCACTAACTATATATCGCGCACCCGCAATCCACTGCTGATGATGTCACATATTACATCATTCATGACATGGTCAGTGACATCACTGATGACATCACTGATGACATTATCCACTGACTGTATGTTTCTGTAAAGTTAAAATATGTCTTACATATTGAAGAATGAGTGGATGTACAAGTGTCTGGATGAAGGATTTAGTAGGTGCACGACTGACTATATGAGTGAGTGATTAAATGTGTCTTACTGAGTGCATGGGTTAGTGACTAAACTGTCTTAATTTGTGCATCATTATATCTGTTGTTCTGTAAACTGCTGCATGTGTTGATCAGTAGCTATATGAGTAACTATATGGGTTATTGATTGGTTGCCCAAGTATTTGTATGGGAGAGTGGGTGTCTGTGTGTGGGTGGCTGGGAGGTGTGTGACTCTGTGCATAGATGTGTGAACAGTTGATTCACTAGATGTATTGGTTCAAAACTGCATGTGGAAACAGCTGTATGGGTGGTTGACTGTGTGCATGAGTGTATTGGTGAGTGAATGGATATCTCAGTGCTACATGTCAAAGTAAGTATATTTGTAAAACACAGTACATGTGAGAGTTGACATATATAAATTACTGTGTATAAGAGCCAGTGAATGTGTGAGTGGCTGCATGGATCATTGAAAACTTGTATCAGTGATTGTATAAGAGAGTAAACATGTGTTAGAATATGTTTGAATAAGTAAGGTGTGTATAACTGTATAGTTGAGGAAATGGAGGTGTGATTGATTCTTTGCATGACTGACTAGGTGTATGAGTAACTCCATGGATGAGTGACAATCTGTGAGTGTCTGTTTACACTGAGTGTATCTAAGGTTATATTAGAGTCTGAAGAGGTTCATCGTATTATCACATGAATGATGTCATCAGTGATGTTGTCAGTGATGTCATTTGAGTTGTCAACAGTGATGTCATCAGTGATGTCACTGACCATGTCATGAATGATGTAATATGTGACATCATCAGCAGTGGATTGCGGGTGCGCAATATATAGTTAGTGCAACTAACTATATATGCGAATTTCAATGGTTTTGCGTGCTAATCCCTAACTATATATGGTCTATAACCTATGGTTTTTTCAGTGAATTTTCAAGGTTTTGTAAATGCTAATCCCTAACTATATATGGTCTATAACCTATGGTTTTTTCAGTGAATTTTCAAGGTTTTGTAAATGCTAATTCCTAACTATACATGGTCTATAACCTATGGTTTTTTCAGTGAATTTCAATGGTTTTTTAATAGCAAATATCAAAAGCTTTAAAATGTCAAGTACGTGGTAGGTAAAAACATTTTCGTGTTTATGCACGCTGATGTGCTTTGAACGCTGCCCCCCCTCCTCTTTTCTTTTAGGAGTATTCTCTCTTTGCAGATATTGAAGGGTAGGTAACGCAGGCCTTTGCCCCCGTTGTAATCCGTCGTGCCTGCTTCCCTCTCCATTTGATTGATTGTTATCCTAGCATTTATTGTTTTGGAATTGGTTCTCTTTGGTTCATTCTCT
The DNA here is from genome assembly GCF_964263255.1 of Lissotriton vulgaris. Taxonomy (NCBI): domain Eukaryota; kingdom Metazoa; phylum Chordata; class Amphibia; order Caudata; family Salamandridae; genus Lissotriton; species Lissotriton vulgaris. The sequence goes on along the minus strand of NC_141693.1, from coordinate 1,217,609,225 downwards.
ATTTACAAACAAGCACAGAGTCGCAATACTCTGTTTAGTCTTTGCAGATAGTGAAAAATCGTTAAAAAAACAAAAGGAATCAAGCAAAATCAGTAGGCCACTAATGGGATCTCTTTTTGACCTCGCTAAAATAGAAACATTATGAACAACCCCTCATGAGAAATACGAAACTAGTGAGAGGAACTGAGCTCGACACCATGATGGCTGCAAGACAGCTCGGCTCCGCCGCCCACCCCACCCAAAATAACGACAAACCCTATGCAAATATTATAAATGTATACAACACACCAGCAAAGTAACAGGGTAAAACGTTTTATTAAATAACTATTTACATGGCAGCCTGCTGCAACATCGATCCAAACAAGCCTTTGTATTTGGGGCTCAAAATCAACAAGTAACAGGGTAAAACGTTTTATGAAATATCTATTTACATGGCAGCCTGCTGCAACATCGATCCAAACAAGCCTTTGTGTTTGTGGCTCAAAATCATCCATCAATAGTAAGATTTTCATAGGTGAGTGTAGGTTCATGGTTTTCCATCCACAGACTAAAAGCCTGGAGTGGGAGTGAAAGAACAATAACTAGGTAAGAAGGAAGGCAGAGGTTGTGGGAAGGACTCTGGATATGGTATGTTGCTTGGTCCCTGAGATACTTCGATGTCACTGCCTTGCACAAATGGCATAAGTCCTGGATGTTGGGTGCCATAGTTGAGGGTTCCGAGCAGCGCTTGTAACACTGTCTGAAGCTTATTTGCACCTGCTGCAGCTTCACTATTCTCAAAGTAAGCTACTGCACTACTGCATTGGAAAACAATGTGATACGGTGCCTCCCTGAACCACTTGACGGAGGCCCCCGAGATAATTGCGCCTGCTCCACACCTTGTCCCACAATCCGTTTGACCTGAAGACACGTCCTGCGGTGCCCTGGTCCGACCATCACATATACCTGCGCCAGGAGACGGCGTGGAGTGCACTAGAAGGGAGAAGTGGCGCGAACGAGCCTCCCCCACCTCCCCAGGTGGAGGTTTCTCAGCTACACCCCAGCGCTTCACTCGACCAGCTGACTTGCGCCTGCTCTTGTGACACAGTGCCTCGCTCGGCCAGCTGAATTGCGCCTGCTCTTGCTATTACAACGTCTCACCCGCCATCCAACGGAATTGCACCCAATCTTGCGGTACAGCGACAGGCGGCTGCTACGGAGCTCACGAAATGGCGGTCGGCTCCACAGACTTGGGCCTGGCCTGCAAGGATGGCTCTGGGCAACTGTGGAACTCGGACGCTTGACTGCTAGGGCATGGGCCCCATTTCCAAAAGAGTCCCCTCAGCCTTGAAGATTCTACAACAGTCACCGGGACCCTCGACTCCCGTAGACTTCTGGTGGGGAGCGACTGCCATGATTGCTCGCGGAATGGCCACGACGTAGCCACGAGATGGTGGTGCTCTCATGCTGACGCCAGCTTCAGTCTGAAACATCCAGAAACACTGTAGACTACCAATTCGATGACTTCCGGTGGAGCCCCAACGTGACCCGGTAGGGAAGAACTTGCCCTCCCCTCTTTTGACTGATGGCTCTTGTTGCCTGTCCCTTCTGTTGTCATTTAACAGAACTTTTTGGACTGCTGAAAGGGGTTGTGTTCTGACCGCTGGTTGGTGGAGACATTTTGACTATATTCTGAACCTGCGTTGTCACGTAATGCGTCATATGACGCGCCGCGTTAGCGCACCCGGAAGTGCTCAGGTGCGCGAGGCTCAGATTCCCGGAAGCGATCCAGGGCGCGGCGCGCAGCGCGTAACGTAAGCATAACAGGTCATGTGACTTGTTAATAAAACTTTTCATTGGTTCATTTTACTTTTGTTTTTCTAATGATGGATGGCTTGGTCATATGACCTAAAAATAACACTTTTCATTGGTTTCGAACATTTTTTTTCCCCAAATGATGAAAGCCCCACCTTTTTTTTCTCACTCTGACTTGTAAAGCAAAGGACCCAGATGCATTTACAGTTTATCACTAACAATGTTCCAGGCTAATGTATTTTCCCGGGAAATTTACAACTGTCCTGCAAGTAAAATATTCCTATTTCGAGAAAAAGGGCGTTTCTTCATCCCATGAGGGAGCCGTTCAACAAAAGAGGCTTGACCTGCTGTCTTAGTCGCTGATAGGCATGAATATCGGATTCTTATCGATCACTTTATGTTGCAGGAGTGGAAAACACGACAGCCCTTGACCATTTATCTTTACTGCTTTCCTGCGTATTATACCTTTTAACCGTCATGTAATCGGGCTGCTTTATTTCACTTGCCTTTTACTGATTCGAAAACAGTGGCTATTATTCAAAACTTTACCAATCTAGGTACCACTACCATATTTTGTTTTAAAAACCTTTATTGTGAAAATGTCAGTATACAAATACGGGCCTATAACCACGTGGGCCGGCCACGGAGCAAACTGTAATCGTATATGATGAGGGGACATTTACACTGTAGAAGAACGTAACGGGCGGGCCATTAGGTTGCAAGAACTAAGGTGTCTAACAGTTGCGGAATCGGTGGACGTACATTTTATAATTAAAGTACGACATGGCCAGTTACAATAAAATTATCTAGATATACATTTGCGGGCAAGTACCATGGGTGACGTTAATTCGAACTTTCAATAGTACAGTAATCAATAACACATCAGAACTTAATATCAATAGGGATGTCCAAATGTTCAATCAGTACTCGTCCCCGCCCGCCATGTGCTTCAAAACTGCATACGTATCTCGTGATATCAAGGTTGGCCAACCAGTACACAACAAGGAGTTATGAGTCCCATTTATACCGGCGCCATTTTGGGCGAGGCCGGGCAGGTCCAGGATATAGTCAAAATGTCTCCACCAACCAGCGGTCGGACCAGAACCCCTTTCGACAGTCCAAAAAGGTTCAGTTAAATGACAACAGAAGAGATAGGCAACAAGAACAGTCAGTCAAAAGAGGGGACGCTTTCGGGAATGGGGCCCATGCCCTAGGAGGCAAGCGTCCGAGTTCCAAGGTGTCCCAGAGCCATTTTAGTGAACCAGGCCCAAATCCAAAGAGCCGGTCGCCATTTTGAGAGTCCTGTTGCAGCCGCCTATCGCTGCACCGCAAGAGTGGGCGCAATTCAGCTGGATGGTGGGCGAGACGCTGTAGCCGCAAGAGCGGGCGCAACTCAGCTGGATGGCGGGTGAGGCACTGTGCCGCAAGAGCAGGCGAAACTCAGCTGGATGGCGGGTGAGGCACTGTGCCGCAAGAGCGGGCGGAACTCAGCTGGACGGCGAGTGAAACGCTAAAAGGCGCCCCACTGCAGATGAGGTGCCTCCACCTGGGGAGGCGGGAGAGGCCCGTTCGCGCCGCCTCCCCCCCCTCCCCCGGGCACTCCACGCCGTCTTTCGGCGCAGCATTGTAGGAGGGCCACACCAGTGCAACTTGCTGGACACCACCTCGGTGCCATCCGGATCTCGGCGCGTTGTGCTGCCTTCGGCCTATTCGCACATCGGTCCGCTACTGACGCCGCCTCACAGGCCAACGGATTTTGTAGGCTTTTTATAGCCCAAAGCCGCATAACAGGTCATGTGACTTGTTTATAAAACTTTTCATTGGTTCATTTTACTTTTGGTTTCCTAATGATGGAAGGCTTGATCATATGACCTAAAAATAACACTTTTCATTGGATTGAAACATTTTTTTTTCCCAAATGATGAAAGCCCCACCTTTTTTTTTCTCACTCGGCAGTCCAAAAAGGTTCCGTTAGATGACAACAGAGGGGACAGGCAACAAGAACCATCAGTCAAAAGAGGGGAGGGCAAGTTCTTCCCTACCGGGTCACGTTGGGGCTCCACCGGAAGTCATCGAATTGGTAGTCTACAATGTTTCTAGATGTTTCAGACTGAAGCTGGCGTCAGCATGAGAGCACCACCATCTCGTGGCTCCGTCGTGGCCATTCCGCAAGCAATCATGGCAGCCGCTCCCCACCGGAAGCCTGCGGGAGTCGGGGGCCCCGATGACTTTTGTAGAATCTTCAAGGCTGAGGGGACGCTTTCGGGAATGGGGCCCAAGCCCTAGCAGGCAAATGTCCGAGTTCAAATGTGTCCCAGGGCCATTTTAGTGGACCAGGCCCAAATCCGAAGAGCCGGCCGCCATTTTAAGAGTCCTGTGGCAGCCGCCTATCGCTGCACCGCAAGAGTGGGTGCAATTCAACTGGATGGTGGGCGAGACGCTGTAGCCGCAAGAGCGGGTGCAACTCAGCTGAATGGCGGATGAGGCACAGTGCCGCAAGAGCGGGCGCAATTCAGCTGAATGGTGACTGAAACGCTAAGGGGCGCCCCACTGCAGCAGAGGAGCCTCCACCTGGGGAGGCGGGGGAGGCCCGTTCGCGCCGCCTCCCCCCCCCCGGGGCACCCCACGCCGTTTTTCGGCGCAGCATTTTAGGATGGCCAGACCAGTGCGGCAACTTACTGGACACCACCTGGGTGCCGTCCGGATCTCGGCGCGTTGTGCTGCCTTCGGCCTATTCGCACAACGGACCGCTACTGACACCACCTCACAGGCCGACGGATTTTGCCAACTAAAAGACAGACCTAAGCAGCCCATTGTTGCTTTGAGATGGATGTTGCAGCAGGCTGCCATGTAAATAGTTGTTTAAATTTTTTTTTTTAACGTGTTTACTTTGTTGGAGCGTTGTATATATTTATAAGTTATTAAAGTGTTATAAACCTACTACTTTGTTGGAGTGCTATATATTTTTAATGTGACACATAATTGTGAAGACTTTGATGTACAAAAAGGCATCCCTGGAATCTTCCGCTTCAGGCTCGGTCCCACACACCCTTAGAGTGAGAATCCCCTCCCCAATCACAATACAGGATCGTTATCAGATAGTAGGAATGCGTGTGGTGTGACGGATCTCATGGGGTGGGGGCCTTGATCTACTGTAACTCCTTTGAAGAGGGGTGATTCTTTACAGTTGGGGCCATAAACTACATCCGCAAGGCTAGGTGATAGCCTGGGACCGGCCTGGACAATCGGACACAGAGGAAGAGGAGTGTCAGAGGGTGCGGTAGTGAATAGGGTGAAAGGGAGGTGTCGGGCTGGCACAGGGTGTGATTCTCAGGGAAGAGCAGCGCAGATGGGGGGAGGTTTATGGCCCATGCATGAGAGAGAGAGCGGGGATGACCAGTGCGTGGGGGAGATGCTTGCGAGGGTGGGGAGCCATGCTGAGGATCGGCGGCGTGCAGAGAGTGGGTCTGGTCAAGGCATCTAAAATGGCTGCAGTGCACGACAAAAGTGTGGCATTGGAAAAAAGGCAAGATGGCGCAGACAATGTTTATCAATACGGATTAATTTATAACAATTATTTTTAACAATATATTTACTCGCAGTGACAAAATGGCGGTCAACACTTCCTGATTTCCTTCGAATCGAACGTTAACAGACGTCACGCAGCAAAAAAAAACAAATCCGCTCACGCGCAGCCGCTGGAAGACATGTATCAACATATATGAGCATCCTCAGCCACCCTCAGAAAACATAGGGGGTCAGGATAAGTCTCCCGTACCCCCAGAGGGTGCGGTAGTGAATAGGGTGAAAGGGAGGTGTCGGGCGGGCACAGGGTGTGATTCTCAGGGAAGAGCAGCGCAGATGGGGGGAGGTTTATGGCCCATGCATGAGAGAGAGAGCGGGGGTGACCAGTGCGTGGGGGAGATGCTTGCGAGGGTGGGGAGCCATGCTGAGGATCGCCGGCGTGCAGAGAGTGGGTCTGGTCATTGCATCTAAAATGGCTGCCGTGCACGACAAAAGTGTGGCATTGAAAAAAAGGCAAGATGGCGCAGACAATGTTTATCAATACGGATTAATTTATAACAATTATTTTTAACAATATATTTACTCGCAGTAACAAAATGGCGGTCAACACTTCCTGATTTCCTTCGAATCGAACGTTAACAGACGTCACGCAGCAAAAAAAAAAAAATCCGCTCACGCGCAGCCACTGGAAGACATGTATCAACATATATGAGCATCCTCAGCCACCCTCAGAAAACATAGGGGGTCAGGATACGTCTCCCGTACCCCCTTATACCCATTTTCCACATTGTTTTTCCTCCATCTTGTAATTTAATTAAAACAAAACACAAAATAGTGAATTCCCGTTTCACTACCGGTTCGCGAACCGGGAAGCGCTTCTACAGCGAAAAATCTAATTTTCCTTTTCTGTTCCCAACACGTTTCGAGGCCAACGCCTCTTCTTCATGGGGTGTATCACAGGGAAAATGACTGACTCACCAGTGTTGTCTCTTTGGTTATTTTATTAAGGACACCGCCCACTTTGGGCGTTACACACAAGAGTTGCACAGAAGCATGCTGGTTCACGTAGTCTCTGTGGTGAGTCAAAGGTTCATTGTCTCTGTGAAATTATTAAAATGTTTTAGTCCTTGAGTAGGTTTGGTTGCCAGACTGCAGGCTTCGTTTTGCCATGGGGCTGCATGCTTACACGGAGAGAAAAAGTTCCTTTCCAAGCCTTTCCTTTCAATTACTGGAAATGGTGCTCCTCTGCCACGGCCAAGGTGATGATGATGATGATGATAAAAATTTATAATGCGCATAAACAATAACCCTCAGGTATCAAGACGCCTAACAATGTGATCAGAAGTTGAAACAGACGTCCTTACATATAGGCTTGCCGAAAGAGGCGAGTTTTTAGGGCAGTGCGGAAGTTCTGTAAAGATGGAAGGGATCTCAGGTCCAGAGGAAGATCATTCCACCATTTAGGGGCTAGAGAGGAGAAGGCCCTGCCACCCCATCTAGCTCTTCGTACGCGGGGGGCTGTCAGAAGCAATTTCCCGGAGGAACGCAAGTTCCTTCCAGGGATGTAATGGGAGATGATAGACCCAATTCCCATGTCGCTATTTTTAGCGATGGCTCTGTAGGTCATGCATAAGACTTTAAACCGGATTCGATGTTCTACCGGTAGCCAATGCAGCATTTTCCTGGCCGCAGTGGCCGAGGAGCGTCTGGGAATATCCAGGACAAATCTGGCTATGGCGTTTTGGACTACCTGCAAGCGCTGCAGGTGGCTCCTGTTTAGCCCAGCATACAGCGCATTACAGTAGTCCAAACGGGAACCAATAAGTGCGACGGCTATTTGCTTTCTAGCCTGCAAGGAAAGATATTTCCTGATCCTTCGCAGGGTGTGAATTAAGCCCCAGCAGGTGGAAACGGTTCTACTCACCTGACTGCCCATGTCAAGGGCAGGGTCTATCATCACCCCGAGATTCTTAGCAGATGTTGTGGGGGAAGGGCATATTCCTAGTGAGTCAGGCCACCAATTGGCTGACCAGATGTTTTCTTTCCCCCAAACACCATCACCTCAGTCTTCTCCCCATTCAGTTTAAGAGAGTTCTGAATCATCCAATGACCAACCGCCTCCATACAAGATCTAAACTTGGAGGCGATTAGCACATCTGAATGGGAGAGAGAGATGAGTATTTGGGTGTCATCTGCATAAGAGACTACCTCCATCCCGAAAGATCTTATTAGTCTGGCTAGTGGGGTCACATAGATGTTGAAAAGGGTCGGACTAAGCGCCGACCCTTGGGGGACCCCACACAGCACTGGTCGGGATGGAGATAGGAACTCCCCCAGCTTGACTCTTTGTTCCCTCCCCATAAGGAAAGAGGTCAAAAGATCTAAGGCTGCGTCCCTCACCCCCACCTCCATCAGGCGAGATGTAAGTACTGAGGGGGAGAGGGTATCGAAAGCCGCAGTTAGATCTAGCAGGACCAGGAGGGTGGTCTGGCCCCCATCCACTGTCGTGCGGATCTTATCGAGCACGATGGTGAGGGCTGACTCGGTGCTGTATTCCCTCCTGAATCCATGCTGGGAGGAGTCCAGGCATCCCGAGCTTTCCACAAAAGCAGCGAGATGCTTGTTGAGGTGTGCCTCAAGCATCTTCGCTGGGGCAGGAAGCAGCGAGATAGGCCGGAAGTTTTTTAGGACCTCTGGGTCAAGGGAGGCCTTTTTTAACAGGGGTTTCACTACCGCCTTCTTCCACTCCATAGGTAAAATACCGTCTCTGATGGCTAGATTCATTATTTCTAGCAGCGGTGGTAGGAGGGTCTCCCTACACTGCTTGATGATTTTCAGTGGGCAGGTATCCAGGGGAGAGCCAGACTTGGTCTTATTGAGCAGGATCTCCAGATCTTGCAAGGCCAGCGGGGGAAAAGAGTCCAGGGTGCACAGTGGGGAGATGTCTGTAGTGGTCATGCTCATCTCGACCCCAGCAGTGGGCACACTGATACAGACTCTTTGTTCCTCAAGAGCCAGGTGAATTTCCTGTATTTTGGTGTGGAAAAAGGAGGCAATCTTATCACATAGGTCCTGCGAAGGAATAACAGGATCAGGGGCTTGCAGGTTGACTAAAGAGTCAACAGTTTTAAAGAGCTCCTTCGGCGAGGAAAGCGAGGTAGTCAGGGTTACAAAGTAGTCTTGTTTGGTCTGCACAATCTCAGCTTTATATTTCCTAACAAGGAGTTTATGGGCTTCCTTGTTCTTAAGGTCCCAGCTAGCGTGCCAGAGCCTCTCCTTTCTCCCCACTTCTTGCCTAAGAAGTCTGAGGGAATCAGAGAACCAAGGGGCAGATGGTCTCTTTCTGGCTCGGTGGCGGGACTGTACTGGGGCCAATTTATTCAAGGCCTCAGTAGTGACCTGTTCAAAATGGCCAACTGCGGTCTGTACGCTGTCCAGGCCAGTGATGGAAAGGCTTGCAGCCCAGGGCACGAAGGAATCACTGCTAATATTCCTAAAATTTCTGGCAGTTTCCATTACGTGATTCCCTTTTTTGCAGAAGTCCACCCTATGGTATTCCAAAAGAAAAGGAACCGCCAAATGATCAGACCAAGATAGATACACCGGATCCTTGATCGTCAGACGAGAGTCATTGGAGAAGATACCATCCAGTGTGTGGCCTGCACGATGGGTGGCTCCGCTAACACGTTGCGTGAGTCCACATGATTCCAGAGCCTCAGTGAGACATGATGTATCAGATAGATCATGCCGTTCTAAATGATAGTTGAAATCACCCAGGATAGAAAAATGTTCTCGCCCGAAGTAGGGTTCCAGGGACTGGAGGAGGTTGTGCGTAAAATGAGTTCTCGAGCCTGGTGGCCGATATACTAAAATTCCATTAAAAAAGGGACATTGCGCTTCCTTTATTGTAAAGTAAAGTGCTTGAAAGCTGTCCGGGAAGTCGGGTATAGGTACCATATGGCATTGCAGGTGGTCTTTATGAAGGATCGCTATCCCGCCTCCCACTCGACCCTGTCTATCAAGTCTGACCAGACAGTACCCTTCAGGGACCGCCTCGATTAGATCAGGGTCAGAAGAATCCATGGCCCATGTTTCCGTAACAAACACTATGGTAGGCGTTCTGTCTAAGACCATCTCTTTAAACATTATCTTGTTCATGACAAGGGAGCGGGCATTAATCAAAATGCCTTCTACTCCAACTATCTTAGGGCTGGAAATGGCGGAATGGTCAGAGAAAAGATGGTTACGGGCGGAATTGGGGGGCCTACGCGTGGAATGACAGCCACATCGTAGGAGAAGAAGAAGATCATTCGGCTCGTAGGAATGCGAGCATCGCAGTCGGCGAGGTTTCAGACCCAGCATTTGCTGGTGGGAGTAGCTGTAGATGGAGGAAAGAGTATCGCCGGAGTCCGGAGTCCAGCCATCCAGCGCCTCCTCGGCGCGGACGGGCCGAGGAGGCTGCCGTGTGTTTAACATTTCCTCTTGTGTGACCTCTGTAAAGCTCAGGGCATTCGAGAGGAAACATATATATATATATATATATATATATATATATATATATATATATATATATATATATATATATATATATATATATATATATATATATATAAACATTTTTTTTTTAATTTTTTTTTTAAAAAAAAGACTGCACACTTTATCACAATGGCAACAATGGGAGAACTCACAGGTGAGAGGGAGGCAGCTGCTAATGTTATGTTTATGTCGGCAAGAGACAAACCAGCAAACACAAATAGTACTGCCCTGCCAACAAATGAAACCACCAACCTGAAGAGCCTTTTTCAAAAACTAGAAAGGCTACAAGAACGGGAAGTAAGGAAGTGGTGGGAGGCCACCTCCTTGGAAAGATATATAGACTGCAACAGAGTTCCCCGAGGTCTACGCATTTATACAATCCCTTCTTATGAGAACCCGGACCCGGCCCTTTTAAAGGACTGGGCAGAATACACGGCAGAGTCATCTAAGGGAATGGTCAGGTTGCTCATTAAATATGCTTGGAGCGACCGTGATAAATGCATGAAAGATATAGCAGACCTGGAAGTGGAAATTGCGAAAGATAAGGACACTAAAGCCTGTGAGGAACTGTGAACAGCGATGGCAAAGAGACTCAAGGAATATGAGATGGGAATACGCAAAAGGAAACAGACTAAATTCCAGAGGGATGAGCAAGACTACCTGTCAGGCAGGATTCTGACGTTCGCACGGAAATTTGATGCCACACGCAAGAGACTAGCCCAAAGTACCTCACAAGCAACAGCCATAGATATAGAGGAATCGGAAGTTGAAACATCAGACGGGGAACAAAATGCAGCCCCGGCGGCGAAGGAAAAGGAGACAGTGAAACCTTTTTTCGACGAGTACCAGGTAATGAAAGAAACCCGCCAAAGACCACAACTAAGGAACCATCCACCCCAGCAAAATCATAGAGGAGGACGAGGCGGGGGAGGAGGCACAAGGGGAGGTTCTCAGGGTACCACCACCCCGATGGTCACACGGAGTGCCTCCAATCGAAGGAGAAAGTGAATACCAAGGAAGATAACAACGTCATTAATCTGTCGAAAAGGATTTTGACGGTTGATGAGACCAATGTACTCAAAAAAGGTTTAAGTTTCAGTCCAACAAGCGAATTTAATTTAGTGGACGCCAAAATAGACTTGTTCAGATACATAAGGAAATTAAAGTTAAAAAAAATCTTACAGAACCCTGAAAGAGCGAAGGAAGCAAAGAGTTCAGACATGTCAGAAACAACGACAATAGATGATGTAAATGAAGACAACCTCCTGGAGGTTTTGTTGACCTCAACACAAAAACTACAAAACCAAGAACAGGAAACATTGATACAGAACAAACTTTGCACTGAACAAGCTATAGATCCGAGCAACTTAAAAAACAAATCAAGAAAACTGCCAAACACACCACATGATGCAATTGATGTGTTCAATGATGCGATAACGGCAGATCTGGAGAAAATGGCAAATAAGAAAATGGATATTAAATCATCTAATATCACAAGGAAGGAATGGGCAGTAATAAAATCCTTACGAAATGACAAGACAATTGAGATCAAGCCCTCAGATAAGGGTGGTAACATTGTTATTTTTAGTAAGGAAAATTACGAACAGGAGGCACATAGACAGTTAAGAGACAAGGAATGCTATGTCACGGTGAAAAGAGAGGAATATGTTAAAAGCACCATTGTATACGAGACACTTTTAAACCAATGGAAAGATGAGGGTATGATTAGCCCTGAAGAATTCTCTTTCTTACATTGTGATTCCCCTATGCTGCCCACGTTTTACCATCTGCCAAAAATCCACAAAAATGCCAGGAGACCACCAGGGAGGCCGATTGTTTCGGCAATTGGCAGCCTGTTAGAAAACACTTCACGCTTCATTGACACTTATCTAGCACCAATCGTGAAGGACTTGCCCTCTTATGTAAGAGACACGCAAGACTTCCTGCGCATTATGGACAATGTCTCTTGGGAAAAGGATATGTTGTTAATAACACTTGATGTTGTTAATTTGTACACATGCATAGATCACGAGAAAGGATTAGGGGCCACCAAGTGGTTCTTGGAGAAAAAACAAGCCAAATACAGGGAACATAGTGACATGCTACGGTGTATGATGAGATTTTGTCTTTTTAATAACTTTTTCTTTTTTGCAGGCCAACTGTATAAACAGATTAGGGGCACTTCAATGGGCTCGTGCTTCTCTCAACAACGAAAAGTGGAATGAGAGAATATTGATGTGGACCAGATACATTGATGATCTGTTTATTGTCTGGCGGGGAGACAGGACCTCGGCTGAGGAGTATGTCTCAACACTGAACAATAATGACCTGAATCTACAATTCACCTGCACAATCAGTGAAAAAAGCGTATGTTACCTAGACCTAGAGGTGTTTGTGGAAAATGATCATCTCCACACCAGACTCTATAGGAAGCCAACGGCAGGAAATGCCGTTTTGCATGCGGCTAGTCACCATCCCAGGAGTCTGGTTAGGAACATACCCTATGGTGAATACCTATGACTCAAAAGAAACTGCTCAGGGGAAACTGATTTTAAAGATGCCCAGAAAGAAGCCCGTAATAGATTCCAGGCGAGGGGTTATTCTAGTAACATCTTACAACAGGCAACCTCAAAAGCAGATACCATTGATAGGAGTGACCTCCTGGTGATAAAAGAGTCGAAAAAAGATAATGATCAGGTCAGAATGATAACTACATTTAACAGTAAATCTAGGGAACTGGTCCAGGCCTTTAAGAAAAACTGGCATATATTGAAAACTGACAACGTTTTGAAAAAACATTTCCCTGATAGACCTATGGTAACCTATAGGAGATGCCAGTCACTCTCGGACCATCTGATCCACAGCCATTACTCCCCTGAAAAAGTGAACCCGACCACCAACAAGATCAAAGGCTTTTTTCCATGCCTACGCTGTAAAGCTTGTAAGCACAGTAAAAAAAACAAGGAATATCCAGGAAGAACAGGTGAGGACAAACCAAACAAAACGATTACTAAACATCTTAATTGTAATTCAGAATATACAGTATACTGTTTGGTCTGCCCGTGTAAAAAACGATATATAGGTAGTACCATCAAACCTACCAAAATGAGAATCCTGGAACACATGAGGGCTATCGTGAACAATGATAAGACCTATCCGATAGCCCGTCATTTTGCTGAACACCACCACAGCAACAGGGATTTACTCATTTATTACTGCATAGATCAGATTCCAAAATCAGAACGGGGGGGGAATAGGGAGAAAGCCCTCCGCATTATGGAGTCTAGATATATTATGGACCTCAAAACCATGACACCGTGGGGTCTCAATAATGACGCAGAAATGTGGGTACACCTTTAAAATATCCTGTTCTGAGCACTGATAATAATACTCTGTCAGGTAGCTATAACATAATCCTGGAAGAAATTAGAACAACAAAAAACTGATGCCTTGTATATACTCTTGTTCGCTCCCTATGAATGCCTTGTAAATATAAATACATATACTTGTAAATAGAGGTACCATACTTTTTCTGGTTACCAGCCCATACAGGGCTCCAAAAGAAGAACCGCAAATGAATTGTTCTGGCACTGTGTAGATAAAACTTGTAAATATGTGTATAGAACTTATAGGGCTCTATAATGTAATATACTGCATGTACAGAAACAATCTGCACAGACGTTTGAGATACAAAATCGGGGATACACCCCCACACAACTAATGAGAGAGTAACCCAAACAGATTGAAATGTAAATATATGGTATTCAGCATGAAATATGAAAAAAGTGTGCACGTTATGGTAATAATATTTGTTGTTGTCAAACACTTATATTTTTGGACTTAGCACTTTATCTTTAGCCATTTTAGAACAGTTTGAAATGCCTTGTATTAACATACTACAAGATGGCCGCCACGAAAAGAGTAATGAACCATCATCTATTTTGATGATATGAAGGAGGGCTGATAGTTTAAAATGGCGAGAACGTTTGTACAATACTGACACTGACGAAGCCTGTGAGCGAAACGCGTCTGTCGGGGGTGAAGGGGGTTTGGAAATAAATCTATTTTTGTGATCACTACATCGGAGTGCTTGCCGTTTTTCTGGACGCAATTGTTTGGGAGTGCGTTGCGATATATATATATATATATATATATATATATATATATATTACCTACTGGCGGTCGCCAGTAGGTAGTTATAGTTAGGATTTTTTTCAATGTTAAATCTCAAAATTCTATTTGGAATAACTTTGGCACCGGTTGACGAATCTGCCTGAAAATTTCCTGAAAATGGCCTCGTCGAGCTCCGGTCCTTCCTTGAAAGTTTGGGGGGGATTCGTCAAGCGGGGGCCGAGATAAAAGGGGGGTCCCAAAACGCGTTTTCCCCATGTTAATTTCCATAGGGCGGTCGATTTCACTTTTAGCCCGAACGGCTGAATGGATTTACACCAAACTTGGCAAAATTGTAGGGACTGGTAGCCGATGTGCCTTTGCTATGTCTCAAGATATGTGCTCCAGTGGATTTTGAGTAATTTAGGTTCAAAAAAATATATATATCTATAGCAGCGCACCGGTGCGCGCACCGGAGAGCGCTCCAGGCGCGCCACGCGAGGTGCGCATGGAAAGCTGATTGGCTCTCGGGTGTCTGTAAACATTCGAAACAGTCCAGAGCGGCCGCCATCTTGTGTCTCGGTAAAATCGAGACATAAGAGGTGGCTAAAACAAAGTGGGAACTGACCATAAGGCGTCAGGGATAGACCCCTTTGACCCCCTAGGTTTGATGTGGGGGCTATAAAAGGGCCCGCGGGGCATTTAAAATATTTTATTTTTTTTTCGTTTTGCGCGGGGGAAGCGCACGGTGCGCGCACCGGGGAGCGGCCCTGGGAGCGCACTATGATGAAAAAAGGTGACAGAGTGTTTAAAAAATGAAGTTTTGATTTAGAAATTGGAGGTAGTTCTAAAAAGAACTTTTTTTTTTCTTCTTTTTGTTGTTTTATATTTTTTTTGTGTTTTTTGAACTTTTTGAACTTTTTTTGGCTTTTCAAAACAGTTTTATATATTTTTTTGTATTTTTTTGGGGGGAGAAACAAAAAAAGGGAATTGAAACTGGCTCAACTGGAGCAAAAAAACAAAAAACCCAAAAAATTACTTCTTTTTGGGGCACTTGTGATTATCACCTGCAAGAACGATGAGTTTCACACTTTGTTCCCCATAGGAGATAAGCTTGCCACAAGCAGTGCAAGTAATTTTAAAATCAGCAAATCTCGGCTGAATGCAAGGCATCACCTCGGATGTTTCTGGTTCCGAGGAAGTGGGTTGGTTTCTTTGGGAGGGGGTCCTTGATGAATGGGGGAGGTTACTGGCCAGTTCCCGGAACTCTGCACGAGAGTAGTTGTTTGGATGCTTTCTTGTCATGTGCCGAATCATGGCATAGTTACCAAAAGAATATTTCTTATTTGGGTTGCCCCGTGAAAGTTCATCATTGCAGATGAGGCAAGTGACTTTGGGCGCATTCACCTTTTTTTCCCCTCTGGAATTGAAAAAAACTGCCAAATGAAGTGTGGTTTGGGTTTATAAGGTGTGTTTTCTTCAGGCAGCCATCTTCTTCTCCCCTCCTCCTCTTCCTCTTCCTCTTCCTCCTCCTGTTCTTGACCACCAATATAATTTGGAGCTGGTCCTCTTGGTGGTTGTGGTGGTGGTGGTGGGGCAGATGCACCAGCTGATGCTACTAATGAAGCCATTATTTAGAGCAAAAAAGTAGACAGAGCAACAAACAGGTCTTCCTCAGTCAAAGGACAAAGTCAGAATAAGGAAAAAAGGTGGGGTCTTTCATCATTTAGAAAAAAAAACTGTCCTGAACCAATGAGAAGTGTTATTTTCAGGTCACAAGACCAGGGGCTTCATCATTATGAAACTAAAACTGTTATGAACCAATGAAAAGTGTTATTTTCTGCTCACATGACCCGACGCGCTTACGCTACGCGCCCGGGGCGCGCCCGGGGGCGCGCCCCGGGTCGCGCAGCGTAAGCGCGTCGGAAGTTTACGTTGTGCGATCGTATTCGCTCGAGTACTTCCGGGTGCGCTTACGCCGTGCGTATCACGCGGTCGCGGCTACGCGATACGTCACGATCATGTTTTCGTTTGCGATATTGGCGCTCACGGGGCGCTCCCCGGAGCGCGCCCCGGGGCGCTTTGTAAAAATACGCTTTTCGGGGCGCTCCCCGGGGCGCGCTCCGGGAGCGCTCCCCAAAATAATTAAAAAAAAAAAAATTGGGATAATTGTAGGGACAGGTAGCCCTATTCTGAAGTGGTTTGTAAAAAACATTAACTTTAGAAAAATATGTATTGTGCTACATTGGGCTTAATATATGTTAGAGCCAAAATGTAGCCCAAATGTAGCCCAAAGTAGCCCAATGTAGCCCAAAGATGGCCACCAGAGATCAAAAATTGAAAATGTAGCCCAAAATTCAACTAGATGTAGCCCAACTGTAGCCCAATGAGAGAATGTACCAGAGTGTTAAAAAGAACAACTAGAGTGCAAACAGTCTTATTTATAAAGTGAAACTTATAGTTAGGAATTAGCATTAAAAAAACCTTTGAAATTCACTGAAAAAACCATAGGTTTCACACCAGTTATAGTTAGGAATTAGCATTTAAAAAACCTATTAAATTCACTGAAAAAACCATAGGTTTCACACCAGTTATAGTTAGCTGGAAATTTTACTGATATAAAACCATTGAAATTCCCACGTTATAGTTAGTCGGACTCACTATAACTTGCGCGTGCAATGCACTGCTGATGACATCACATATTACATCACTCATGACATGGTCAGTGACATCACTCATGACACCATCCTTGTGACATATTGACAGACCTCCTTTCACTATAATGTAACCCTTGAGACACATATTCAAAAATAGAAACTGAAATTTAAATAAAAAAAGGAGATACCTATATCAGTTACAACAAGCAATTCAGTAATTCCACTATCTATATACACATTCACTCATTCACCAACAGTTCTATATAGTCACTCATACATATACTCACTCATCATATGAAGTGATACACCTATACATCCTGTTACACACCGACATTCATCCAAAAGTTACTCACACATATATTCACACGTGCAAATAAACTATTGAACAACGATTTATTTGAATATAGAGTTATACACACACTTCCACCTTACTTCTATTGAAAATTACACATATTTATTCTCTTAAACAATCACTTATAGAAACACATACTTATTTAAACAGGAAATCTTACAATCTCTTACTCTCACATATACTCACTTATATACATCAATATTCATATATACTAGATTAAAACATATGTAGTTACTGATAAAGACACTAGTGAGACAGTCATTCACTCACTAACAAACACATATAGACACTCATCCACCCATACAGTCCTGTACATATGCTGTCTTCAAAACACATACAAACAAAGAGTCAGTCACTCATGCATCTATGTGCTAAGTAATACCTTCACCAAACTATATAGACACTCATACTGATACTAATAAAAATATCAAATAACCCATATACATACGCATGTAGCTACTTACCAACACATGTAGCCACTTATACACAAAGTGAAACACTAATAAATGTATTTAAATATTTAAACATAACTCACTAATATTTATTTTTCAGAAAGACACATATTCACTGGATGGTGTCATCAGTGATGTCATGAGTGATGTCACTGACCATGTCATGAGTGATGTAATATGTGATGTCATCAGCAGTGCATTGCACGCGCAAGTTATAGTGAGTCCGACTAACTATAACGTGGGAATTTCAATGGTTTTATATCAGTAAAATTTCCAGCTAACTATAACTGGTGTGAAACCTATGGTTTTTTCAGTGAATATATATATATATATATTCACTGAAAAAAACATAGGTTATAGACCATATATAGTTAGGAATTAGCATTTACAAAACCTTATTTTACTCACACAAAACCATTGAAATTCGCATATATAGTTAGTTGCACTAACTATATATTGCGCACCAGCAATCCACTGCTAATGATGTCACATATTACATCATCCATGACATGGTCAGTGACATCACTGATGACATCACTGATGACATCACTGATTCAGTGAATATATACACATATCTATACTACTATTATAAAGAGAGAACACAAGCCTTTGAGCCAGGTAAACTCGAAAAGTACACCACCAATCAAAACACCCAAGACATCGTTGAAAACCTCAGGGCAAGCAGAAGGACATAGGCTATTAAAAATAAAAAATATACGTTGTTTAAAAAATTTCGAAATAAAAATAAAGTAGTCCCTTGCAAGTAGCGCCGGCCGCGACGTCTGCGTGATGACATCATTTGCCTTTGCGCTCTCTGGCAACACTTCCGGAAATGGCGCCGAAGATCGCGACCTGCTGGGAGGACTGCCACGGCCCTGCTTGCTGCTGTGCGAAGTGGCGGCCTGTGCGGGCGGGGCACCTAGAGAGTGGCAGCCTGTGCGGGCGGGGTGCCTGGAGCAGGACCGGCGGCTGAGGTAAGGATCTCCAGGACACGGCCGGGAGGGGGCCGGGGCGGGAGGGGGCCGGGGGCAGAAGTGCACGTAGGCCTCAAATGCTGCCCCCAGCCCCTTTCTGCCCCAGGCAACGCTGGGGCGGGCTGCTAGTATATATATATATATATATATAAATATGTATGTATATATATATATATATATATATATATATATATATATATATATATATATATATATATATATATATATATATATATATATATCATTTCTATGGCAAAATGAAACCCCTCATTTTGTTCCTTTTCGAATTAAATGTATTAAGGGTTACCATTTTATACCAATCAAAATGACTTCAGGTGTGCCATACTTTTGTCATAAGTAAGACTGTTAGCGTTCTAGTTGTTCTTTAGAACACTCTGGGACATTCTGTCATTGGGCTATAGTTGGGCTACATCTGGCTGATATTTGGGCTACATTTGTTTTTTTGTCTCTGGTGGCCATCTTTGGGCTACATTGGGCTACATTTGGGCTCTAACATATATATAACCCAATGTAGCCCAATATATATTTTTCAAAGTTAATTTTCGGAAAAACCACTGGAGCATATATCTTGAGACATAGCAAAGGCACATCGGGGTACCAGTCCCTACAATTTTGCCAAGTTTGGTGGAAATCCATTCAGCCGTTCGGGCTAAAAGTGAGTCCAACCGCCCTATGGAAAACTCAATGTTAAAAACACGTTTTAGGACCCCGCTCAGAAACAGAATGTGCCATTTTCCTGAAAATTTCAGCCAATTCCGTCCATCAACGCCAAAGTTATTCAACATAGAATTTTCAGAAATCCCTATTCAAAAAATCCTAACTATACATACCTACTGGCGACCGCCAGTAGGTAATATATATATACATATATATATATATATATATATATATATATATATATATATATATATATATATATATATATATATATATATATATATATATATATATATATGTTTCCTCTCGAATGCCCTGAGCTTTACAGAGGTCACACAAGAGGAAATGTTAAACACACGGCAGCCTCCTCGGCCCGTCCGCGCCGAGGAGGCGCTGGATGGCTGGACTCCGGACTCCGGCGATACTCTTTCCTCCATCTACAGCTACTCCCACCAGCAAATGCTGGGTCTGAAACCTCGCCGACTGCGATGCTCGCATTCCTACGAGCCGAATGATCTTCTTCTTCTCCTACGATGTGGCTGTCATTCCACGCGTAGGCCCCCCAATTCCGCCCGTAACCATCTTTTCTCTGACCATTCCGCCATTTCCAGCCCTAAGATAGTTGGAGTAGAAGGCATTTTGATTAATGCCCGCTCCCTTGTCATGAACAAGATAATGTTTAAAGAGATGGTCTTAGACAGAACGCCTACCATAGTGTTTGTTACGGAAACATGGGCCATGGATTCTTCTGACCCTGATCTAATCGAGGCGGTCCCTGAAGGGTACTGTCTGGTCAGACTTGATAGACAGGGTCGAGTGGGAGGCGGGATAGCGATCCTTCATAAAGACCACCTGCAATGCCATATGGTACCTATACCCGACTTCCCGGACAGCTTTCAAGCACTTTACTTTACAATAAAGGAAGCGCAATGTCCCTTTTTTAATGGAATTTTAGTATATCGGCCACCAGGCTCGAGAACTCATTTTACGCACAACCTCCTCCAGTCCCTGGAACCCTACTACAACTCCCGGCGTGCTGCTCACTGAAGAGCACACACCTGAAGGATAAATGAAGGATAAATAAAGGTTGCAGTTCCTTTCCGGTCTTCCACAGCAGCACACCCTCTGAGGAAAGAGAAGGTTTTCTCTGAAACGCGTAAGGGATTGGAAAAGAATCAGGTTGCGGTGCCACTTCTATGAATAAACTACCTTGTGGAAATTCCAGCGTGGAGTAGCGTCTTTAAGCCCAGGAGCCCTTGAATAATATTTGTACGCGGCGACTCCGGCCGCGGAAGATGCACCGCCATGAACACCGGACAGAGGTCTGCAAGGCTGTAAACTGAAAAACAGCCTTGACACAGCACGCAGGAACATTGTATTGTGAAGTGGACCAATATATCTGGAGCCCACTGAAGGGCGGTGAAAAGAATGCAAAATCGGCAGCCAAAAGAACATTTGGAAAACAGAGGAAACCCACTGAGGGGCAAGAATTTGAACTACAACTCCCGGCGTGCTGCTCACTGAAGAGCACACACCTGAAGGATAAATGAAGGATAAATAAAGGTTGCAGTTCCTTTCCGGTCTTCCACAGCTGCACACCCTCTGAGGAAAGAGAAGGTTTTCTCTGAAACGCGTAAGGGATTGGAAAAGAATCAGGTTGCGGTGCCACTTCTATGAATAAACTACCTTGTGGAAATTCCAGCGTGGAGTAGCGTCTTTAAGCCCAGGAGCCCTTGAATAATATATATATATATATATATATATATATATATATATATATATATATATATAACATGTTTTCGGCTCTCCCCTCTTCCCAGCCGGCGAAGAGAGACTCACGAACTCCAATATGTTGTGGTAGATTCAGGTCTTTATTATTTAAGCTTTATGACGCATTTCGGACAACAGAGTGTCCTTGTTCAAATGCAGAAATGCAGTCCGCCTACTGTTTTTATACTTTTGTTTTTTACTATCCCCGTGTCATGTGATCAAAGTAGACATGAAAAGCATACTGCATTGCTTGATTCCTCATAGTCTGTTTTTACAATCAACGTGCTCTGTTGATGATGCATATTTGCTTTGCGTCTGACTTTTATTAATCTGGCATATCCAACATTTTTGACTCATTTTATAAAGTGCATATGCATGTTGATAACTGCATAAATGCAATGATGTCTTGGAATGTGTATCTATGCGGTTCAATATTACAATTCAGCATTATCATGTTACACATAGTAAATAAATATTCACATATATAATTAAATATTGTCATTAATTTCATGATAATATATATATAAATAAATATATATATATATATATATATATATATATATATATATATATATATATATATATATATATATATATATATATATATATATAATGTGTATAAAACCTGTTTAACATTTTGACATATCTACAATTAAAAGAGAATTGGATATAAATTTCACTTTAGTCGTCTGTGCAAAATTTGCATTTTGTAAACATGGTGGAGCACAGATAGTTTGTGCATACAGTGCTGATTAAAGTGCAAAGAAAATCGTTGGTGTTTCCACTTAAAAGTGCAGATGCTATAGTATTGTGTTAGTGTATGAATAAAGTTCATAAAATATATGGTGAGTTTAAAAACAAAAACAGGGGGTTGCAGCTGAGGATCTGAAAGTGCATATATCTTCTTTATATAGGGTACATTACAGAAAAATAAGTTTGTAAGTCCTCTGTATTGTTCAGCCCTCTGGGTTGTCTACTGTCTAGCTGTAAGATGTGAGTCCAGCTAGTCACCTGAAATCCAGGTCCATCTGCAGGGGCGATGACTGTTCCTCAACCCCCCTGAACACTTTTCAGCGCTGCTGAGAAACACAGGAGTCCTGACAGGTGTCCAAAGAGGGAAAGAGATTTGGGATGAGAAACAAAGAAGAAAGAGAGACTGCTACGCTTCACCGTCTGGGTCAGCCAGTATTCGGAATCCGATATGGCAACAGCAATCTTGACTATACCTAAAAATATATAAAGTGCATATTACTTATACAGACCCTAACTCCTATTCTAATACAAATATCTTGCACTACATTGTCCTAATTACCTTTCTTTATCTTAGGACGTTTTCAATATTCATAAAAGATGTTCTCTCAATAAGCACAATGATTTTAAAACAAGATTCTCTGAAATACAAAACATTTATATGTATTAGACCTTGTATTCTTCATCCTGATTTACACTCAGTATACTGTACATGCTGTAGATCTCACCTGATTATGTGCTCGTAGTAACGCATAAACTATGCGCCTGCATAAAGTATGCGCCTGGATATGTCCTCAGAAGATTCAGGTCAAATTACTATCAACAGCCTGTCAGCTGCTTACAAATAGTCACTGAATATAAGGATCAATTGTGCTTTAAATGCAGCCAGAAAAGCATGAATCAATTTTCAAGCATAATGTGCAGAAAAAGCAAAAGTTAAATTGTAGTCGCTTTTAAAATGCAGCCAGAAAACACTGATGCCAAAAATCCAAAGTTATTGTCAAATAGTAAAGAACTAACATTGCAGTCACACACACTGCTGATCTGAAATGTCAAGATTATGCCTCAACATTAAGGGTTAACACTCTAAATATTCCATATGAAGGGTTAACACTCTTAATACACAAGCGTGCACATACAGACTAAGTGATAACCAGTTTTTTAACACTTAGCTCTTACACATGATTTCCTTGAATCCTTGGAATGTCCTTGTTGTCTTGAGCCGGCTCAAAGACATAGAGGAAATTCTTGCAGATAGCTCCAGTTACTGAAGATGAGGCTCTGGTGAGTTCCTTTCAGGCAGTGATGACAAAAGGCCTGGGGAATTTCCTCCACGAGTCAGGAAGCAAAAAGCCAAGCAATGCTTGACAGATGGGTGTGGCTACATATAGCTAATTCCTGGGTGTGCCTGAGGTGTTGGTTATTCAAAAAGGGATGTCAGGGGGAGAAAGTCTATATAGGGCAGCCCCCCACTCAGCGAATATGAAACAAAAAGCCCTATTCAGCCTGCATGATATAATTCTCAAACTCTGTAACTGATGGGGCCACACATCATATTGGCTCACCAGGAAGAATTTCAATGCATATAGTACTGTGTTACAGGTCCGGACATGCCTTAGAATATGAACATCAATGTGCACAGACTCACCCACATAGAAAAAATATGTGAGAAGGCCAGGAAAGTACCTCACGGACGTAACACCCGAGGGGGTTCCCGGTTTGTTAATCACCGGTATACCCACTTCTCATCATCGGTTACTTTCCTGGCTAGGAGGGTGAAACAAGTGCAGAGGAGATATGCACCAGAAAGAATAGAGAAGAAAACAGACAAGGAGTGTACAAATACACTTCCTAGTGGGACAGACAAAAGTGTTTAAAGTAAAAGTACCCACACCCAACAATCAACAAATATAAAATGTGAAGTTTGGCTGGCTGAGTCGATTTTATTCTGGTGCTGCCAAACTCCACGTTTAAAAATGGTTCAATTAATACCATAAATTTTTATGACTGGACCGACATGTTTCATTGCCTTGTCATTGGCAACTTCGTCAGGGCAAATAGTTGGGTCTCTATTCGCAATCCTCCATCTTTCATATGAGGACCTGTACACATACATATTTGAAAAACACAAACAAACCACAGCAGTGGTCATTTGGTGAGTCAAAACAGGAGGCTACAGCACACAACACCACCCCATTGCCGGTGGCTGCATAGCACTATCATTACCTTATGCTCGAATATGGTGGTCGTACAATCGAGCATCAATAGACGGCGTGTCAGAGATCACGAATCCGTCTTGGAAACTCCAGGATTTGAGTTAGCTGTGCAAAAACATATAACGATGCCATTGCTAAATTGTGGTGTATTTGAGTGGAATTAAAAATTGTCCGGATATGTAAGCATGAATTTGCGGATTTTTTATTTTTTTTGTGTTTGCAAGGGTTTCTGCCAGTTCGCGAGGGTTTTGTACCAGTTCGCAATTGCGAACTTACTTGCCGGATCACAACGGTCGCGACTATGTTGTTTCTACGTCTGGTTCATCATCACAGGTTCCCAGCACCCTCTGGTTCATCATCACTGTAGATTATGGGGGGGAAAAGCAAGCACACCTGCCCTGCTTCAACTGACATGAATTAATTTGGGGTTGATTTATTAATGTGTCACTGTTTTAAAATTCCAGTTTGGCACCTGCTTCCGTATCTGTAATTTGCTTTCTGTTGCAGTGCAATTTTTTTTTCCAGGACCTTTGTGGCCTACTTGTAGCTATTCTATGAGCCTGCTGTGAGGGTCAGAGCAGGGTCATACAATTGTTGCAACTAGCAACTGAACTCTGGAGGGGCCCCAGTCAGGAAGCACTACAGGGAATGGTTACAAAAGATGAGTTTGAACTTTTGCACCTGCTGAGTGCTTTCAGTTTTGCAAAACTCCTTTTTCTGCAATTTCGCGTGATTCGCGGGGCGCGAACGTGCGCGAGATCGAATTCGGAAGCCGCGAATTCGTGCGAATATGCAATTTGTTTTTTTGCGGCGTGTTAGTTCGCAAGGTTTTGTGCGTTTTAGGGAGCCGCTTGTAGCGCAACGGCGCAAAGTTACCATCACGGACGTTCACGGGCGCGGCCATATTGTTTGCATGACGTATTTCCGTTTCCGGGCGCGATGTGTAATCTCGCAAAGTGTGCGGCTCGCTAGTACAATTTCGTGTGTGTTCGCGAGGAAAGTCTTGCGCGAACTTACCCACGCGGTCGTGAACGGGCGCGGCCATCTTGTTTCTCATTCATTGCTATGGTTCTGGGCATGCTTTTTCTATCCTCTCTGAATCTCTGCCACCCTTTGCTTGTTTGAAGTTTTTTTTGATCTATTTTACTTATTATCTTTCCCTCTATTTTTCTAGCTCTATATTTTTGTATTTTCTGCTTCTTTTGGTTAATTTTAAACTACTTTTTTAAACTCTTTTCTTTTCTTCTTCCCTATTCTATTTTCTTTATTATTTAGCTTCCTTTCTGCCCAGACCATGGTAAAGGGAGCCGGGAAGCATCCGGAGAAGGGGAAGGGTCCCGCACCCCGTGCCCGGCTCCCGTGCGGGCGTTTGAGGGGGGAGCAGGTTGCACCCCGGGAGATCTTCAGCCCGGAGGAGGTGGCCGCACTAGTTTATTATGTTCAGCACCGCCTCCCCCGGACCATCATGGCAGGCGGCAAGATCGCTCGTGGGTACGGGATCCAGGAGCGCCGGAAGCGGTGGGAGCGATCTGCTCGGCCATGAGATCCCCGGGCTTGGTGAGTAGTAGTAGTTATTTCTTTGCTACTCTGTTTTCTCCTGCTCTGTGTGTTATTATATTGCAAATTTTTGTTTTTTACCAAGAGCATTAATGCTGCTGATTACATTGTAAGTAAATTATATTTCAAAATGTTGTGCAGCAATGCTCTGGGGTGCCCTATCTCCCCAATGCTGCGTCAAGCCGTACGTCTGCTTCAAGCAGGCGCAGGGTTTGAGTCACGCATCATTGTCCTCAAAGTGACTGATTGAAATCTTGTAGATTTCCCTCAGCCACTTTTAGGATGCGTTCCTGCCCAGGAACGCCCTCCCTTGCGCTGGAACGCCCCCTGATGGCGCAGGGCTTTACAACGTGATGCATCTCCCTTATGCGTCACGTTGTTAATATACGCCGCACCATGGCGCCTCTTTTGTTCTGCAGCTGCGTCACAAAAGTCACGCAACAATGGAGCACAAGAGTCGCAAGGGGCTTCTAAATCAGCCCCTACAGACTCAAGTCCAGTCCTTCCTTTGTACACATGTCGATAAGAAGAAATAGTGGTGGTGGATTGATAGTTTGAGTATTTTAATGACTGGTTAATGTAGTAGGAAACTTTTTAGTGTTGTCGCTGATCTGAAATCACGATGGACTTTGTCTGTCACTTCGCGCGCTGCGGACTGCTGCCTGCCAGTCCTAGGCGAACCTTTTTTGTATTTTGTTTAGTGAGTTACATAAGAACTTTCAAAGTCGACGGTCCGCAAATCAAGCAATACTAATAACGTAGTAGACCACATGCGATCGGTCAATATATCCCGTGGAATTGTTGTCTATTTGCTATTTCGACAAAATATTTTGTTATTGTTCTTTTGAAATGTTTGATTTGGTTGACAAATATCATCCATGTTTTCTGGTCTTTCTTTCTTTCATGTTGTACATCAGCTCCCCCCAGGGGCAAGAGGACACAGGAGGAGGAGGCTGCTGTTCGCCAGGATACAGGCCAGGATCGGGCAGGCGAGGGCTCCTTTGCTGGCCCGGTAAGTTTTAATTTTAATATAGAGTACCTATTATTTCCTAGCGTTCCTCATTCAATTTTTTCTAAATCGTTTTTGATCTTCTTGTAGACTGTATCTAAATTCTTATCCTGCGTCGACTATGACTCCCTGTGGTATTACTAGATTATTCTTATTAGTCTGTCTGTGTAGCTAACTAAGATTGCACATTTGGCAATTCCATTGGACTCCCATT
Organism: Lissotriton vulgaris; assembly: GCF_964263255.1. Lineage (NCBI taxonomy): Eukaryota > Metazoa > Chordata > Amphibia > Caudata > Salamandridae > Lissotriton > Lissotriton vulgaris. The sequence goes on along the minus strand of NC_141693.1, from coordinate 1,217,582,631 downwards.
CTAGTCAGCAATAGCTCTATGCACTGAGTGCAGTCCTCTGGGATTGTCCATAATGTCTTGTCAAGCCTTCTAAATGTTTATGCTTTGACAATTGCCAACAATAAAAAGGTGAATGACCATCAAGAAAGAATAGGATACTACTTTACTTTTGGTTTGGATAGGAGGACAATCCATTCTACTAGGACAAATCTGCACAAACAGAACTATGGACACTAAATAATGCATTGCTTAGCTTATCAATTATAATAGCCGCTGTTAGACTTTCCACATACCTCAGTGATAACAGACTTTGTAGTTGAACCCCCAATCTCCTTACTGACTAGATAGTGTGGCAGAGTCATTTAGCTCCCAAAGTCACTGATGATTGATCCCCAATGATGATTATCCAATGCAGGACAAGAGTACGGAGTCAGAGTCAAGAAGTGTCAGAGGCACAGACTCATGCTTGCAAAAATTGCAAAACCTTTAGCTCAGCCACTCTAGTCTGGAGGACCAAAAACCACAGAGTCTATTTAAGTTTAAAAGCTTTATTAAAAGTAATCACATTTATTAAAATAAAGTTTGTCATAAAACTAAACGCTTAACTGAAAATGGAAAAGTGCTTAGTGATGACGATTAATTGAACACATTTCTTGTGGTCGAGCCGAGCTCTCACCTGGTTTGAACTTGATCTTGCTCGTGTTCTTAGAAGTCAAGCTTCTGTCTGTTAGGAGAAAAAGTGGTGTGTGTTAAAAATAAAAAGCAAGCATTCATCAGTTGTGCCAAAAAGTGCAGCAAGACAACAACCTTCCCTGGAAAAAAGGACATTTTTACTTTAGAGTAGACAGCCACAAATTATTACATTGTTTGCTGTTTTTTTAACATTTCTTTATTCCTAGACCAAATATTATATAGTAGTGAGTGGTGTATTCTAGCATTCTTAAATGTACTTTGTAGGTGGAACATCTGGTGGCGGGGCCAGCACGGAGGTGGTGGTGGTGGATGAGGGGAACACTTCTGGGGAGGATGCTGTGCAAGTGCCAGATGACACCAATGTGCCTGTGAGGGTTCACACGGTGGTGGCGGGCAGAGGTAAGCTATATATTCCTTACTTATTGAGATTGAAGACTGCAGAGCGTGCTATCTGGTGCTCTGGGAGGGGGAGGGGGAGGGGGCGCACCAGCAAGTGCAAGGAGCCTGCGCCTGCTATCTGCACGGGTGTATTATAAATCAACCAGGTAGTAGCCTCCTCTAAATGTACTTTGACTTAGCTGTGAAGTTTTTGGCAAGAAGAATCCCAATCAGATCTAAGATGAACTTGATGGACGGGATGAACGAAAAGCGAAAGAAGGGTGTAAGTAAGTGTGGAAGGACGAGAAATGTAATGATGACTGGCAAAGAAGAATGATATGTGTTTGCTTGGTCCCTGAGGTGGCTGGGAAGGAAAGAATATGGCATGGTGCATGGCTGGGTGAATGATGAAGCAAGGTTGGGTGGAAGGAGAACAGCCTGGGTGGGTAAAACAGAAACTGTATGTGTACATATACTTTGAATGGATGGATAATAATAATAATAATAATAAATCATTTGTAAAGCGCCTGGCTACACAGAACTGTGTGTCCCCGCGCTAACTGCTGATACAATACAGAGATCCAAAGGCAGCTATAGAAAAGAAGCTCAGGAGACATTACATGTTGGGGAACAGGAAAGTTTTCAGTTTTCCCTGAAATCTCAGTTCAGATGGCTCCATCCGTAAATGGAGCGGGAGCGCATTCCAGTGCTGTGAAGCTAAGTACCTGAAGGAGCTTCCTCCCATTTTGGACCTGAAGATTCGAGGGAGTTTGAATAGCATCATACCAGATGATCTTAGGTTCCGGGTGGGGCGATGTATAGTCAGGAGATTTTTTAAGTATTCAGGACCTTTGTCCTGGGCGATGCGATGAGCATAGCAAAGGATCTTAAATTTGATCCTCTCCCTAACCGGAAGCCAGTGGAGTTTGACCAAGGCAGTTTTTGCGGAAGTTCTACGTGAGAGTCCAAGCACAAGGCGTGCGGCAGCGTTCTGCACACATTGCAGTTGATGTAAACCCTTCTGACTGAGCCCAATCAGGAGGGCATTCCCATAGTCTAGATGGGGAGTCACTAGCGCGTGGACAATGGTTTTTCTGGCTCCGGTAGGAAGGAGATCCAACACCTTTCGAAGAACCTTTAGTATACCAAAGCACCTTCCCGTTACCCTGCTGACATGGGTCTTGCCAGAGAGGTCTGAGTCCAGCATAATGCCTAGGTTTCTTACCGACTCCACGGGAATGGGCAGGTTACCCAATTCGATAGGCCACCATGATCGAGACCAAGCAGAAGTTGCTCTCCCAATCACCAGCAGTTCGGTCTTTTCGTCATTTAGACGAAGGCAGTTGTTATTCATCCACACCGCTACTGCAGACATGTAGTCCGAGAAATTGGTGGCATCTTCTCTGCGGTCAGGAGTTAGCTTAAACACCCGCTGGGTGTCGTCAGTGTAGCTGACAATGCCCACCCCGAAACCCTCTACAATGTGAGCCAGGGGTTCCATGTAGATGTTGAATAACGTAGGGCTCAAACTTGAGCCCTGTGGAACCCCATGGCTCACCTTCCGAGGGGATGATCTGAAGGGTGGGCAGTGTAGCTGGAAGCTTCTGTCGGCCAGAAAGGAGCTCAGCCAAGCAAGTGCTGGACCCGTTACCCCCATGTCCGAGAGACGAGACAGCAGCGTTGAGTGCAGCACGGTATCAAATGCTGCACTAAGGTCCAACAGGACCAACGCCGCCATCTCGCCTTCGTCCACTATCTGCCGAAGACGCTCAGTCGAGTATAGAACTGCTGACTCAGTAGAGTAGCCTGTTCTAAAGCCCGACTGAGAGGGGTGGAGGAGAGCTTCCGCTTCCAAGTACTCCATGAGCTGTCTGTTCGCGATTTTTTCTATTACTTTAGTGCAGAATGGGAGAAGGGAGATGGGGCGGAGGTTTTGGAGCTGAGAAATGGGAATGTTGGGCTTTTTCTTTAAAGGTATAACTTGAGCAGTTTTCCATACCTCCGGAACATAGCATTCCTGAAAAGATAGTGTAACCATGTGACTGATATAATCAATTAATGCACTTTCCATAACTCCCTTGCACCGGTCCGGTGGACAGGCATCGGTGGGGGAGCCGGACTGTATACTATTGACAATACCTAAAAGTTCATGTTTGTCTGGGGTTTTAAAGCTAGTCAGAGGGGATTTGTGTGTTAGGATGGGTCTGCTATCCACATTGTTATTTAAGGGAATTTTATTGTCTACAAAGGTGGCATGGATTTTATCCACTTTATCTACAAAGAAGTCAGCTATCAGATCGCATGTCTCAGCTCAGTATGTGTCTTGAGTTTCAAGTCTCGATGGAATGGTGAGTTCCCTGTAGATACTAAATAATTCTTTCGTGGGATTGTCTGCTTGCTCAATTCTATTTTAAAAATGGAGACTTTTCTCCAATCTGACCAATTTCTGATACTTTTTAAGCTCAGTTTTGTAACATAATTTAAGTTCAGGAGCATAGTTCTTTCTCCATCTCCGTTCTATGGTTTTGCATTGAGCTTTAGCCATTCTAAGTTTCTCTGAAAACCACGGAGCAGATTTAGATTGCCTTACCGGTGGTTTGGATGTCCAGGGGGAAACCTTGTCTAGTGCTTTCGACATCCACGACTCATAGCTATCCCATACCTCCTGTAAGGTGTTACCAAGTGTCGGGGGTGCTCTGCTAAAATATTAGTGAATAGTTGAGGAGTACATTTTTTCCAATTGCGACGTTTCTGAGGTGGATGTTTTATGGGTAAGGTTCCTGAGGGTTCCTTTTGTATCTCAAATGGAACAATGCTGTGATCTGACCAAATCAATGGGATCGGAGGTAGGGCCTTAATGCCTTCCCAATTCGCAAAAATAGGGTCCAAAAGATGGCCCAGCTGGTGTGTGGGGGCTGTAGAGAGAAGTCTAATTCCCACAGAGTTTAGTGTAACAGCTGCCATTTGTGCCTCCCTGGAGTTTATGTCTTCAAAGTGAAGACTTAAATCACCTAGAATTATAAGCTTTTTATATCTGACTGCTAGCTGGGTAGCCAATTCAATAAGTTGGCTGCCAAACTGAGCAGCAGCTCCTGGAGGGTGATATATCAGTAATCCAGTAATCGCATTTTTGGGGTTAGTTTTTATGGTAAATAGGCCGCATTCACTATTAGGTAGGGTAGATTTAAGTAGAGTGCATTCTAGTTCTGATTTATAAATTAATGCTAGCCCTCCTCCTCGTTGTTTTTGTCTATCAAGTCTCAAAAGACTATAGCTGGGGGGAATTGCGTCAAGAATATCCGGAGAGGATGTATCTTCTAGCCATGTCTCAGTAAGAAACATGGCGTCCAGGTCTCTATTTACCAATAGGTCGTATATCTCTATTTTATGTTTAATCATGGACCTACAATTCAGTAATATCATCTTGAGCTTAGCTTCTTCGCTAGGCATTTTGCGTACCATAGGAAGCACCTGATTACATATCTTACAGAGGGGAGGAAGGTCCTCAGGCCCTAAGGTCTGTAAGCAACTATGAGTCGGCATCTGGCCAATCAATAATAGATCAGTTTTAGAATAGTGTAGACGGGGGCTAGCGCTGCTTGGGGCATCCGCTGAATTGGTAGGGCAAGGGGGTCCTGCCCCGCGCCCTACCAATTGGATGCCTGGATCATGGTAGTAACTGACTCTTAGATAGCATATGTGTATCTAGAGAGAGTAGACGGTCACTGGATGAACTAAGTGTTACTTTGAAGAGCATGTAACACCGCACCCGCACGTCCGTTCCAGTGTAGGAAAGGCAAGGAAAAGAAGTTGTAATTTTGTCCAAATACTACCATGAATAGTAGCAGTAGTTTGTATTGCAACTGCAAGCACAGCATATATCCGGTTATTACGGTGGACACTCCCTACCTCTCTTAATAAGTTTAGTTTAGTAGTAGTACGTCATTCATGTGTGGGTGTATCACTGTTCACTCAATAAAAAGCAAAGCACCTAAAGTCATCCCATATGTAATCAAATACATCCCATGTGAAGTGATAGATAATCATAATATTTAGCTTCTTCATTTTCCTTTTCTAGTACTCATTTGCACTGTAGGGTGAAAGTTAAATTAATTAAGCAGCAGCCCTTTTAACAGAGTATTCTCAGTGCCACCCGTAATAGAAAAGTAAGAGCTTCACCACCTGCATGTACTGGACCGGTACAGTAACGCAAGTCTGTCTCACTCTTCATGGTGTGCGTCTGTTTTTCTCGGGTGCAAGTACACTGCGCTGGCATTATGCCGGCTTGCATAAGATAACGTACCAATTTTCCTAAACAAGAGAGAAGAAGAAGAATAAGACTGGTGTACTGTCATAGTCGACTGTAATGGAAGTCCATAGTGCTCGTAGAATTTGTTCCTTAAACTCCCACTAATGTTAGAGCAAGGATGAAGAAGTGGGAGGTTAGATAGATACTGGCCTCAATAGTTATGTACTGTGCTTTCAAGTTGCTAGTTGTACTGTGACACAACTTTCTGCTCAATCATTTTGTGTTAATCTTAAGGAGCATTGGTTACAGACTATGTCTTTCTTTCTTCATATAGTTGCTCCTTCCAAATCAACAACACCAACAAGGAAGGAGCGGGCTCAAATGGCCCGGCAACGGAGGGCTGGATGCCACTGTCGACGAATATCGGCGGCTGGTGGCCCTGGAGGAGGAGGACACGCAGTCAACTGGTACAACATCCACTGGGACAGCTGCATCCTCCTCCGGGCCCCCACGGGCTGCCAGCCAGCGCAGTGCTCCAGCGATACGGAGACAGGCTACCAAAGCCAACCGCCACCGCCGAGCAGCAAAGACAGCAGCTTCCCCCCACAGGAGTTGCAAGGCACGCCAGCACCGCTTATGCCTCAGAGTGTCCTACCTGGAGCAGGAGGTCCTAACTTATAAGACCTTGGTGGAGGGCCTCCGCTCCGACCATGCCACCCTCTGCAAGGAGTATGATGCCCTGGCCGCTAAAGTGAACAGCAGCCTGCCGTAGTGTCCCTTGCCCCTTTTTTAGAGACTTTTGGGGGGTGGGAATTGGGAGTTGGGTTGTTTTTGGGACTTTTGAAGGACAATCGTTGGGGTTAGGGAGGGTCTTGCGGGAGATTATTTTGTTAGGGCTACACAAATATACTTTTTGAAACTTCATCTGAGCATACCTGTTTTTTACTGCTTTTGAGTCTGGTGGGTGGGGGTTTAACAGTAAGTTTGTTTTCCTGAAACTTAAGTCTGTGTCATTTTCTTCCTTTAAGTGTAAATGGCTAAATGTTTTCAACACTAAGTGCCTCTCACAGAGTAAGTGAATTCAAGAGTCCTAGGACTTTAGTTGTACTACCGTCAATCTCTCGTCTCTCCTAATACTCCATTATACTACCTCCCACCAAACGCTTAACTAACCTGTAATTTGTGTTTGAAAGTAGGGCTAGGCCCAGGGCTGGCTCCACGGGAAATGGCGATTAAGGTTGGCAATCCTGGGCGGATGAAATGTCCTCATTGCGGTGGTACTAGTGGTGTGACACAGTGGCAGTTGCATGCCTATGGAAAAAAAGAAAATGAAACCTGGTTTGTCTCTTTACTGGAGCATTACAACGGTACAATAGAGAATATAGCAGGTGACAGTACACTAGAACAGTGCCACAATGTAGCCTAACAAATGGTAAAGTATTGAAAGTATAACTAGTACTTGCGTTGAATTTCTTTGACATTGGCTACTACTACAAGAAATAGTACTGAAGCTGAGTAAGGCTAGAATATATCCTCGGATTCCTTCACCAGCCTGTTGCTGTGACCTTATCCTCCCCAGCAAGTGTGTGGAATTATTGATGTCATTTAGTCACACATCAATCAAAACCACACAGCCCGGGGGAAGAGGGTTAGGGTTTGGAAAATGGATGGGAATGGGGTTTCTTTTTGGGTAGGTTTTGTTGAGAGAAGAAAAAAAAGCACAGCATGGACAAACAATAATTGAAGATAAAGAAAGCTTTGGGTACAAAGCTAACCATAAATCTTTTACGTGACATAAAGGAAGTGCATGCACTACTGCATGCATTGTTACTGAAAAGTAAGTAGTACTTTCGACAACCGTGAATGACAGAATGCGACAGTACAGGGCTGCAGCGTTTTCACTTGCCTATCTCTGCACTCAGAGAAACACTTCTTACATTAAATTAGGTTTAAAAAATAGCCGAAGTAAAACCTATAGAATGGCTGTAGGGATCAATTTAGAAGCAGAGAGAGATCCAATAAATGCAGAGTCACACTCATAGAAGTTTACAGCAATAACATTACTTACAAAAACATTACAAAAGAATGGATACTGTATCTGTATGTTGTTGTAGTTGTCCTGTTGAATTTGGTAAGTAAGTTGCACGCATCAAACCATTCCTCTTATTAGCGGCACTCCTCCATTCCAGCTGACGCTCCGTCCATCAATGTTGGTGACCAGAAGACACCCTGTCCACTGCCTGCCTGGCGGATGCTGAATTGCGGCTCGCTACTGTGAAGCCTGACTTCATGCTTTTTTTCCCATTGCACAGACTGAAACCCGGCATGTAATTATTGATGGAAAAACAGGAAGTGATATTAGAACACCACTGACAAATAAATATAAGGTATGTACGCTGTATAGTGCAAAAAGTCACACTTAGAGTTTCCTAATAGACAGTACAATATTTTTGAAAGTGCGTACTCTGTCTGAGTCTCCTTTTGAAGGATAAATAAGTATGGGCAAATTAATTTAGCGGATCTTTCCCCTCAAGCTAGGTGTACTGTAAACTGTGTTTTAGAACAAAATTAGACCTTCCCAGCAGTGCTCCCACACAGACCCTTACTAAAGCCAGTCCCGAAAATGTAGAAGACCCCCAATCAGATCTCAGTGTACGAGGCCTAGTAGAAAACTGTTGAGAAAACGTACTTTGAAAGTAAAAGTAGGCCCAAATACCCCCTTACCCACCGTGGATTGTATTCAAACCACTTGCAAGCAAGCAAAAGTATCCATACCCAGCATCGCTCCAAGACCCGCAAACCCCCCCACAAACAGCCCCCCACCTAAACACATGCAATACAAATACTGCTAACCCTAACGAGCCCTAAGTTAAGAATAGTGGAAAACGCTTTCTTTAACTATGCCAAATCCCCCCTTTCCCACCATGGATTTTCTTCAAATCAGTTGCAACCAAAATTACACATTCCCACGAGTGCTCTAAGAAGACCCTAGAACTCAGTTGCAAAAATCTAGAACACCCCGAAACACATGCAATCCTGCTGCTAGGGCTAACCCTAACGAACCCTAAGTTACAAAAAGTGCCAAAAGACTTTTCGGCATGGATTTTGTCCAAACCACTTCTATCCGGAATTAGACCTTCCCAGCAATGCCCCAAGACCCGCCAACCCACCCGCAAAAAAGCACAACACCCCCAAACAGCCAAAAAGGAAAATCTCATACTTACAATATTTATCGGCCTTCGGTCCAAACGCGCTGTGCAGCTAGGTCATAACTCCCGTTTTCCAAACAGATTTCCTGAAAAGCAAATGCAATCAAAATTAGACTGTCCCAGCAGTGCTCCCAGACCCCAAAACTTACCCACAAACACCCGGAACCCCCCCAAAGAGCACCTCAAAGGCAAGCAAGTCAGCAAAACACAAAAAAAAGTTCGCCTCCGATTTGATCCAAACCACTTTTTTACGGTATTAGAGCTCCCCAGCAATGGCCCCAGAGCTGTCAACCCAGGCGAAAACTAGTAGAAGATCCCCAAACAGCCAAAAAGCAAAAGTACAAAAATGGGGACAGTCATTTTCCTGGCAATTTCCAAAATCACTCCGCGCGTGCTCTGCAGCTAGGCCCTACTTCCCCTCTGCCACCATGGATTTGCTTCAAACCTCTTGCAATCAAAAGTATTCATAGCCAGCAGTGCTCCCAGACTCCGAAACCCACCCACAAACACCAGGAAGCCCCCCAAACAGGCCCCCGAAAACGCTACATTGAGCAAAATGTCAGAAATAGCAAACAAAATTCAGCATGGATTTTGTCCAAACCACTTCTATCCGGTATTAGACCTTCCCAGCAATGCCCCAAGACCCGCCAACCCACCCGCAAAAAAGCACAACACCCCCAAACAGCCAAAAAGGAAAATCTCATACTTACAATATTTATCAGCCTTCGGTCCAAACGCGCTGTGCAGCTAGGTCATAACTCCCGTTTTCCACCACGGATTTCCTGAAAAGCAAATGCAATCAAAATTAGACTGTCCCAGCAGTGCTCCCAGACCCCAAAAGTCACCCACAAACACCCAGAACCCCTCCAAAGAGCACCTCAAAGGCAAGCAAGTCAGCAAAAACGCAAAAATATTTTCGCCTCCGATTTGGTCCAAACCCCTTTTATCCGGTATTAGAGCTTCCCAGCAATGGTCCCAGAGCCGTCAACCCAGGCGAAAACTAGTAGAAGACCCTTAAACAGCCAAAAAGCAAAAGTACAAAAATGGGGACAGTCATTTTCCTGGCAATTTCCAAAATCACTTCACGCGCGCTCTGCAGCTGGGCCCTAACTCCCCTCTGCCACCATGGATTTGCTTCAAACCTCTAGCAATCAAAAGTATCCATAGCCAGCAGTGCTCCCAGACCCTGAAACCCACCCACAAACACCAGGAATCCCCCCAAACAGGCCCCCGAAAACGCTACATTGAGCAAAATGTCAGAAATAGCAAAAAAAAATTCAGCATGGATTTTGTCCAAACCACTTCTATCCGGTATTAGACCTTCCCAGCAATGCCCCAAGACCCGCCAACACACCCGCAAAAAAGCACAACACCCCCAAACAGCCAAAAAGGAAATTATCATACTTACAATATTTATCGGCCTTCGGTCCAAACGAGCTGTGCAGCTAGGTCATAACTCCCGTTTTCCACCACGGATTTCCTGAAAAGCAAATGCAATCAAAATTAGACTGTCCCAGCAGTGCTCCCAGACCCCAAAACTCATCCACAAACACCCAGAACCCCCCCCAAAGAGCACCTCAAAGGCAAGCAAGTCAGCAAAAACGCAAAACAAATTTCGCCTCCGATTTGGTCCAACCCACTTTTATCCGGTATTAGAGCTTCCCAGCAATGGCCCCAAGACCCGCCAACTCACCCGCAAAGAAGTAGAACACCCCCACAAGTGCAGAGTCTTTCTTCATTGGGCGTAATCCAGCCCTCTGCTTTGAGGGAAATAGGAGTCTGGAGGATGAGGATAGAGGAGCATGTTCTTGTGAACTTGTGAACCTGAGGAATGCAGACTGCGGCACCTTCAAATCAATAAGCAAACAAGTGAAGACAGTTCTGCTGATGGGCTTGTTTTTGTGATTAGGTGATTAAAGTTTTAATTATATTAACTGTGCAAAACAAAGAAAGACAGACACACAGGAATAAAAGTGAAAAAGGACGAAAAAGAAAGTTATTGATTCATTGGCTCATTTTCAGGGCTTGGTGTCAGGGAATAAGAAAAAGAATTCGTCCTCATACTCTGCGAATTCAGGCAGGAGTATGGCAGTGTCACCTAACAAGAGAACAAATTCCCTCATCTAAGTTGCTGTGCTCCTCGTCTTCATCCGGCGTTTGTTCTCGTACGTTGTAATCTGGTGGTATGAGGTGCTGATTCATCTTGATCATTGTTAACCTCTCCACATTTTTGGGCGAGAGGCCGGCCCGTTTGGAAGTTACAATGCCACCAGCAGCACTGAAATCACGTTCAGAAGACAAGCTTGCGAGTGGGCAAGACAAGTAGGTTATAGCCAGGTTGGAGATCTGTGCCCACAATTCTTTTTTCCCATGACAATACGCCAATGGGTCAGCATTAACATAGACCTCTGTTGAGTCATTCAGATAGGCCTGCACCATCGACTCAAGGTCCTCCAAGGTTCCTCCACTTTGCTTACTTTTTGCTGTGACCTTTTGAGAACCAAACCCAAGCCGAGTTAGCCAATCCTCTTCTGCACCCAATGTTACTGTTGTGTCTGGTGCAGATGATCCGGTTGCCGGTGTCTTTAACGGCTGAGAGGTCACTTGTGCCACAGCCACAGGTGCAGAAGTGGATTCTTTTGACTGGGGATGGCCTGCTGATGCTGATTTACTGCCTTTTCCTTCAATTTGCTGCCGTTCTCTTTCAAACCTCTTGGCTGACAAGGCTAGCCAACGTTTGTACTTTGTAACATCTTCATCATCAAAAGGAAAGAATGCTCGGCCTGCCAGCCACAGTAATGTGGAGAAGTGTGGCTCAGGGGTTAGAGGCGGCAGACCTGGAGCTTGAGTTTCGGCCCTGGACCAGGGTTCAATTCCCCGCCTCGGCGGGTCTTGGGCTCAATAATCCCATGGACTCGATAATTCTCGCTCCGGTGCCTTCTCGACTCACGGGTTCACACTCTGCGACTCTGGGCAATAGCTTGCTTAATCTCCACATTGGCCCTTCGCGGCGGGATGCCTGGCTTTCACCTTGTGGATACCCTTCCAGGGTTATCTCACAGGGGAATACCAGGACGGGTTCCCTAAGCAAGCGCGGAGATGCCCCAGGGTAAGTCCTGCGCTATATAAGTTTCATACATTACATTACACCAGCGCCTTTTTGTAGCGTGGATCCAGAATAGTAGCACAAATGTAATGCTGTTCTGACTGAATAATTTTAAGACGTTCATCACCAAGTAGGCGCTCTAATAATTTCTCCGCCAAAAGAAAAGCGTCTTGCTTTTTTTCATCTTTTTGAAACATAGAAGACACCGCCTTCAGTTGGTGCTCCAGCATGCACAACAATGGGATAGCTTTTCTCAAATTACAGTCCTCCTTGCTGACTGCACGCGTGAAGATTCCTCAAAAGGACGAAGCATGTCTGTCAGGCTTTTAACTAGGTTCCATTGCGCCGCATCTAGCCTCAGGTCCTTCTGAGCTGTACCCGGTGTTAAGAAATAGTGATCAAGTACCGTATACTGCTCATACAGACGCTCAAGCATGTAGAAGGTTGAGTTCCAACGTGTTGGCACCTCCTGGATTAGTGCTTTCACTGGCATTCGACGTTCATGTTGCAGGCTCCTCAGATGCTTCCGGCCTTAAAAGAATGGCTGAAATGGTTGCACATTCTTGGGCAGGTGGCCACTAACTCGCACGCTTGACTGTCTTCATCACTCAAGAATTTTTTAACAACCAGGTTTATACAGTGCGCCAAACACGGCACTCTGAAATAGTGACCCATCTCCATGGCCTTAACTACATTGGCGCCATTATCCGTGGAAACATAACCAATCTGGCGTTTTTTGGGGACAGCCAGTGAAAGACCTTTGTGTTAAACTCATTCAAAATGTTTTCTGCTATGTGACGTTTCTCCAAGCCAAACATGGCTAGTGTTGCATGTTTCCGAGCAGCTTTAAAAACTTGGTCCGGGTCAACACCTGCGTTTAGCTTTGCTTTAACCCCTGAAAAAGAGACCCAGTGTGCAGTGATGCACATGTAATCAGCACCTGCGCCACTGGTCCACATGTCTGTTGTCAGATGTATAGTGTGAACAGCACTCTTCTGCAAAGCTGCTCCAATCACCTCCAGCACATCTTCATGTAGTGCTAGAAACGCAACTCTGGCAAAATAGAACTGGCTAGGAACCTTCCATTTAGGGCAGAGCGCTGCCACTAATTCTAGAAAACCAACCCCTTCTACAAAAGAAAAAGGGAGAAGGTCCAGAGCTACATTTTAGCCAGCTTAGTGTTATACAGATGCGTCAGTGGGTGGTTGCGTTCATATGGCGCCTCTGAAAACAACCTGGTTCTAATGTTGCCCTGGACCATGCATTTACGGGATGATGATGACTTCTTCGACCCAGTTACGCTCGCTGATGAACTTTTTCGCATTGGTGTCTCACTCTCTCCCACACTCTTAGTGTGGCTCACATGGGGTGTGCTGCTGACAGGGGTACTGGGTGCAAGTGAAGTGTTTGACACGTCTTCTTCCTCCTCGTCATCATCAGATGAAACATCAACGTTTTCTTGACTTGCAATTCAGGCTTCCTTGATCTCCTTTAGGTGTGCAAACCATTGGACAGCGTGCTGTCTCGTAAGATGACCTCTCTGGCCTCCGGTACCATAGTTGGTACTAAACTTACCACGACTAACTGCAAGCTTACAAATGGCGAAGTTTTCCTCTTTTGGGCAAACACTAAAGAAGTCCCAAACTGGGGACTTGAAATGTCTGTGGGGGCCGGAGGAGGCGGCGGTCATGCTTCTAATGCCAGATGCAGTGGAGGATGTGGATTGCCGAACTTTAGTACGTTGTGCACATTCACCACCACTAATTGAGGCCGAGGTGGATGGAGGTCCCTTCTGGCGAGGAAGAAATATGGAAGCGGAATATGTTGGTGTACTAGTTAACTCCAATGATTGTGGTGTTTCCATTGCCTCCTCATCGACAACATCATCACGCTCAGCAGCTTCTCGGGCTAGGGTCAAAATGTCTGTTTGCTGCATGCCCGCTGGAGCTGCAGTGACCTTTATGATGACTGGGTCGTCGTCGTGAGAGTCTTCATCAGCAGCAGTATCCGCCACTTCTTGTTGAGCCTCATCACACTCCATAACTATGAGACTTTGGACGAGATTCCTTTTACGCTTAACTACCTTTGTCAGATCATGGTGTGCCTCACTCTCAGACGGCAGTGGTGCTGGTTCCCAATTTTGATCCGTATCATCAGAAGGAGGTGTGCTTGAAGAAGATGTAGACACCACCCTTGATCTCTTCCTTGCTAGGGATGTGGAAGACAATGAATGATCATCAGGAGGAGTGGCTTCCTCAAATGATACCTCGGCTTGATTGTCGATTTCCTGATGTGCCCCTACGTCTGGAGGAACAACAATTGGGGGCACTTGTGACCCTCCATGCACCTCTGCTTGCGCATCTCCTTGCGCTGCCTCTCCTTCCACAAGTACTTGGGCTTGTACTTGCACATGTGGTTGTTGTTGCGGCTGTGGTTGTTCAACACTCGTCAGATGAGTTACAACAACCTGTGTTGATTGAGGGACATTGCTGCTACTTTCTTGCGATGAGCCAACATCACTGGTCGATGGTTATTGAACAACTAGACTAAGTGCCTCTGCAGCACTCAAGGGCTTGGACTTAAGTTGGCGTGGTGGTGGTGGTGGCACTGAGCCCAATGGAGCGGGGTGCTGCTCCCAGCTTGGTCCCGAGCAGATCCCGCTGCTGCCGCAGGCGTACTTTTTGTTTTACTCCCAAAAAATGTGACGGGCGGCACACCAGTCTCCTTGGTAACTTCCTTCTTCTGCTCCTTACTGGCAACTTTCTTGCTAGAGGAGCTACAGGGAACTTTTTTGGGGGACATCTTCTTCGGAGGTCAGAACAGCAGGCCGCAGTTGCACGAGTTGCAGAGTTGTCTGTGGCCAGATGTGACGTCGCGTGACGTTATGCTGCACACACATACCGCTGCAGGACTTCTTCCTGGTACTGGTGGTTCTCTTGAGTCTTGTGCACCTAAAAGCAATGTAAGACAGAGGAACATCAGTTCAGTTATACACCCCAAAAAATCGAAAAACACAGAAAAATCAGCACAATCCCATGCCATCCATGCCCTCCATGATGTTTAAATTCAAGACACCCCCCTGAAAGACTAGGCCCATGCACGTCTCACCACCCCTGGTGAAAAGGCCACAACAACAGCCCCAAAAAACGAAAAACACAGAAAAATCAGCACGATCCCATGCCATCCATGATGTTTAAATTCAAGACACCCCACAGAAAGACTAGGGCCATGCACCACTCACTACCCCTGGCCATAATGGTTGAAACCTAGGCAAAATGGTTGCAGACCTAAGAACACTGCCTGCATTCAAAAGGGCCCCCTGCCTCCCAGCACATGGCCTGCCTGTACCAGCACTCAAAATGGCCCCCACCCACATGGCCTGTCCCCATGAACACCCCACAAAATCAAAAAACACAGAAAAATCAGCACAATCCCATGCCATCCATGCCCTCCATGATGTTTAAATTCAAGACACCCCACAGAAAGACCAGGCCCATGCACCACTCACTACCCCTGGCCATAATGGTTGAAACCTAGGCAAAATGGTTGCAGACCTAACAACACTGCCTGCATTCAAAATGGCCCCCTCCCTCCCAGCACATGGCCAGGGCCTGTAGCAGCACTCAAAATGGCCCCCAGCCACATGGCCTGTCCCCATGAACACCCCAAAAAATCGAAAAACACAGAAAAATCAGCACAATCCCATGCCATCCATGCCCTCCATGATATTTAAATTCAAGACACCCCACAGAAAGACTAGGCCCATGCACCACTCACTACCCCTGGTGAAAAGGCCACAACAACAGCCCAAAAAAATAAAAAACACAGAAAAATCAGCACAATCCCATGCCATCCATGCCCTCCATGATGTTTAAATTCAAGACACCCCACAGAAAGACTAGGCCCATGCACCACTCACTACCCCTGGTCAAAAGGCCACAACAACAGCCCAAAAAAATGAAAAACACAGAAAATTCAGCACAATCCCATGCCATCCATGATGTTTAAATTCAAGACACCCCACAGAAACACTAGGCCCATGCACCACTCACTACCCCTGGTCAAAAGGCCACAACAACAGCCCAAAAATCGAAAATTCCAAAATTGTAGTTGCAGCAACTGTAATGCTCCAAACAAACTTACTTGTGAAATTTCTAATCCAAAAGTGGTCCAAAGAAAGTCAAAAAGGCCTCAAATCCAAAAACCAAGCAGCATCCACAAAAAGTATCCTTCCAGGTCAAGAATCCGAATGAAAGTGACCAGCACATGAAGAAAGCACTGGGAGGAGCCTGCTGGACAGGAACAGGAAGTTGGAGACTGTGGGGCACTTCCTTCCTCCCCCCCCAAAAAAAATGGACTCCTTGCAAAAAAAAGTGCAGGCAAATGTCAACCTGAGGAGTTATTCTGATAAAAATCATCATTTTCAGAAGGTTTATGCTGCTTGCTGGTGGATTTCTTGTGCAGAATTTCAAATTTCATAATTTCGCGCGTGCAAGATTGTTGCTGCTCGCCGCATCGACGTGTTCGCAATTGCGAACTCTCGCGAAGCGTGCTGTGCAAGGTGGCAAGCCGCGATTACGTAATCGCGGTCGCCAAACTCCCGCGGGATCCCGCAGCAAGATCCAAAATGGCGCAGCACTCGCAAAATATCGAGAAAAACAACTCGGCATACGCTGAATGACGGTAAGTGAACGCCGCACGCCGCAAAATTGTATCACCAAGAAAAAAAAATCCGCTGCGTGCAAATTTGCGGATTTTCTGTAAATTCGCGAGCGTTCGTGGATTGCGAATTTACCGAAAATCCGCAAAATCCGCGAGCGGAACGGATTTTCTGCCCATGCTTAATTGTTTTGGCCGTTTCTTGTGATTTTTCGATGGTACAATTTCTTAATATCCTCCGTCACTCTCTCATGGAATATATCTATTGAGTCTTTGGGCATAGAAGGAAAAAACATAGATTTTCTCTTGAATCTGCTACTTCCTGCCCCTTGTTGTTTAATTTCTGATTGTTGGAGCTGTTCCTGTGTTGACATCTCCGGCTTTGAATTTCATTGTCACTGCTAGTTTCATCCATGATAGCTTGTGCTGTGAGCAATATAGGGATATCTGAAACAATTAGAATGCTTTTTCTGCCTTGTTGTAATGACTGGTCAGTGCGGTTAGTTTCTAAACCATTTTTGACTGTAAAAAACGTTATTAGTTTCAATTTGCGGATGTCACTGAAGATATCAATCCTTGTTTGTGCATAATTGAAATCATTAGGTGGGCTGCATGATAACCCCAACATGAGCACTTGTTTTATAGTATCTGTCAATTGTATTGTTGAAAGATTGATGATGGTTTTATCTTCCTGCATGTTCATCTGCGCCTGTATATTCTTTTTGGTTTTGCATTTGCATTTTTTCCGCCTGTCTCTCCTTTGTGAGTTCCTGTATTTTCGGGTGGCTGGGTTTGTTTCCGTGGCCTCCAGGTGTTCCGACGGTCCGTGACTAAAAAATCAATATCCTCTCCTAAATCTAACCGCCTTTCTTCTGTGTTGTCACTGATTGAGATCTTGTTGCCGCTTTCTGAGCCAGTGTCACTCGTTGCCGAATTCTCTTCTGACTGTGACATGGAGTCTTTAGACGTTTCCGCATGTTGTCGTATTCCTGATGCTGTAACTTTTTTGGCTTCAGCGTTCAGTTTCAACTTTGTTAAGGTTGCATATTTTCGAGCAAATGTGTAAATTTGGCCAGGCTCTTAATCTGCTCTCTCTCGGGCACATTTAAATACTTTGCGCTGTTTTATTTTTTCCTCTTGTTTTGTTAAGCGGTCCTGTATCTTTTTCCTGGTCTTGGTGATGTAATCATTGGGCTCGAGCTTGCCCAGCTCCTCATTGATATTGCCTATTTCCTTGATTAAATCTAGGCGGTCTTATCCTACATATTTGACAAGTATACAGACTAAATTCATCGAGGCTCCAAGGTTGCTTTCGCCCCATTCTTTTAACATGGCTGAGTTAGGGTTCTCGTAGCTCGGCGTCAAAAAGGACCCTGAGCCCGCGAGGTACCCGCCCCGCCTCTTCATATTTTGTAAGCAATTTATTTTCCCACCACTTGGTGACTTCTGATCTTATGCATTTCTCCAATCGTTTCAGTAGCGCTTATGCAATTTCATCCTTAATGTTGATACTTTTGCTAGTTTGCATGCTGTCCCCCATCACTGTGACATTAGGTAAATTGTTAAAGAGCTCCTCAGCTGCTGCCTCCCTTACTCTGATAGTTTCCGCTTACATAATTAGCTGTGTGTGCATGCCAAGCCCTCATATATGGGCTAACAGCCTGTCCACACCTCCCCACCGCTGCAGATACCGTGGATACTCACCGCCGTGGGTACATCACTGGCGGGTCCTACGACCCAGCTTCTTTCATCTCCTTGTTCGGTATCTTTCCAGTTGCTGCACTCGGGGTGGCCGCAAATTATCCTTTCAGGATCCACACGAAGATTCTGGTTGTGGGCGGCTACCACTTCCAGGGAGGGGGCCCGTTTGACAGAATCAACCAACTTCCGTTTTTCAAATCGAACACATTTTCAGCTCTTCCCACTTTCCAGCCGGCGAAGAGAGAGTCCCGGACTCCAATATGTCGTGGCAGATTCAGGTCTTTATTGTTTAAGCTTTATGGCGTGTTTCGGACAACAGAGTACCCTTGTTCATAGATAGCTTTACAAAGATTGAGACCGTAACCAGACTACTAACACCATGACACAACAAAGAATGCCTGATAATATGTCAAAAAATGGAAATAGAAACTTCTTCTGAGTAATCCTTGAGTCAGGAAAAGTGGATTAAAATTCTGGAGTGGACAAGGTGAAGTGTTTACGCAATACAAAGCCTGAATGATGATGCAGACAAATGATATTCTTCTGTACCTAAAATATGGATCCCTTTTATGTGAGGATGGGTAAATGAAGCTAGTGTGTGCTATTGCTCGGGTAATAGAAGATCCCGCAGTGAGTTAGTGTTGCTTTCATTATCTCTGCCCCACCAAGTGTGTCATCCATTTATGGTGTAAATTAAGTCACACCTTAATAAACAACCCAGGCTAGGGGTTTGATAAATGGATAGGAATGGGGATTTAGGGAAAGGTGTGATAAAGAAAATCACTACAGAATGACAATATTCATCTAGGTGATGAGCAGCACATCATCAATCCATTGTGGAAAGAAATGAAGGAGTAAGTATGCACAGTTCAGTTAAATGCATTGCAAACAGTCCTTCAGTCCAGAGACCCAATTTATTATTATATATCTAAGTGTTCTGTCATCTGGGTTGGAAAAATACAAATTATGGAGTAGTGAAGTGAACACACAAAGTTCTAAAAAAATTATTCTTGAAAGAAAAATTAAACTGTATTGCCAAATTGGGCGATGCATCTGCGTTCTTCTTGGATTGTCTGCCAATCAGCCTGACTGAAGTAATCCAGTAAGGTAAGCAAAAGATGTGACATCACATGCCTGTCTCTATTTATTTACAACAACAGGCCTCCCCACCTGACCACATAATAGAGGAGTTTCAAATTTGAGACAGCACACACACTCCCAAATTAACACACCTTTCCCCAGCCCACAGAGCTGAGTAGGCCTCTTTGAGTCATTATCATCATCATCATCATCATGTTAGTTTCCCTGAAGTTGATAACTTCCTTCTTCTGACTGTTGATGAGGTATTCCGGCCCTGACTCCTTCCATCATCCTCCTCCTCCTGACTCAGTGTAACTAATGTGTATAACTCTGTTCAGACTCCCGACCCAAATGAGAGAGATAGACCTTTAGTGTGCTGCTGTTAATGAACAGGAACAGACATGGAGTAATTTTTTGGTGTAGATTTGTGTGTGTTAACTAAACAGACTGGTCTGGTCTTTGAAGAGTTTGAACCAGAAAACAAAGGAGTGGACCTGTGTAGAAAATCACGCTAAGTGCAAAGGGGAAGGGCAAATCACCTTCAGGAAAAATTATCACCCATCAGGCCACAAACATTTCAAATCACCACAAACAAGCTTACAAATTATAGTTGGAATGGAAAAACCCTTCAAGCAGCCAGGATGTTGTGGGACCTTGGAAATGCAACAAGATGGGGGTTTGGCTTGCTGGCTGTGGAGGGGCTGTGGAAGATGCCTTCAAATCAGGAGAGAGTATCAGGAGCCCAAGCAGAGGACGGGTCTGGAAGTTAAGCAGGAAAACCAAGCTCCACAAAAAAAATTACCATTTAGAGTCCAGGTGGCCTCCCCACAATGCCCCTGGTGGCTAGACCTGGTCACCAAGAGGAACATGAAACCATAATGGTGCACATCAGCCTAACAGGGTGGAAGAAACTGGTCTTTCAGTCCACAGTACACAGGGTGGGAAAATGAGTGGTAGGCCCTCTGCTGTGTCACTTTCAAATCTACCAGTAAGGGCAAAGCCACTGGGTGTTGGCACAACCTTCTTTATGTTTAGTTTAATGGAGACCGAGCATGCATTTGGCTCTTCCCCATATTCACTATCAGTCCAAGGGACCCCATCAGCTGAGGCCCTTCAAATTGGGTAGGGAGCTGGATGGGAAGCTGTTCCAGTATTTGGTTCATGCTGGGTGCCCAATCGAAGAGGCAGCAGCTCCAGTCTCTGAAAATATTAAAAGATGTGGCACAAGGTCACTGGGACATGTAAGGAAAAGCAAAACAGCAATGCCACTACTAGTATATGCTGCAGGCTCACCACGTAAGGCACTTGTACAGGGCCAACAATTGTCATATGTTATGTTGTGTTATGTTATGTTATCGGAACTTATACAGCGCAATGGTTACCCGGAGGCATCCTAGCGCTAGTTATTATCCCTTGGGTAAAGAAACGGAAAACTGCAAGTTACAGGTTAAAAAGCCAAGTCTTTAGACTCTTCCTAAATGTCAGGAGATCTGTGCTGTTTCTCAGGTAAAAAGGAAGGTCATTCCAAGCTTTTGCAGTGCGCACGACAAAGCATTTTCCGCCCCAAGAGGCTATTTTTATCAGTGGTACTTTCACCAGTTTGGCTTCCATGGAACGCAGGGTTCTTTTAGGCCAGTACAATTGTATATACCGTTTCAGATACTCAGGGCCTATGCCTTGAAGAGCCTTGAAAACTGTACACAGGGCTTTAAAGCGCACCCGTTTCCTGACTGGCAGCCAGTGAAGTTTTTTGATTTCCTTTTGAAGTCGATGCAAATTTCGGTATGCCCAAAAGCAACCTCGCTGCTGCGTTTTGCAGCAATTGGAGTTTGTTCATGAAGCGTTCCTGTAGGCTCAGATAGAGGCCATTACAATAATCTAGCCTAGACAAGATAAGCGCTGTGACCACTGTCCGCTGGCTGTCAGCAGGTAGAAAGGGGAGAATTTTTTTTGATCATCCTAGGCACATGGAAGGTGGCAGATGACATTGTATTAATCTGATCACCAAAATCAAGTTTGTCATCAACCATGATGCCTAAGTTTTTTTACCTTCCTTGAAGGTGCAGGGAGAGTGCCCAGTGTTGCTGGCCACAGGTTAGAGGTCCAAAAACTGGCATCATTCCCAAAAAGGATGACTTCTGTCTTGTCTGGCTTGCTGTAATGCCAGAAACCAGTCCCCGGAAGCTTGTTTCCTTTCCAGTAAAATAATTGGCTTGGTAGTTTGGTCTGCCCTGTTCCCATGATGCACTGGGCCAGGGACAGACTAATTTGCATGTAGCCAGGTTCTGAGCTGGGATGGTGCAGTGAGCTAAAAAACGGTGATGGATCAAGCCCTGATCTTTGGACTGGGTGGGCGTGGTCTGCTTAATTCAGATACTCTGTCCATCACCACCCCCTTTTCTGAATCGTTTTTGTCCACCATAAGCGTGGAAGGGTATACTCAGATGTGAGTCCCTTGCTCATTGCACCATCAGGATTCAAGCAAGCCGGGCCGAAGACGGCTGAAATGCCAGAAACCGGTCACAGGAAGCTTGTTTCCTTCTCAGTATAAGAATTGGCTTGGTAGTTTGGTCTGCCCTGTTCCCATGATGCACTGGGCCAGGGACAGACTAATTTGCATATAGCCAGGTTCTGAGCTGGGATGGTGCAGTGAGCTAAAAAACGGTGATGGATCAAGCCCTGATCTTTGGACTGGGTAAGAATGGTCTGCTTAATTCAGACACTCTGTTCATCACCACCCCCTTTTCTGAATCGTTTTTGTCCACCATAAGCGTGGAAGGGTATACTCAGATGTGAGTCCCTTGCTCATTGCACCATCAGGATTCAAGCAAGCCGGGCCGAAGACAGCTGAAATGCCAGAAACCGGTCCCCGGAAGCTTGTTTCCTTCCCAGTATAAGAATTGGCTTGGTTGTTTGGTCTGCCCTGTTCCCATGATGCACTGGGCCAGGGACAGACTAATTTGCATATAGCCAGGTTCTGAGCTGGGATGGTGCAGTGAGCTAAAAAACGGTGATGGATCAAGCCCTGATCTTTGGACTGGGTAAGAGTGGTCTGCTTAATTCAGACACTCTGTTCATCACCACCCCCTTTTCTGAAACATTACTGGGTCCGGCATTCATTGAGATCTCACCGGCAATTCCAGCTGTAGGTGTGATACGAGGACCACCAGGCACACAGGTACCATCAAATGCTAACATTGCTAATGCGACTGACGCTGACTGCGATTTCTTTGCCAGCCTAGACGAATTAATGTTTTCTCCTGACACCGAGAATAACTTTTGAAGTTAGCACACAGCGTTCTTTCAACTCTGAAATTCGACCTTCGCTTTTTCAAAACACAAAACTTCTAACTTTGGAATTCTATTTTTCTGTGTTTTGATTTGACTTTTTTCCAAAAACAATGAACTTTGGCACAAAGCAATCTGCTTAAAGTAGAACTATTTTTAGAGAACATGAATTCTTTGAATACTTCCTAGAAACAATATTGACCTATTCCACAAGCCAAAACAGTTTGTATATTCTGCTATGGGATGGCCTTGACTTTTTTTCTGTAACTAAGAGCCATTTCATCAATGTAATTTTGTGAGTCATTTGGTTAGCATTTCCAATATGATATTATGTGCTTACGATGAAATCATTGCTTTTAAATGCGTTCAGTACAAATGCTCATTTTTTCGTGTACAGACATTTCAAAATGCATTTTGTATGTATCTTGGGGTGGGGTTGTAAACACATGCTCTAGAATATGTTTTAGTTCTTGAACTTAGTTGAACATGATAAACGTGGAGTGGGTGTTGTATAGTATTTTAGGACCCTACTGTAATTTTCCCGATTCATGCCCTTATATAGGTATACATCACCATATCCTTAAATAGGCATAGAAATCATAACCATATTTAGACATAGCTCATGCAGTCCAAACACGGCAGGGCTACTTCCACTAGTTCCGAAAATCCACAACGATTTCTTGGAAAACTCAGCTTCAGCAGCTAGGGACTTCCCCTTGCTTGAATACTGACTTGTCCAAGAACTCATGGAGTTTTCAAAGAACTGAGACTCTGTGATGACGTTATTATGTCCACCTTTACGTCAAACTCGGCATCTTCAAGGTATAAATATGCCCACGCTTGCCATAACAAACACACAGTGGTTTGGAGCAGTTCGACCATCTGCTTGCTCGACGCATCCTGATACAGCAAGTGCCGAAGGAAGCCGACCCTCCAGCAGATGCACTGAGAGAGACGCTGCCTTTTCTCTTGCCGAGAAATCCAGCTGCAGTGTTTCCAAGCTACCCTTGCGGGTTGTTGGGAAATCGAGTCCTAAGCCTGACCTTCTTCATTCTAAACCAAGGTACGGAGCTGATTAGACCCTTAGAGAAATCTTGGATAGATTCTTGGCAAAGAATACTACATTTATGCTACACCTCACTTACTCCTTCCCTCGTACTAAGCTTAGGTTAGGTACATCGGGGTAGGCGTATTCTAGACGCACCAGTTGAGTACTTTTTAGCCTTTGTTATTTATGTATGTATTTATCTATGGTCTAGGAGCCATACAATGCTCTTACAGTATTATTTTATCCTACTCTTTTTACTGTACGCATTATACTTTGCAACCAGTATTACGATTGTAGCAGTTCATTTTTTCTGCTTGACAAAGAAGACTTTTCAATAAATACCTTTTATTGAAACCACCCGTCTATCTACTTCTCTGCAAACTCTGGTGAAACGAAGCATGCACGAATGACTGAGTACAATATATATCTATTGTTTCCACGACTCTGAAGATCAGTTTTATCTTGGGAAAACAAAGTTGTCATGTTTATGCGGTTGTCAGAAACTAAATTTCTTCTTGTGAACTTGAGAAAGTTTCTAGTGACCTCTGAGCTAGCTGGCACTCACAATTAAATCTAATATATTCAATAGCGACCTAGTAGACATAAGTCCTAGGAAACATCTATAGGATATATTATTCCAATGCGCAGAGTCTATTGGGAATATAGGAACTACACTACAAGAGATTATTGCCAAAAGGCGCTTATCTAGGCAGCCTTCCATTCGGAATGATGTCATAGCCGAGGGACAAACTCAGCAAAATGGAAAAGGTCTAGGATGCCTATTTACTCATCTGGTGGCCATCTTAGAGTGAAGATTTCTATATTAAGACGTATCCATGTGTTACATATCTATTTTGTCGTAGTTCCAAATAACAGGGAAATCTAGAAGTAAAAACGTAACGCGATCAACCGGTGTCTGGTCATCAGTGCAAATGGTGAGCGGGTGCATGGTTGCTCAGTGTGTCGAGTTAATAAATATGATCCGTGAGTGCATAGCCTATTGTGAGTGTGCGGTCATTGTTTACATATGCTCCATCCCTCCCACAGTGTTGTAATTGATCGGTAACCAAAAAGGTAAGATTTAAGGAAATATATAAGATTGAAAACATAAAGCACATATTAAATCATAAAAACCAGAAAGTTATGAACAGTACATTTCAGCACATTTTAAATGCATTTAAACAAAAAATGACAATCATATTTATATTGTAAATTACACATAGAGAGTGGCTACTCCATGTACGCTATTTCCCCAAGAAATAGTATAATTCCTGATCAATGTTAAGCCCTATGTCCGTGCTATGTAGTCTCAATATCCACAGTGCCTCTCTCTTATGTAGGGCAAGTTCTCTGTTGCCACCCCTTGGATGTCATAGTGTCTGTTCAATGCCAAAATACTCAAAGGATGTATGAGTCAGTTGGGCAGGACACTGGGCAATGTGCTCTGCGATAGGATATATGAGGTCCCCTTGTTTCACAGCCCATATGTGTTCAGTTATCCTTTCTCATAGTGTCCTTATCATGATGCCCACGTATTTCCTCTTGCCTTTGCATTCTATGATATATACAACATACTTGGTAAGGCAGTTGATGTTAGTCTTTATATCATAGGTTCTGTTACCTGGTCCATTAAAATGGGTCTTTCTGCTGCATGCCCATTTACAGGCTGCACATTGTCCACACCCATAAAAGCCTCTAGTGCGTTGTGTCAGCCAATTGTCCCTTTGCTCCTCCCTTGGGTAACTCAGACTCAGTATGTTGCTAAGGGACTTCCCACGTCTGTGTGTGATGTTGGGTCTATCCGTGATATGTTTGCTCAGAGATTTGTCTGCCCTCAAAAGTGCCAGTGTCTGTTAAGACTCTGCACCAATATATTGGACCAGTTGTTGTAACCTGTTACCATTCTTAGTTTGTTGTTTGAGTTGGTGGGATTAGTACGTTCTTTCAGGGTGTCAAGTATTTTGATTCTGCTTATATGTTGGTCTGCCTTTCTCAGAGTGTTGCTATCATAACCCCTATGTCGGAACCTAGTCATTGCTGCTTTCTTGCACTCCTCAAACTCTGGTCAAAACTACAATTTCGCCTCACTCTGACCAGTTCACCAAATGGGATAGATTTAATCTGGTGTGAAGGATGGGCACTGGAGGCATGCAGAAGGGAATTGCATGCAGTTTGTTTTCGGTATAGTATGCTATGGATCAGATTGCCAACAGCGTAGGACGTCAGATTAAAACCAAAGGAGCTGATCAGTGAGGCAAGGGATGAAACGTACACATTAAAAGGTAAGGGGCTAAGCAAAGACCCCTGTGGCACTTCGCAAGGCAATGTAAAAGGTTTAGAGTGAAATGTCACCAGTGCCATTATTTGTGAACGCCCAGATAAAAATGATTTTAGGAGTTTCCATGCTTTACCTTGAACATCGCATGCCAATAAACGGTCCATCAGTAGATCATGATGGACCATATCAAAGGCTGCTGACAGGTCGAGCAGAACCAGAGCAGCCTTAACTCCCTTGTCCAGGGCTTCCCTTATCTCTTCTGTGGATTTAATTAATGCCGACTCGGTACTGTGACCTTCTCTAAAACGGTATTGTGTAGGGTCTAACACTTGGTTTTCACGTAGGAAGGCACTGAATTGCATATTCATGTCCTTCTCAATCATGTTCACAGGTATCAGAAGGCGGGATATCAGTTGAAAGTTATTTGGATCCTTAGGATCAAGGCTCAGCTTCTTTAGCAGGAGTAGGACCAAAGCAAATTTCCACAGTTTTGGGAAATACCTTGTTTCAAAAATTGCATTAAAAAGGGAGGTGAGTGCAAAGGCTACGGGATTCGAGGTGCGTTTAATCACAGAGACTGGGCAGGGATCAAAGGGGGACCCTGATCTCACTGCCATGAGGAGTTTCTTCGAATCCGATAATGATAAATCAGCAAATTTGTCAAAGACAAGGAGAGGGTCCTTAGTTGGTCTCATTCTTTCTGGCAGAACCTCAGGGTCTGCGGAGCTTGAGAGGTTAAATGCTGAAAAAATGATCTCCACTTTGCTCAGGAAGAACCTTGCGATGTCCTCGCATAGTTCCTAGTTTGACTCAAATTTTGCTGGACGGGGGAGGCCAGATTTGATACAGTTTTGAAGATTTCTTTTGTCGATTTTTTTGGTATACAGATTTGATTTGGAAAAAAAGCTTTTCTTAGCATTAAATATCAGTAGCTTGTCATAGGCAAGACTTTGTTTATATATCTGTTTGTCTGACTCCTCATATTTTTTTCTCCAATTCCGCTCCACGGGTTTTGCATGTGAGTTTCTGTTTCCTCAGCTCCTCCGTAAACCAGGGGGAGTTCTCAGAGTTTTATTGGAGCAGGTTTATTACATACTCTTCCCACCCAGTCTGTGTAAAAGGTGGTTGCCTTGTCTATTCCTGTACGTAACGGAGCAGCAGTTACTGGAAGCGCTGCCTGTAAGTCATTGCCCTCATTTCTATTTCATGCCCTGCTCTCGATTTGACTCTTAGTGCCTCTCTTGCCGACACTGTGAACGGGACAGGTCAGTTTGAAAAATACAGCTGCATGATCAGTCCATGTAAGAGGTAACACGCCCATACTAGTGACCTGTGGATGGGTTAAAAAGATACCATCCAAAGTGTGCCCTGCTATGTGAGTGGATCCTGTCACCAGTTGAATAAGGTCTTCACTTTTCATCATATCTATGAGACTCATTGTGTCAAGGTCCGTGAGTGCTTCTAGGTAATAGTTGAAACTACCCAAGATTGTGAAGGAGTCAGTACACAGACCTACTTCCAGAAAATTCCCAATAGACTCAAGGAAGCTGCTTCTGGGCCCAGGGGGTCTGTATAATAAAATGTCCTTAAAAGTATGGTGATCAGAAAGAGAGAGGCTAAAGGATAGCCCCTCCCAGGCTGAATTTGAAGCTGTGCAAAAACCCACCTTCAGTATTGCTCCTTGAGGTGCCAGAGGAGGGGCAGAGGCACTACTAATGTATTTGTGGAATGTTTGGGAGATCCCTGCAGCATATCTCCTCCCTAAAGAATCCCTAAAGTTGAGCTAAGTCTCCCAGGGAGTTATAATGATGTCCCCCTGAGACGTTTTATTGTGTATGTAAGATAGCAGGGATTTGTGCAGGTGCCCCCCCATATTTGGACTTCTAGATGCTGTTTTTGTACTCTGACAGTGGACTGAAGCCTCCTAACCAGGCTCCAGTGCCAGTGCTCTTTCCCCAAAAGTAACATGTATAATTGGCATTCCCAGTAGCAAAAGAGTTTACCCCCCGTATAAGTTCCCTGTTAAGTGCTACTTTGGGACCCAGAGCATTGGTGGAAAAGGGTTACACAAGGACCTGCAGCACTGGTTGTGCCATCCTGAGTGACCAAGGTACACAGATGACAGCAGGCCTGCCATTGCATACTGCAGAAACTGTATTCAGTGCTCCATTTTGACTTTGTCCCCACCATGTGTGAGAAAGTTACAGCACTGATTTTAGTATATGTCAGTTAGCCCTATAAAAGGTCTCTTGCACCCGGGAAGAGGGGTGCAGTATAGTAATAGTGTAGACATGTAAGTGCAAACTTATATTTCTCTATAGTGACTTTACCATTAAAGTACACGATGAATGATAGGCGGTACATTGGATAGCTTGGGACTCCCAGGCATACCCGGGTTGCTAGTCCCGAATGGTACAACCAAAATATGCAGAGTTTGGTGTCAAATAACATGCTGTCTCTCCCCTGACAAGAATCTGGTGCCAAGAGTGGGCTGGCTTGCACTCAGGTAGCTACCAAGTGATTGCCCACCTGGTTACACTAGCTGGCATGTGCTTTTGGCAGGCAGACCCAGGTTTCCCACCCTAGGTGACACCAAGACTGGCTTCTGACCAACTGACAGGCATTCACAGGAGTCAGAACGAAGGCTTGGGAACGAAGGACGTCACACCTACTTCCTCCCAAATGGCTAGTGAAGTGACACATTACAATGGTTGAGTATCAAAGGCTGCACCACATCCAATATGCATTTGAACTGTCCCCCTGAGGAGGACAAAGCCCCCCTTGCCCCAGGCATGCTGGACGCAGGCAAGGTAGGAAATTAGGTATGCAGGATGTGTACACATTCAAGAAGGCTGGCCTCCAGGGTGAGCAGCTCGATCTGTGCACCTAAAGTTAATTTTTGCCATTTTTAGGAGGGCATAAATAGTGAGCTCTGGGTAGTAAAGGTGTCCTACACCACTGGATGTGGTCCCCTCAGGGGCAGATTAGCTGTAAATGACTAGCTGCCCATTGGCTACCAGCTCCCACACCGTTAACTCCACTAAATCCACGATTTAAAGACCCCCTCAACACCAGAAACTCAGTTCTGATCGACATAGTTCAACAAGGACACCAAGAAGACCCTTTTCACCAACAACAAGACTTTGCCTCTGCAAACAAAGCTAAAGAGGGATACAGGATTCCTGTGGCAACACTGCTTGGAACTGTGTAATAGACTTTGCTTCTAGGTCAAAACTTGGCACTCCCTGGAAGAGTGACCCCTGGGGAAGCCAGAAGAACCTTCAGACTCCCCTAGACTGGTGGGACCATCCCCCTGCAAACTGCAGGTAAAAAGACATGCTGATTCCAAGGAAGCACTCTGAAGCACCTCCCAAAGTAAAGTGGTGCAGTGGATTATGGGATTTTGTAGTCTGGCTGTCAACAAAGTTTTGAACCGCTACCATTCACCTGTGACCTACAGACATCAAAGCTCCTTTTTGACTACTTTTATTGCAACAAGGTCACCACCCACCACTTAAGTCGACTCTGCATTAAGAGGGCATTTCACAGCACCTGCGACTGACATCAGAAACAACCCCGCTATTTTGTTTTGCATCTCTATGGTGAAAGCATCTTTGGCATGACCTGTTTAAAGCCCATGGACAGCTCTGAGCTTCCTCTGCACCCGGATTCCCATAACCAGGTAACATTGACCTGACTGCTGGACCCTGGGACCCCAAATACCACTACCCTGTGAGGGTGGAAAGTAACTCAACCCTGAAGTGACTAATTGTCACTAAGCAGTTTTTCCCTCTGACCGCAATGTTAAAAGCCCTGTTTAAAGCCCCCTGACAGCTGAGAACTACTTCTGCACCCAGATTCTTGAAGCAAGGTAAAAGTGATCTAGTTGTTAAACCTTGGTCCTGGGCCCCCAAAGACCTATGTCCTGCAAGGGTAGAAAGTAACTTGTCGCAAACATATTTTCCTATTGACCACAATTTTAAAAGCCTACAGTATTTAATGCATTTAATTTCCAATGCTTTGAAAATGAATAACTCCTGTTATATGTGTGATATGAAGTTTGTTTTGGTGTCTAAATTTACATAAAAATAAGTTCTATTTTTATGAATTGGGGTCGGATTTCTATGGATTCATGCCATTTACATATGCACCATAATGGTATTGTAAAATGCTCAACACATGTTCTTTCAGTAATGCCTGACTGCTCCTTGCTACACTACCAGGATTGAGCTAAGGATTATTGTGGTTGAATCCCAGGATCATATTTGAGGAACTGTGATAATATTGCATGGTAAGGTCTCTCACAACCATGCCACATAACATTCCACTTTCCTACATTGGTGCCCAGTAGTGTGGATACTGAAAATGTGGTTTGGAGTGCCACTGGTCATAAGTCAGTTATGCATGAGAAATCCACAAAATTGACTTTAGCAACAAAAGTTATTTTTCAGAATTTTTCCAGTTTTTGGGAAATTGGCTTTACACGGCACTGTATAGATCGCAATTCCATTAGAACTCGTGGAAAAAATCCTAAGTGAGTTGAGATAAAGTTTAAATAGTTTGTGTAACTTTTAAACATGTCCCAAATCTACGTAAAAGTTACTGCACAGTGGAGTCTTTTCAGAACCTCAACTTGACAGTAATCCCAGCCCTGGGGATCAATGACCTCAGAGCTTTGTGCAAGGTTAGAGGCATTGGCTGTAGGCCAACAGCCACAAAAGAAGAGCTTCAAGAAGTTCTAGTCTCTCATGAAACGGAGAGAATAGATAGGGAAGGCCATTTCTCAGATGGTGACATTGTTGAAGGTGAGAATGGAGCCATAGTCCCAAGTAGGAAAAATGGGGAGAGTGGTGAGGCCCACAGACCTAAATATTTCCCCAGACCTCTTCATCAGTGGGATAAGACAGGAGTCACTGTAGTTTTCCCACAATTGCTAAGGTGGTAGGCAGTCTTCAGGACAAGTTGGATAACATCTTCTTGCAGCAGAGAAGGTTCAACCTGGAGCAAAGGAGATCAGCCCATGAGGTAAGAAGGGTTAAGTTGGGCCTGGTGCCTAAGGATTGTGGCAGCAAATATGACCCAAGGGGGAAGGGTGAGTCCTTTGACTCCTAGATCCCCGATGGGATTGTCCCCAAGTGTAGTGATGAAGACGCCATCGACAAATGGTTTACAGCCTTTGAGAAGGCCATCAAAATGAGGAGAGTTGATCAACAACACTGGACCTTTAATCTTTGGGAGTTATTCTACATGAAGGTGAGACAAAGACTTCTGACCCTTAATGAGGATGTGGCGGAGTCCTATCAGCATATGAAGGGTTTAGACTCACAAAAGAAAAGAATAGTCTAAAGTTTAGGGACACCCATAGAGGTCAAGATCAGACATGGGTGGACTCTGTGGCCTATTTAGTGAAAGCACTAGAAGGCTGGATAAAAGTTAATGAGGTAGATATATATGATGGTCGTTATATTTTGATGAAGAAAGAACACTAATTGGTAAACTGTACCTCAGACAAATTACACCAGCATCTAGTAAATTTGTCTTTTTTCTAGTCCCAGAGAGCTGGCTGTGAAACCTAATGAGTAGGTAAGGACAAGAGTACCCAAAAAGTCTTTTTGGGGTGACCCAATAAAGGGGAGGGAGTTAGACCCACAAAAACCAAAGAACGGGGGTGGTAAACCCACCAAAGAGACTCCCTCAGTATCCCAGAACCCTACAAAGGAGGAGAGTAAACCCCACCCCATCTCCGGCAAGCAGAGGCAGGGGATCCAGGGCTTTAAAAACTCTTTGAGAACAGGTTGTGTTTTGACTGTCTGCAGTCAGGTCACTGCAGAGTTTACCCAGCCTGTTCCAAAAGGTGGTTAGCACTGGGCTGTCCAGCGTAACCATAGGGGATGACACCTCAGATGAGGCGGTTCTCTTAGTATTTAACTGGGAGATGGGTCATGATGTTAAGCTGGTGATCCCTTAGAGTGGTAATAGAAACATCCACTTCATTCAGGTGAATGGGATCCCTACCACAAGCCTGAGAGACACCTGTGCCAGTCACACCACATGTTTGACTGATTGGTGTTTTCACGTGGTCAAGTTTAGTGCAGGATGAAACAACGCCATTTTAACATGCACACGTTTCTTAAGTTGCGTTGTTTTCCACATGATGACTTTTCCCACTTATTTGCTTGCGTGACAGTGTAGAATTAGTTTCTCTGAAGCTATGTTGAAGCCTGAACACACATTTTGCAAATGTTGTTATTTGTTATTCGTCTATGAGGTGACACAGCTCTCAATAGAGGACAATCAATGTCAGCCTGGCTGAAGCTTCGGCACGGAAGCAGCAATGCTATTATTATAAATACACATGCATTTCCTTGTTATTGAAAGAGGAGCACTTGCTGTCACTCAAGAGGTCGCTACACATCAGAATCTCAACTCAGCTGACTTCTGTTCCTCTCTGTGAGGAGGGTTGTACAACTTGTGACTGAGACTGGGACTTACATACCTTGCCATTAGGTAATGGGAAATTAGATCATCCAGTAGGGGATTCTTGGTTGCCCAGACCATTGATTACCCTCCTAGGTTTAGGGGTTCCAGTAAGGGCACTGAGAATTAGCAGGACTATAGGCCAACATATCCCTTCCTGAGGGGGTGTAAGGAATCAATCTAGCACCATCCCAATGCTTATTTTGTCCAAAGAAACGCACTGTTCCCTCAATCAGTACGTGCTAGGAGAGACAAGTAAAATAAGGGTTGTCCCCAGGGAGGCCACAGTTAAACCTCCAGCCATAGTGCCGGTGTAAATGGAGGGTTTTTCTTAGCTGGCATAAGGTGGTGGTCAGTTCTGACCTCCTTTTAGATTGAATCCTAAGCAATGACCTCCCAGAGGTTGGTCTGATCCAAGATTAGGCAGTAACCCAGGGTGGCCCCCAACTCAAAGATCTTGGGGATCCAATCACTGCAGTTAGGAGACTGGGTTCCCAAAACAACGGGAAAAAGAAAAGGAAAGGGAAGTTACTCTTTATTACAGATCCAATGGGGTTTTCTACCACAGTGAGGAGGATACCCAAGATTGACACTGTTAAGGCATTAACTGACCCCCAAAGAAGGCCTGAAAAGTCAGGCAGCTGTTGATAATCAGGGTTTCACCCCAGCACTGACAGAAAGGAGAGTGGAAGCTCAAGAAAGGACCCCAAGAGCAAACCTTTGGCTCTGTAAACAAAGCATAAGAAGGATAATGGATCTCTGTAGCAGCACAGCTTGCAACTGTGTGGTTGACTTTCGTCCCTGGCCAAAACTCAGCACTCCCTGGCAGAGAGACCCCTGTGGAAGCCTGAAGTACCTTCAGACTTCACTGGACTGGTGTGTGCTAACTGCACGTAAAACAACATGCTAGATGCGAAGAAGCGCTGGCCAATGAGCCCTCTGAAGGATTGCCCAAAGTAAAGTAGTGCAGTGCACTCTGGTATTTGTAGTCTAGCTGTCAACAAAGTTTCAAGTGGCTACCACCCACCCATGGACCTACAGCCGCCGAAGTTTACCACAACCAAAGCTTGCTGGCCTCCAGTCCAATAACCAACCCCTTAAGCTGACTCTCCATTAAAAGGGCACTTCAGAACACCTGTAACTCACATCAGAAACAAACCCCCTCTTGTGTTTTTGCATCCTCTTTCTGGTGGCATAATCTCTACATTGAAAAAAAAATTGGGGCAATCCTTTAAAAGTCCACAGACAGCTCGGAGCTACCTCTGTACACGGGCTCCCCGAGCAAAGTATGATTGAACTGACTGCTAGACCCTGACCCTGGGAAAGGAAAGATCTCTTCCCTGTGAGGAAGGAAAGTAACTCAAGCCAATAAAGAGAAGTTTTAGTCGTTACTTGTGAATGATTCACACCCATCAGAACTTATAACCCAGTTTTTCACAAAGGTTTATTTTTTAATAATGGTAGACAGGACTTGCACTGAAAAAATATTTCTTGTTAAATTATTTTGCACTAGAATAGAATCCTTTCAGTACAGAACATATGATAGACATCACGCACACGACTTTTCACTAGGGTGCAAAGAGGGTGAGGGGTTCTAGGTAGCCTAAAGTGTGCTTCTGCTTGGAAAGGGAGTAGCAGCACTATATCTTTGTGAATATGTCACTGTCCTACTCTATGCCTGTCATGCATCGCAGGACAACTACTGTGATTGCTGCTCTGTATTTCATGAATAATTAGTAAATCTGCCCCTTCACCTCTCTCTTGCTGTCTACGTTTTGCATCTCTCAGCTGTGGGTGTTCACCAGTGCCCTACCTGTCTGCTCACTGTGCAGGGTAACAGAACTCTGGGGCACATTTATTAAATGATAGTACAACATGGAGCAGCAATCAAAGTTACTGCTCTGTATTGCACTAGCAGGAGACAGCAACACAGAGAAATATTTACAGAATATAGCTTATTGTTGCTTTCTTCCCCCTCTCTGGTGCAGAAACTGGCTGCCTAGATTGATGTACACATCTTTTCACAATGGTGCAAAGGTGTGTTGAAGACACCTATATTACTTGTGTAATTGAAACATTGATGTGTGCCCGAGACACCACTCTGCCAGGTAATACTCAGACAGGAGAGACCAGATTTTCAGACACTATAGTTACCTCATGCCTTGATACCTGGGGACCCATCCCCTCTGCTGCCTATCTGATCCTGGTTGGTTATATAGTGCCCCACCCTAGCCAACATGTATGGTCCTGGCCTGACAGCGACTGGAGAAAACTCATATACTCTGGTCTACCCCCCCCCCAAAATCTCCAAAACTGCTGCTAAATCATTCAAGCACTCCACTCTAAAAAGTCACCCTAAGACTTTGATATCTGACCTGCGTTACAGCACAGATGCCTGCATAGTCATTATTGACCTCATTTTCTACTCCAGAAGAACCACCTCCTGGCGCAAAACCTTTGTGTACCTTCCTAATGTTCACTCAACCAGGAACATTCCATACCGCACCAAGCTTACAATAGCGCCCTCCTCAACTCTGCGAGCTGACCTCACCATCACCCTCTACAAAACGGCATCGTAATGATCCAAGCCTCAACCAAAAACCTTAATAAATTTGCAGACCTTTTCACCCTCCTCAGAAACCATGTGCACAACACTGACAGAGTCACTAATACCCGCACCGACGAACTGCCGACAAGCCAGCCCAGCGTGCCTAGCCACCCACAAACCACCCCTCCAAGGGTTTCCAACTCAGATCATCCTAACCTCCCCAGCACGCCTCCCCGCCTTGCATACAGAACACAAATCAAAGACAGAAACCCCTGGTTCCTTGGATCCCTCAACAAGGAGAGGAGATCCCTCAGGCAATCTGAAAGAATATGGAGACAGCACCCCTCTGCCGCTCATCTAAATGTTCTCCGCCAGGCGAGAAACGCCTACAACAAGAACATCCTCATCTCAAAAAAATTATTCTTCAGATCGGAACTGGGGAATGCCAAGAATAGACCCCGCAAGCTCTTTGAACTGGTCAAACACCAATCCAATAAACTGGCTGAAACACCGAAAGAATCTCCAAGTCTCTAATATCATCCGAGGAATTCTCCTCTTTCTTTGCTGACTAAATCACAGCCTTAGGAAACGAACTCAGTGCCAGCCACATACTTTCAACACCCTCCTGACCTGCCTCCTCTTTCTGCACTATCCTCACGGACTTCGCATAAAAATCAAGCATGCTGGACCAACTTCAAGTGCTATGACGAAGACACTGTCTCTAAAATCCTATCTACCTTAAACCCTAACAAACACTTTAATGACCCGCTCCCATCCAGCTGCCTAGCTGCTGCCACCCAATCCATTATTCTTAGCTGGACTGCAATAATTAACACCTCTCTCCAGCAGGGATCGATTCCTGACTCTCAGAAAACCGGCCAAGTCCTCCCCATTTTGAAACAACCTTCGCTGGATCCAGCCTCCTCTTACAACTTCTGACCTATCTCCAACATCCCTCTGTTAGCCAAAATGTTAGAGAAGTGTGTGCAACAGCAACTAAGTTAACACATCAACAACTTCCACCTACTCAATGACTTCCAATCTGGAATCAACTACCATGCTCCACATTGTGGACGATGCCATCCAAGCCCTTGACCAAGGCAAAACCTGCCTTCTAATCCTCCTAGATCTATCCTCTGCCTTCGACACGGTCAACCATGAAAAACTACTCGCAAAGCCTCAAACTCAGGATGGGATTGGATGGCTCTGTTTTAGAATGGTTTAGGTCCTTCCTACATAACCGATCACAGAGATTCCTAAATGACAGCAACTTATCTACTCCCTCCTGGTCATGGTGGGAGACTCTCAAGGATCAACCCTGTCCCCCACCCTCTTCAACCCCTACCTAGGGCCGCTTGCTAAGGTACTGCGCACCGCTAATATCTCCTACCATATGTACGCCGATGACACTCAAATATACATCAAAACTTCATCTCTCAAGGAGATTCTCTACCTGAATGAGGCCCTGAAACTGACTGTCCAATGGCTCGCATCCAACCAACTCAAAGTCAACGGAAAGAAAACAGAATTTCTCCTAATTTCCCCAACAAAAACCGACCCGGGGATTCAAATATGGACCAATGCCATCACAGCCTTAAATTGCCCACTAACCATT
The DNA here is from genome assembly GCF_964263255.1 of Lissotriton vulgaris. Classification (NCBI taxonomy): domain Eukaryota; kingdom Metazoa; phylum Chordata; class Amphibia; order Caudata; family Salamandridae; genus Lissotriton; species Lissotriton vulgaris. Next base: position 1,217,546,323 of record NC_141693.1, on the reverse strand, counting down.
GTGGACTTGACCAATTCTCTGGGAATAATCATTGACTGCAACCTGAACATGCGGGACCATATCAACCCAGTGGCCAAATCTGCCAGGTTCCACCTGAGCTACTTAAGGAAACTGAAACTTTTCTTTGATGCTCCCGACCTAAAAATGGCGGTCTAGGCATTGGTCATCTCTAGACTGGAATATGGCTTTTCCACCCTCTCAGGTCTACCCAAGATCTTCCTGGCACCTTTGAAAGCCTACCTCAATGCGGCCGACAGACTTCTCACTGGCTAATGGAAATTTGACATCTCTCCGCATGTAAAAGCTTTGAACTGGCTTCCCCCGGAGGCAAGAATACAGTTGAAACTGGCATGCATCACACACAAGGCATTATACGCAAACTCCCCTGCTTATCTGGCACAGAAACCAGTGGTATCTGGATGAAACAGAAACTCCTGGTCCGCCAGAGACCTCTTGCTCCAACCTGCCAGTTTTCGGGAAAAAAAACCCTACAATCAGGCTTTCTCCGGGGCCGCACCAAGAATATGGAACTCACTCCCACCCGCCATCTGAAGAATCCCTTCTCTGGCACGCTTCAAAAAGGATTCCAAAACTTTCCTCATGGGTAAATTCCACGCCTAATTTCTGCGTTCTACCACCACAGAGACCCTGATTAACTTATGTCTATCACCTTTCCCTCAGACCACCTATTCACTCCGCCAAGAAATTGGCGGACCTTGTCTTGAGTATTTGCATATATAAATTGTACATTTTTGTCCCCCTATCCCTATGTACCCTGCACCACTGCCCCTCTCCAACCGTTTGTATTCTCTGTATCTCTAAGCCTATTTGTACATTTCTATGAACCTTGTAAAGCGCTCTGATACCCTGACAGGTCGAGTTTGCGCTCTATAAAACACTTAATAATAATAAAAATAATAATATGATATCCAGCATGGGTTTTGCATTGGAAGGATAACCCTCCATTGCAAAATACTATGCTTAAACATTTTATAACATTCCACACATTGGCCGTACGCTGTACAGTGCAGCACACATAAAATGTGTGATAAAAACATTGCTCCTGTTCTATGGCTCCCTCAAGGAGGCGTATTTTGTTTTACGGAAAACCAGGTCTCAAAATCTTTCTAGATCTCACTTTGCATCAAAAAAATGCCGGTGATCGCATTGGAATGCCCAACTGCCACCCATGGAACGTCTTTTGATACAAGATAGTGTAAACCAATGCATAGCGCTATTTGTCCTACAATAATGGAAGATTTGGCCCTGGAAAGTACACCGCTATCAACACTTTTAACCACTATGTGTCACTTTGCGGTAGCGCAAAGTTTGGGTAAATCAGGTCGCTTGTGTTATGACCTAGCTTGAGACCCTTTAATCAAGTCAGGCAACAGGAATTGTGATGCATTTTACTTTGGGAAATACAAACAATTCATTTGAAAAAATAGCCACTCGGTGGCTGCTTAAGCAAATTAAGTGTTTGCATTTCAGTTGAAAGTCCAAGCAAATATCCTGGTCATATCGGGCACCCTGCAACTAGCGCCTCTGGATAAAGCTGGAGGGGGCAAGGACTTTGCCCCTATTATCCACTCCAGGTCCTACTGTCACTATATGCTATGTAAAGGTTGTGTGCACGTGCTGTACGCAGAAAGACGCATAGCCGGAGCTGTACAGGAATGAGCAGCTTTCTTGTGATGACCATCTGTCCATTACTGTTTTTTAATTAGTTGTTTTTTTCATATTACTAAATCTCATGAGATATTTTTACGCTCAAGCGTGCCCCCTGAGGCATTACGATGTTTTGACACACTCAGTTTGCACAAACAACAATTATGTATAAAGGGTATAAATAAACCTTCTTTTCTTAAGATGTAGCATTCTTCAGAGGCAAGAGGAAAGGCTGGTTCTGGGTTGTGCCATGGAAAGCCTATAGATTTTACTATGTGAAGAACGTGTTCTTGACACGTTGTTCGGCGCCATCCCCGGAATATTTCAGAAAATCCATACACAGAGAATTCCAGAAAGTGACGTCAGCTGTTCAACACAAAGCACTCTACAGACCGGCCTCACCACAAATGAACAAACAGATCAGATGTTTGAACTGAGTTCAACTTGCGCAGGTAATTTTCAGCACGAGGGGTATCCCTAGCAAAGAAGCTCTAATACTAAATACATAATTAAGAAGTGTTAAAATGTTTCAGCAGAAAGGGACTTCTATTATAAATACCACAGAACCCTTGAGGAACCATGTGATGAGGATATAATGTAGCATTAAGCAGCCAGGCAAATAGCCAGGCAAATTAGCGCTGGCTAGAGAAATATAAATAATACAAATATTTGCATTTTGTTTATCGGTAGAATGCATTTTATACAGTGTCACGGAATTATGTACAGAAAAAAGAATGATAAAACTGCATCAACCACTTGCGACTTGAAGTCTGTTTTCCATAAAAATACATGTAGATTTCACTGTGCGCACTTACATTTGGGGTGAGAATATCAGCTACTCCATAGGGAAAAAAAGCCCCATCACAAATCACCCTGTGTTTTTTTTCCTTTTATTTTTTTTGAAGCTATGATTCATTTTGCCTCCTTGCTTCACTGAATGTTTCTTTCCCTTGCTGTAGCTTGTTCTACTGCTTCAGATGTCATATAGAAAGTCCATAAAATAATAATGCACATATTTATCTTATATGTTTAAAATAGCAATAATTGCTTATCTGATATATTTAGAATCAACTTGCTAAGTAATATCTCTATGTAATATCTCTATCTTCTCCAGTCATCATTTGTGAGCTACATCAGTGAAAAAATAACCTGAAAGAGTTTTACCATTAATTTTAAAATGCACTTTGAACAGTTACAGAAGTGACAGCATTGATCAAGTTCAAAGCACAGAACAAAACATTGTTTCCATAACTGATTGAGCCTAAAATCGTGTCTTCTGATAAAGGAAATGTGAGACCACCATTTCTAACAGGAAATAATGTTGTTTTGCACACAGACACCGTGATGCTTATAGAAGGAGATGATTTCGTGCTGATGGGTCGTCCAGGCAATTGCAAAGCCAGTGCGTTAGACTTTTCAGTCTCCGGGTGGGGTTTCCCCAAACCTTTTGCCTTTAAATACCCTCCACTTTATCTCAAATTCGTTTTTGTTTGTGCAAAGACTCTGTGCACTTTGCCACTTCTAACCACTGCTAAAGTGCTTGTGCCCACTCCCTAAAACATGGTATAATTGGCTTTCAGCAAATTGGAATATTATTACTTATGACTCCCTTGGAGGTACCTTCTTCCAATTTCCCATAATAGTAAATAACTGGCCACTGCAGTTGATCTGCAAGGGGCTACAATCTACGGTTCTTTTCGTCCTGTCCACTAGGATGTGCTCTCCACCACATCCGTTGCTATTAGAGGTGCTTGCCTTATTGAGTGATAGAAGTGGTGCTCCTGGAAGATAGAGGCACACAATTACACTCTATGTACTTGATGGTCCCAAGTAAAGACTGACTCATCCTGGAACTTCACCTTTTAAAACCAAGCTAAAGATGTCTGCAAACCCAGCTCTTCAGTGATGGTCCAGTCACATGTCTTCAACAAAGTGCTGACATATGTTGTGGCTTCATTACAATTGTCAGGAGTCCAAGTAACCCCAAACTTGGATGAATGGCTAGTGAAATCCGAGTCCTTGGCTCTGTTTGAAGGAATCCTTTAGCACACAATGGATGTCTTCCATGACCTGAGCTTTATAGTCTTCTGCTAGAAATCTCATTTCTCTCGCACACAGAAGTTTCATAGGATTGTTGCAAGACATGACCCACATGGAGGTTTTTCCTCCTCCTGCTCAAGAATATTTGGGAAATTACTTGGTTTTGTGTTTGTGGAAAGTCACTTAATACACAGCCCAAAATATATATTTTTTTTAATTTGTATTTCATAATGGCCTGTTCTATGAATTACTCATGGGCTCATCCATTGATTTGATTTGGATACAATTCTAATTTCATAAAAGTGAATTTTTCAAAGCCAATATGTATGTTTTATCAGAGCTGTATATATCAAGAAACTATGAAGAAAACACGACTAACACGAATTTCAACTGAAAAACTATAATGCCCCAGAATTGCCAGAAGATGTAAATAGAAGAAGCATTGGAAATGCAATAGGTCTCGCATTTGTTGGAGTTGGAGCTATTGGCGTTGCAAATGGCAATGTTTTGTGCTTATTCAATTGGTCTTGTATTTATTGGTGCTATTGTCATTGTAAATGGCAATATGTTTTACTTAAGTTTTCTGGAGTTTATGTATGTGGTGTGTTGTTGCATTATTGGAATTGGACTCGATTGTATGGTGTGGAGTGGATTTATGTATTGGAAGTAAGTGGCATGGTGTGTTATGGAATTAAGTGGATAGTAATTATGTTGTATTGAGTGTATTGGATTTATGTGGAGTGGGGTTGTGTGTTTTGGAGTGTAATTAGGTGCAATGGTATTTTTTGTTGTGCAGTGGTATGTCGTTGAGTTTAATGATGTGGTGTGCTGTTGAGGTCTGCCTTCCATGGCACACAAACACCTATAAATAATATATGGAAAATAACATCATACATGATGTAAACGGCCAAACATTAATGCACATAGTAAGGATATGCCCTCCCCATCTTAATAAAACAAAGAACTCTGTTGTGTGTCTTTTTTTGTTAACCTTTGTACAGTATACTCATTACTTAATGTGTCAGATAGTGCCGCTGGGTAACAAGCAGGTCCCCTGTAAAGTATGCAATGCCTTGGGCAGACAGTATGTCCGCTGTGTAACCTACAATGAAAGGAACCCCTATGCAGTTCGTAGGTTCTCAATGCCATAAGGAGGGCATGGGTGCCTCTTTGTAGTAAGGAATTAAGGAGGGGCTCCAGACTGCATTAACTGCTATCACTACCATGGAATGCATTGGACAAGATGAAGTATGAGGCCCTGTGGTACACAGAGCACCAAAGCTGTGGAAGTACAACGTTCTATTATAATACATGGAATGCAAGTAAAGCCCCAAAACAGCTCGCAGGCACCTTGCCTAGCATTGACTGCAGGAAAAGCCCTAATAATATCAGCTACCGTGTGTTGCCTGAATGTAAGGAACATATGTGGTGCCTACAGGTGATTGGTGTGATATAGGATCCACGACAGTCTCAAGCAGCACAAGGTCCCATGTGTTGCATAAAATACAAGTTGGAACTCGATGTATTGGGCAGACGGGAGCTATTTTGTGTAGCGCAGACTACAAGATAGAACGCAATGACGTATTCGGCAGAGTGGCGGTCCCCTGTGTTACACAGTACACAAATCAAATCTGGGTGGCACAAGAGTCTGGGTTTCACAGAGGACAGGGGAAAACTCCGAGTAGAATGCAGCTCCTTTGTACTATCTCAACTGCAAGGAAAGCCCTCAGATAGTAAATGGGTTCCTTACACCCTATCATTAGGTCCCTTGTGTTAGAATGGAATGCAGGAAGTCACAGAGCAGGAGGTGAGGTTGTGAAAAATATTATGTTTTCAACAGGTTGTAAAGGTCAATGCTGCCCTATGAAAGAAATGTGCACAAAATGCCAGGCTTGTTGCCATTGTGTGAGAGAAGCGGCTTCACTGGGACCTGGGCATGGACACGCCCTGCTGTGGCATGTGTGTAGTGAACAATTGTGCCTCTCAAATAGTGCTTTTATGCTAGTGGGGCGAGGGGAGGTAATCCATGCTGTAGAACTAATATGCACACTGTATTAAATAATATGTCATGTGTGATAAAATGCGCTTGAGAGAAAAACACATGCCAAATGTCTTGAAAACATGCCACAAGAAGCTAAATGAACCCCTCAATTACACCAGATGCACAAATAATAAACAACTTATCTGGATGCTCATGATGAGCCCAGTTCGTCATGAGTCACAGTTGAGCTGTGCTCATGATGAACTGGGCCGTCATAATGGCTCCACGCCGCCCACACGTGATTCATTCCCTGCCTATGCGGGCGAATTAATCAGTGGGCGGGGTCGTGATGAGTCCAGCTCATCATAAGCACAGCTCCACTGTGACTCATTACGAGCTGGGGTCGTAATGAGCACCGCAGCGCCGAGCTCAACCATCCCTACCTGCACGTGTGGAAATTACCCCCGCAGCTAAGGGGTTTATACTTGCCTGCCAACCTTATAAAATATACCGACTGGAAGCAGTATATTCAGACAAGATAACTTGAGGGAACATAGGACTTGAAAGCTGCAAAAGAAAATAGCGTGTGCAAGATGTAAAGCAACGTGCCATCTGAAATTGAAATATGAGTGCTCTTGGGGTTAAACGAGTGATGGTGAATTGATGAACCACTAATCAGGTGACCGCTTCATAAGCGAACCGGGAGGAGTAAACAGCCATGAGAATATGGATGGATGTCTGCACATACATCCAGTATAGAAGGTTAAAAAAAAAACCGTCATGACTCACCACTAAAATGCCAGTGAATCCAATCGTCATTACCGTGTTCACCTTTATTAGTATGGATCAAAGGACAAAGTAACTGTTGGATCCAGGGGTACTTGATTTACGATGTAGATTGTAGAACGTGCCTAGCGTGCAGGGTGAAAGAGGCTGAAAATGGACTAACGAGGTGCAGAGGAAGTGTCCAAAAGCCAAAAGAGAAAGTGCTGCAAAGTATGTGATGACTACAAAGTCCCCCCATGCGAACATATAACATAAACATCAACTGCTCCTGTTAACCTCAAGTAAAGTGCATTTGTTGTAATTAATGTACTGGAATCTGAGAGACACTACAAACTGGAATTATAACATATGTTACAGAAGTACAGTAAAAATGTTGCATCGTAGTGAGGTCAATAAGTATTTTACAAAATATGAATGATGAACATTTTAGCATATTGCAAGCAGTCAAACAAGTTAACTACAGTGAGCTAAATAAGTGTATATCAAAACATGATGCATATTTCTAACAGCAGGAATGTGATTACATAATCTATATTAGAACATTGGAATGTTAGGAGCTCCATTGAAAACAATGGAGTGCTTCAGGCTAATAATGGCTGGTATGAGCCAGGAGCTCCAACATTCCAATGTTTCTTTGTTCACAGCTCTGGCTGTGAACTAAGGCTTCAGGGAACCTGAGGGGATTCCAATCCCCTCGCGCTCCCAAAAGGCTTTGTTTTTTTTGTTAGAACATTCTGTCCTCTAGTCACAGAAGGTTCTAATAGCCTTATAGCCCTTCGTAGATGGGCTATACCGCTATTAAAGTCCCTCTCCCTAGTTAAAAGCCCTCGCCTTCGGCTCGGGGCCTTTAACGCTGGAGAGGGCCTTTAATAGCCGGTATAGCCCTCTACGGTGGGCTGTAAGGCTATAATGTGGTACATACAAACCCCAGCCCCAGAGAACGGCAGAATGGAAAGTTTAGCAGCAGGGCATACACCTTTCAGTTGAAAGTTTAGCTTGGCTGTTGCCAGCCAGATAAACATAAAGTGAGATGAAAGGCTTTTGAAGAGCAGCGCAGCAGCGTGCCAGCGAGGCACTTACTGTTGTCATTAACTATGAAAGCACGAAAGTTTTCCCTTTCGTAAAATAAGCTCCTCAGTGTCTGCGACTGGAAGCGGAGAGGCTGGATGTGTGCGCTAATCTATGCCATATATCTATACCCAATGAAGTAAGTATAAAATTGTTTCCGGCAGTTGCATTTGTTGCAGAACATGCCTGTAAAGTGCAGCTGAGTAGGAATAGATTATTTTAAAATACCGCCGCCACACTGGCGGCAGTGCCGGTTTGTGAAGGAGTGGTAGACAGTGAAAGCAGGGCACGAGAGAGGCCGGGGAAGGGGGGGGAATGCGCAGGAGGTTAAACAAGCACAATCCTCCTTTCAACAAAGCCCAAAACCAACTAACATCCTACTAAAAAAGCCCAAATGACGGCCAATTTTAAAAAATTTCTAAAAGCCTGAAAAATATAACCAACGGAGGAGAAAAAGGAGGGACAAGTAGGCAGGACTGACCACAGGCAAATAAAGTTTTTTGTAGGACACTGAAACACACAAATGAAAAGCTGGGGAATGACTTTAACCCAACATAAGAAATTACAATAGGACTTGAATGTTCAAACTAACAAGCATTTGCAATGCAATCGTTCCCGCCTTTGGGGCCTTATAAGTATTTAGCCATGGGATACACTGCAGCTAAGGGCCAGTAGCTGTTTGACCGGGATGCAGAGAAGGAAAACATTGGGGCATATTTACAAGCCCTTATTGCCACATGAACCTCACTTATTGCGACATTCCCATGGCGATAGGTGCTGCGCCTTATTTACAAGGCAGTGATAAGCCACTTAACATGGCTTAACGCTGCCTTTCACTCTATGCTTAGCATAAAAGGGGTGGGCAGTGGGTTTTGCGGAGGGTCTTCCATTTTGACGCAGCCCCCTACTTACAAGGAAGCGTGAATAGAAGGCCGCCCCAAAATTGAGACCAGGGAAAATCTGGTCTCAACTTGGCGAAACAAGAAGAAATGCTTTATTTCTCCTTGTTTTTGCTTTTTGCATGTGTGCTGCCTTGAGCAGCACACATAGAAAAAGCAAAATGCCATGGATTGTTTATGTTCAGGAAGGTGACCCTTCCTGCACATAAGGAATCTTTAAAAACAAAGACATTTTGTAACTTCCAGGTGTGCTGCATTAAGCCATCTAAAGATTGTTTATATGTAGAAAATTAGACCTTGCTGGACATAAACAATCTTCCCCTGCATGCAGACACCCTTGCACTATGCTTGCGTTGGGGCAAGGCAGCTAATCTAAACGCCAGAGCAGGGAAAAATGCAGGACTGCACCATATTCTTGTAAATATGGTGCAGACTTCGTTTCAGAAGTGGTGGAGCGTGTCTGTAAGCCAAGGAGTCTAACGACATGCTCCACCACTTCTTTGTAAATATACCCAATTGTGTCTCTAATCAAGAAACACCTATTTGAAAAATGCGAAATATCAAATGATTGATTTAGCTAAATAGGTAATAATGCTCTAAAATTGAGGAGAAGGGTTATTAAGGCCATATCTGAATGGAGAGATCCAACTACATGGGTCTGGATGCCATGAGAATGGCAGGAGCCTGAAGGACGTGCAGTGGCTTTGTGTGCCTTGAATAGCAGCGGGTTTGGAAAGCACACCGGCATGTAAATGCAGTTGACCATGGTATATCGAGATAAAGAAAGGAGTAGGCATGGGAGATAAAGAAAGAACTAGGGGCAGGAATACTGGGAAGAGCAGAGTGCAGGGAAGTGCGATTGGTAGCCATATTGTTAGAGGGGATTACAGTATACCCGCTCTGGCAACGGGTTAACAAAAGGAGTAAGGAAAAATACAAATACAATCAAGTAAACTAGTTGCAACAATAACGTTCAAGGCGTCTGCAGCCTGCACACCAGAATATATTGTTTACAAGCCTTTGTCTGTTGATACAGAGCTTAACGATGCTGTAAAAAGATTGACTTCGAACCAGAATGCACTAGGGCCCCAAAGCAGAGCATATTTGACCTTCTAAATAGAAAGATTCCTGCTTGTGGAAGTGCTGTCGCAATAGCATGTAAAGCGCAAACAAATGTTTTGCTGCAACAAATCGGGGCAGGCCTTTGGTTGCCTCATGATTTATGCATACAATGTACCCCCCCACACACTTATTCATCACCTTTTAGAGCTGCTGTCTATCTGTTCTAACTTTGGCCTTTTCTAGGGAATAAAACAATTATGTAGAAAATACAGACATAGCCCTCACTATAAACATAACATTGCACCTTGTTAATGGCAGTAGAGGCACCGATTTGTGTGTTTCAGGCTCTATAACTGGTGCTATTTCCAATCTAATATCCTGCGCATTTGCAACTGCAAAGTGTATTTTAACGAAACAAAACACAATCTTTGCATGCCAAGGCAGTTAAGTGCACACAAACTGAGGCAGAGGGAAGCAGCATTGGGACTAGTCACTCCCTTGTAAGCACACAGTGTAGCTTACTCGCAAATCAAGTGCCCTCCACAGCAGCGTGGAATAATCCGAAGAGCTACTGTACTGTAGAATATCATGGTAGAAACATTGGTTTCTTGGGGAATGTACAAGTTTTATGAATAAAAACAAACAACACAAAGGGATAAGAGGTGTTGCTTGTGGAGGTGGTGAAAGGATTGCTAGGAGAAGATCCCTTCATTAGCATCCTGACCCCATGCTCACCTGCACCGAGTCTACAGTATACTTGAGAGTGTGCTCCCTTGCAATGGCTCCAGCTGTGATGAATGTGCCTGTGGAGGTGCTAGCTGGAAAGATTTTGTATTCGTCCCCGGGACCCTCTCCACCCCTGCTCCTCTACTCCAAAGCTGTTTCATCTGTCCCTGGAGAGAAGTAGTAGCTGGAGCATTGCTGAGTACAGAAGGGATGGAGCACAACCCTCCAGCATCGGAAATACTTTCACCTTATGCAATTTCCAAGCACAAACAGTCTCTTTGGCGCTCTTTGCACAAAAACCCAAAACACTTATAGTGTTACCTTAGGGCAGTGGTTCCCAAACTTTTTCAAGCCACGGCTCCTTTGCCTTTTTGGCCTTTGGCTGCGGCTCCCCATTATGTTTCTTTCTTTTGGCGGTGGGGGATGTAAACCCAACCTTCCATTTTGCTCCCTGAAAATAATTGGGATGAAGCTGACAAAGGTATTATAATGATTGATGTGGGGCTCACTCTTGGGAAGTAAATGTGGGGAGATGGGCGAGGGATGAAAAAATGTATTCTCATTGGCACCTTTTGCATGATCGCTAGGTGTAGCTACTGCACGAGAGAGGGGTCCCCAGAGCTGTGAATCATTATTTTTCAAGGTGCGCTTGTGTGTAAAAGCAGGTTGTCTGCAAATGTTTAGTTTCGCTTTGAGGGTCGCAGGACATTTTCTTTCCTTCTTAAGCAGTGCTTAATTTGTGCTGCTGGTTTCCGGTGCTCAGCACCGGCACTTATTTTATAGGGCCGGAATTATGCATTTTTTCTACTCAATCCAGCAAGCTCAGCATCACCCCGGTGCCAGCTGCTGCAAGTGTTCCAGTACTGGCTCCCAGTCGGATGACGGTTACTAGGAGCAGGTGGGGGATTCCATCAGACTGGTGGCTGCGCTAGACTGCCTGCTGGCACTGAGAGGCCTGGCTGCATGAAAGCGCCAGCGTATGGCCCCCTCGTGCAACTGAAGTGTGCCCCTTCTGCTTCCCATTGTCTGCAGAGGGCCTAGTTTTACCTGTCTGAGGAGATGTGAGGTGCCTCTTATAACCCCAGACCTCCACACCGCAGTGTACAGTCGTGATTTCTCCCACGTTCCTGCTAAGAGAAGATTCCTGATACTGAAGCTGTGTCAAACTACACGCTCCTGCTGTCTTGTCACTGCAGTCAGTGATCAAGTTTGACGTCATAGTGAACTTATAGTGCAGAGGATGTCCACTCTAGTTTTCACAAGTGCACATTCATATTTCACAGGCTTCTCTCGCAGAAGTTAACAAATGTGCATTCCTGTTGCCTGCCTCGGTGATAGAATACAAATGGGCACAAAACAGTAATGGTAGTGCATGTGAGCTGGGCGCAAATTGTGTCTGCTTAGATATTGCAGCTTTTAGCTTTTAGGTGTTGGTGATAGCTCCCAGTACATATACAATGGTAAAATCAAGGGCGCCACTAATGCTGTTTTTAAGCACCGGGACTTCATGTTTTACACATTAAGCACTGTTCTTAAGTAACACCCCTAACCTAAATCCTGGCAGCCCTGTCTACCAACTTGCTGACCTTGTGTGCCCCACGTAGGCCCCATCCTCCTCACCAGAAATGCTCTGCCTGAACTCCTAATTGCGCTGCTGCAGTGCTTACACGTTTCCATCCGGGATTTCTTAACTTTCTCCTGAACTCCAGTTTCCCAGCTCCAGAACTGCATTACTGAAAGAATAAACAAAACTGCCACTGAATACAAATCAGTGTCTGAAGCATCCTGCTCTTCACCGTAGGTATTACTTTTATTGTGTATCAGTCAGTGGTTCCCAAACTGTTTGCGGCGCCCTTGGCTACTTTTGATGGTGCACCTGGGTGCCGCGGCGCACAGATTGGGAACCACTGCCTTAGGGCTTGCAATACGATCTGCTTCAGCCTCACAGGGTGTGCTCAGACAGGCGTTTACAGATCAAAGCTGTGGCCATCTTAACAATTTTGAACTGCAACAATGCGTCCTCCTTCTCTCCGGTGGACTCTGGCATGTTCCCATCAGCATTGGGAAGGGAGCATGATGCCTGCAAGAAACCACATGCACAAAAGAGGTGTTGTGCTTGAATAATTAAAATAAAACGGGAAAGCCTTCCTGGGTGGATGAGGGAAGTGGGGTATTGAAATGCCGTCAGCTGCTATTTCATATGCAAACACAAAACATCCAGACCTGCCGACTCTGCCGAACTGAGATAAGCTGTAGAATCACCGAAACAAGAGTGAGGTTGGAGGGGTACTGGGGCGGGCAAGCACTGTTGTGTGAGGGGGAGGTGGTGAGGTGTACGGGGAGATTAAATGACGGGCGAAGAAAATGATACCGTCAGAGGAGCGCGAACAAAGTAACCAGTGTGTTTCTTAAGTAAAAAACAAAAACGCATGTGGATGAAAATATGAGTTGCGTGCGTTTTCCGCCGAAAGTCAACAAGTACAAAATTACTAACACACAACCAAGGCAATCAAATAAAACTGGAGCGATGCATGTCGCTGAGAGGCAGGGAATATGCTGACCAAATAGAGAGACACAGTTAAAATAAACCATAGAGATGGGCGTGCAAGCAACAGTACGAGCTGCTTGCCCCTCGGGCACACCGTCACCGACTCTGCCGCAGCCTTGTGCATGCACCTTGAATCTGAATTAAGGGTGGGCGATGCTACGCGAAGTGCACTTCGCAGTACGCGAACTTCACGTAGCACTACGCGAGCTCCGTAGTAGCATGTTCGCACTGCGCAAGATGCATTTTCAATGATTGCACAGTGCGGACAAGCATCCGGCACTGTGCAATCATTGAAAACGGCATCTTGCACAGTGTGAGCTGTAATTTTCTGCTGCTCGAGCAGATTTTTACTCGAGCTGCAGCTTTCTCAATGCAAACTGGTAGTTTCTCATCGCGAGCGGTCGCGAGCATGCGCGACCCCTCGCAATGAGAAACTTGACCTCCCCGTGTTGAGAATCTCGCCGAGATGCCATTTTGCTTGCTCGCGGTCGTGAACATGACGTTAAGGACTGTGGACAAGCAAAAAATGACCGCTGCACTACGCTACGCTGCACTACGCATGTTCGCACTGTGCTACGTGCAGCTCGCGCAGTGCGAAGTTGCGCAAACTTTGCAAACTACGCGAGCGTAGTGTAGTGCTTCGCCCAGGGTTAATCTGAATACACCCCCACAGAGACTACAGCACAGTACGCACATCAGAACCCTTCTTAAATATAGCCACAAAGTGTTCATGTGGCGCGCATGCGTAGGATGTAAGGCATCGGCGCATGCAAGGAAAACAAGCATTTGCAATGCAAGAAATCACGCATGTAGGCAAGACCGGCACTAACAATGGGTGTGGCGGTGGCTGGAGAGAAGGCAGGGACAGTGGGAGGGGTGGCAGGACACAAAGTAGTGCTCAGGAAATATGCAGTAAAGGGGCCAATAACCATGGAAGGAGACATGGCGTCATAAGGAGGGACTAGTAGCCTCTAAACCAATCAGAAGGCAGCATTTTATAAAGGACAAAGCCACAAGCCAATGAAAAGGTGGGCGGGGCAGTGGGTGGGGCTTCCCTCAGTATAGTGTATACTGCATGCCTCGCAAAGCCATGGCATTGCTTTCTCACTGCAATGCTAGGCAAGACCTAAAATTGACTAGCGTGTGCTCAGATCATTAGCATAGATATATGATCAAATATGCAATTTATGTCTGGGTCTACATACAAAAACTATGAATTAAATCTTCAGGTCAAACACAGACTTTGCCATGAACAGAGGTCTACTCATTGGATAGTGCAATTTACTGAGAGAAGAACTAAATGCCACATGAACATTCATCCCAAAACATGTATTTCCCATGATTGCCTGTTGTGGTAGATTGAGGCTTGAAAGGACTGCACTGCTCTTGTGTATGGCTGCTGTTGAAAAATATAGACATACAACTCAGGTGGAAACAGGTGACCTATCGAGAATAATGATGAATAGTTGTTTGACAGACAAATACAAAATTATTAATGTGGTATGAGGTGCTTTGCAAAACATCCTTCCTTAATGTTTTGGTGATCAGAGCACATGCAGCTATGGGTCTGGGAGTGGTAATTGATTGGCCTTAAGTAAGCCACATGCTAACAAATGCTCTCTTTTACATACTCAGGCTGTCATTTCATTGGTCCTTCTAAGACCACCCAATTTACTCCGCCTTTCACATTTTGTCCTGGTTCAAAAGTTATTTTGGGAGGAAACGTAGGCTGCCCATCAAGTAGAGTGCCTCTCTCATGGCTACCACAGTAAAAGAAAAACACACTACTGGAAAGAGGTGATTTGGATCAATTGATGAGTGCAAAAAATTATAAATGCTGCTCACTTGACTGGCTTAGATTACCTTTCTTTCTTAAATATTTATTTGAACAGGCATCAGGGTAGTAGGGCCCATTTTGCTAAATGTCTAGGAGCATTACTTGGATGGCTTTAAGTGAACTACATATACTCAATCTGTCTGTCATCTCTGCTGATTATTTCCATATGTACCCACCCTCCCAAATCTTGCTTTTCTATTTAGCAGGTCATTTTGGGGGAAAAACACCATCTGTCCAGTTCAGCACTCCACTGCTGGCTATAAGGAAAAAGACAGTTACGTCATCCTTGATTTGAAAACAGGTTATTTGGAGTATTTATTCCATTGCGCGCTGGCCAAAGTTTCGCCCTGTGTGGGTGAAATGAAGAGTGGGTGGGGGGCAGTCCGCAGCACGCAAGGGGTTAATGAATGTAACATAATTGATGAGGTGTAGGTTAAGGGTTTAGTTAAACATTTTTTTGTGGACTCACAAAAGACAACTTTCATGCAGACAGCATTGTAGGGTAGTGGCTATTTACCTGACCACCATGGAAATAGTGGTTTTTTCTGCTATTTACTCGGCTGCTGGCTAAATAGTAAAAAGAAATGTATTTGCTGTTTGGGGGCCTTGAAAATACCAGAGAAACTTAATTATTTACCTGGCCTCTGGCTAAATAATAAAGATTTTGCACTGTTTGGCCAACAGACTAGCAAATAGCAGAAAACCGTCGTTAATTTACCCTCTGACTAGCTAAACAGTTGAGATTCTGAACTGTCCAGCTGGCAGGTGTGCAAATAGCAGAAAACATCTCTAGTTACCTGAGCAGTCATTAAATAGTTGAGACAGTGCACTGTTCAGCATGCTGCCATACAAAGAGCAGGAACACTTAAATATTTACCTGGTTGGTGACTAAATCATAGCGATGATACGCTGTCTGGCTGGCAGACATGAAATTGCTCAAAAAGTTACTTTTTACCGGGCTGCTGGCCAAACAGTAGGGATTCTGCATTGTGCGACTGGCAGCTGTGGAAATTGGAGAAAAACGTCACTATTTACCCAGTGGCTGTCTAAATAGTAGAGATTCTGCACTGTTTGGCCAGCAGTTTTTGGAAAAACTCCCACCACCGAGGCTGCCAACATCCTGTCTTAAGGAGACCCCTTCCGCTTTGCAAATTAGATACCCTCCGATCAATGGTTTGTGGCAGCAATTGCAGTCACAAACTATTGATGAATTCCTTTCTGATTTGGAAAGAGGAGGGAGGGAACCCTTTCATGAACCCTCCCATTTGTAATATTTGTAGTTTAGAATTGATCACAAAGCCCTTTTACTAGTCTAAAAAAATATTGAACATAATAATATGCCCTTTTGAGGTGATAAACCTTATGATGCTTTTGACATGACGCCCTTGGTGCTAAAACTGGCTAAGATGCAAACAATAACTTATAGGTCTAAAGGTCCCAAATGTTTGAATGTTTCCAAGTTATTTTGACAGGCATGGAACAGAAGCACTTCATTACACCATGGAGCAAGACATAGTGACTTAGGAGGCCCTTTATGGAGCTATCTCAGGCTACATAAATACTCCTACTTCTCTAGATGTGATTAATGATAAAAGAGGATTTAGAACCTTTGCAAGACTGTTAAAACTGTTACTCTTCCACCGCTATATACTCACTCTTACTCGCAAAATTCATGGAAATGCACAAGGGCCAGATATAAGATTAGCAAAAAGATCCATATTATGATAACATCACTTTTCTGCAGCAAGTCAGCGCATTCTCCAATTATTAATTCTGGGTCAGTTCAATTAAACAAATCAGACTAAAACAACTGAAAACATTGATTTGCAAAAGCAAAACCCAGAAACGGAAGTGTTGTATCCCAGTACCATAGAGCCATCTAAGTATTTTGGTGTTTTGGTGTGATTTTATCAAAATAGAAACAATTTTATATGGGCTCTTATGAAGTCAGTAACTCAGTATAATTGAGAGGTTTCATTCCAACATCATGGCAGAAGTAAGAAAAACTATGGGCCTGATTTAGAGTTTTGCGGACGGAGTTACCTTCTTCAGGATGGCAGAGGACAGTACCTCCGAGATATTGAGGGAACTTCACCCACCAAATTTAAAGTTGTCTGCTAACCCTGAAGTCTTTACATTGACAGGAACTGATGTCATGGTTGTTCCTGCTAAGCACAAAACATTTAAAGGACAGAGTAGTAAGGCATGATAGCTGGCCAGCAGACTTAAAAAAAAAATGTATTTTTCACAAACAAACTCACAAAGCAGGATTTTGTTTTTGAAAAAAAAATATATATTAGTCCCGCACACTGGTAAGTTTCTTTCAGGGTGATGGCGTCATTATTCGTTTTTCCTATCCCTTACAGTAAGGTTGATGGTATAAAGTCCTTCCTTCGTTGGCTGTACTTTGTCGGGCCAGCACAGGAAGTAATTCTGTTGAGAAGCCACAAGCAAAGGAATGGGAGTATAATTAATTGAGCTGAATGTCATTGGAATATGAATTGATTTTTCCATTGAATCATAGAAAAACTATTAAGCATACAAGAGACAGGAGAAACGAAATTCACAGATTTTATTCATTGACTTCATTAAAAAATATTGTAAGAAATAAGACTTTGAATAAACTGCGACATTTTGTTACCTCCATTCTTGTGACCTAATTATTGATCATTTCACAGTTTTGCTTTAATAATCATTTTCCCGACCAAGTATGTGGCTCTACTAATGGGTTTCAGAACTGATTCCAGGTTTTTCTATTTCACATATAATTTTCTGACTGTCACTCAGACTACAACTGTGATCCAGGTGGTGGTTGTACAGCAGCAGCAGCAGTACTGCTCCAAGCAGAAGTATCTGAAACAAGGACACAATAAAGCATGAGATCTCAGCACCTAGTTGCATTCAGCCTTTCTGAGTAGCCATCAGGCACAAAAAGGGCAGCCCTGCTTAGAAACTCTGACACCTTTACCTAGAGAAACCTTTGACCTACCCTTTACTTCTACAATAAACCCTATATCATCACACAGGAAGAGCTAATCAGCAATCTTTTGCTATAAACAACCTGACAAAAATGTTTAGGCAGTCTTTTCACCATTCTTCCTCACTTCTGTTCTGGATCTTCATTCTCTCTCTACATGGATGCCGTCAACCCACTCCCACTGTGTATGGAAGCTGTATCTACTCTCTATCACGTCACTCAAAATGCATACCTTTGGCTCATGCACTTAATGAAGCAAGAAATCTTACTACTACTCAGTAAGGGGCAGATTTACACTAAGGTATTGTGCTACACTTGCATCAAGCAAAATGACGCAAGGCAACACAAGCCCTTTAATAGGATTTACTAAGCAACAAAATCCACCTTGCGAGGCTCAGAGTAACAAAAGGCAGTGAAAATTGCTGCCTTGCATTACCCTATGTTGAGAAGGCGTCCCATGGATGGAGCATTGGCAATCTCATGCATCAATCTATGGATTGTGACACAATACCAGATTTAATAAGGTGAGTAAATCAGGGATTATATCAAATGGTTTGTCTTCCCAAGTGAGGAGTAACAAAGAGAAATATCCATATTGCTCCTTATTATTCGTCTTTCTATGTGTGTTGCATGCTGCAACACTCATAGAAAGAGGAAAATGCCTCAAAATATAGTTTTTTTTTGCAGGACGGTGCCCTTTCTTGCAGAAAACCAATCACATTTGTAATGGAGGCTCCCTTGCACCATAGTGCAAGGATGCTTATTGTGGTGCTAGGTAGCATACAGATGTCTTGCTGCCTTGTGTTTCTTCACTTCTTAGTAAATCTACCCCTTGATTAATGCCCACATACACACACATGGAATGTCAGTGCAAAGATCTGGGGGTCATGTAGAATCCCTCTTTAGGTCATTTTAGACTATCTCCATGGAACCTTCAGCACCCTGTCTTCTGGTCATCAGAGTCTACTTATGATCTTGAGCTTCTCTTTGCTGATTGCCATATCCCTTTGACCCCTTTGTTAGTTGTTGACCATTTTTCCTGACAATAGCCATCTGAGTTTTTCAAACTCTTTCCAGCATCCTTCACAGACTACACTCATTTTCACCCATCCAACTTTAAACTCCTGTTATGTTATGTTAATTTGTAGAGCACAGCTTATCAATCGTGAGGTTATCCAGTTGCTGACCCCTCTGTCAAGTTTCAGTCCTGATGCCAGCATCAGATCACGTCTTCTACATTCAGAGGTCAGTGTATAACAGTCCTGGCATTTTATTGACTTTGAATGTTCAGATTTTTCAGCAAGCACTTACCAGTTCTATATGTGGGCTGGAGAGGTGGGGGCTTCAAGGGGTTTGTAGTGAAAGACGCATGAATAAGAACCATTTACAAAAGGGATATTCGAAAACATGTGGCCTAGACTCACATAATTGCCCTCCTGACCGGATCTTCATCCTCCACTTCTAGATCGTTCTGTGCCTTTAGGTGTTGATCCTACTCCCAGTCCTGTTCCGAGTACCCCTTTTCTGTGTTGTTTTGTTTCTCCTGGGCTTGGTCTAACTAGTTCTAGGACCTTAGTAGTGGTTTCCTAAATCTGGAGGTCCTAGTTGCATTCAGCCTTTCTGAGTAGCCATCAGGCACAAAAAGGGCAGCCCTGCTTAGAAACTCTGACACCTTTACCTAGAGAAACCTTTGACCTACCCTTTACTTCTACAATAAACCCTATATCATCACACAGGAAGAGCTAATCAGCAACCTTTTGCTATAAACAACCTGACAAAAGGGATATTCGAAAACATGTGGCCTAGACTCACATAATTGCCCTCCTGACCGGATCTTCATCCTCCACTTCTAGATCGTTCTGTGCTTTTAGGTATTGATCCTACTCCCAGTCCTGTTCCAAGTACCCCTTTTCTGTGTTGTTTTCTTTCTCCTGGGCTTGGTCTAATTAGTTCTAGGACCTTAGTAGTGGTTTCCTAAATCTGGAGGTCATAGTTGTAGTCATCACTGGCCATATATTCCTTCCTTGCTCCTGGTTCATCCTTGCATTAGCCCTTCCTGGGAATCCTGATCCTTATTCTGATCCTGCTGGTCTGCTGAGTCCTTATCCAACCAGCCCTGTTGTCCTGGTTCTCCTAGGACTGGCACTCCTGGTTGGGGTCATCCTGATTCTCCTCTCCCTGATTCTTGTACATGTTGAACACCAGGTACTGCCTCCACTGGTCCTGGCCCTTCATATTAGGTCCTCTTGGGTTGGGCCTGGTCATTGTGATCCTGGTCTATTTCCATTGGGTCTTGTGGCTCTGGTTGTCCTGGACTCCCTAATCCTTGCCAGCCTGGTTCTAATACCTCAATTCCGAGTCCTCCTTCTCCACTTGGAACTTCAGGTCCTGTTCCCTTGTTTCTGACCTCTCTGGGTCTCCTATCCCTGTTCCTGGTCCTGCCTATTCTGATCCTTCTAGTCCACCAAATCCTCTCTCATCCTCTAACTGGTCTGAATGGCACTAGCCCACCTACTCCTGACCTAATTGTTCTCTGGGTCCTCCTCCAACATGACATGATACTCTTGGCCCTGGTCCTCCTGCTTGTTGTCATCTTGGACTTGTCCACTTTATCCTGATCCTCCTTGTTCAGGTCATTGTGCTCCTAGCTGTTCTTAGCCATTCAGCTTGCGCATCATGGCTCCTGTCATCCTGGCTTTCTTTGTCATGGTCCACTTATTCCTCTTCATTCAGTTCCTGCTTGTCCTGATGTGTCAGGTCCTGATATCCTAGGCCTCTTTTAATTAAGCTTCCTTTTCTCCTTGGTTGTGGTTCCACTGATCCTCATTGCCCTGGTCCTCTTAGCTCTTGTTCTGTTGTCTCTGATTGCCTGACCATCCCATATCCTCCTTATTCTTCAAGTCCTGCTCTCCTAGTCTTCCCTTCTCTCAGTCTAGTTTGCCTAGCAATGGTCTTCCTATTCCTGGTAACCAAAGTTCAAGTTCTCTTTCTGGTTTTGTGCCCACTGGACTTGTTCACTGTGTTTCTAACCCTGCTTGATTGGGTTTTTGTATACCTACTCCTCATGGTTCTGGTCCATCTGGCCCTACTGATCCTTCCTGGCTTGCTTATTATAGCAATTTTCTTTTCTTTCCTGATCCTCTTGGCTCTCCTCCATTTAACCTGGTCCTTCTAATCCTTCTCACCCTGCTAATCTGATTCCCAATACATGCGTTCCTGGTCCTGCTGGTCCTCTCAGTCTACATGACATCTTGTGTCCAGGATCTCTTAGGCCTTGACCTCTTAGCTCTTGTCTAGCTATGGCCCCACAGCACTACTAGGCCTGTTCCCAATCCTATTGGCGATGATCCTTCCAATACTCCTTGCTTTGGTTCTTGTCCCCCTGGCTCTGGTCCTCTTGGTATTCTTGGCACTGACCCGTGATCTTCCTTGCTTTTTCTGGCCCAGTCCTATTTGCCTGGATCTTGTCTTCCTGGATCTGGCGCTGATCCTCCTGGCCCTGGTATTCCTTTTACTTGTCCTGGTTGTGCTACCTAAACTCATCATGGTCCTCTTTTATCTGGTCTTCCCTGGTCTGGCCATCCTGTTCCTCATTATCCTGGTCACTTCCAGGTATGAGATCATCCTGAACCTTATGTCCCTGGTCCGGATCCTCTGATCCTCCTTTTTCCACTCAACCCGGTACTCAAAGTCCTGATCATATTCTCCCATATCTTCCTGGTCCTCTTACTCTTTTGTTTCCTGGTCCTCTTAGAACTTTTCCTTCTGACTTTGGGTACCTGTGTCCCCAGTCTCAGTTACCTGTCACACCTGGCCATGGTTGTGCTATTCTTGTTTTCATAGTCCTTGTCCTTCTCAAGATTCTGTGCCTGATCCTGTTGATCATGTATGTTATATTTTGGGTTTTCCTGGATCTACTTCTCCAGGACCTGACTCATCTGATCTTAGTCTTGGCTCCATGGTCTTGGTTATTGTAGTCCGTTTTGTCCTATTCTTGTCATAAACTTTGCCTTTTGACCATCACGGCCCTTCCTGTTCCCCTAGTCTTTGCACATATGGCCCTGATCCTTTGTGGGCCTCTTGATCCTAGTTACCTTTACCTGGATCCCCTCACCATTAACCTCCAAGCCCTGCTATCACAGGTCCTGGTCAATCTTTATTCTCATGTCCTGGCACTCTTTGTCTTTGCCCTTCTGGTTTGGTATTTATTTTTCTCCTGCATCTGTTCCTTTTCCATGTAATCCTACTGGTACTGCAGCCATTGATCCAGGCCCGCTTGATCCAGGGTCTTCTTGTTTGGGTCCTCCTGAGCCAGGTCATTTTAGTTGTGGTGCTCCTGCTCACTACTCTTCTTTCCACTTAGTCTTCCTGATGCTGGTGGGCTGTCTCACCTCAAATCCTCCTGACCCTGGTTTTGCTACTTTTAAGTATTGCTTTGCCCCACTTGGTAAGCAAAGCCCTGGCTCCCAGGTCATGATTTTCATGACCCTCTTTGCCCTGTTTCCAGTTCTCCTGTACTTCCCAGTTCTGGTTTTATTGGTTGTCATTCCCACATACGTCTCCTATTCTGGCTCCCTTGATTTATCTAGTCCCCTTGTTTGCATGTCCCTGATACTTCTGATCCTGGTTACTTTGATCCATGTAGACCTTGTCTTAGTTCTGCTACTTATTTGCCTTGCCTCCAAGTATCGTGTTTTTCATGCTAGTTCCACTGGCCTTGGTTTCCTTAGCCCTGATGCTCCTTACGAATTCTAGAACCCACTCCTCTTTCCCCATTCTACTCCTACTAGTACTCCTGATTTGCCTATTTGACCTTGTTCTTATCCATCTGACCATGGGCCCCTCTATTATGGTCCTTTTGGGTCTAGTTCTACTCATCCCTCTGGCACTGGCACCCCAATTGTCTTTGTTGTCAGTCAACCTTGATAATATAGTTCTTGTCACCATGGTTTAGGATCCCCCTGGGTGTGACATTCCTAAAGTTTTTTATTCTGGTCCCACAGGACATAGACTTTCTTTTTTTTTGTCCTCATATCAACTCCAATCAGTAATAAGCACCATTCTGGATTCTAAAGGCCGACTCGCTTAAAATATTGGAATTTCTTCTTCAAGCGAAAAAATTACTGGGCTACCTCAGGTATGACTTGCTTCCTAGGCTATCTGCTTTAAGAAGATGTAATCATTGAATGGGTCAATTTACTAAATATTCAACATATCCCAAAAGTCACCGCCATCTTTTCTCTTGTTCTTCCACCTATCAATCTTCTCAAAGAAGGCCAACGTACTTTGCAAATGCATGCCAGAAGGAGTAGAGGTTTGAGTCCATAATTAATATATTTCCCTTCTTGATATCAGAATTAAATAGAACATCAGATTTCTTTGTTTTATGTGTAAAGAAGAGCCCACCAAATCTTGCTGCCTTATCCCAAACATGATTAAGACACTGCTTACCTCCACAGTGATACCCAATGAATCGGAGATGGCCTTTACCACAACAAGCCATAATTTGTCTAAATATGGACAAGTAGCAAACATATGCTTATCATCTACTCCATTCCGTCAACACCATTTACATTTGGAGTCACCACTTCCCCTTATTTTTGCCAACCTTTTCGGGGTCCAATAAACTCTATGAAGTGTAAATAAAATGGTTCCTCCTTAATGCAGCAGGTTTAACTACTGTACACAGTGTAGATAAAGAAACTTACCATAACTCTTCCACCTCATCATCCGTAAGTATCCATCCCATGTGGAGAATGATGCTCTTATCTTATCATTGATGCTGTGAGTAAATGCAGGTACCACATTGCCACTTACTTCTTCCTAACCCATTGGTCTTGGAGATCAATTTCCATTTGGTTTGGTTCCACTCTGTTCAATTCTGACTCTTAAGCCATGAGTTTACTTTTTAACCAAGAGATTCTACCTTCAGTCTTATTATTCCAACATTCCCAGGTTAGATTCTGTCCCTCATCTACCAGCTGCTCCCATCTATTTATACCACCCTGTCTCAAAGGGCCCAAGAGCATCAAGCATACATTCCTGGGTACCTAGGGAGTTCCATATGGGAGACAACTTACTATAGTATTCAGTACCCAAACATGATCTGGCCTCGAACCAGATTTTAGCTGCTGCTTGAAGACATTTTAATGTGACCTTCTTGAAGTGTTTTAGACCCCCAAATGTTTAGGAGAAGACTTCCTTGGGCAGGCCACAGACCTTTACTCTATACATAGCACCAACTATGGTCTCATCTAGACAAGATAATAACATTCTGTTGTTTTTAAGCTGGAAAGCCCAAAAATACAGTTGAATGTCAGTAAGCTCCAACCCCCCTGCTCCAGCTTTCCTCCTCAGCTTCTTTGAGGAGAGACTTACTCGCTTATTGTCCCAGATAAAGGATGCTATTTTCCCTAGGACGCTCTTTTTCTCAAAATTTAAAGGGATATTATCAAACAAAAAGATGGCTTTGGGTAGAAGAAACATTTTTACCATATTAATCTGCTCATAAATAGTGTGAGGTTCTGGCATCTTTTTATCAGTTTTCCTACGCCTTGGCTTGTTTTCTGAAATGTCACTGTTGCAAGCTTCTCTATGTCTTTGGTAATTTTTACCGCTATATATCCCATTTCTCTGACACTTTTCCCCTTCATTTTGATTCTAAATCATTATTTCAGTTTTTCCTACATTAATCTTATATCCTGAATGGACGCCAAAGATCCTCCCCTCCACCATAAGTTGTGGTAAAGCTGAATGTACATCTGAGGTAAAAAAACATTAAATCATCCGCACAATCTTCTTGGAAAATGTTTCTACATTGAATGCCTTTATTCCCCCATTCAATCTTAAGCTTTGGCTAAATATAAAGATCAAAAAGAATAGGTGAAAGAGGACACCCTTATCTTGTCCCTCTTTCTATTGTCTTTGGTGGTGATACGCTCTCATTCACCAAGATTCGATCAGTAGGAGTTCTATAAAACCTCTCTAATGTGTCTATCAAAGAGTTACCCAGACCAAAGTGGTCTAATACTGCCACAAGATAGCTTCAATTAATGCGGTCAAATGCCTTAGCGGCATCCACGGTCACAACCGCAAGGGGATCATGGTTCACCTCTCTCAGATTTCTCTCTGGTAGAAAGCCTTTCTGATCCTCATGTATTAACTGTCCCAATTCCTTTTCATACAGGCTACCAGGATACTGGTGAAGACTTTATGGTTGCTGTTAAGTAAAGAAGTCAGACAAAATGATTGACACTGAAGAGTGATCTTTCTGGGCTTCGGGATTCGCGCTATAGCTGCTTAGTTCCACAATTCTGGTATTAGCATGCCCACTACCAATATGGAATTAAACAGCTTAATCCAGATTGGGATAATCTCATCTGCAATGGCAAAGTAGAGCTCACTAGGAACAGTGTCGGGACCGCCAGCCTTACCTCTTTTTGTTTTTTTAATTACTGCTGGTATTTCACTGCTGGTTATTTCCGAACATAAGTAATCTTGTTGTTCTTGAGACAGTTTAGGAAGATGCTTTCCTTGCAGCCAAAAATCTATGTCTACTCTGATTTTTGCAAGATGTTATGTGTATAGTTTCTGATAGAATACATTAACGACCTCTCTTATCTTGCATATTTCTTCTGTTAGTTGACCCGTATCATCAACATTGATCTTCCTAATATAGTTTTGATTCCTTTCCAACCTTGTTTTCCACGCCAATAATTTTCCACAGCACTCCCCCTGCACTTTATCTCTTGCTCAACTAACTTCCCACTGTTGCCGAACCTTCTCTTCTGTCTAAACTCTAAATTTGATTGGCAGCTCTCCAAGAGCTGCAACTTTCTCCTTCCTTTTCTCCTTGTGCAATACCTCAATTTTTAGCACCTTTTCTGATCTTCTCATCCCTTTCTCCAATCTAGAGAATTCCACTTTTTTTCCCTTGCCCAGTTTACCGATAAAACTTTTATAGTCCCCCTTAACCAGTCTTTATATGCATCCCATACTTTCCCAAGAAAATAACTCTTCTGAACCATGAGCCAATTTTGCCACTATCCCCTCCAGTAGTAAAATCCTTCTGTTAATTGTCCACCTCCTTACCCCCGGTGTGTCCCTCAATTCAACTTTTAAGAGCAGAGCTGCGTGTTCTGAAAGATGGATAGGGAGATGCTCTATCCCCACCACTTTCTTCACTTCTTTCCTGTCCATAAAGAAATAATCTAGACTGGAGTAGTGACTATTCTTTTTTCTGTGGTAGGTATATGCCCTCATGTTTGTGGAATAGATTTGTATTCGTACAGAGGATCTGTCCAGATTGTTATCTGAAAGGATATCCAATTCCCCACCTAAAGTAATGGGCGCATTAAAATCAACAAAACTGGAAAAAAAGATGTGCCCAATGTGAGACATCATTGATATTTGGGCCATAATTACTCACTAACATATATAAACTCTGATACAATTAACCTCAGCGATAATCCAACAACCTCTCTCATCCGCTCTGTACCAATTCAGCTCCACTTTTGATTTGCCTTTGAGTTTAAGGGTTATACCTTTGGTACAGTGCAATTGGTCAGTAGCAATTACATTCTTCACCCACTTTTGTTTTAAATCAAGATCTCTACATTCCTGTTTCAGAATGTGAGTTTTTTGTAGCATAATTATTTGTGGTTTATACTGCTTTAAATACTGCA
Organism: Lissotriton vulgaris; assembly: GCF_964263255.1. Classification (NCBI taxonomy): domain Eukaryota; kingdom Metazoa; phylum Chordata; class Amphibia; order Caudata; family Salamandridae; genus Lissotriton; species Lissotriton vulgaris. The sequence goes on along the minus strand of NC_141693.1, from coordinate 1,217,520,047 downwards.
GGATAGGTTGTTGCCTTTTTTTACCCCAAATAAATCATTCATTTTCCCTCAGCATCATCTGTCGAAATCCCCCCTTACACGGCCCCACTGCCCACCACTGTTACCTGTACAGACCCCAGCTGTTTAACCCTCAACCCATTTACCTTCCAGCATATTATTTCAAGGACCAATGTCCCCTCATCCCCTGTGCTCATTTTGTTTTCTTACTTTTGGGAGACTGCTTCTGTTTCGTACTATTCTACTACACTGACTTGAGAACTCCAAACCTTTATGTAATTTTTTTTCCAATGCTCCCCATCACGTGTGCTCCCCCGCAACCCCCCAACCTTGAAACTAGGCCTATCCATAGCCTATTTGAGCTCATCCCTGAGGCAGTGAAGATATCTAATTTTCCCTGCTCATCTATTTGTCTGAAGTTCCCCACGCCTTTGCTTGTACTATAACATTGTCTACATCTTCAGGATCAGAAATATAGTGCATTTATTTTGACACATAACCTCAAGGATAGTCGGAAACCTTAGCTGAACGTTAGCCCCCAGCCCTCTCAATTCCTCCATTCTGTTTCCCAACTCCCAATACTTGTCAGCAGTCTCCCTGGAGATATCCATTCTGATTTAAAAGGTGGCCCCAATGCTTGCTGGGATTTTTTCTTCAGAGATAAGCTTAACAGTTTCTCTTCTACAGTATAAGGTAGAAAAGCCATCAAAACCTTCTGTGGGTTTTTGCGCTCTGGGTGCAATTTAAAGGGATCTCTATGCACATGCTGGATTTCACCCTCAAGGTTGACAAGACCATCTTCCTGTGGGAAGGCACTTCTCAGCAGGTTTATCACAAAAGATTTAATATCTGTACCTTCCACAACCCCCAAGATTCTAAAGTTCCTTATGGCATTGTTTGCCAACTTTTCTAATTTCCCACACAACATCTTCTCTCTGTGTTTTAAATGTACTACTTTTTGAGTTTTTTCTTGGACCAGTACCTGGAGTCCTTGCATCCCACATTCTAAATCTTGTGCACGTTGTGCTCGGCTCTCAATCTTTGCCTCCAAACTGGAACAGGTCGCCTGGATTTCATTTTAGTTTGACTCAGAAATCACGAACCGCTCTATACCTTTCTGTGCTAGTTGGCCTAACATTCCCTGCACTGAGTCCTACCCCTCAGAATCACCATTACCAGACTCTCCAGTTAATGGAGCCCTGCCTGTGATATCAATCTGTTCAGCCATATCTCCTTAACTCATCTGTTGCTAAGCAGGAGAATTACTTTTTGGTGGGTACTTCCGGATGTACTGAAATCCCACCTAGTCCTCCCTAATCCACATGCATTATCCCTACCCTGTTTGAATGATTCTTCAGGACCAAGCTATCCCCACTTCTTTCCCTGCTTCTTTCCCCATGCATTTCTCTTCTTAGGTCTGATCTGATCTTGAAGTAGGATTTTAGCGAGGGGGTCATTTTGTGGAATTTGGTGACTAGAAGGTCCTGTTTCTTCTTTGATTTAGCAGTAGTTTCTGCTTCTCCCACCGACTATGTAGCAGCTTTGCAGCGTGAGAAAGTGCTGTGCAGCACAGAGCTGCAGAAGTTGAGCCTCTACAATGTACCAACGTGGGGCTCCTTGCACTACCATCCATCCATTGTACCCAGTTGCTGTTGTACGAGACAAAGAAGGGGTACTACCACCTCAGCACCTCGCAAGTAAGTTGAGCATCTCATTTAGATTGTGTTCAGCCTCTCCCTCTTGGTTGGTCACAACCGACCCCTCAGCCAGCCGCCATGCTCCCTGCTACAGACCTGGACTTTCTAGTCCTTTATAACCCTCTTGTTATTCTCCCGGTCCTGCTAGCCCTGGCCCTATCTGGTTACGGTTGTCCTTGCCCTGGTTCATTACCTTCTGGCCCCTTCATCCTTCTTGATTAAACGCCTGTGGTCTTGGCCCTCCTTTCTTTGGTTCTTCTCGCCATTGGTCTCCAGGTACTGGTCCTCCTTGGTCTTTCTACTTGTGTCTGCTACTCCTGGCCCTGGTTGTCCTCGTCCCTCTTGTTTTGTTTGGTGTGCACAGGCCCTTATAGCCATCCTACGTTTTATGGTCCAGGGCTTTCTGTTCCTTCAGGCCCATGTCCACTGGGTCTAGATCCCTCTGTTTTCCATCCTACAGGCCCTCTTGAGTCTTCTCACCCTGATCCTGGTACTCCTAGTGCTGTTATTCATTATCCAACTCCTCATTGTCTATTTGTTCTTGGTCAGCTCTGGCATTCTTAACCCTGGTCATCATGTATTATGTCTCCCTGGGCTTACTGGTCCGCGTGGCTTTTGTTGTCCTAGCCCTCATATTGGTCCACCTCTTGGACCTTATTCTCCTACTTTTCATCCTCCTCCCCCTACTGCTTCCTTCCCCAGCGACCCCTGCACAATGACTTTAGTCAGGTACACCTTCAAGGTCTTGCAGATAGGTTTTCATTTTTCGGATTACAGATTTCTTTTGCTGAGACAACACTGTCAAGTACAGAAATGAGGGTGCAGTGAAGACAGCACTTTGTCCACTTAAAACTTCTTAACATGTTAAATATCAAAACGATAATTCCCAAGATGCATTGTGCACATGACTAAAATGTCAGAGTGGCTGAAGGGGCTGCTCTGGACATGGGACTAATAAGCACCAATGCCCTAGGCCAAGTCTGCTGGGTTAATAGTTTGCAAAAGTGTTTTTATTCCCAGGCAGCAGAGTGTAGTGCTCCTGTAAATGACCCTGATGCATTACTCGTCTGTCTTCTGCTTTCACTTCCCCGTTCCAATGCAGCCACATTACAGTGTCCCACTCAGTTTACCTCGTTCAAGAGTCCCAAAGAACTGTGCCCCCAAACACCAAAACCCTACTGTACATGTTCCTCCCTCTGGAGCCCAGATACCACCTATCTGTCTGCATTACATATTTGCTGCTACTTGTTGACAGCTGCTGAGTTGCCAGATTTTAAATACTAAGCAAGCAAACTACCCTTTGTACAAAAGCCTAAAGAGAGCACAAGGGCTTCCATAAGCCCAAAAAGAGCCCAGCCCTCAAACATCATCAAAAGGAACATCGTGAACATTAAAAAAAATAATGTACTCTCATATGTAACATGCATTAAAGCCATACTCAATATTTGTTGCTGACAGCCAAACAATCTCTGACAGAAGCACTAAATATGTGTGTGAAATATTCTGATGCTTCTGTTTGATTTGTTCATGGATTATTTAAAATATTAGCATAACATAAATGTTTTTATTAAAAATTGATTTGACAGTTGTTAAATCTGTAAATAGATTAGAATACTTTATGCACTTACATTTTTACAAAACTATTGTATATTTGTATATGCACATACTTTCAAATACTTAACACAGGTTGCCCCCCCCCCATCACAAGATGGGGACTGCACTACCATTGCCTGGAGTCCCTTTTTTCCATTTGGCCGGCTAAATAAGGACCTTGTTCACACTATTTATACGGCAGCTGGTCAAAGTGTACATCATCTTTGCCATCTATGTACATCTAAACAACAGAGATTATGTACTGTTTTGCTGGCCACTGGGTAAATAATACTATATGGCTGACAGCTGGGTAAAAAGACACTTCAGCATTGTAATTATTACTTCTATATTTCTATTAGTCTGTCCCATGCTCCTGATGTGTTGGCTTTGCTCCCCTTTCTCGTGTTTGGAAAACTAATAGCCATAAATGTTTAAAGAACATATAAAAACGCTTCTCATCAAAGCGTATATTTCACAAAATACCTTCAATATGTGGGATGTTGGTACGGCACAAACCCAAGATGGTGGAGCTGCCATGCGTTCCCACTGTTGAGGAAGAGAACCTGCCAAAATTCATCAACTGCCAGAGATACCGGCCTGTAATGGCCTGCCAATCCAATAGGCGCCATCAGAGCAGTGACTGGGGAGCTGGAAAATATCCTGAAGCTGAGTCGCAGATCAGAGACCTATCTTGCCGGGAGGCAGTGAGTCATGATGCTGGCTGGCAGCCGTAGTCTTATAAAAGGGTCTGAGTGCCAAGCATGCATATTGTGCTGGGAACGGTCACCCGATATCCACTGCAGCCGATATGTATGGGGCCATGCCTGCAAACTGCATCCAACTATTACTGGGCTGATGGTGCTGCACTGCCCAACAGAGGGATCACTCCTAGGTGTTGCATCAGAATGAGTGAGAGCTCAGTACTCAAGAAGCACATGACCCCCCCCCCCCCCCCCCCCCCCCAGTGGGTGAAGGATTGAACAGGTGACAGAGATCTTGTCTGGGGTCTAAGTGATGGGGATGGGACATGGGACTGACACAGGTAGATCGTTGAAGGATTTTATGGTGACCACAGGCAAGATACCATAACTGTAAGATCTAGTGAGTCCCAGTTGCAAGGTCCAGGCCCATCGCTAGGTGTTCTTGCTTCCCCGGTACCCGCTAGGCCTGGGCGATGAACTCCATTTGTGGAGTCTGCAGAGTTTTCTGCATACTGCGGAGCTCACTTAGTGCAGAAAACTCTGCTCCGAGTAGTGCAACTGAGTTTTTTCCCCGCTTCGGCTCGCGAATGGTGAGTTGGCGAGCACAAGCTGCTGCTCGGGTAGAATTTCTACTTGAGCGGCAGGAAGATCAGTGCGAATGGCAGTTTGCACTGCTCTCCGCCACTTGCAAATCTCTGCAGAGTTTTTGGTCACTTTCCGGAGTTCCGAGAACTATGCCCTGGCAAAGGTTCAAGCAGCAGTGGTGATGAACCCACCCCTCACACAGGAGCCCCAGCAGACGGTGAGCCGTAAAGAAGGGGGTAGACTACTGAGTATCTGGGTTACACCCCCCTCCCAAGGCAAGGCCATCTTGGGTCAAGAAGAGGGACTGAAGGCCATGCAATCCAATACAATGGACAGATGACAATAAAGGATGGAGTGACCAGCGGAGATAGAGTATCCTCTCTGAATTGAGACAAGGGGGTGCCTGATTGGGGGAACCCTCTCTCAAAGAGATAAAGCTACAATAAATGAGGCAAAATCGGCACTGGAATGGAAAATTAACGCCAAGCCAGGGTGTGCTCTGAAACCATACACAGGCACTCACACCCCTAGACACAGAAAGGAAACGACCTTCCACCTGCATGTTCAGACAGAAGAAGCAGAGGTGAGGTTACGGCAAAAAAATTCACCTGGTGGTATTCCTGGAGAGATGGCAGGAATTTGGAACGCTTTAAAAAAAACGTTGTCTTGAATATTGTGAAACTCAGCAATTTCTCCACTCAGTTTGTGATGGACTGAGCACATTGAATACCAGAGACTCTGCCAAAGCATTGAGAGAGGCTCCTACTATTCAGAGATTGGGACAGAATACTCTGAGCAGTGAGACAACATGCCCTACTGTTGCACAAAAATCACATCATCACACTTCCCAGACTTCACTCAGGAGGTGTAAGTTCAATGACGCTCCATTCACATGGGGAAGGGGGGCCTGAGCAAATGTGAGATATAATGTGACATTATCTTCCCAGCCAAATTGAAGGTACTGGCGGGGGGAAGTTGTGTTTTTTCCCAGCATCTAAGAGGCATGTGGCTGAAGGCCCACTGAGTTCATGAAACACGAGGGGCAACAGGAAACACATTTGGAGAGGAGCCAGGATAACAGCTTGATAACAGATTGCAGAACATGAATGCAGCCAATGAGGAGGCAACAGTTCACCCACCAGCACAGACCGATAGAGAGTGAAGGCAAATAGCTAAACTATCAAATGAGGTCTTTAATGCTGGCCAGTACTTTATTGACCGCAAGCAATGGAAGCAAAGAGTTGAAACGTAGCATAGACAAAAGTGTTGATTTATGTTGGGTTGACAGATACCTCAGATGTTGGGGAAGCAGGTCTTTTTTCTCACAGAATAAGGTAGTAGTGTGGGGGTTTGTTCATGTTGGGGAAGAGTTCAATTGAACCAACAGAACCAAGTACGGCTGGCAAGTAGACAAGGCACACACACCTTAACAGGACTACTTGGAGTAGGAGCCTTTAAGGGGCCGTGTAAAGAACAGAAACTGGGCCGTAAACTCCTGTCCAGGAACAGAAACAGCCTGGCCAGTTGACTGCTACATTGTTGATTCTCATCTAAAGCGCTCTGATACCTCCGGGTCTAGCCAGCGCTATATAAAACTCTTTAAATAAACTGTCTAGGAGGCATATACATCCACTATCAGAGGGATCATGATCTAGCACATATCCAAAGGTAGTGGAGATCGAGAAGTTTCTGATCCACATGGAAACGGATTATATAAGTTCCTCAAGCTTGGACTTAATGCATTTAATTACAATAGCTAAAGAAAAATATAGACAACTGACCAAGCAAGAGGCGAGTGTGCACTATTGAGGCATGCAACACAATCCGTATGCGAACAAGGCTGAACAATTGCGAGCCTGGTTAGCAAGGCAAGAGGTGGGTCAAAGGTAGGTCCACTGTGTCAACATTATGAGTGAGGGGATAGCAAAATTGTTATAGGATATAGCTAGAGCCTTTAGAGACTTCCTGAGGGGCAGATTTACAATTACTGGCGCATCCCTGCATATCGGCAGGGATGCACCAGTAATTGTGCGCCACAGCTCCGCCACCCTTGATGTGCCGCATTTACAATGCGGCGCACCTTGGGGCAAAAATGGCACAGATGCGTCACGCATCTGTGCCGTAAAAGCAGCGCATTGTTTGAGTTGCGTCGCAAACGCGACACAGCTCCAGCAATGATCAGCAGGGCCCTATGTGCAAAATGCTGCGTCAATCCTTACACCTGATTCAAGCACTCAGCCACTTTTGGGAGGCGTTCCTGCGCCGGAACGCCTCCCCCTGGGATGGTACGCCTCTTCTGGCGCAGGGCTTTTCAACGTGACGAGATGCGTCAAGTTGTAAATACCCCGCACCATGGCGCATCTTTTGCGCCACCGCTGTGTCACAAAAGTGATGCAACGGTGGCGTAAAAGCGGCGCAAGGGGTTTGTAAATCTGCCCCTTAGTGTATTATATCAGTCGCAATGCCAGGTTCCTGGTGAAGATTTGAGGAGGTTTCTAGAGGAAGTCCCTGCCTGTAGAGCTGTGTGAGGTAGTCTAGTGGTTGGGGGGCGGAGTCATGGGAGGAGCAGGAACAGGAGGAGCCGGGGAAAAGGAACGGGTCAGTTAGAGTAGGGACAGTGAGTGAGTAAGAGGTACTAAATAAAGCTCTTGGATATAAGCAATGGTGTCTGTGGTTATTAGTAGCAGGACGCTACAACTGGCGACGAGGATGGGATGAGCAAAACCCCACAAGCCACAGCACCTTGTAAAACCACCTTGTCCCCGCAGCGTCGAGAAACGAGCTCCGCTGCTGAATGAAGGCGGCGCCAAGAAGAAGAAGAAACCGCCGCTGCACGGAGCTGCCCCAGAGAGAAGCTGGCAGCCGGTGACCCTGTCCCTTCAGAGGCCTCGAGGGAGAAGAGAGGGAGCCGCAGTAACGAGCGTTGGAGCGCTCGAGAAGTCGGAACAGTTCGTGCCGAAACGCGACATTGCCGAATGCATATACCCCAACATATGCAGATAGAGCAGAGGTCGGGAGCCCACCCCGACTCTGCCTAGCGCCCAAGAAGCAGAAAATAGTGCCCCGAGTGAAGAGCATTGCCCCCAGAAGGTTTGGCGGCAAGCGCCGTCGAGCGCGGAGGAACCGGAGCTCGGTTGGCCCCGACGCTAGGAATCTCACGACTGATGCGTGTGTTGTGACACGCTGTCGCCGCGTGGAAGCGGCTCCTAGCGCAGCGAAGCGGGAGCTCGCTCCAACCTCACCTGTGGATCAGTGTGGAGACCGGGAGAAGTGCTGATGTCCCTGGGACCGGCGGCCGGTGAGTCCTGATTGAGTCGGCCCGGGTTCTGAATGAGCAAAGTGAAAGTCTCGTGCAAGCTGGGATTTCAGGGACGGCGGCCATATTGGAGTCAGGCAAGCCAATGGGACACCCCTGTGAAAATCGGGAGCGGCCATCTTTAAGTCAGGCAAGCAGTGTTTGGAAATAAGCATTGATAAAGTACAAACAAACAAGCATTGGCGAAGACCAAAACAAGCATTGGCAAAGGCCAAACAAGCCTTGGCGAAGACCAAACGAACAGTGGCAAAGGCCAAACAAGCATTGGCGAAGGCCAAACAAGCATTGGCAAGGAACAAACAAGTACTGTCAAGAGCCAACAGACGAGTCTTGGCGAATAGAAACAACAAGCAGTGGCGAAAGGAAACACACAAGCACGTGCACACACGAGAGTGAATCAACTAACAAGCACGGGCAACCACAAGAGTTACTTACCAAACATGCGTTGACAAGAACAAATGTCAGCACGGGTGGCAACGTGGACATTGAGAAACGCAAACGAATGCGCAGTGGCGAATGTACTGAAGCAACACATGTCTATAAAATAAGAGGCACAAGCGAACACAAGAACCAAGCAACGACAACAGCACAATGGAACAAGCATTAGCAAATGCAAGAGACAGATAACGACGACACTGAGCACAAACTGAAGAGCGCCGAAGAGAGAAGAGCTGCTGGACAGAACTGCAGAAGACCCAGAGGAGGGCAGTCCTACAGAGGACCCCGGGGAGAGCAGAACCATCCAAGTTCATTCGCCGGCGCATACTCCACTGGTTACAAAGACTATCAATCTCTAAGCAAACGACCAGACCAAAGACCTTGACCAGAATCTCCCCCTCTCATGGCGGGAGGAGACATAGCACGGCGGGTCACTCCATACAGTGAAGTACCGCCCCCAGCGATGCAGACTGATGATTGGATCTCGGATCTCAAACGACACCGGTGGCTCGAAGCATTAGAAGATTTCTTAAAAGCCAATGGTGAGCAAAGAGAGAGGAAATGTCTGATACTACTCCTCCATTTGGTGGGTCCGGAGGGCCGATGCCCAATCAGGACATTTTCCAAAGAGGACACAGAAATCTATAAAAGACTCCAAAGGGAGCTCTGTGCTCATCTCAACGCACAGACAGATGTGGATCATAATCGCATGGCTTTCAATACAGCACGGCAGGAACCAGGCGAACCGTTGCAAAATTTCATCACTCGTTTGCAAAGTATGGTATGAGGCTGCCACTTCAACACTTTCACAAATGAGGATGCGGTTCGACTTCGGATCGTTGAAGGTTGCACAAACCCTGACACAAAGCGCAAGATCCTGCAAGGGCATTGGTCGTTAAAGGAAATCATCAAGAAGGCCGAAATTGGAATGCAAATCAAAGCAAGAGAAGGATTGAAGGACGTGCACCTAAGCGCAAACCATCAAGATACCTGGGAAGATAGAACTCAGAAAACAAACAGAACTGAAAGGAGAGAGAGGGAAGGCAGACCAGCAAAAAGACAACGGGAAAGATACAGTGACAAAGAAAGTGACACAGATTACTCAGAGTCAGATTCCTCAGCATCCGACTACTCAAAGTCAACCAAGGATTACTCGGAGTCAGATGACCCAGAGTCAACCATCCAAAAGACCGTTCCAAGAAGTTATTCACCCCCCAGGAGTTCCTCAAGGAGTCATTCAAGGTATGACACACAATGCTCTGATGGGGAAAGAGCATCAAGTGGGACAGATCGCACTCCTGGACAAGAGGGCATTCTGCACAGCAAGTGGGAGAGAAAGACTAACCATAGAAGAAGGGGTCGCACTGGTCAACACCGGAAGTCGGCGCAGGAACATCAGTCGACAAGCAGTGAAGACGAGTCCAAGGAAACATCTGGCCGAAGAACACATAAAACTCAAATCAGAAGTGTTAGAGCATCAAACAAGAGAGAAGGAGAAACAGGTTTGCACAAGACGGACTGATCCTCCACTGCAATGAACCAAAAAAGAGGACAAAAAGACAAAAGCTTGGGATCAAGCACAAGGAACAAGCACAGGATCATCAAACAACCTCCCAAATGAGACAGCATTGAAGACGTTCCAACAAAGGCACACGGAGAAGCATCTCAATGACAATTCAAAGGGGAAGAGCAATTCGTCATGGACTACGGAATTCAAAAATCCATTACCAAAGACAGTTTCAAAGAAACGTTGGAGAAGGAATGGGGAGAAGGATCTCTCTGACACGGAGTGCACATCTATCCGATCCTGGAGGTCGACAAAAGACTTCTCTGACCCAGAAAGCACGTCCATGGCCAGGAACTCCTCTGGTTCAGAGAGCGCGTCCGTCCGATCCTGGAAGTCAACAAGAGACTTCTCTGACCCAGAGAGCACGTCTGTTCGATCCCGTGAGTCGACCAAGTCATGGTCCCGACAACAGCCATGGCGTCAACCACCCGCACGCGCCATAGAACCAAAGGACACCCTTCCTGTCAAGAGCAACATGACACACACTAAGGTCTCTGAATACTCAGTCACGCCACAAGACAATCTGTCGTGTCACTCACAAATATATCCGGACATAGATCAGACACCGTCACCCCTGAAGGGGTCCGAAAGGCTGACTCAAAGGACCTACAAAAAGAAAACAGAGACAGTGGACCTTAGTCACCGGATGGGAAGGGACCTGCCAGCCACTCCGCAAAGAAAGCCGGACATGTCAGTAGAGAGAGATCATCAGATGAGAGAGAAACATGCCTATGCACAGATAGCCCACGAGTTCGTCAGACAACCCGAGGCTGTGAATGAGTTACCGAACCAAACCAAGACAGTCTCGTCAGATAGTACCGTACTGTCTGGTGTGCATGACCCTGAAGTGGAAGACAGTGTTGCCCTCGACCGGACAAGACAAGAGGAAGCAAAAGTAGGCGCAGGTGCCCATAAGAGGACCAGAACATTATCCACTCATGAAAGGGACTGAGCACCCGAACCAACCGTTACACCACCAGAAGGAAACATGAGGACTGCAGACTGTGAGAGTGAACAGCTCACACGCAACGTGGTCAAGAATACCCTGATCAAGACACCGGAAAGAGTGACCAAAGCCAAATCCACCACTGATTCGACACTACTGAGGCTTGAAGAACAGGCTGTCCGCCAACCCGTGTGGTGGATTGAAGAACTGCGAACACTGAGGACATTAAGCTCACTTTGTTAAGAAAGAGGGAGATGTAGAGCTGTGTGAGGTAGTCTAGTGGTTGGGGGGCGGAGTCATGGGAGGAGCAGGAACAGGAGGAGCCGGGGGAAAGGAACGGGTCAGTTAGAGTAGGGACAGTGAGTGAGTAAGAGGTACTAAATAAAGCTCTTGGATATAAGCAATGGTGTCTGTGGTTATTAGTAGCAGGACGCTACACTGCCCCACTCCTGGAGGACAGTGATAGACTCACACTTGGGGTCCCCATAGAAATTGGGGGACTGCTAAAAGCCATCAAACAGGTAAAGAGGGGAAGATTAAATAGGTACGAGTCAGAGTGGGGGAAACCCAGTGAGACATGTTCTATGAGGTACAGGAGGAGGGAAGCCTCCCGAGGGACTTTCGTAAGGAACAATAATTCCTATCCACAAGAAATACAAACCACCTGAGGACTGTGGCCCCTACAGACCCATCAACATTTGAATTTCAAGGCTTAGGTGCTAGTGAAGGTGTTAGGGTCTCTCTCCTGGGCCAGACTGTCAATAAATAGATTTTCCTGGACCAGTCGTGCTTCATGCCCCCCAGGACTACCAGGCACAACCTCAGGTGCTTGCTCGGGTGCCTGGCATGCAGGGACATGACGGGGAAACTTATTGTGTTGTTATTGTTAGACACAGAAAAAGAATGTGACTCCCTGTGTGGCCCTATCTGCTTGCTATCTTGGAGAAGATGGGGTTGTATGTAATTACAACGAGGTGTTTACACCGCACTACCATTACAACGCTGGTTTTACAATGCAAGTCGTTACCACGACTTGCGCTGTAGGGTGCTGGACTTAGGAATAGTAAGATTTATTATCCCAACACCAGCCTACATACAGTAGGGAAGGTGTTGTAATAGTAAATCTACTATTTCTTAGCATTGAGCGCCCTCCAGCGCAAGTCGTGGTAACGACTTGCGTTGTAAAACCAGCGTTGTAATGGTAGTGCGGTGTAAACACAGCGTCGTAATGGATGTTCCCCGAAGATGGGGTTCGGTCCCGAGTTTTCCTTCTGGGTGAGATTTCTGTACACCGACCCAGTGGCCATGGTCATGATCCTTTGGGCATTCTCAGACAAGTCCAGGCTGAGGAGGGGAACCAGGCAGGGTTCCCCACGGTCTCTGCTTTTCTTTGTCATGGCAGTAGAACCCCTTGCGTGTTGTGTGAGCAAAGACACCCAACTGAGGGGCATTCAATGGGATTTTGAATGGTAGGATAGAATCTCCCTTTATGCTGATGATTTGCTGTTGTATCTGGTGGATTCAGAGTATTCAGTTCCAGGTATACTAGCAATCTTAACGATCTATGTGGGGGGCTCAGGCATACAAATAAATTTGCACAAGGTGATACTATTCCCAGTCATCCAATGGATAAAGGTTTGGCTCCCTCCTTTTTCAGCTTCGGCTAAGCCCCTCATGACTGGGGTCCCTCAGGGCTCCACCTTGAGCTCTCTTCTCTTTAATGTATACCTGACCCCCTTGATTGAGCTTGCCGAACATTTGGGGGCCAAAATCATCGCCTATGCCGATGATACGCAGCTGTTGTTCACCTGGCCAAGTGCTGTCTTAGATACCGAGCGGATTCAGTTTTGTTTATCCACGGTTTTCAACTGGTTAGCCTCCGCGCAACTGAAGTGCAACGAGGATAAGACGGAAATACTGCTCTACGGTCAATTCCCCCCTAATTTTAGAGAAGCACTTTGGCCGGCCGGTTTCCCGATGCCCGGTTCAGTCAATGTCCTCGCCAAGAACCTAGGGGTCTGGTTCGGGGAAGACCTCCGGTTTGAGGGGCATATCATGAAGCTGGCAGGAGGCTGTTTCGGGACCCTTAAGGCGTTGCGGAAGTTTTTTCCCTATCTGCCTGCCTCAGCAAGAGAGTCAGTTGCTAGAGCTTTAATTCTCTCGCGACTTGACTATGCCAATGGCCTGCTGAGTGGATCCCCGGCTTATATGGTGAGACGTCTCCAGGTGATCCAAAACGCAACCGTCAGACTGTTGGGTAATATCCCCAGTCGGGTCAGCGCTAGGAATCACCTGCAGAGCCTGCACTGGCTGCCAGTTTCCCAGAGGATTACTTTTAAAATTTTGACCCTGGCCCACAAAGCTATCTATGGACAAGGCCCCGCCTACCTGATGAAACGATTTAGGCGCTACTCTCCTAAGCGACCTTTGCGCTCTGCCGCTCAACATCTGCTTCAGGTCCCGCTCTTCCGGCGTTCTCGGCTGGGAGGGCAATCAGTGGTGGTGAAGGCCGCTTTGGCTTGGAATGAGCTTCCTCTATCCTTGCGAGCTACTGTGAACTTTATTTCTTTTAAAAAAGGGTTGAAAACCCATTTGTTTCGACAAGCCTTTTAGTTTTTGTTCTGTGTAGGGTAGGCTGTTTATTCTGTTTTTTCTTCTTCGCGCCAGGATACTCCGGCAGTAATGGAGCGCGTTATAAAACAGCATAATAATAATAATAATAATAAAGATTGCTGGCTGGGAGCTCCCCCTGAAGTAGTCTTTCTAACAAAAGACTTGGCAGCATTCCACCGCGCCAATGTAAGCAGAATTTATGAAAAGTATAAAATCTATGTAAGCCATTGAAGAGGACTTCCCATATCCCTACTGGGAAGTACTGCAGCAGAAGACGTGACCCAACAGCTCCTGTGGATGTAGGGGGAATCAAAGATCTCGATCCAGAAGCTCACCAGGAGTCCTTACAAGAAGGGTATTGCTCTGTCCAACTTACAATGTTATTATTCGGCAGCCCAGTTGCACATAGAAAATAATGAGTGCATTCAACCGGCTCTACATTCGGATAGGTGAGCAAAGGATGATGGAGAGTACACAAGGAGCTCATATGGGGGACAGGGAGGGCCTGCCGGTTTAACCCCCACTACCACAGTGAGCAAGGTGTGGAGGAGGGCCACCAAAAAGTTGTAATCTGGTAAACTAGCATTGGAGATCCCCTCATGGAACTAGGCTATACTTTCAGGCTTGCAATTTCTTGAGAGCTTCAGGCACTGTGACCTGTTGGGCATCTTCATATTTGGAGACTTTTTGGATCCAGAGGTATGATACCCTTCTGTAAACGTCAGATGGAATACAAACTAGCTGACAGCCATAGAATCTGGTATTTTCAAGTTAAACATGCTATCTCTATTTATAAGGACAACCTACAGGATGTAGAGGAGGAATCGCCATTAGAATTCTGGGTAAAAGTTGTCCAGTTGCATAGCCATGCTATTTTGCAAACATACAAGATTCTTATGGGACAACCCCACCTCAACATGTTGTGAGAAAGATGGGAACGAGATTTGTGTCTGTTTGAGGATGGAGATTAGGGAGAGTCCTACAGATATTCCATAGAAGTGGCCATTAGGTTGGGGTTCCTCTTGGTGCAGCTTCAGTTTATCCATTGTGCATACTACATCACGGCTAGACTGTACCAAAAGGGGAAAAGCGGAGTGGACACATGCATGAGGGGCTGTGGACAGGCAGGGACATGAATGCACATGGCCTGGGAGTGCCCAGAAGTTTAGCCACTTTAATCTATGGTGAGACAATTAATGGCAGGAACTACAGGATAAAATATAAATCTCACCAAGCACTGGTGACACTGGGGATTTGGGGGATCAAACGGTGCCTAAATATATTCTGTTATGGTGTTACTTTGCCATGGTTGTGGCCATGTGAGATATAGGGCATCTTTGGGGGCTCACCAAATCCACCGTGTGTGACATTGTGGGTGAGAAATATGGATTTATGTCGACGAGCAGAAGCGATAATGTAGGAAGCATGGGGTGTCCAAATACATTTCACAAAAAATGGGACCAGTGGGGAGGCTATAGTGACATTGGCCCTTGAGCCCTCGTGGGATACAGGTCTTAAGGGCCCATAGAGGGGGCCCAGCTGCTCCTGAACTAAATACTTGATGAACGCACGCCTTGGTGTGGTGGGTTTGGGAAGTCAATATGGGGGTCCCATTGACAGTTATTTAACTTTCTGTAATGAGTTGTTAATGGGGAACTTATAAAAATGTGTTTTTAAAGAAAAAAGATATTTGCAATATATAGATAAGAATAATCAGAAGTGGAAAAGTGCTCAGACAATTAAACGGGGCAGTGCGCATTAGATTCGGTGACTTAGTGAGTAAGTATGCAAGACTTTCTAAAAACAACAATCAGCTGTTAAGATCACTAAAAAATAATCATTTGTTGGCATCATGACTGAAATAACAGTACACGAGACATAAAGGATGGACTCAAATACAATCCTGACTGTAAACTGTTGATTCCAAGATTGAGTATACAAAAGGGGTCTTCCTCAAGACAATGGTGGGTAGCACCTCTGATTTTCCTCCAAGGAATTAACCAACCATTGAGAGATAAAATCATGATAAATCAAGATGTGTATTGTCTTTTTAAACATGCCCTCAATGTACCTGCTTCCAGGGCCGGACTGGCCCCAGCGGGCACCAGGCATTTCCCCGGTGGGCTGCAAGGGTGGGGGCCGGTTTTTGGCCCCTTGGGGCCTTTTTTGTTACCGCGGGCCGGGAATATCAGCCGCCGGTAATAAAACCTGCCGAAACCGGCCCCAGAAAACAGCTCGGTCGCACCCCCTCCCCCCTGGAGGGGGGGCAGGCCAAGCAGTTTGCCAGGGCTGGTTTCGGTTCCCAGTCCGGCCCTGCCTGCTTCCCTGCATGGAAGCTGACCACGATGGGAATAAAAGCTTTTACTATTGATGTAACTGCAACAAATGATGAATGGAATGCTGAATGATTCAAACATTCCCCCCCAATCAAGACATCTGGGTTAAATCCATCGTTCTTTTGCCCACTATGCCGCCTGAGTTTTGACCCAGCCACATGCAAATCAGTCCTGACCCTGTGGCTCATGGGAACAGTCCAGACCGAACTGCCTGGCCTGGTCCCCTCTGGACTGGAAACAAGCATCCTGGGACAGGTTTCAAGGTATGTCACCCTTAATCAGCCAGGTAGCTTGAATCCAGTGGCACAGTGAGCAACAGAGCAACGTCTAGACACACCCATCCAACTTAGGGCGAAAAGTGTAGCAGCAACAAATGATGGACGGAATGCTGAATGATTCAAACATTCTCCCCAGTCAAGAGATCTTGGTTAAATCCATTGTTCTTTTGCCCACTATGCCACCCCAGTTTGGACCTAGCCATATGCAAATCAGTCTTGACCCCGTGCCTCATGGGAACAGTCCAGACCAAAACCGCTTCCAGGGACTGGTTTCACGGTATGTCACCCTTCATCAGCCAGGCTAGATTGAATCCAGTGGCATAGTGAGCAAGGGACCCACATTTGGGCATACACATCACACTTAGGGCGAAACGTGTAACTGCAACAAATGATGGACGGAATGCTGAATGATTCAAACACTCTCCCCCAGTCAAGTCAAGAGATCTGGGTTAAAACCATTGTTCTTTTGTCCACTACGTCACCCCAGTTTGGACCCAGCCATATGCAAATCAGTCTTGACCCTGTGCCTCACAGCATCACTGCTGGACTTTGGTATATGTAGGGTCAACCTTCAAATAGTTTGCATCCTTGTTATATATTAGCTAGATCAGATCACAGTCAGTCTCCTTAACTTCATGTAAATGTAAATGTCATGGTACTTATAGAGCGCACTGTCACCAGACGTCACCTTGTGGTGTCGCCTATACGGCTTCCTGGCGCTGATACTCATACCGCTGTGGAACCCCTCCTGGCTTTCCCTGTGAAGTGTCCCCTCCTGGGAACCCCCAGGGTGAAGCCAGGCATCCTTAGCACTGTTGGGGCCGGTGTGGAGGCTAAGCAAGCTATTGCCCAGAGCTGCAGCGTGGGGCCCGTGATTAGAATAGGCACCGAGGCGAGAATTAACAGGTCCGAGGAAATTGAGCCCGAGACCATGTCGAGGCGGGAATCGAACCGTGGTCCCATGCTAGAACTCTGCATCAGGGTCTGCCGCTCTAACCATTGAAAATTGCAAAAAACACAGTTGATGGACAGAATGTAGAACAATGTCATACATTCACCCCAGTACAAGGATCTGGGCCTAAATCCATATTTTTTTGCACTCCACACCACCCTGGGTTAGACACTGGCTATATGCAAATCAGCTCTGACCCTGTGCCTCATGGGAACAGTCCAGTCCGAACTACCAAGCCATGTCTTTCCCAGACCGGAATCAAGCATCCAAGGACCGGTTTCTGGCTATCAGCCTTCATCAGCCTGGATAGCTTGACTCCAGTGGTGTGGAGAGCCTGGGACTCACATCTGAGTATCCCCAGCACACTCGGGGTGAAAATTGCAAAAAACACAGTTGATGGACAGAATGTAGAACAATGTCATACATTCACCCCAGTACAAGGATCTGGGCCTAAATCCATCTTTTTTTGCACTCCACACCACCCTGGGTTAGACACTGGCTATATGCAAATCAGCTCTGACCCTGTGCCTCATGGGAACAGTCCAGTCCGAACTACCAAGCCATGTCTTTCCCAGACCGGAATCAAGCATCTAACCATTGAGCCACACTCCTCCACTTCATTGAGTGTGAATACATTTGCTTTACTACAGGTGTTCCACAAGGATCATCTTTAAGCCTCTCTCTCTTTAATGTCTAATTTTCTCAACTAGCAAATATAATTTGTCCTTTTGGTCCTTTGGGAAACTTTCTTTCTTAAACCATATCTACAGAGTCTCCATTGTCTGTTTTAGCCTCTAAGATTCCTTAGGATATTAGACAGCAATTTCAAAAAAACATAATCCAGTCACTCATATCTACCAAAAAAACATAATCCGGGCACTCATTATATACTACGGCAATTTATTTTTTATCTTTTTTTAATTTTTTGCTTTTTGTAATTTTGTAATTAACTTTCCTTATTGAGATCATCAGTTTACAGACACAATGATAATGCACAACCATTGTTTAACATCTCAAATCGGTTGAAATTATTAAATGTTTACCAAAGAGCGAGATTCCATCAACAAACAAGGTACGAGAGCGATATACAGAAAAGGGAAAAAAAAGAACAAATGCTGATGACTCATATAGGGGATCACATTAAATATAATCATGAGTGGGCTGTGGCAGGGCCGCTTACTGCTGGTTGCTATATTTGTGAAAGCCTGCTTGTAAAATTACCGGAGCTATATTTTAAAGTAATTTTTATGAGAGCATGACAATTGTACTTTTAACGTTACTTGACTACAGTTCACTTACCTGCTCTGGGGGCTCGTCAAGTTTATTTTGAGGCCTGGTCTCAATTTCCTCCTTCCCGTCCTGGTCCGACGCGTTGACAGCACCGTTGCGCGGAGGGCGCGGAACGGTAGAGACAGGTACTTCCGGTTGGCTGGGGGGACGATTAGCGCTCTAGTCGCCATCCCCTGAGCAGTCATTAGGGATATATGGCGAAGAGAACATGGCCGCGATGTGGTGAGTGGGCTGTGGCAGGGCCGCTTACTGCTGGTTGCTATATTTGTGAAAGCCTGCTTGTAAAATTACCGGAGCTATATTTTAAAGTAATTTTTATGGGAGCACGACAATTGTACTTTTAATGTTACTTGACTACAGTTCACTTACCTGCTCTGGGGACTCGTCTAGTTTATTTCGAGGCCTGGTCTCAATTTCCTCCTTCCCGCCCCGGTCCAACGTGGTGACAGGACCATTGCGAGGAGGGCGCGGAAGGGTAAAGACAGGTACTTCCGGTTGGCTGTGGGGACGGTTAGCGCTCTAGTCGCCATCCCCTGATCAGTCATTAGGGATATAAGGCGGATGTTCAAACGACAACGCAGCGGACGCGCGCAGTAGGCGCGCCAAAGGCAGGCCTGTCTGCGCCCGTCCGCGGCCGTATGGGAGCCGGGGCCAGAACCCCTGGCCAATTTCAGTTGAAAATGCAATATGGTAGGGCGGAACTGGTGAATCTTTGCCCCCGTATGGACTATGCCTGTAGACATAGTATGTCGGCCATTCAAGTAAGCGCGTGTCATCACTATTCATTTACTTGGAGCTTGGATTACACACGGCAGGAGGGAAGTGGGTCTCTCTCTGGTGGTTTACTGAATTGTAGATGTCTCAGTAAATATAAAATTGAAATCTCTGATTTGCTCATAGATGCTAAGCTCGACCTCCTGTTTCTCACTGAAACCTGGCTGGAGGCCAACTCCGATCCAGATATTATAGAGGCACTTTCCCCCGGCTATACCATAACTAGAATTGATAGAGCAGTAGGTAGAGGTAGTGGGATAGCGGTGATCATTAGATCTCCCCTTGAATGCACCATCAAACCTATCTCAGTATGGGATAGTGAGGCTGGCTTTTTTACACTGAAGATCAGCCCTAATCTTTTGGTGACAGGGTTCTTGATCTATAGGCCACCAGGACCCCCTACATGTTTTCGACCGAGCCTGCTTGAGGGATTTGCTCATCTAGCTTTAAGACGCAACAAACTCTTGGTCTTAGGTGACCTGAATTTCCATTTTGAGGACCCTATGTACAAGGAGGCATCCTATTTACGCCAGGATTTGCAGTCACTTCATCTAGGCTTGAAATCTTGCTCCCCTACACATCAGCAAGGAAACCTACTTGATCCGGTATCTGCTAGCTGGGATGAAGTAGAGGTGTTGACTCCGCTCCCTGTTTCATGGTCGGACCATTTTTTTGGTGCCTTTTGTAATAGGGATGCCCGCGATTGAAAGTCAGGAGGGAGTAATGAGCAATCACCCATGTAGAAAATGGAAAAACTTTGTACAGGACGACTTTAATTGAGAGATGAGTGTGGGTGGCCCTCCAGGGGGCTCTGACAGTGACACTGCTTGTAAGAATTTGGAGAGGTGTATCACTAACACCCTCAATAGGATGGCACCTCTGCTCCTGAATAAAGCTAGGGGCAGAGGGCATAAAACCGCTCCCTGGTTTACCCCCGCCTTACAGCGGGCTAAAGACGAATGTAAACGTCTGAAGAGGCAGTGGAGAAAAGGATTTCGGACCCAGGACAGATTGATATATAGGGAGGAACAGAGGAAATATCAAGGCTTGTTAAGATGGGCTAAAGCCACTCATTATAAGGCCAGAATTGGAGTGGCTGAGAATTCCACTAAATAACTTTTTTAAATCTACAAGGAAATATCCTCCCTGGCTGCTACGGCTGTGCTGAGCAGGGGTTCCGTTGAAGAATGCAACCCGGTTGCAAATTACTTCTCGGAGAAGGTGAAGAAAATGTATTATCCTTCTCAGGAAATGTAATTAGCGGGGCTGATTTTGAAGAACAGTTGGGAGAAAGTAAAACAGGGCTGAGACTGGACAATTTCACGGTTCCCCCTACTGAGACCCTAAGGAGTATCTGCCTTAGTGGAAAATCCAGTTCTCCTAGAGACCCTGCTCCACCTAAGGTGATGGGGGAAAGCTTGGACACTCTTGAGCCATTTATCAGACATTTGTTAGATACCTCGTTCACCCTACACACGCTGCCAGCTAACTGGAAACAAGCTATTGTTCTCCCAATCATGAAGAAACCGAATGTCAGTCAAGACATACTAGAAAATTTGCGACCCATTTCACTTTTGCCATTTTTGGCTAAGGTAGCGGAGAAGGTGGCTAATCAACAACTTATGACTCATTTGGAAGACGCGAGTCTCCCTCATCCTTCACAATCAGGATTTCAGGTAGGTTATTCTACGGAAACTGCCCTACTATGTGCTACAGAAACCATCAAACAAGGGGCTGATGCAGGGCACACCATGGCACTGATTATGCTAGATCTCAGTGCAGCTTTCGACACTGTAGCACATTACACCTTGCTACAGTGTCTGAACAAAGGATGTGTCTCGGGTTCGGCCCTGAGGTGGTTAAAATCCTTCTTAGTAGAGCGCAGTTTCCAAGTCAGACAGGGTGCACACTACACCGATGATATTAAACTGGAGCAGGGAGTTCCTCAGGGCTCAGCCCTTAGTCCCACCATGTTTAATCTATGACATGTCTCCTTTTGCGGAGACAGTACAGGCCTTTGGAGTAGATGTAGTCTCCCATGCTGATGATACCCAGCTGCTGATCTCCCTATCCCAGGCACCAAAGACTGCGGCCTCTAACTTCAGAGCTTGCATGCAGGAGCTTGCCTCCTGGATGGATAAGAACTGCCTGAAAATGAACGGCAGCAAGACTGAGGTGCTGGTGGTGGGAGGTGATACCTCAAGTTGTACCTCGGAATGGTGGCCTCTGAGTCGGGGCCCTACCCCAACACCTTGTTCTGAGGCAAAAAATCTGGGGATCTGGGTGGACTCCACTCTCTCCTATGACGTACATATTAGACGTGTAGTTGGGAAATGTATTGGAGTACTAAAAAAACTGTGGAAAATGCTGGATCTCCTCCCATTGGGGGCCAGGAAGACGATGATACATGCTCTTATTACATCTCGTCTTGACTATGGGAACATACTTTATCTGGGAGCCACGGATAAGGGCCTTGGGAGATTACAGGTCCTACAGAATGCTGCCGCACGGCTGGTTCTTATTCAGCCCGGGAGTGCAGCTTCAAAAAGGGCCCTTGACTCATTGCAACGGCTCCCAGTCAAGAAAAGAGTTATGTTCAAGATGTTACTCACCTGTCATCGCATTTCTCAGAATGTTGGCCCGGCATATCTGAGAGACTATCAGCCTGATTCATCATTCACCCGTTTTGCGAGCCCCTAATAGCGATTCATAGCGAATCGCTATTAAGGACTCGCAAAACGGGATTCATGTAGAAATTGCATAAAGAAATGCGATTCCTACATATTCCTTATTTGCGATTAGCAAATTTGCTAATCGCAAATAAGGAATAACTCACCATTCATTCCTATGGGCCAAAAGGCCCATAGGAATGAATGGGGAGTATTCCTTATTTGCGATTAGCAATTTGCTAATCGCAAATAAGATAGCAATTTGAAGGGTGCCAGGGGTGTCCAAAGGACACCCTGTAGCACCCCCTCAAATGAAAATTTACACAGGTGTTGCACACACACATGTCCAAAGGACATGTGTGTGTGTAACATGCAACTCAGAAAAATGCATTTAAATGCATTTTTCTGAGTTTTCCTCGCGGTAAATTGCGGCCAGAAATTGCGAATTCGCAAAAAAAAATTGGATGATGAATTGCATTTAAGGAATTTCAAATAGACAAGTAGCATCCGGAAGCACCTCAATCAGAGACCCACGCACCCTATGTAGAAGAAATCTGTCCATATACGGTGCATCTCCAGTTGTAATAAGTTGTAATAAGTTATTTCACAGTACATGGGCGCGACTCTTTGAACAGGTTGCCAACAGTCTGCAGTCCATGCTTAAGTAATGTACATTTGGTAAGGACTTCAGTAGTAGGGGTAACCATGGATTATCTGCTAGAGGTATCTTTGCTGAATGCAGACAATCTGCTTGTAAATAGCATCACAGTTTTGTCCATGCCCAGCATGTTGTGGATATTGTTTGGATCTCCGCAGGGCAGCGAGGTATACCCTGCGGTCGTACTGCTGATAATAAATTAGGATGTATCTGGGAGCAATCGGCTTAAGTTACTGAAGTCGGGCATGTGGGTGGTACCAATGATATGTAAAATTAATCTGGGCCACAAGATAATATAATAAAAAATTAGGAACAACAAATCCCCCACGTTTGTACGGCATGATAAGAGTATTCCAACCTATGCGCGACTGCTTACCCGCCCAGACAAGTCGAATAAGTAGTGACCAGAGAGTGTCGAAAAAGCTTCTGGTAAGGGCAATGGGGATATTTAAAAAAAGGTTAAAAAAATCAGGGAGATCCACCATTTTCTTTATATGGATCCTGCAAGACATAGAAATGGGAAGTTTGATCCACCTTTCAGCTTGGGACAAGAGATGTTCTATTGCCGGTCCATAGTTGAGGCAGACCACCTCAGACACATCGCAATGTAAAAAGATGCCGAGATATTTGGGGGGGGGGGGTCAATGCACCACTTCAGGGGGAATTCAAACTCTTCTGGATTAGCAGCTGGTGTCAAAGGGCAGATTTCCGATTTTGTCCAGTTGATAACCATCCCGGAGTATACACCAAACCGAACAACCTCTTGCAATAAAGGCGGCAAGTTCATAGTGGTTTTACGCACAAACAGCATAACATCGTCTGCATAAAATGAGGCGATAAGAGGGCCTGAGTAAAACTGCAATCCCCGATGGAGGTGTCTCTCTTGTATATGAGGAGCCAAGGTATCTATTGCTACTATAATTATTAGCGGTGAAAGGGGGCACCCCTCCCTGGTTCCACGTGTCAAAGGGAACTTGGTTGTGATCACTTCATTTAATTTTAGACGGTCAGCCGGATCAGAATATGATAGGCATATCAGATTTAAAAAGCCAATTGGACTACCAAGCTTTTGTAACACTGCATACAAAAAAGGCCACTCAAGTGAGTCAAAGGCCTTTTTGGCATCTAGAAGAATGACTTCAGCTGGTATTGTAGGCTCTATTTGATTCATCACTGAAAAAATAGCCCATAAATTAAGTGTAGTTGACCTGACAGGGATAAAACCAGCTTGAAAAGGGCATAATGTGGTATTTACCAGTAATGACAAATGGGTGGCCAATACTTTGGCCAGGATTTTATAGTCATGATTAAGTATTGATAACGGTCAGTAAGATGTACAATAACTAGATGACTTGCTGCATTTAAGCAGTAGCGTGACAATAGCCTCCCGCATAGTGGGAGGGAGAGATCCATTTTTTAAGGCCTCATCGTATACCTCCAACAGTCGGGAAGCCAGCTCATGCTGGTAGGCTTTGTAGAACTCCCCGGTCAGGCCATTGGATCCCGGTAGGCCCTACGGGCCAAGTCTTTTATCGCCTGCTTAATTTCCTCCTTGTCTACTGGAGAGGCCAGAAAGTCGCGTTGTCCTTCTTCCAACCAGACCATGGCTATTTCTGGTAAATAATTGGTCAGAGCTTGTCCCGACGGGGGATTATGTGTTGTATTTAAATGAGTATAATAAGCCAAAAAAGCAGCGGTAAAATCGGACCCCTTTGTCAATGTGGTGCCTTTATCAATGTCTAGGTGTGTGATATATGCCGATTGGTAATGAGGCTGAAGCAGTCGGGCAAGGGTCCTTCCCGGTCTCTCGCCCTCTCCGTTTATTCAGGCCGTCGCATAGTTACAAAGATATTTTACCTCTCGGGAAACAGGTCGTAAATTCAGTGTTGCTCGGTCGTGTAATGACACTGGTGAAGAAGTGGTCTTTGCTGCATTGTCTATGTCTTTGAGCTTCCCTTCTACTACCTCCAAGTCTCTTAGAATAGATCGATGCACGTAGATCAAAGCACACCAGCATGCTTCGAGAGACAGACCCCATATATATATATATATGATTGGAAGGCATCCCATAATATGGCCATAATATGGCTTGCAGGGATACAGATCCTTCATTTAGCAGAAAGTATTCCCTAATGGCGTCACCCACAGCTACATGAAAAACTGAATTCAGTAAAGCTGAAGCTGCAAACCTTCATAGAGGCCGATGTTTGGGGATCGTTGGAAAATCAAGCACAAGGAGTGAGGGGGCATGATCAAACAATATGTGGGGCATGTAATCAATCGACTGGACCTTCAATTTCAACCGAGGCGGAAGGTACCAATGCTCGATTCGGGACCAAAAGCCGTGAGGTGCAGGGTAGAATGAATAATTTCGGTTGGTTGGGTGTTTTATGCGCCAAGGGTCTGTCAACAAATTAGATTGCAACAGCGGGGTTGTGTCTAATGTAAGGTTAAAGTCGCCCCCCAGAAGTATGTTACCAAAGCGATCAATCGATGCTGCAAGTTTAGGGAAAATTTCTTCGGTGTCTACATTCGGTGCATACACAGTAATTAGCAGAACGTTCTCCCCTTCCTTCCACTGTACCCAATACTAATATGTATCTACCTTCATCATCAATCACAACATCCGAGACCCGGAAAGGGAGAGATCGGTGGATCAGTATGCATACCACTCGTAAGTATGAGCTATAGTTGGAAAAAAATCGGTGATTGTACCAAAATGCCATAAAACCCATGTGTCAGGAGCAGAGTGCAGTGTGTTTCATGAAGGAAGGCAATTTGAATAGTATGTCTGGACATGTAAGCTAGGACCTGACAACTTTTCTTGGGGCTCGACGGTCCTCTAACATTCCGCGGTAAGCTGCAAAGACCCTCTTTTCATGGAAACCTGGACCAATGCCACCTCCGGCCCTGACATCGCCACTGCCATCCCCAACGGCTGCAAGATCCAAAGAAAGGACCGCCCCCACCGCCCAGACCCACACCACACAAGACCCTCCTCCGACATCCAGCACGAGTGACCCCACTCCAACACCTCCACCTCCACTTCCAGATTCAGACCAGTCGCAGGACCGGCACCCTCATCTACAGGTCCCTGGGACCTCACACCCAGTCCGCAACTACCATCAGCGAGCTCGCCGCACCCCACGCCATCACCTCTATGACCTACATTCTACTCGGGGACCTGAACTTCCACTTTGACAACTGCAACGACCCCGACACCACCACTCTCCTCGACAACCTCGCCAACCTCGGACTGAGCAGCTGGTCAACACGCCCACTCACAGAGCTGGACACACCCTCGTCCCCATCTTCGCAGGAGGGACAAACATCCGCTTCAGCCACACCATCAAACACCTCTGGACAGACCACCACTGCGTCCACTTCCCTGCAACACCACCACTGCACGTGCGCCTGACCCGCGCCTGCCACAAAGGAACTGGAGCATGGTCACAGAGAACACCTCAAAACCACCCTCTGCCAAGCCCCTCCTAGCACCACAACTGACAAAGGAATTTCGCAGCTGGATCTCCTGCTGTGCCAACAAGCTCACACCCCTCCGCCACCCTGCCAAACAACGCCCTCTGAAGACCGCCTGGTTCACCACAGAACTACAAGAAGCCAGACACTCCTGAAGATGCCTAGAGAGAACCTGGCGAAACCAGAAAACCACGGAAGCACGGAACAACCACAGGAGAACCATGAAGGAATACCACCAGCTCATAAGAGACACCAAACGGGCCTATATAAGAGACAAAGTCGAACACGACTAATGCCAAAGAACTGTTCAACATCATACAGCAGTTCGAAAAACGTCCCAGCGAAGCCGCAGACTTCACACCTTCCCAGAAACTCTGCAACAAGCTCAGCTCTTACTTCCATCTCAAAATCAAGGCCCTCTATGACAACTTCAGCTCACAGACACCACCCCCCTCGACACCGCGGCCGGAAAGCCAAGCATCATGACCTGGAATCCCATCACCGTCAAACACATCACCGCAACCATGAAGAAAACCCACTCAGGAACCTCCCCTGACCCCTGCCCACCACACAAAATCCACAGGGCTGCCGCCGCTATTGTACTCTTACTAGGATGCCTCAGTTGAATCCAGCATCTTCCCAGACAACTGGGAGCGGGCTGTGGTTAAACCCCTCCTCAAGAAACCAATGGCCGACCATGCTGACCTGAAAAACTACTTGCCCATCTCTCTCCTCCCCTTCGCAGCCAAAGTCACTGAGAGACAAGTAAACACCCAGCTGAACACTTTCATCGAAGAGAACTCCATCCTAGATGCCTCCCAGTCTGGATTCCGCAGCACCTACAGCACCAAGACTGCCCCCCTCGCCGCCATGGACGACATCCTCATGCTACTCGACCAGGGGCATACTGCGGCCCTTATCCTTCTAGACCATGCCAGAGGGAGTCTCCTACAAAATAGCGGCATTCCCCTGGGGGGCGCAAACACGGTTCCCATCAGTCCCAAAGTAGCTCAGCAAGTGCATCGGGTCACTGATGATGACTGCTGATCGGAGTCCACTACACGCGCACCGGGCCCCGCGCTCCAGCCCGCCTGAGACCCCTGTTGTCTCGGGGCTTCTGAGGGCTGTGTCAGGCCTGGGAGCGCGATCAGCGAGATATGGGCCACACAGGCATCACCAGGGGTCGCAAACCAGCTCTCTCAAGTGCCCGACTCCTACCTCCTTCGAATGAGGCACATTATATTGAACCCCAGCAGCTTCACATGGGATGGTGGACTAAACGTTGGGAGACGGCTCTGAAGCTGTGAAGTCAAGTGGCCATCGCTGGCTTAGCCAAGCCCCATCACGATAATTAATTGTTATCTTAGCCTCCTTAAATTTCTTCCTACGCATCTTCCTATCATTCAAATTGGACAGTCACACTTCTTCTCAGAATCCCTGTCATTTGTTTTCTAGTCATCAGGTCTGTCTCCACTGGTGGCCTATTGCTAAATGGTCTTGATCTCTGCTTGATGTACAGAACCTTTCACATCATTGGCCTCAGGCATTAGTGTAACTTGGTTAGTCACCATGTGGCTGCTCAGGAGCTATATTTCTCCCACTTGAAGCTAAACAAATATCATTCTTCAGCAAGGTCTGCCAATGGGTACATTCCATTATCTATTTGGCCCTTAAACTATGGCGCATCCATAGACATTTGTCCCTACTCCTGACGCCCACATGAAGGAGCCGACCCTGGGCACAAGATATAGTTACTAGAGATAAAATAAAGGGAGCTGTGCTTAGAGTAGGGTTGCCTGAACAGCCTCACCTGAGGTTAGGCCCTTTGTCCAACCCCAATTGGAAACGTAGTGTGTGCATGGTGACTGGGAACAGGCCATGTGTCTAGCTCCCCCGCAGGCAGCCAACCACACTCTGGTCAGCCGCAGAGCATGCTAGGAGCCAGAAATTAGAAACATATTGGGTGTTGGCACTCAGCTCCTTGTCCAAGCTTTTAGGGCTACTGAAACCCCATCTTCTTGAGCTATTTTATTTAATTAAGTGGTGGGGAGCATGCAGCCCCCCTCTCCATCCCTTTAGAGGCCACAGGCACCCCATCCGGCAGGCCTTTTTAAAATTAAGTGCAGGGGACATGCACCCCCCCAGGAGCCAATGGTGGCCCTCTGGATTCCAACCCCTGGGGACTTCTTTTTTAATAAAGTCCCCCTCCTCAAGCCACTATTGGCCTGGGTACCCCATTCCCCAGTGCCTTTTCGTTTTAAAACAGTTGGTGTTGATTCCCCTCTATCCAAACTTTTAGGAACCTGGGGACCCCATCTTCTGGGGTCTAAAGCAGTTGCCTAATATCTTATAAGTGGGTGCTCAGGTGCCCACCCGGGGCACCCACACAACATAACTTTGGGGGCTGCAGGTGGAGCCACAGTGTCACGTACCCCTCGCCCTTAATATTTATGCTTTCTGCCCTGGGAGATTGGACGATGCGGCGCCCTCCCCATATAAAATAAAAAGTAATACCATCAAAATGAGCTGTTCCTCAAGAGGAATAATAAAAACTAAGTATAGGAGACAAAACATTTCTCTGCTATGCTCTACTTCTATTCATGATATTTATTCCTTTTTCCTTTTTTTTCTCATCTACTCCTTTCAGTGGTAATTCACCATGACTCCTTTGCTAACTTTTCCTTCCTTTCTTTCGGATCTTTTTCTTTTTCAAACTATTTTCCACTAGACATTATTCAGCTTTCAGACTGTATCTTGTTACATAATAAGTATGTCCTTGACAGTTGTAGATCCTGTTGAGAAGAGTTAAAAGCGATATCCATTGTCCTAGAAGCTACTTCATGAACTTCAGGTAGATAATTTTTTGCCTAAAAAAGTGTAAAAAAGTGTAGATGAGGAGTTTGGCCTAGATTTTAATTAGTTCACTTAATCTCACCTTTCAGGTTACACCGTGCCCCAGCGCCCTGATGATAATCCTGTGATTCCACGCAGGGATTAGAAACGCGGCGGCCTTTTCCAGTATATCTGCCACATAGTGCATCAATTAACTCCTATACTCCAGAATTAGGGTGTACAATGGTTTATACATCCGGCAGGGGTTAAGAGTAATTTCCCATGTGGTTTAAGTATCTCCGTGATAATTGCCTAATGTTAGGTCAAGGGAGATCATGTTATGAAAATGTATTGCTGGTGTAATTTTTGGAATAATTTTTGGAACATTGTCTATGGTTTAATTGTCTTTTGTTTATGTAAAATTGTCACATTGTGTTATTAGTTTATTCACCTGACAAATGTAGTTAACTGGTGGATGTGAGTTATATTTAGTCTCAGACATGAAATTAATGTTCCCCTTCAATAAGTTCTAGAAAAAATGCAAATCATACACACTGAAAATATGAACCTAAAGGTCGTTGTTTCTTTTCCGCATAAAATAAATAGCTGTGAAATACCTAAACCAGGTATTCTCTCTTGTGAAATATTATTGTAAATTCGTCCATACCTGGTTTGCTAAGGACGAAATCCCCATTGTACTTCAGGTGTAAAACAAAGCATCCTAGTAAATAAATATGGGCACATTTTATCTTGGAAAATTGCGTTTTGAGTTGTGTAATAAGTCTCCGTCATTTCACCACACCCACTCACAAACCTGCAGTTTACTAAACACTCTTATTATGTTGAGAATTATTTGCCGGATATGGCCCGGGATATGAGCGTGGCTGTTGATTATGTAGTGTACCAGATTCCAGAAATTTCTGTCAGGTTGTGGGGGGCCCGACATCTAAAAAAAATCAGCTGGCTGGGCTCAACCCACAAAAGTTTAAAGACCTCTATTCTATGAAGCATTATCAAGATTTTGTGATTTAGTATTGAAAAAAACATTGAGATGAACTAAATGTTTTTCTCATTATTTTCACATCTCAGAATATGTCTTTGGGTGACTTGAAAATCATAAAAAGCATTGTGAATTTATTTAATTAATATTAGGTTGAGCCAGAGGTATCAGGAGTTTTTTCAAATAACTCCTATTGTATGTACCCTAA
The DNA here is from genome assembly GCF_964263255.1 of Lissotriton vulgaris. Taxonomy (NCBI): domain Eukaryota; kingdom Metazoa; phylum Chordata; class Amphibia; order Caudata; family Salamandridae; genus Lissotriton; species Lissotriton vulgaris. The sequence continues at coordinate 1,217,490,117 of NC_141693.1, read as the reverse complement.
TTCCTATAGGATTACTGGGTTGCCCTGTTGGTGTTGAATACATTGTCAAATAGTTAGCCTGATGCCAACAGAATATAAACTAACCCATAACTAGGATATTTTAGATCGATTTGTCCCTGTGCTTACAGATTTAACTGTGCAAGGCTCTCAGACACTCACAATAGCTCCTGATTCAGGAGTATGTGGTTCGTTAACACCCCAGTCGATTACGCATGCCCCTAAACTATAGGTGTTCAATATGTGGGTTATGCCCCCTTGGAGGTCTGTAGCAGTCCTCCCAGGGGTGGAACAAAAGCCTCTGCAAGTACTTGAAAATGAAGATTGCCTGGAAGCGCAACTTTGTTTATTTGTTGCATTTTAATTGTTGTAGTACTTGAGGGCCATGGGATCTGAGTGAGCAGAGTCAGCACGTGCGGTTGTCAGCGACTGTGGAGTCAAAGACATTGCTAAATAGAACATTCTTTAACTTGTTTGTTGTTTATTCACATTTAGGTTACTGCATACAGAATAATGCAAACACCTTAAATGAAAAGTAAATGCAAGTTAAAATAATCAGTGGTAAATCCACTTGTTTATGTTATACAACCTCAATTGGTTAATGCAATCACTGCAGATGTTTGTATGTGCAACAAGGTAGCCACAGAATTGAATCCCGATTGGTGCAGTTAGTATTAGTGACTTGTGTCTTTTTACTGCTACGATGTCCCTGTCTGTGGCACAAGTCACTGTGAATATGTAAGTCATTATTTGAAAATGGTATTACTCGCTGCATTATATAGGCTGTTGCAAAATTATTCAATATTTGAGATACACAAATTGCTTTCCTAGTATATATTTTAGCAATATCTAATCAAAATGAACCTAGTCCAAAAATTCTTATAAGTTTCCATTATAACAATGCATTTCTGAACTCAGCTGATCATTCCCTTATATTAACTCTCAAAAAGAATACATCTTTGTCAACTTTAAGGTTCAAATGCCAACATCAATTAAAGTCTATACAAGTTCCCAAGCAGCCTTTGCATTTGGTGAATACGCAATTGAAAGGATCTGATTTTCTTTGTTGTTCTCACCAACATCAGAGCATTCATGTGCTCTTACTTGCAAGGGGTATTTTTCTTGCTATAAAGCGCTTGCAGTCCACATATTGCTTCCAATTTATTGACTTCATTGCCACTCTTCTTTCCTGCCTTCTGATTGTCCCGGACATGCCAGGAGTGACTTCCTTTTTTTATGTGGGGCTTGGACCAGGGACAGATTGTTTCAGCTTAATTAGTGACCGTCCAGTGAGCGTGGTGTGGTTGAGGAACAGTTTCTTTCACTGCTCCACCTTTACATCATTGTTTTTCATATTTTATATCAGTGTACATGTGTGCCTATAAGGATACTGCCTCTGTTGGCAGTTACTGTGCTACATTCTCTATTCCCCTTTATGCCTCATACCTTTGTTACTTTCAATGCCAACTGTACAATTCTATGTCACTCCACTCTATACTACACCAGTACACTCACCTCTATGACACTCCTTGCCCCTCCACGGTACACTACACTACCCCATCATTCGGCTTCCTATGCCACTCCACATCAAACAATGGCAATCTATGCTTCAAATCCATCCTGCACCCAACAAGTAACGTTCAACTTCTGCACCGCTGGTGCATTTTCTGTTCCAAATTAGCATCGTAATAATGGTAAGTTATTTGAACTAAATTAGTATAATCAAATGGTTTTAGAGTGGAATTGATTTAGAGTTCCTCACTCCCATCCTGTAAGCAGCTCATTGGTTCCCATCCAAATGAAAATTATACCCATGCCCCTATATGACCAATCATGCAAAGGGTAGGTGAGATATTACATGTTTCAGTGAACTGTGAAAGCATGTTATGATTAATGTTTGAACTCTTCTTGCACATTAGTTGATAGCAGATTTCATGTTTGACCATTCTCAGATTTATAAAACCTAAATTCATAAACTAAAGTGAACTTAGCATCAAGATAGTAATTTCTTTGACTTTCACTGACAGATCCCCTCTCTTATTGTGTCATTTTCACCAAATCACAATTATTTGTGCTATTAAAAAAATGAAAAAGGATGCCTAAAAGCTGATGTTGACAATTTGCTATTCTTTATGTTAATTTTAAGTCACCTACAGAGGAGATGGGGAAAAAAGAATCAAAGCAGAGTAACCGAAGTTATCCTCCTTGGCTTCCCTGTTGTACAGCAATTTCAAAACCTGCTTTTTGTTCTATTCTTTATCATCTACACACTGATTATCACTGGGAATGTGATTATCATCTATGTTGTAAAGAGGGAACGACACCTTCACAAGCCAATGTATTACCTCCTTGTAAATTTCTCCTTTATGGATCTCTGCTATGCATCTTCTACTATTCCAAAGATGCTGGCTAATTTTCTTCACGGACATCGCTCTATCTCCGTTGGAGGCTGCATTACTCAGTGTTATTTCTTTTTTGTGATGGGAGGTATGGAGAATTACTTATTAGCTCTAATGGCTTATGACAGGTATTTAGCCATCTGCCATCCCTTACGATACCCAGCCATCATGACTACCCGCTTGTGCTGTTTGCTTACTGCAGGATGTTGGCTAGCCATGTTTCTTTGCTCAATTTTCCCAGTTATCTATATCTCACTTCTCCCCTTCTGTGGCACAAACGAGATCAACCACTTCTTTTGTGACATGTCACCTCTGTTGATGCTTTCCTGCACAGATACAACGTTCGTCAAGCAATACTTTTTTATCCTTACTTGGATTATTGTCTTCGGTAGTATTCTTTTGATATTGATATCATATGTAAACATTATATGGACCATAACCAAGATCTCTTCTACCAGTGGGCGGCAGAAAGCCTTCTCCACATGTACCTCCCACATCACTGTGGTGGCCATCTTCTATGGGACAGTAATAGTTGTGTACGTGCGACCCATAAACACAGCCTCCCTCGAAATGGACAAAGTGGTGGCTGTGTTCTACGTGGTGATCACACCACTCTTTAATCCTTTCATCTACAGCCTACGGAACAGTGAAGTTAGAAATGCATTGAATAAAATATTTGGGAAGTACTTTACTTTCGGTAGCAGAGTATATTGTCTCCAGTGAGGTAAACACATTGGACCTAATTCTCAAGATAAACGTATACTTTTGTGTAAGTTTACTATTTTTGGTATTCACAAACTGCGAGATTAATTTTACTAATAGCAATTTTACAACTGCAGAGACTCGAAAGTCAGGGCCGAGAACTCTGCACATAAAACAATAGTATGAATGAATGAATGAATGAATGAATGAATGAATGAATTTATTGTTTGGTTACTCAAAACCATTACAATAAAAACACATTAAAACAGAGTGCAAAATTATAAAAGATTTAAAACAACAAGTTAGTCAATTGATAAGTTTGTATAGAATAAACAATAGTACAGAGCTATCCTTTTATGCCCAGAGTCTCTGCTATAAGTGTGGACACTCCTCAGCCATAACATTTGTATAAAAAAAATTAAACTTGTTTGTAAGTACCAACAAATTGAAATTTGCCACAAAAGTGTACGTTTACCTTTGCGAATCAGGCTCAAAGAATTAAATCAATGATCACATGAGTGTTCACATGCCTGACAATATCGGGTGCACTTATTTAGAACCAGCAAAATTGCTGCTAGTTATCACAACAAAAGATGAACCATTTTAGTTTTTCAAATTGGAGCTCAGAATCAAATTATTACAAAATATCATTTATAATGAAAAATATTTTCACCCCCCAAAAAATCTGTTCTTGAAAAATACATTTGTGACAAAAGTAATCGATCCTAAACACAGTGCAAACTTCCTGTAACTCGGGGAGCTGAATTATTGTTTTTTTTGTGAAACAAACAACACTCCATAGAACATTACCAATAAATAAATAAACATATTTTAGTGCGTGGAGTTCTATTTCAAATGCACAATGTTTACTTATGTAGCCATCTATGATATTATACACTTGTTTTATTTATTTGCACCAACATTTTACCATTATAAATTGGGTCAATTGATACTCTTTCAAGGTGGAAAATACTGCAAAAACATTGTGTTTTTAGTCAATATGTTTCAGATTAAACTGGGCAGTGACGATTATATACATATGACAATGTAACAATGCCCGTGCCTTTTAGCATTTTAACAGTATGCTTCTATAATGTAATGGATCTTTTATTTTCTTTTTTTAAATGATTCATATGGTCTTTCTCTTTTTCATTTAGCAAAGCCTTTATCATATCGACAAAAATCACAAATGTTTATTATATTGTTGACTCCCAACACTCTTATTTATTTCACATAAGTGTTTTTTTGAATTATTTATTTTTCAATTTGAGTTGATCTGAAAAATGCTTTATTCGATTTTAAATATCATATAAAACCATAAAAGCCACAAATATCGTAAACGGTACAGTTCTTTTCATTTACATGGTAAAATACATCCATCAGCTGCCCTCAAAATACATTATTTGATTAAAAATGTTTCTTTTTAAAAAGTTAATCTTTTCCTTTTTCTTATTACACTTTTCAAAAAACGTACCATGATTCCAATTACATAAACATTTTCCAATAATTGTAGTAATAAAATTTCTGGATGACATTGCCTCCATGCATCTTTTTTAAAAAACTGGATAATCCATTTAGCACGTTCATTAACATAGAATTTACAAAAAAGAATCAAATGCATTGTAGTCTGAATAGAGAGATTATCTCATGGGCATGGGCACAGCTGTCTAGACCAATCATTGGTGGTTGGAAAAGATACTAAACGGTGAAAACTGTCGAACCTGAACCTGGTCAGGACGTATCTATCATAACCACGGACAAACACTACTAAATATGATTGAATGGAATCACAGTTCAAGGTCATTTGATGCCGAAGGACACTACTTTTGTTAATTTCCAGCCCAATTCCTAAGGACTCAAAATGGCTTAGACAGAGTCCCTTTAGCTCTTTTCTCAATATGGTACACATTACACTTGGATCTGTATAAAAGTCTGTTCTCCCTAAATCGTAGGACAGCTTTGTTATAGAGCTTAACCATGGGATTTTTCCAGACTGTTCTAGACCCTTAGTGAGCCATTAGGATCCATCCGCCATCCTATCGGTCATTGGGACCGCCTGCCATAAGGGCGGGGGTCCCGTGGGGGGCATTAGGATGCGCCCGCCACTGTGGCGGGCGCATCCTGCATGTTTAGCATTGTGGCGGGCGGGGCTGTCAGCACCAATATTACTCAGCTCGGGTGCTTTATCAGACTGAGGAACAGATGTCATATTTTCAATTGCCTTATCTCCCCCATTCCTCTGTGGACCATTAGGGGGCGCAATTATGAGAACTGTTGAGGACAGAGATCCTTGTGATGGATCACTATACACCTTTGCGGTAATCTGAGCTCTATTTATACTAGTAACAGTGTGTGTATACTGTCTACAAATGTTCCCTGGGCTAGCTCTAATGGTCTCGAAAATTGTTACTAGGTCCAGCTCAATTTTGTCTAATCTAGATACCAGAGTATTAATGGATTCTTTCACCAGAGTGGTTAACTGAGTTACCATATCTGATAACATTGGCACACCATTTGGAGCTTGACCTTTGCTTTTAGGCTTGGGTTTTCTGGTGGAACAGGGTATTTGATCTTTAACCTTAGTTGTGGTTGGGCAATCCTTTCGCAAATTTAGGTCAGAGTTAGGTTTTCCAGGGTCATTTGTAATCGAGATCCCGTGTACTAGAGGCGGTAATTCTACAAAAATCTCCTTTTTCTTTTGATTGCATGGTCGTTTTGGTGGAGGTAATACTGCGCCTTCATGGTCGATTTCAGATATTTCATCGCACCCAGTTTGGACGCATCCATTACAACCACTAGAAAGCCCCAAAGAGCCCTTGGGTGTTACTTCAAGGGCTTCCCTCCCAACTCCCTGGTAGTCGCTAAAAGACTTAGGGCCAGATGTAGGTAGCCCAATTCCGGTCGGTAACGGCCAAAATTACCGAGTTTCAGCCGTTACCGACCGGTATTAGGCTATTGAGATGTAGGTGGCTACATTTCAGATTCGGTAATTTACCGAATCGGTAATTTAAGGAATCGGTAAATTACTGATTCCTTAAAATACCGAATCAGTAAATTACCGAATCTGAAATGTAGGGAGCACTCACATGAGTGCATTGCATGGTTAAGGATTCAGTATTTGCCACCAAATAAAAGTTGGTGGTAAATATCAAAAGTGTTAATCAAGGGAGGAAGTGTAGAGGAAGCAATAGAATCACCCTCCTGGAAGACTTATATAAACAAAGAGATTCTATCAAGAAAAAAGTGCAAGTGTTTATTTTTAAGGGTTTTTATAAATATACTTGTTTTGAAAGAGAGATTGGCTCTTCATCTAGACTGTAAGATGAAGGCACTATGTGCTTTTAAAATACCCCTCACACACTAAGAGTCCCTTAGTGTCATGCTTCATCATGGGGGTCTTCCCGTCCCTCTACGGGGCGGGGCGTGCTGCGACCTACGAGCTACGCGGGAGCACTATAATTTTGTGGTGAAAGACCATGTGTGTGTGCAGTGACAGTGAAGGTGGTGAGGTGTAGGGACCTAAGGGAGTGATTAAAAAAGGGTTAAAAAATTCCCTGGCTAGTGGAAAAAACAATTTTATTCGCTTCCCTAGCTGGGAATGTTAAAAAGGGGTTGTGGGGGAGGGCTATTTAACAACTACCGGGTCGACATGTTTCACAGACAGTCCCCTACTGTCTGATCATCAGGACCAGTGGTGGTCCCTACTTGGAGGTACTCAGTTCTAAGTGTTATAGCCTAGAGTCCTACAAATTGATAGCAAAAATCGGCTAACAGTTTGTGCTTCGGGGCTTGAGTTGGCCCAATGTGAAGCGAAAAAAGAAAAAAGACGCGGTGGTCTCTGTAAGAGAAGGAAGAAAAAACATTCATAGCACATGGTTAGATTCGAAATTGTCATTGAATTTTAGAACACATTCATGCCTGGCAAGAAAGTTTTTACCAAAAGTACTCCTGATTGCAGAGCTTAGTTTTTCGGTAAGACAAACATACATAAAGTCTCAACACACATATAACAGTGACTCACAGAGAAGGACTGACACCCATTACTACCAATGTCTCTGTTCTTTTGAATGACAGAAGTTTGTGCGATCGGTTTACTCGTTTTCTGAGTTGCGAAAGCAAATGATAGGGAAGGCACAAAGATATATATAGATGGTATACATACTTTCCCGGGTCAGAAAACTTGCCTCATGAGCAGGCAGAAAAAAGCAAGTTTGTGCCTTTTTCAAAAGTGCCATGTGGCAGACATACATGACCTTAGGGCATGTATGTGTGCCACATGTGCACCCATGCACTATTCAGGGGTGCATATGTATAAGGAAAGTGGTCCTAGACACAAATTTAAAACACGGCTAGTGATGTGAGTCTTACTTTTTCACAATACACAAATAGTCAGACTGAATCTGAACATACAAACACATGGAGATGTATTATTAGCTTAATTCAGCTCAAAAAAGGCAAAAAATGCAGAAAACCCAACACAACAGTATTATAGCAAATTCTACTGCAGTTTATTTACAAGTTCATAAAAAATTTGGCAAAAAGAGAGGAAAGAAAAGGATGGTTAGATTCGAAATTGTCAATTGCCTCCAGGCCCATAGGAATGAATGGGAATTACCTATTTGGTATTTACCGAATCGGTAATTACCGAATATTACCGATTTGGTAAACTTTACCGAATACTTACCTACATAACATTTACCGATTCTAAAATACTGAATCGGTAAAATTCGGTATTTTTGAATTGGTAATTGGAACTTACCTACATCTGGCCCCTAGTGTTCCTATTTGATGACAGCGTTTGTGACTCTTTATTCAGGGCCTCTTCAAAATTGTTTATTTGTTTCTCTAAGGCACCAACTGCCCCAGTCAGGTATTTCATTAGAGATGTACTCGAGTCAGGGACATTTTTTGTTTTTGGGTCAAGTGCTGAGACAAGAAGTTTTCTTTTTCCCATGCTCAAACCCGCAATCTAACTACGTGTGATCCCAAAAAGGATCCTCACTCTCAGTATACCCAACTAGAGTTGAGGGAAAATAAGGAACAACTCGCCACCTTAATCTAGTTCAGAAATGTGTTAAATGCCCAGCATAAGCATACTTAAGTGTCTTAAACGTCTTACTAGAAATGTAGAGCCAAGAGTCCTGGTCCAGCCCAGCCTCCTCCGGGCAATGACGGGCCCGCCCTTGGCCCGCGCACGTCCCGTGCTACGGGAGCCTTAGTCAGACCTTATGCTCCATGTCAGTTGGGGCTACTCCTCCTCCAGCGAGACCGTGCTGCCCTCTGGATGTTGCAGTCCGAACAGGGCGCGGTCCGCGTTTGGGTGGAGAGGAGGCGAGAAGGTGACAGTGGAAATAAGGCACTGAGGCTGCAATGAAGTTTATCCCACGCCATCTGCAGTCCCACAAATGGCAGCAGCAAGTCGGCAAAGCAGGAAAGTAGAAGGAAAGGGCATTCGAGGGAGCCCCCGTCAGACATTATGCTCCGGTGTCAGGTGGGGCTACTCCTCCTCCCGCGAGACCGCACTGCCCTCTGGATGTTGCAGTCCGGGCAGCTCGCGGTCCGCGTTTGGGAGGAGAGGAGGCGAGAAGGCGGCAGTGGAAATAAGGCACTGAGGCTGCAATGTAGTTTATCCCGCGCCGCATGGAGTCCCACAAATGGTAGCAGCAAGTCGGCAAAGCAGGCAAGTAGAAGGAAAGGGGGTAATTTTAGTTAATTTTGGATAATTTAAAAAAACAGTCAATATCATCCTTGCACAACTGTGAACATTTATTAACAGTCTTGGACAGAAAAGTTAGATAGCAATTAGCCTTCAAATAATGGGTTTGGAACAAGAGCGTCTGGTGTTGATGAGCATTTGGGGCTTCGCGCTACTACCCCAGGGGGTGAAATAGGAGGGTGACAAGAACCACGGAGCAGATGGAAACAAACTCCAGTTGCTGCTCAGTGACAAAGTGGGTTAAATTTGTGGTTCTTATAAAGAGGCAGAGATTAGAGGATGGCGTGTAGCACATGCACTGGCTCAGCGAGATCTCCTTGGCCTGGGAACCATGAGGTTGGGCAGTGATGTCATATTGGTGGGTTTTTTGGTTAGGTATAGGGTTCAATGTGGGGCATCACCAACAATTGTCCAGGGCGGGATTACAAAAGTGCATTAAAGAAAAGGACCCTCGTCGTTGAGTGGTAGAGTGTTGGAGTGAGTGTGTTGTCAGTGACCTCTGCCTAATTCATTCAACCCAACAACTGCTTTTGTTGCATCTTACCTATCAGTGATAGGAGTTCCAGTTATGACAGTACATCTTTCAGACCTCAGCTTGCTAGTTTATTTTGTCAGAGCTCTGATGTTTTCACGGTGCAGCGTGTCCAGCTCTCTGAGTCACAATGCACTCACCCTGCCCTTATCACTCTGGTTTTGTTCTCAAACTAGCGTTTGCTGTTGTGAGCAGAAGGAGCTATTGGATCCACCTGTAGAAAAGGAATAGGAACTGGTTTAATCTGTGCAGGCTGTTTACCATTTGATTTCATGCCAATCTGTCGATAGAGACTGACGGTGGGACAGACACACCTCTCTTTTCTCCTAGAGTTCGTCACTACTAGCACTGCAAAGGTGATTTCAAATGCTGAACGGGGTGCAGGTCATAGAGAGTACATGCCAATTCACCAGAATTCTAGATGTAGCAAATGTGATATCGTACACCCTTACCCCCAAGACAGGAAGTAATGCCACATGGCCTTTGACCCTGATGACATGACAGGATGCGACAGCACTGTAATATATATATATATATATATATATTCTTTATTGCTTGAATACTTAAAATAATTGCAATCACAGCATCATAATAAACCAAGAAAAACACAATTACATTTTAAAACAAGAGATCTTCTCTTCACATGATGCAAAAAACAATCCCATATACACAGTTTAAAACCTTGTTAACAAGCCCAAATCTAGCCACCTTACATCTTGAATTACATAATACAGATTAAAGTGATGGTGTGCTTTACATACTTTTCCACAGATATCACAAGGAAATATTATCGACCAATAAACATTCATTTCCCATCCTTTCGAATGATCTAATGTGCAAAAAGTGCATCAGCTTGCTGCGATGGTAACCCCGCTGATATTACATTTCAAATTAATACCATCGTAACAAAAAATATTAATTTAATCAAGATTGTAAATCATTAAAATCAATAGCACCAAGGTCATAAAATTAGAGGGGATCTACCCTATATTAAACATTTACCTACTGCCATTGAAAATGTTACCAATTGACATAGTAGTGGAACCGATTCACCAGACAATGACATGATTAATGCCTGTCGAGCAGATCTCACACCACTCAGAAAATAAGGTCTCAGAAAAAAACGTCTAAGATTAGTCAACCTCGGGCATACACATGCTCTATGTACAAGAGTTTCCTGTCGCCAACCGCAGAATCTACAATTAGAGTCCGGCCACTGTATAATCCAAGAACGAGTGCCCTCCTTTGTTGGGTTTATACCCATTCGTAGCCTTAGAAACATTTTTTTAAACTTTACAGAAAAGAAGACATTTAAATATGGCTGAACAAGCGGGGATTGATATGAATTGATCACGTACCATGCATAGTTTTTTTCAGCGAAAGCAATTTTATCCAATTTACACGATTCCGCTTTGATTTGCTTTTTTAAAATTCATTTATAGTTAGGCATTTTTAAAGCTGATAGTTCAATTTCCAGGCCGATATCTTGTAAGGATGCTAAAATATAAGGTCTCCATTTTGCAGTGTAAGTAGAATAATCAATTTCTTGGCAGCAAATATTCCCTAAAGATGCCGGGGCTGATGTCGATAAAACAGCCATGCATTTTAGGAAGGATACTTTTGACACCAGGCACTGTCTTTGAAAACCGAATTCCAATCTAATTGCTGCTTGACACACTGACCTGTCAATTCCAAAGGTTGCTTTAAAAACCCTAACAATCAGTAAGTCAAGCAACTTCACATCTTTTCCTCTAGTAATCGGAGAACCGTAAATGAGCATAGGTTGTAACTTAGCTTTAATTACTTTTAGAATAAACTCATACGATTGACAATTCAGTGATTTCTTTAAACATTTAAAAGCATGGATTAACGTCACAGTCTTGGCCATTAAATCTTTAAGGTGAAATTTAAAAGACATATGATTATCAAATATTACCCCTACATATCTATATGTCTTATCCATATCAATTGTACCTGCTCTGGCTTTCCAGGAATTAAACTTCTGTTTAACTACACCGATTTTCATCACTTTCTTTTTTTTGACGTTCAGTCAAGGCCATTCTGCTGTATATATTCATCAAAGGGAGTAATAAGTCTTTGCAGGCCAATGGGGGTATGGCTCGCCAAAATGTTATCATCAGCATACTGGAGGTAGCCAATTTGCACTCCCCCAATCCTAGGAGCATGCCCATTTTCAACATCTAAGTGCCGTGGAAGGTCTGACAGAAATAAATTAAATAAGCAGGGGGCAAGAACACAGCCCTGCTTTAGGCCATTATATGTTCTGATCCTCCTTGATAAGCAGTTACCCTCCCCAATTTTAACTTGAGCCCAAGTGTTAGCATACAGAAGCATAATAGCTTTCAACAATTTCATTGGAATACCCAGATCTGACAGTTTTTTCCATAACAAGTTGCGAGGCACAGAATCGAAGGCTGCCTTAAGATCAATGCAATAGAATGAGTGCAAGACAACAACATATTAAGGTGGCACTTGGAGGATCTTTTACCACAAGGGGCATATATACTGAACTGCCATATAGTTGTGATATATTCTCAAAAACAAGTTTACGATAGCGGCAAAATACATTGTTTAATAATGATAAAAGCAAAATGAATGGCATCCATGTTATTGACCTGGGTCCAATCACAAATAGCTTAACCCTTTCCATGCTCATGACGAGCTCAGCTCGTCATGAGGCACAGTGGAGCTGTGCTGATGACGAGCTGAGCTCGTCATGAAATGATGTAAATCTGAATTCTTCAGCACCGGAGGGGAAAATGTGCAGCAGCGATGTGGTTAAAGAAAGATGTTCAGAAAGTGATACCATTACTATAATTTTTTACTTCTATATCTGTCACTCCTTCACAAAATTCCTTCTTTAGTGTCCTTGTTACCCACTTTACTTTAGGCTTGGCGTGTTTGCAAGGCACACCCAAAGGCAGCACCATCCCAAGTGCCAAATCATTTGTAACATTATGCATATTAGAATAAGTTCCATTAGACAGAATGAAGAAACCTGGGTGTGCATAAATCTGTCTATCATAATCTACAGCAGAATCTTGAGTATTCCAACAGTACTTGGATCGTCAGCCCTTACCTTATGCATCACTAATCCAGAACAATTTATGTACAATGACATGTCAGTACTATTGATGACAGGACAACAAGCGGGATCATAACCAGCCTGTCGGGTTTGTCAATTCTTTGTAATGCCAACCCATCAATGTTCTGTTCTGTTCTTCCGTATTGAAATTAACACAATAGGTTGTTGGTATCATAGCCAGGATAGACCCTCCCCCAGGGGTTTTCGATAATACAAGCATGTCCCGAATAACCAAATCCAAATACTCCTTTTATCTCTACAAAATTAGGGGGTTCAGTATATGTATAATTCACTAAAGACAATGGGTATGCGATCCATACACTGGTGACAGAATCAGTGGTGGGTTAACAAGCAGTCCCTTCTACAAAGAACCTCTTGTGTGTATCTAAAAATGTAATACTTGGGACTGCCCTTTTTTGTTGAACTTGGGAGATAACCCTATTATTAGTGCATGAAGATACAGTCTGTTCATGTTCCAATACCAATGACACCCCACCTAAGATCAATAGCAATAAAATCATAAGAACAGCACATAATATATTTTTCTTTGTAGACCAAAATACATGTGTGTAAACAGGGGGAATCACTGGCTGCTCTTTGTCAGCAACCATTCTGTCAAAGGGATGCTTAACAAATGATGAAATGGGGTGAAACACAAGCAAAACTAGTGCATAAGTTCCCAGTGTCCATCAGAGCCTCGTGGTACAGGCTCATATTGTCGATCAAAAACATTGGCACTCTTGAGCACCGGCGGTGGAGCTTGCTCTTTCCTAGGCTTGTATTACTATGTCGACCAGGATAATGTACCCCCAAGGGGATACTTTTGATCTATCCTGTCCAATGTTTAGACAGTGCATATATCTCTCATCGTCCTAAACTAACTCCATTGGTACTATAGCAAAGTACACCCTAACTTACACAGTCCATCCCTAACTAATCTTTCTTTTCATTAAGTGCACTGGAACCCCTGCTGAAGGTGCAAATTGTACCTAGTGACTCCAGGCAAGGACGGATCAACAAAAAGAGGTTCCCGGATAGCTTGTATTCCCGGAGGAACTGCTGCATTCAGCACTTCATTGTTTTCATCATCTGTTTTTGTCCGGGTCAGCCTGGCGTCACTGAAGGGGTCAAACCGAGGCACCGTTCCACACTCGGAGTCCCCGATTCCATCCTTCACTCACTGGTCATAGGGCAAAGGTAGAGGTATCCTGCAACAGTGAGTGCCATGCACCCAGTTCTTACGGCCAGCGACCTTGACTGCTGTGTGCGTAGCCAGGAGGACCTGCTCTGGTCCCTTCCAATGTGGCCCCAAACTCTTCTTCCGCTGACATTTATTTTTACGAGGATATAATCCCCAGGCTGTATGTCATGTCCGGGCCCCTCTGGTGTAGCTCGCAGGGTTTCCCTGACCTGTTGGTGATCCAAGCGCTGCTGGGGCCGTTGTGGAGATTACGCAAGCTATTGCCCAGAGTCACAGAGTGGGACCCATGATTAGACTACGCACTGAGGCGAGAATTATCAGGTCCAGGGAGATTAAGTCCAAGAGCTGCTGAGGCGGGAATTGAACCCTGGTCCCAGGCCAAACCTCTGCATGCCGTCCATGTATGACAACAACTGGGTCATGATGTGTGTTTGGCCATGGAGGACAGTCAGCATCAATGTCTGACCAACTAGAATCTTCGGGAGCAGGTCCACAGACTCAGCACTGAGGGCAGCAGGGGAGACAGGGGCAGGGGATGTGGTGCCGGGGACAAAGGAGACACGGGGTAGCACAGACCCTAGGGACCCTAACAACTGGGAGGGTGGAGATGGTTCCGGAGGAGGAGGGTACAGGCAAAGTTTGCAGATGGCATAGCTGCGTATTCCCCGTCCTCCTGGGAGTCAGAATCCGATCCGTCCGCATGGTAAGAGGTGTCGTCCTCATGAGGTCCGGCCGCCTGACTCCCCTCACCCTCTGTGCCACTGCCTCCCTCCGACTCCTCAAAGCTGGTGGCACTTTTGCTGGGTCCCTCTGTCCGGTCCGTGCCTGTGTCTCCTCCAGATTGTGGTGATGATGCTGTTGGCAAGGAGAAAAAGAAAAATATATCAGTCGCCTGTACACATCAGACATATCGGAAAAAATTATGTTGTGGACTTTTCTAATCATGGCATGCATCATGAGTCACATGCCACATAACTGAGCACATATATAAGTCTAGTAATGCACAATTGTAATAGACACAACGCTCATTGTATACAAAGATACAAGTAACAGACAAGGCCACCACTTGTATGAGAGTCACAATGATGAGCCACTGCCTGTCAACAGGATAGGTGTTGATCAATCACCGTTCAGTTGCCCACTCTGCCACCCAAGTCCAGACAAATCTGTTTGACCCTGGGCCACATGGGAACAGTCCAACTCCGAACTGCCATGTGATGCCCTCCCTGGACCTGAAACACTGGCATCACAGCTGTCTACAGCCAGGTGTGAAACACAGATGTGTATACAGACAAGCATGGATGAAGACGGCTGTAATGCCAGAAAGTGGTTCCATTAACCTTGTTCCCAGTCCAGGGAAGGCATGGCTTGACAATAATGGCTGGACTGTTCCCATGAGGCACATGGACAGACAGATTTGCAGATGACCATGTTTGGACTTGGGGGGCAGAGTGGGCAACAGAGAGGTGATGGATAAAACCCTGACCTGTTGACTCTGTGTGAGTATATGATTGGCAGAGAGGCTCCCTCCATCCCCACACACTGTAGTGACACTCCTCACAGGGGCAACTATCACCACACCATACAGTTGCTAGCACAAAACACACACTGGCTGGGCACACATGTCCAAAATTCCAAAAATGACAAAGCTAATGTGACTACAATTGTGAATGTGAAAAACATTGATGCATTCTTGACACATCCGCAACCACATGGAAAATCTGAATACTTTAGTGTGCACACCAAGAAAAAACTGTGTTGCACCACCAATCCATACATGTAGCAATAAACGATGTGGAAATATAATCTCTGGGAGCCTGTAAATCCAACAATGACTACGTTGTCCAGCAGCACAGGCTAAGTGCAAAGTGACAATTTCACATCAGAAATACCATACACGCACACCACTGACAAGGCCAAACAGGCAGGGCCATCACACCCCAATCACTCCGTCAATCTGAGTGATACAGCTCAAGTAGTGAGAACTCATAATCTGGGAATCATTAACTGGGCAGCTATATCAAGTAAGCCAAGGTCACATTGTGTGGCTGCCCATCAATATTACTTACAAACAACCTGCAACATTTCTTGTGAATACGCCCAGTGGGAGTATGCACCAGCCAAATTTTGGATACATGGACAGTGTGCACATGTAGCTAACACATGAGAAGTACAAAGTATACCAGGGACAAATGCCACTGAGGCAGACCCCTGCTGAACTCCATGTAGAGACTCATGATCAGTGCCAAAATATCATGAAGGGCAAACACAGTGCACATGTCGTGCAACAGTTAAGGTACCAACACGTGTCACAGACCTCCCTACAACATGATGATGTCATAAGCAATATGCATACTAAGACATTGCACCCTAGGAGGACATGCACAAAAATGAAAGACCCAAAGCTGGGCACAAATGTGTAGGTGGGGAAGGGATGTAAAAGAGCATCTGCTGAATATGGGGAATTTAAATGACAATGCATAAAGTGCCTGTCTGACCACACCACCCCAACTGTGGGAGTGTTACCAAGCTTCGGAGCACTGCAGGTAGCATGTGACACACATGACAAGAAACAGACATGTACCTACCCCCTCCTTGCTGATGTCCCTCCTGCAACTGCCTATGGAGGTCTGGGAACACCACTTCCAGGACCCAGAGCATGTGGGGAATGAGGTGACGGGTGCCGCCATGCCGGCGTGGAGCCTCAAGCTTCAGCTGGTCCCGGGCGATACGGCGGGTCCAGCACCGGATGTCCTGCCACCTCTTGCGGATGTTACGTATCCTCCGGCGAGGGCCCCCCTCACTCCTGACAGCCCTGGCTATGGCCAGCCAGATCTCCCCCTTCTCATAGGCAGCTATCTGTCAGGAAGAAAAAGTGAAACAACATCAGTACACCTTGTCCAAATCCCAAAGACACACACTTGCACCACATTGACGATGACAACAGGGCATAGGATGCTGTCGGACTTGCATCATTGTCCATGTGAATTTGGCCTGTGAGCAAACACCTATGCACTACATGTCTTAGAAAGGCTACAGATGACATAAGGGCTGCAAACCACTCACTGAGCATGGCACACACTGAACAAGATATGCTACTTCAGGGTGTTGTACAGCACGTGACATGCTGTCACATATACCACTACACCTAAGAACCCTCAGCAGACCACACATGCACACACTGACATTGATCATTTGCTTGTCATTGTCAACAGTGTATACAACCTCTCTTTGCACATGTCACATTTTAGGAAGATGTGACACAGGCCTCATGCCAACTGTCTAAGTCATGCACACAACACTGCATATTTGTCACATCAGACGGGTACAGCTGTGGCATACGTCATGCATCAGTGTTGCTAAACAGCACATACACAATTAGCCAGGTGACAAAGAACATTCACACTCTTCAATGTCCATGACTTCAAAGCATACATTTGTCCAATATCCACACAGGTGATGAATGACAATACTCAACAGTGAGTACATTCATCTGTCACTCTGGGGGGAACACTGTCACACCTCAGTAAATAATGCCACAAAAACATGCAAGGTGTGGCACAGCAAAAAGTGTTATTCACATTCCATTGAAAGTCACAGTTAGCACAATGCAGGTGAGCAGGAAACACACTTGTACCACATAATTCACTGCATGGGAGATACCACAATCTACACACCCGGCACTCACTCAAAACGACATAGCATCTCAGTTCCATAAATACACAATGGCTGTAGTGTCACACACACAACAGGTGCACAGTCCAAAGTAGTGCAGTCATCACTCACCTGCTCCCCTGGTCTCCCATAGAGCTTGCTGTAGTTAGGCAGGAGGGCATCCAGCAGGGCCTTGTTCTCCTCCTCACTGAATGCAGGTGCCCTCTCCATGCTCAGCAAAATCAGGGTCCAGGGAATGCAGAGACAGCAGCAGTGTGGTCCACTCCAATGTTGTGCAGGCAAGTGTCCTCTCACAGCCACATGCAGCCTTAAATCAGTGCTGCTAAGGGGCTTTCAGCCCAAGGAGTACAGTGTGATAGGCCAGATAACTTTGCATCCTATGTTTCATCCAACCCCATTACACATAAGGCCATGACACACACTTGCATGGTTTAAAAACTGAGCTTGAGCACCACAACAAATTTTGCAACATTGTATAGTTTTGCCCAACTGATTTTTCCAGAACACCTGTAGGACACACTCAAATCTCTGTTTCCTTGACAACTAGCCTGCATTCTGGGCATTCGACTCGTCCCCTCGATGTTCCCTATGTATTATCTGGAATCCCCACACAAGTACGGTGCGTTTTCCGTCGAGAATGCAACTTATACAATAGTGAAACGACCCATACACACGCACGTACCATTGGGGTACGCTCTGCTCGCATGTGTCTAGAATGCAATAGTGAAACAACCCGTACACACGCACGTAACATTGGGGTACGCTCTGCACGCGTATGTCTACAATGCTATAGTGAAACGACCCGTACACACGCACGTACCATTAGGGTACGCTCTGCACGCGTATGTCTACAATGCTATAGTGAAACGACCCGTACACACGCACGTACCATTGGGGTACGCTCTGCTCGCGTATGTCTACAATGCTATAGTGAAACGACCCGTACACACGCACGTACCATTGGGGTACGCTCTGCATGCGTATGTCTACAATGCTATAGTGAAACGACCCGTACACACGCACGTACCATTGGGGTACTGTGCGTTTCACACGCTCTAGTGAATGCATGTGTACAGGTCATTCAACAATCTCACGCATGGCACCATTACTATAGTGGGAACAGGAAAACACATGGCAGGGATGTGGGTGTGGGGTCATCATGAGGATATCCATGTATGTGTTGGCATGGCATACTTTCATGAGCAGGCCCGAGGTGTGGCACACAGTTCTATAGCAGAGGGCATGTAATCTAGTGGCACAGTTGATGTGTGATGGGCTGTGGAGACATGACATTTGTGATGGGTCACTATGTTGTTCACATCACCTTCACACTTGTCACATGAGTAACATCATGAACATGTTGTTATTCACATGAACACTGGGATGTCACACTCTTCAGTACAGGCATCTGTCACATGATGCCAGGGACAGGGGCACTGTCTCACTTGACCAATTGACGCTCAGCAATACCCTGTGAGACAATGTAATGTGTGTGCCATGTAACAGATTGGACATGCTGTATATATCCGGTAAACGTAATCCTCTTTAGGTGCATCTGTGATGGGTTTGTGTCGTGATTGCAAGCATCTCACATGTACGCACACCATGCCACAGGGGCATTTCTACAGCTCATGTGTGTGATGGCATCATAGAGCATTTGTCCACAGACATACAGATCTGCATTCTGAGGATGGCTGTGGTGTAGATTAGTCAAATGCACAACTCAGGCACAATATCACAAAAATCAGGGTCCAGGGAATGCAGAGACAGCAGCAGTGTGGTCCACTCCAATGTTGTGCAGGCAAGTGTCCTCTCACAGCCACATGCAGCCTTAAATCAGTGCTGCTAAGGGGCTTTCAGCCCAAGGAGTACAGTGTGATAGGCCAGATAACTTTGCATCCTATGTTTCATCCAACCTGTTAGACCTGGCACCTTGGCGTGAGTTTCCCTTCCACTTTTTGCTGGTGTGCCTCCGATGTTTTGCTGGTTTTCCGCTACTCAGGGCACTGCGCCACGGCCGACCCGTGCCGCAGTGCAAGTGCTCCCTACTGTAAATTGTACATGTGATTGATGTCCATGATTGGTGCATTGGATTTACTGTTAGTCCCTAGTAAAGTGCACTAGGAGTGCCAGGGCTTGTGAATGCCAATACTGCTAGTGGGCCTGCAGCGCTGGTTGCGCCACCCACAGAAGCAGCCGTAAAATGTGTCTATGGTCTGCCATTGCAGAACCTGCGTGCAGTCTTGTACTGTCATGCTGGCTGGGCAAGTGCACCCACTTGCCAGCCTCTAAACCTTCCCTTAACTTCATATTAGTCACCCCTATGGTAGGCCTGAGGGCAGGGTGCATTGTAAGTGTAAGGTAGGACAAGCCCTGATGTGTGTGGCATGTCCTAGTAGTGAATTACAACCCAATTCGTGCTTCACTATTGTAAGGCTACCTGCTTCCTTTAGGCCAGATGGGCTCCTGGAATTATTACACTCTATAATCCCAGCAGGCTCAGGGAGCATGGTAGAGAGTCATGTTTAGTATGCCTGAACTCAGAATAATAAGATATTCCTTTTAGTAAAGTGTATTTTAATATCCTGTGTTTGCAAATGCTACTTTTAGAAAGTTAGCATTTGCTTGCCTAACCATTTCAGCCCGCCTCTGCTGGTATGTGTATCTGACTGTCTGGGATGTGTGAGTGACAGGGCTGGGGGATGACAGGTGGTGAATGCGAAGATTGCACCTTAGTGGGAGGTAGGAGTGGCTCTTGACTCTGAATCTTGTTGTGCTCTGCCACCACAATGCTGGCTCCACCCTCCTGGGGAGCGACTGATGACTCAGCCGACACCTGGCCCAGGAAGGGCGAAGCCTCATCAACAAGGTACTTCTGGCTGCCCCTGTCCACACAATGCTGGCTCCACCTCCTGTGGGGCGTCTGATGTGCCTGCCCCTCACACTGAAAGCAGAAGCCGGATTGCACCCAACAAAGTACTCAAGGACTGAAAGTGGCTATGCAAAGGCCCCCCTGGCCTGCAAGAACAAAAGAAATGCAGTATAAAAGTAGGAGCCCTGCTCCTTGTAAATTAGATCCTGTTTGGGCTACAGAAGGAACTCTGCCCGACGAGAAGGACCGGGAAGGACAAGGCGGAGTACTGTCTCTGGCCTGTGTCTGGTGCCTTGCTGCCGAAGGAGAGGAAAAGAAAAGACGACAAGAAGACTTTTGCTTTTATGGAACCTTGTGCCAAACTCTGCTAAAAGATCTCCAAGGGCTTGCTGTTGAACTTGCCCCCTGACCAGCGCCCCAGGACCAGTGGGCGCTACACCCTGAAGTAAGCGACTGTGTGTGCTGCTTATCGCTGCAGTACTGACGGAGGAGTCTGGGAGCGCTGGGCAATCCTGCCACGCTCCCCGTATCCAAGGCATCGACATCCCCCCAAGCACCGTGACCGGGGCCCAAAGCAACAGCGAGAGCAACGTGAGGTCCAGCCGCCGCTGGCCCGAACACCGTGACCGCCTCTGCACCGGGAGCCCGAGAGCAACGTGAAGGAGGACCCGTCCGGTCCAAGCTCCCGAATTGACTACGCTTCGAGCCGTCAATCCACCTGCGAAGACGGACAGCCGCCCTGTGATAACCCTCCTCTGGTCGGTACCCTGCCCGACAGCTCAGCTGTGAGCGCACAGCTGCAACCGGCACTTTGGCTGGGTACGTCCTGCACTTGGGGACCGTACTGCCACTGGCCGCCATCACACAGCCGCCCCCTCCAGGGTCGGAGCGAACGACAAAGAAAGGACCCTGCCGCCACTGAGCACCGCCGCCCCGGATGACCCGTGACCTGCCCGGCTGAGAGCCGCAGCGAACAGCGACCCCGGAAAAGCAATGCGACGTGGGACAGCTCCCCTGGAAGCCGCCCGCTCCACAAGAATTTGGAAGGTACTGTGTTGTATCCTCACGGTGCGAGCGTCCTGCAACTCGAGCTCGCACCGCGCTATCTGCTCCCAATGCGAGCCGCCTCTGAAACCGAGGCTCGCACGGCTCCTGGTCCTCGGAGCCCACGCGGGAAGCGTGAACTCTGGCCGGCCGGGCCTGATCTCCCCTCTGAAAGCGAGCGGAGACAGTGGAACGCGCATTGAGGCGCTACGAGACACTGAACCTTGTTGAACCTGGGCAGAAGGCCCAAAAGATTGCTTAATTGCTAGAAAGAACTGTGGCAACTTGAAACTAAGTAAACTGGAACCGCTATTGAAAGTTTGACAACTGTATTTACAAGCCTGCTTGAAATCTATATAAAGATATATATTTTTACAAATACAGTTTGGTGTCATTGTGTGGTGGGTTGGTTGTGATGGTGTAATATTGCAAATGTTTAACCCTATGTACCCCAGAGATTAGCCTAAGACTGCTTAAGCCACACTACCTAGAGGGTAAGCAGAGGTTGTCTTGAAGGTAACCCTCAGCCCTGACGAGGAAGAGAGAGTCCCTGCTTGTCGCTAGTGTTGCACTGCGCCAACTAGAGACTCCCCCTTCCTACATTGGACGCAGCGGTGAGGATTTTTCGAATTTACATTTGCGGTGTTTATACCTTAACTTCTGACCATTGCACAGTGATTACAGTCCAGTAACTTAGCCACAGGTTTTGTTTTTAATTTTGTCAAGAGAAGATCCCTAGTACAGAAACCATGCCAGGCACAAAGAGCCTTGATGGAGCGGAATCCACGACCTCTGAAATGTTGGAGGTGGAATGGGATGCAGCAAAGCTGGACAAGTACACAAAGAATGAGCTGAAGTTTTTCTGCAAGAGACTCAAGGTTCCACACGCAGGGTGCAAGAACAAACCGGAGTTCTACAAGGCCCTGAAAGCCTGGATTGAGACTAGAAAGGCCCCTGAGGATCAGAATGCACCTGAGGATCAGAATGCACCTGAGGATCAGAATGCACCTGTGGATCTGGTGGATCTCGAAAAACCAGACAGCATGCACAGCTTTGGTAGAGGCCTGTCGCCAGAGGAGCTGGCAGACAGGAAGGAAACCAGGGATCATGAAAGGAAGCTGGCAGAATTAAAAATCCAACTGGAGCTCGAGACCAAAAGAATGGCTCTGGAAGAGCGAAAGCACCAAATGGATTATGAATTGAAAATGAGGGAGATGACTCTAAAGGAGAGAAGCTTGGAGAATCCTCCCTCTGGTGGCAGCACAACGCCGGTGCAGGTAGAGTCAAGAGTGCACATCCCCAAAGATGTAGTTAAAGAGTTCTTTAAGGGGGATGACATAGGACAGTGGTTTAGGGCATATGAGGTAGCCATGTCCTCCCACCGGGTCCCTGACAAGGATTGGGGAGCGGGGTTGTGGGGAAGGTTCCTTTGCGAAGGGCGAGACACCCTGCTAGATTTGCCCGTTGAAAACCAGAGATCCTATTCCCACATGAAAGAAGCTTTAATGAACAGGTATGGGCTTACCCCTGAAATGTATAGACAGAAGTTTAGGGGGTGTACTAAGCGGCCTGGGAATACGTATGTGGAGTATGTGACTTATTTTTGCAGAGCACTGGATGGTTGGGTGAAGGGTAGCAAGGTGAATGATTTTCAAGGTCTCTTTGATTTGATTGCATGGGAGCACTTGTCTGATCACTGTTTTCCTGAGTTACGCCAACACCTGATCGATAGCAAGCTGTCCAACCCGAGTAGGCTTGCTGAGGAGGCGGACCGCTGGCTCGGCACCAGGGTCCACAAGGGTCCAGTGGGAGACTCCGCCAAGGGTGGGCAGGGTCCCCAGCAGAAGAGTGGGGGGGACAAGGGAAAACAGAAAGGGTTCCAAAAAGGCCCCCAAAGTAATCCCCAAGGGGACCAGCAGAAATGTTCTCAGCCTCCCCCACCCCCAAAGCAGAATGGGGCCCGACAGGTAGACCTGTTCCAAAGGGGCCCTTCAATTGTTTCAAATGTGGTGAGCCGGGGCACATATCCAGTGACCCCAAGTGTCGCCTGTTTGGAAAACCCGCACCCACTGGTGCTCCGCCCCGTCAAGTGACCAGTGTTCACTTAGGAGAAGAAGTGATGGTCCCGGGGGGTGGAGATCCCGTTCACATGACCCTAGTCTCACTAGGAGACAGTGAGATGATCCCTACAAACTACCTGCCCTCGAACACTAAGAAATATGGGCAGGTGGTGATCATCAATGGTAAGGAAGCTGAGGCTCTTAGAGATACAGGAGCCAGTGTGACTGCGGTAAGGCAGCACCTGGTGTCTCAAGAGCAGGTTGTACCCCACGCCTACTGTAGGGTTATCAATGCTGATAATTCAGAGAGTCAGTGTCCGATGGCTCAAGTTCCCTTCGAGTGGGGGGGGGGTCTCTGGTACTCTGCAGGTCTGTGTGAGGAAAACCATGCCTGTTGACTGTTTGCTAGGGAATGACTTGGAGCACTCCCCTTGGGAAAAGGTGGAGAGGACGACTCACCTGAGGATGGGGGGTCTACCTGACTGGGCGTGCGTGACTACCCGGTCGATGGCAGCCAGTAAGGGTGATCAAGAGGTCCTGGGGCCTGAAGGAGAGGCCCAGGAACCGGCCTTAGGGAGAAGGCGCCGGGGGCGCGGGAAACCGGCCCCTGAAGTTCCCATGGTCCAGGAGGAAGCAGACCCTGAGGGGGATGCCCTGGAGCCTACAGGGGAACAGATTGCTGAACTGGGGGACCTGCCTGAGCTGACCCATTGGCAGCAAGAAGGAGGACCCTCCAGGGAGGAATTCTGCAGGGAGCAGAAAGAATGCCCTTCTCTCGTGGGTATGCGGCAGCAGGCCGCAGACCAGGCCAATGGTGTTCAGGCCAAAACACATTATGTGTACTGGGAGAATGACCTCCTGTATTCAGAGCCTAAGGCTGCTGAACCTGGGTCAGCCCGTGTGCTGGTGGTACCCCAGAAGTTCAGAGCCTTCCTACTGGGGCTGGCTCACGATGTGCCGTTAGCAGGACATTTGGGGATGGACAAGACCTATGACAGGCTTGTCACCCACTTTTATTGGCCCCAAATGCACAAGAGCTCAGATGCTCATTGTAGGACCTGTCCAACTTGCCAGGCATGTGGGAAGAGCGGAGGGAAGAACAAGGCTCCCCTCCAACCCTTCCCTGTGGTCGGTTCGCCATTCCAGCGAGTGGGTATTGACATTGTTGGGCCTCTGGACCCCAAGACAGCCATGGGCAACAGGTTCATCCTGGTCTTGGTGGATCATGCCACCCGGTACCCTGAAGCCATCTCTCTGAGGACAGTGACGGCCCCCGTGGTGGGACGTGCACTGATGGGAATTTTCTCACGAGTAGGATTCCCTCTAGAGGTGGTGAGCGACAGGGGGACCAACTTCATATCCAAGTATATGAAGTCCCTTTGGCAAGAGTGTGGTGTAACTTACAAGTTCACCACGTCTTACCATCCCCAAGGTAACGGGTTGGTTGAGAGATTCAACCGAACCCTGAAGGGCATGATCATGGGCCTGGAAGGTCCAATGAGGCGTAAGTGGGACGTCCTCTTACCATGCCTGCTCTTTGCATATCGCGAGGTACCACAGAAGTCCCTAGGGTTCAGCCCCTTTGAACTGCTGTACGGTCACCCCGTGAGAGGACCACTGAGTTTGGTAAAGGAAGGCTGGGAGCAATCTCCCAGGAAACCTCCCCAGAATGTATATAGCTACATGCTGGCCTTCAGAAACCAAACCAGGCGCTTCAGACAACTTGCCGAGGCAAATCTGGAAGCAAGCCAGGAGGAGATGAAGCGGTGGTACGACCAGAATGCCACTCTGGTCGAGCTTCAGCCTGGACAAGAGGTGTATGTCCTGGCCCCAGTGGAACCCTGTGCCCTTCAGGATAAGTGGACAGGTCCATTTGAGGTTGTGGAGCGCAAGAGCCCAGTGACATACTTGGTGGACATGAAGACGCCCAGGAACCCTTTGAGGGTCCTACATGTCAACCGCCTCAAGCCCCACTTAAGAAGGTCCGAAGTGGGCATGTTGTTGGCAACTGATGATGGAATGGAGTAGGAGTCTGAGCCTCTTCCTGACCTCTTAGTGGCCTGTGAGAAAGATGGGTCAGTGGATGGAGTTAACCTCTCACCCACCCTGACCCCCGAACAACAGGAAGACTGCCGCCAGTTGCTGGGGCAGTTTCCAGATCTGTTCTCCCTGGTTCCTAGTGTCACAGATTGGTGCGTCCATGATGTGGACACAGGAGACAGCTTACCTGTGAAGCATAAGGCTTACAGAGTGACTGACAGGGTCAGGGCCTGCATCAAGGAGGAGGTCTCCAAGATGCTTGCTCTTGGGGTGGTTGAGTCTTCCAGCAGTCCTTGGTCCAGCCCCGTGGTCTTGGTCCCAAAGGCTGCTGCGCCGGGAGCCACACCCGAACTCCGGTTCTGTGTGGACTACAGAGGACTCAATTCAGTCACCAAGACTGACGCGCACCCCATCCCCAGAGCTGATGAGCTCATTGATCGGCTAGGGGCTGCCCGGTTCCTCAGCACGTTTGATTTAACGTCTGGGTACTGGCAGATCGCCTTGACCGATGGGGCAAAGGAGAGGTCAGCGTTCTCCACACCAGATGGGCATTTCCAGTTCCGGGTTATGCCATTTGGGATGAAGAATGCCCCTGCCACCTTTCAGAGATTGGTCAACCAGGTGTTGGCTGGGCTGGATGAGTTCAGTGCCGCCTACCTGGATGACATTGCGGTGTTCAGTGGCACCTGGCCAGAACACCTGCGACACCTCTGGGAAGTGTTGACGGCTCTGCGCAGAGCAGGCCTCACAATCAAGGCAAGCAAGTGCCAGATTGGGCAGGGTTCCGTGGTGTACTTGGGACACCAAGTGGGGAGTGGCAAGGTGGCACCCTTGCAACCCAAAATTGAGACCATCCTGGCTTGGGAACCCCCCAAGACCCAGACTGCAGTGAGAGCCTTCCTGGGGCTCACTGGGTATTACAGGAGGTTTGTCAAGGGCTATGGCACGATTGTGACCCCCTTGACAGAGCTGACTTCGAAGAAGCAGCCCAGGAATGTGATTTGGACTGACACCTGTCAGAAGGCTTTTGACACCCTGAAGACTGCCATGTGCACGGCGCCCGTGCTCCTGGCTCCTGATTTCTCCAAGGAATTCATAGTGCAAACAGACGCTTCAGAGCATGGTGTAGGGGCTGTTCTCTCACAGATGACTGAGGAGGGCTTTGACCAACCCGTAGCCTTCATCAGTAGGAGATTACTTCCACGGGAAAGTAGGTGGAGTGCAATAGAGCGAGAAGCATTTGCTGTGGTCTGGGTGCTGAAGAAGCTAAGACCCTGCTTGTTTGGGTCTCACTTCCGAGTTCAGACGGACCACAGGCCCCTCAGATGGTTGATGCAAATGAGGGGTGAGAACCCGAAACTGTTGAGGTGGTCCATTTCTCTACAGAGTATGGGCTTTACGGTGGAACACCGCCCTGGCACAGATCACGCCAACGCTGATGGTCTGTCCAGATTTTTCCGCCTTAGTGATGTGGAACTCCCTGGGGAAGGGTAGTTCCCCCCACATTTCAGCTGGAGGGGACACGTGTTAGACCTGGCACCTTGGCGTGAGTTTCCCTTCCACTTTTTGCTGGTGTGCCTCCGATGTTTTGCTGGTTTTCCGCTACTCAGGGCACTGCGCCACGGCCGACCCGTGCCGCAGTGCAAGTGCTCCCTACTGTAAATTGTACATGTGATTGATGTCCATGATTGGTGCATTGGATTTACTGTTAGTCCCTAGTAAAGTGCACTAGGAGTGCCAGGGCTTGTGAATGCCAATACTGCTAGTGGGCCTGCAGCGCTGGTTGCGCCACCCACAGAAGCAGCCGTAAAATGTGTCTAGGGTCTGCCATTGCAGAACTTGCGTGCAGTCTCGTACTGTCATGCTGGCTGGGCAAGTGCACCCACTTGCCAGCCTCTAAACCTTCCCTTAACTTCATACTAGTCACCCCTATGATAGGCCTGAGGGCAGGGTGCATTGTAAGTGTAAGGTAGGACAAGCCCTGATGTGTGTGGCATGTCCTAGTAGTGAATTACAACCCAATTCGTGCTTCACTATTGTAAGGCTACCTGCTTCCTTTAGGCCAGATGGGCTGCTGGAATTATTACACTCTATAATCCCAGCAGGCTCAGGGAGCATGGTAGAGAGTCATGTTTAGTATGCCTGAACTCAGAATAATAAGATATTTCTTTTAGTAAAGTTTATTTTAATATCCTGCGTTTGCAAATGCTACTTTTAGAAAGTTAGCATTTGCTTGCCTAACCATTTCAGCCCGCCTCTGCTGGTATGTGTATCTGACTGTCTGGGATGTGTGAGTGACAGGGCTGGGGGATGACAGGTGGTGAATGCGAAGATTGCACCTTAGTGGGAGGTAGGAGTGGCTCTTGACTCTGAATCTTGTTGTGCTCTGCCACCACAATGCTGGCTCCACCCTCCTGGGGAGCGACTGATGACTCAGCCGACACCTGGCCCAGGAAGGGCGAAGCCTCATCAACAAGGTACTTCTGGCTGCCCCTGTCCACACAATGCTGGCTCCACCTCCTGTGGGGCGTCTGATGTGCCTGCCCCTCACACTGAAAGCAGAAGCCGGATTGCACCCAACAAAGTACTCAAGGACTGAAAGTGGCTATGCAAAGGCCCCCCTGGCCTGCAAGAACAAAAGAAATGCAGGATAAAAGTAGGAGCCCTGCTCCTTGTAAATTAGATCCTGTTTGGGCTACAGAAGGAACTCTGCCCGACGAGAAGGACCGGGAAGGACAAGGCGGAGTACTGTCTCTGGCCTGTGTCTGGTGCCTTGCTGCCGAAGGAGAGGAAAAGAAAAGACGACAAGAAGACTTTTGCTTTTATGGAACCTTGTGCCAAACTCTGCTAAAAGATCTCCAAGGGCTTGCTGCTGAACTTGCCCCCTGACCAGCGCCCCAGGACCAGTGGGCGCTACACCCTGAAGTAAGCGACTGTGTGTGCTGCTTATCGTTGCAGTACTGACGGAGGAGTCTGGGAGCGCTGGGCAATCCTGCCACGCTCCCCGTATCCAAGGCATCGACATCCCCCCAAGCACCGTGACCGGGGCCCAAAGCAACAGCGAGAGCAACGTGAGGTCCAGCCGCCGCTGGCCCGAACACCGTGACCGCCTCTGCACCGGGAGCCCGAGAGCAACGTGAAGGAGGACCCGTCCGGTCCAAGCTCCCGAATTGACTACGCTTCGAGCCGTCAATCCACCTGCGAAGACGGACAGCCGCCCTGTGATAACCCCCCTCTGGTCGGTACCCTGCCCGACAGCTCAGCTGTGAGCGCACAGCTGCAACCGGCACTTTGGCTGGGTACGTCCTGCACTTGGGGACCGTACTTCCACTGGCCGCCACCACACAGCCGCCGCCTCCAGGGTCGGAGCGAACGACAAAGAAAGGACCCTGCCGCCACTGAGCACCGCCGCCCCGGATGACCCGTGACCTGCCCGGCTGAGAGCCGCAGCGAACAGCGACCCCGGAAAAGCAACGCGACTTGGGACAGCTCCCCTGGAAGCCGCCCGCTCCACAAGAATTTGGAAGGTACTGTGTTGTATCCTCATGGTGCGAGCGTCCTGCAACTCGAGCTCGCACCGCGCTATCTGCTCCCAACGCGAGCCGCCTCTGAAACCGAGGCTCGCACGGCTCCTGGTCCTCGGAGCCCACGCGGGAAGCGTGAACTCTGGCCGGCCGGGCCCGATCTCCCCTCTGAAAGCGAGCGGAGACAGTGGAACGCGCATTGAGGCGCTACGAGACACTGAACCTTGTTGAACCTGGGCAGACGGCCCAAAAGATTGCTTAATTGCTAGAAAGAACTGTGGCAACTTGAAACTAAGTAAACTGGAACCGCTATTGAAAGTTTGACAACTGTATTTACAAGCCTGCTTGAAATCTATATAAAGATATATATTTTTACAAATACAGTTTGGTGTCATTGTGTGGTGGGTTGGTTGTGATGGTGTAATATTGCAAATGTTTAACCCTATGTACCCCAGAGATTAGCCTAAGACTGCTTAAGCCACACTACCTAGAGGGTAAGCAGAGGTTGTCTTGAAGGTAGCCCTCAGCCCTGACGAGGAAGAGAGAGTCCCTGCTTGTCGCTAGTGTTGCACTGCGCCAACTAGAGACTCCCCCTTCCTACACAACCCCATTACACATAAGGCCATGACACACACTTGCATGGTTTAAAAACTGAGCTTGAGCACCACAACAAATTTTGCAACATTGTATAGTTTTGCCCAACTGATTTTTTCAGAACACCTGTAGGACACACTCAAATCTCTGTTTCCTTGACAACTAGCCTGCATTCTGGGCATTCGACTCGTCCCCTCGATGTTCCCTATGTATTATCTGGAATCCCCACACAAGTACGGTGCGTTTTCCGTCGCGAATGCAACTTATACAATAGTGAAACGACCCGTACACACGCACGTACCATTGGGGTACGCTCTGCTCGCATATGTCTACAATGCAATAGTGAAACAACCCGTACACACGCACGTAACATTGGGGTACGCTCTGCACGCGTATGTCTACAATGCTATAGTGAAACGACCCGTACACACGCACGTACCATTAGGGTACGCTCTGCACGCGTATGTCTACAATGCTATAGTGAAACAACCCGTACACACGCACGTACCATTGGGGTACGCTCTGCTCGCGTATGTCTACAATGCTATAGTGAAACGACCCGTACACACGCACGTACCATTGGGGTACGCTCTGCATGCGTATGTCTACAATGCTATAGTGAAACGACCCGTACACACGCACGTACCATTGGGGTACTGTGCGTTTCACACGCTCTAGTGAATGCATGTGTACAGGTCATTCAACAATCTCACGCATGGCACCATTACTATAGTGAGAACAGGAAAACACATGGCAGGGATGTGGGTGTGGGGTCATCATGAGGATATCCATGTATGTGTTGGCATGGCATACTTTCATGAGCAGGCCCTAGGTGTGGCACACAGTTCTATAGCAGAGGGCATGTAATCTAGTGGCACAGTTGATGTGTGATGGGCTGTGGAGACATGACATTTGTGATGGGTCACTATGTTGTTCACATCACCTTCACACTTGTCACATGAGTAACATCATGAACATGTTGTTATTCACATGAACACTGGGATGTCACACTCTTCAGTACAGGCATCTGTCACATGATGCCAGGGACAGGGGCACTGTCTCACTTGACCAATTGACGCTCAGCAATACCCTGTGAGACAATGTAATGTGTGTGCCATGTAACAGATTGGACATGCTGTATATATCCGGTAAACGTAATCCTCTTTAGGTGCATCTGTGATGGGTTTGTGTCGTGATTGCAAGCATCTCACATGTACGCACACCATGCCACAGGGGCATTTCTACAGCTCATGTGTGTGATGGCATCATAGAGCATTTGTCCACAGACATACAGATCTGCATTCTGAGGATGGCTGTGGTGTAGATTAGTCAAATGCACAACTCAGGCACAATATCACAAAAATGTTAAATATATAGCACATTTGACGTGGGTGTGTTCCTTGCAGTCAGCTGTCTGGATGTGTTGACAACCTTCGCATGCAGGTCACGTGACGTGTGTCACTGACGTGATACATTGTTCTGGTAACTCAGACCAGCCCAGCTGAACATTTCAGTGTATGTCATGTCCATGTCACTGACAACAGGTGAATCAGTTTTCTTGTAGTAGTGCCAACTAGCTGGCATAAGTGTCCATGATGTATAGCCCACGGCAGAACCATTTGTGATTTTATGTGTAGAAGCAGTGTTGATTGTGCTTTGTACATTGTAATTGTTGTTTGCTGATAGTTGTACACCTTCCTCCCCAAACATGTTCTGCAGGGCACCCCCTCTGACAAGGCCGTTGCCTGACTTGGATGCCATGAGGGAACGTGATTGCATACACCGCTACAGATTTACTCGCGAGTTGATTCAGAAGTTGACGGACAGGCTGGAACCACATCTCCAACCGCGACACAGGTATCCAACTGCGCTGACACCCAAGGTAAAGGTGATGGCAGCCCTATATTTCTTTGTCACAGGTACGTTCCAATTCACCATAGCTGATGTGGGGGGGATGTCCCAGACAATGTTCAGCCGGGTACTACGTGATGTATTAGCTGCTATGTTGGAGCACATTGATGAATTCATTAAGTTCCCTACTCCAGAAGAGTTGACCGATGTCAAGGGTGAATTCTATGCCCTGGGACACATGCCACATGTGATTGGGTCCATTGATGGGACACATGTTGGACTGGTGCCACCATAGGCTCAGGAGCAGGCCTACCGCAACAGGAAACATTACCATTCCATAAATGCCCTGGTGGTGTGTCTTGCTAACATGATGATTTCCCATGTTTGTGCACGTGTTCCAGGATCGTGCCACGATGCATTCATCATGAGGCAGGGCAGGGTACCACAGATGATGCTGCAGCTGCGCAACCATCGTGCATGTCTTGTTGGTGGGTAAACACAGTTTCTCATGTATGTTTTAATGTGATTTGTCTCTCTCACGGCTTCTCTTTACACACTCATTGACATGATGTATTGTTGTAGGAGACGCCGGATATCCGGATGTGGAGAAGTGTGGCTCAATGCTTAGAGCGGCAGACCTTGATGCAGAACGCTGGCCAGGGACCAGGGTTCGATTCCCGCCTCAGCGGGTTTCGGGCTTAAATTCCCCTGACCGGATATTCTCGCCTCAGTGCCGATTCTAAGCATGGGTCCCACGCTGCAACTCTGGGCAATAGCTTGCTTCGTCTCCACAAAGGCCCCCTGATACACAAGGGATGCCTAGTTTCACCATGGGATGCCCAGGAGTGGACACCCCACAAGGAAAAGCCAGGAGGGGTTCCCTTGTGGTAGGAGTACAAGCGCCGGGATGCCTTCGGGTCACTGTTCGCGCTATACAAATACGCCACATTTACATTTACATTTACATATCCAAACATGCCGTGGCTCATGACTCCACTACACAACCCCAGAACTGCTGCAGACCAGCGCTACAACAATGCACAAAGGCAGACCAGGCGTGTGATAGAGCGTACTTTTGGACTCCTGAAGAGCCGGTTCAGGTGTCTCGACAAGACAGGCAGATCCCTGCCATAAGCCCCGCTCAAGGTGTGTAACATCTTCATTGTGTGCGGCATGCTGCACAACATGGCAGTGGAGAAGGACGTGCCACTCATCCTGGATCCTGATGATGAGGAACATCCACCCGTTGAGGATGAAGGCCTTGGCCAGGATGCTAGCGATGAGGAGGATGATGATGATATCTGGAGTCAGCTCATACGCAACTTCTTCTCATAACGGTGAGTACCTGTAAAATAGTGTTCATGCTACTACCATGGAGTGACATGTGTAGCATACTGTGTGTCCAGCAGACTGTCTACAATGTCACTTTGATATTTGTGGTGCGGTGTCACACATGTGCCGATGTGATGCCACACACATGAGCGCAATGAGTGAACTTTGAATGTACAAGTGTACTACATTGTTAGTGTTCTGTACATGACCATGTCAGAATTAAGATATCCAGGACGTGACCCCTTGTGTGCCTGTCCTTTCCAGGTCACCCTGCCTGTTTGTGTCATCTTGGTCCTCCTGCAATTCCTCCAGAGGATTGCAACGTCGGATAAATCTGCGTTCCCTGCACGGACATGTCGTAATGTCAGTTTGGGTAAGGATTACAAACAGGCAGTTTATTGTTGGGATGGTGCATAAATGTGTGGAAACTGATCATGCGCATGTTGTAGGCCCATACATACATTGTCACATTACCATGTATCAATTTCATGTTGCGCCACTCCCATGGCAAGACACTCACCTTTCTTGACAGTCATCTGTAGTTTAGTATTGACTTTGGTGAATGCATCAATGTGTAGTAACATTGACCCTGACACATTGCGGATAACACGGTTTGCCATTGTGTGTGACATCACAAACACAGGCTTCATGGAGACTTGCAGCCTCACAGTGTGCAGCAGGATGTGTCAGAATCATCCACTCAACCTTGTGGGCCAGTACAGTTTGATTTCCAGAAAACAATGTTGTGTCGTTGTGGGCCAGTGTGTGTCCCACATGCTCTGTCAACTGTCCTGTGAGTCTCTTTGCATGGATGCACTGCCCCTAGTGGCAGTATGTCATGTCACTGTCATCCCGTTACCTCAGTGCCGGTGGAGAACACTGCTTCGCTAGCCTTCTCGGTGAGTTGATGTTCACTTTCCATTCCCATGATGCCAGGTATGTTGCGCTGATGTCATCACTACGTTAGGCTGTAGCAAATGTTAAATCTCCTTGGCACCAGTCGAGTGAGGTAATTCACAGGATTATCTTGTGCCGTGCAGCATCTCAAGGTTACGGTAGGCTTATTTTTGTGGCTTTGTTCATCATTACTTGATCACACCTGCTTGTCATGTTTAGCATAGTGGGGCACAGTTGCAAGAGCCAATGACTAGCTCCTGTGGGGCTTCCTTGTGTTTAGGTCATTCCTTTCCTCATTTGAGGAGCTGCTAACGGCTCTTGCGGGTGATGTCTACTGTCCTGTCATGGCCCTTACAGATTCACAGGGCTACATATGGATTGTTGGCCTTGTGTCAGTAGCACTGCTATACATTACATTTTCTGAGATTAGGACCCTCAATCATACACTGTGAAATATTTGATGGCAGCATGGATCTAATTGCATAGTAGCTGCCTTGTGAGCGTTACACTTGCTTTGTTCAGGTGAGAAACTGTACTATCTATTCATCTGTTGGTGTTGAAGCATCTGATCTAGTCTCATTGCTAAATCTATGATTTTAAGCTCAATACCTATACTCCTTAGGCATAATTTTCAAAACAACCCAACAAGCAATACACTGCCAGAACTCCGCCCACGCAATCACCTGATGGAGCGCGAAGCAGTACATACAGCCGGAAGCAGGTATGGCCCTCACGATTCGGGCGGTGCAAGCGATCTATGTAGGTCCAAAACGGGGAGTAGCCAGGAGTGAAGTAAGTGAGGGGACATGTGCGGGGCATTTCCGCGTCCGTTAGCAGTAACGAGGATGCAGCATTGCCAATTGGTCTCCCCCTTTTTATTCCTGCAGCTTTCTCCGGCATGCAGATGTCCCCGCTCACCGCGCCATGAAGTGAGGCCGAAAGTGCTTTCACGTAATGCATTCTATATCATTTCTAATTTACTTTAGTGACTCTCACCAGTTTGGCCAAATCTTTCCACTTTGGGGCGATATGCCACAAAGTAAGGCTCCTTTTTACTTTGAATGGAGACCTAGCTATAAACGCACACGATTGATAATGACACGCCCTGAACAAACAGTAGGGCCACCTTCAGACGACACGTGAAGGAATAATTAGGGAAAAACGTCGAAAAGACCCCTATGCCGCACAGTATTTGGAAACAACAAATGCCTTGATAATAGAGTCTACTATTTATGTACGGCATGATTCTGATCTCCACCTTTTGAGTTAACATAAGGGGTTTGTACACCATACCGGGCTTAAATCCAGCCCCAGTGTTTGTCTGTTTGTTTAGGGACATCTACACATCTAAATGTTATTTGTGTCTGTATGTCTTTTTTCCTTACAGGTAAGGACACCTGGAAATACCAGGGGAGTCCTGAACAAAAAAATTGTGAGTTTCTTTACAATTTTTCACACAAGTGCACTGTGGTTTGGGTATACCTTAGCGCGTATACACCGCCGAGTGCCGTCCCTTTCACTCTATTGGTCCTGAAGAAAGCTCAGCCGAGTTGGCAATTAACGAGCAGAAACATGTCGACCCTATGATCACTAATTGGATATCTTTGGCTCAAATTAAAAGCCATATTTGTTTCTCCACCACTGCTTTTAATAAGAGTTTACTTGGCCTTGATTAAACTTTTTTGGCTTAAGTTCACAGTTTTTTAAGCAGCACTTTTTGTCACTAAATTCACTCCCTTGACACATCACCAAACCAGCTCCACTGCAATCGCAGGTGTCGCAGCACACCGGGTTGGCATTCGGCCCGCCTGGTGGAACCCGATGACAAAGCATGTCACCCACTAGCTGGGTGAGTGAGGGTTTTCTTAAAAAACTATTCGTTTTTTTCACTTTGGTATCACCCCACTTCTTTGTGAGTATTTTATATTCATTTTCATGGCACAAACACACATTTCTCTGTGTTTGTTAAATCAATATTATCCACACCTTTGTTTTCCATAAATCTGTGATCACACATAGGGTACAGTGCCAGTGGTTAGACTTCACAGGTGTGACTGGTACAGTGTAGGTCCGAAGGTATTCTGTGATTTTGTGACAAACGTACTGAATCCTTATGCATGCTTAACTTTGTTTCAGATCTCCCTCCATGCAGTTCCCATCCTCTCCTTCCCTCGCCTGATCTCCCTTTTGTGTCTGTCATTTGTACTCAGTCCAAGGGGCTATTTGGAGATGGAACCCTTTCAGCATCGCACCCCTCTGATGATCAAAGCTACGCCCAGTCCCTGGCAATCGTGTGAAGAATCTTTCAGCCGCATTACAGGTGACATGATTGCATGACTGTTATTGTCTTCAGAGCAATGCCACTGGGCACGTACAATGGCTAATGCAGCATGGCCTCACAAACAACGTTATCCTATTGTGTAGTAAGTGTGTTTAACACAGTACATTGTGCCTCATTGCTGTCAACGCACATCTCTTGCCAGTCTGCATGCGTTCAATACGGCATTGTTTATGATGGTTGTTCATATGTGATTACGTGTACAGTGACAACATGCATGCTGTTGGGAATGGCAAATGTACCATATAGTGCTTGACATACATGGTTGTGTATGTGTTGTTTAGCTTGCTACACATGACGTGCAGGCTACACCTGCTGACGCTGTGTGTCCTGTGCCCCACTTGTCCTTATGCTGCCTAATCCTGTGCCCATGATCTTTGGCGACTGTTCAGACATTTAGCTCGCGGTGAGCCATGGGTGACCAGAAACTCCAGCCTTCACATACACATTTCACTTTGTGCCCCGCTAGAATCCTTGGATTTGTGTGCTTGTTTAGCATGTTGTCACACCCTTTCTGCCGTCATGTGTTCACTCATTCGTGCTGCTTCATCCCCAGCCACAACACAGCACCGAGTGGCCAGATCCTGCACCACACACACCTACAAGAGACTCCTCCATCCATCTATTCTTAAAGCATGCCGCAGCTTGTCTGTGCCACTGTTGCACAACCTCCATGAGAAAGGCAGGTCTGTCAGCACCAGCAACAAGCACACTGTAAGACGCTCACCTCTTTTCATGACTCATGTGACACAACAGACTCTTGCTCCAGCCACCCTCCACACAGTGAACACCAGATCATCATCCACCTTGTATCACGCTACCACAAACACACCCATGACAGCTTCTCAGCCTGTGTGTGCAACTCATACTGGCAACAAGATGCAGCCCCACCAAACAGTGCGTCTACGTGCAACCAGGATGTGGGCCTCATACAGCACACACACAACTTCCAGCAGCACCACATTGTACTGTGTTACCTCGTCAACACAACTGCACCACACATCGCCTTCATTACTGTAACGTGGTAGTACGCTACATCATAACACCACTTCCACATAGCCATCACAGATGGATAGACCAAAACCCACAGGGACCACAGACCAAAACGAGGATTATGATTTGTCCAACTTAAGGAGGTACACCCTCAGAGTCACATACAACACCAAGGACACACTCCGCATTGTCAAACATCTGCACATCCGGGATCACACCAACTGCCTGTCCACCCTCATTGTATCTATCATCTACAGCTCTCAAATCCTACACACACAATTGGGTTAAGCCATCTATCACACAATCAATCTATTCAATTTGTGAACGCCCTACCTACCCGTGAGGGTCTCAATGCGCTGGGGGAGCTGCTACAGATCAAAAATCCCAGTCTGGTGTAGTCTTCTGAAGGCCAGCAGGTCCTGGGTCAGTTGTAGCCTTGTAGGGAGTGTGTTCCAGGTCTTTGGGGCAAGGTAGGAGGAGGATCTGTCACTGACGGTAGTTTTCTGGAAGTGAGGGACTGTGGCAAGTGCGAGGTTTGCAGAGCGGAGGCTATGGGTAGGTGTGTAGAAACTGAGTCGGTTGTAATGGTATGCTGGTCTGGCGTGGTTAGGAGCTTTGTGTGCGTGGATGATGAGTCTGGAGATGATCCTGTTGTTGACAGGGAGCCAGTGCAGGCCTCTCAGGTGTGGTGTGATGCGGCCGTGATGGGTGAATCGACGATCATACGTGACGAGGTGTTCTGGATGCGTTGCAGCCGTCTCATGTATTTGGTTGGTGTAGCTGCATAGGGTGCGTTCCCGTAATCCAGTGAGCTCATGGAGAGGGCCCAGATGACTGTTTCTCAAGAGTTTGAGGTGATCCATTTCAAGATCGTGCGGGGCATGCAGAGGGTGTTGAAGCAGGAAGATGAGATGGTGTTGTCCTGCATGTTCATGGGAAGGGAGGATTTGAGGATGACCCAGAGGTTGCGTGCATGGTTGGTGGGTTCTGGGGCAGTTCCTAGCGATGTTGGCCAACACGAGTCGTCACAAGCTGAGGTGGTGGGGCCGTGGATGAGGTCCTCTGTTTGGTCAGAATTGTGCTTCAGCCTTCTGTCCTTCATCCATTTAGCAACAGCCTTCATTCCTCTGTGGAGGTTTCCTTTGGCAGTCTGTGGTTCTTTGGTGAGGGACATTATCAGCTGTGTGTAATTGGCTTAGGAGATGTTGGTGAGGATATGTTGTAGTGCAACATGGGTGAGTGTTGCCATGTGGATATTGATCAACGTCGGGCAGAGGGATGATCCCTGTGGGACGCTGCAGATGATCTCAGTGGTCTTGGAATGGAAGTGTGGGAGGCAGATGCTCTGGACCCTGTGGGAGAGGAAGGATGTGGCCCAGGCCAGGGCAATCTCTAGGATTCCGGTGTCATGGATGCGTGCTGTTAGGGTGTCTTGGCAGACCGTGTGGTAGGCTGGTGATAGGTCCAGAAGGATGAGGGCGGCTGTTTTTCCTTTGTCTATTAGGATGCTGATGTCGTTGTTGGCGGTGATGAGGGCGGTGTCCAAGCTGTGTCAGCAGCGGAATCCAGACTAGGATGGTCCCATGATGTTGTTGTGTTCGAGGTAGCGGGTCAGCAGTCTGTTGACGATCTTCTATGTGACCTTTTCTGTGAAGGGGAGATGGCCCACGAGTTCTTGAGGTATTTGTGGTCCGCATTTGGTATATTCACTAAGAAGTTGAGCTCAGCATTCTCCCAGCTCCCACTGAATGTAGCTGTCTGGAAGGTGATGTGGATTGTTTTTGGGAGAAGAGGTGCGCTGTCTTAGCTAGATTTGTTGAAAATGTTGAGAAGCCATGTGTCAGATGAGGATCCGGATTGGATGGAGTCCATGGTCCTGATGGTGTCTTCATTGCTGACGTAGTACCGGGCGGTCAGGTTATTTTTGTGGATGTTGGTCTAAGGGGGGGTGTACTCGTTTGTGGGGGGTAGCGGAGTGGTAGCTGTTGTGGATGGGGATGATCTTACAGGGTCAGAAGGTGGACAGTGAGTAACACTGGTCTTGTGATGGTGCAATGTCATTGTGTTGTAGGTGGGAGTTGTGAGTTCAATCACGATGTTGATGTGCTGTTTGCTATTATGTGCGTTGCTGTCTAGGCTGTCCTGTTGGTGGTCCTCGTGAGTTGGTGGTGTCTGCATGTGGCGCTCTTGTGTGCAGTGTAGCTGTATGGTGTTTGGTTGCGGAGCCAGCTCCTCTACAGCTTCCAACAGGTGCACTTGTAGGTCCTGAGGTCTTTGGTGAACCATGCGGCTATCTTGTTGTTGTGATAGGTTGCGGAGACCTTGAGTGTGGTGAGGATGTCGGCGCAGTTGTTGATCCACTGTTTGAGGTTGATGGCAGCAGAGTCGGGGTAGGTGTGGTTGGCAGGTGGTCCCAGGGCGAGGGTGGCGGTCACTTAGTCCACGGTGGACTTGCACCAACAGCGGCGTGGCATGTACTGTGTGCGGGGTGGTGTGGTGGGTTTACCGAAGATGAAGTGGAGTGATCTGTGGTCTGTCCAGTGGTGTAAGGTGGTGTGGTTGAAGGAGACGTGTTGAGTTGCAAAGAAGATGGGGTCCTGGGTGTGTCCAGCGGTGTGGGTGGGTGTTGTCATGAGTACCTTTAATCAGAGGTTGACGAGGTTGTCGATTATGGCAGTGGAGCTTGCGTTGTTGTTGTTCTCAAGCTGGAAGTTCATGTCCCCAAGGAGTATGGAATCTGTGTAGCCAAGGCCGTGCGTGCTGATGAGGTCAGGGATGGGGTTGATGGATCGTGGTCATGGTCCAGGTGGTCTGTCGATGAGTGTTCCTCTGAGGGTGTTGTTGGCGTCAGTGTGTATCTGTAAGTGCATGTGCTAGGCGGTGTGGAGTGTGTCATTGGTGTTGGTAGTGCCTCTGGGAGTGTTCATGTGGATGATGGCAAATCCCCCTTCCACTCTGTTAGTGCGTTGTCTGCGGGTGATCTTATGGTCTTCTGGGATGGCTATGGCGATGTCTGTTGACGAGGTGGTATTCAGCCTGGTCGCCGTTAACGACACCAGCCAGCCCAACTACAGCAATAAGCTCTACACAGGTCCAAGTACCAGACTCCAGGAGTACTTATGCAACTCCAGGGTGCATGCACACACCTCATCCTCAACATCCCCTGCAAATGCCACATGACCGTCCCCCTGAGATACCTACAATAGTCCCACAGTCAACTGCAGGTTCTCCTTCATGATCCTCAGCCACACTCAGTAGGCACTCCACAGGGCCAGGCCAATACACTAATATGGACGTCTACCATCCAACATCCCGTTGCCCGCAGTCCGTCCTGCTACCCTTGGCCTGGACACCATTCATGACATCCACAGTACAACTGCGTTCGGTTGATAGCTCTCATACCTCTGTACACAGATCCTGGTACTCCCTCCGCGGACACCTACATATTACCCATGATCTGTACACCTCCAAGTGACTCTTCTGTACTGGTCTGTAATTGCAGCATTGCAAGCCAACCCCCTTCTGCATTTTGTAACCATCACAGGTGTGTATTGCTATCCATGTATGTAGTTGTTGGAATATTGTGACCTATGTATGTCTTCAACCGGACTCAGATCCCAGTGTGTGGATGGCTGCAGTTTGTTCAAAACTCTTGTATCATTTCCATGTCCCCACACATATGTTTTTGCATCTGGGTACAAAACGTCTCCACCACTGCATATTATGTTATTTACATTTATTTTCAGATCTTGTGCATGAGAAGTGAGTAGGTGCTGTACAAAAAGGGGTGGAATCCAAAGTTCACAGCTGGAGATGTGATGCCTCACAGGTTGAGTCAACAGAGTCCAGGCCACAGTGCTTGGCATCATTGGGCACACTGCAACCAGCAAGTCAAGCCAATCCGCCTTGTACTGCTCCGGCTATCCCGGTCTCCCAGAAATTGTGCAAAGCTGTGGCCTCTGCGTTTGAGGAGAAGATTAAGAAAATTCGGAGCGGACTTCAGATCTCCGGCCAGCCCACATCTTCTTTGCCCCCCCTCGCAGAACCCCCTCCCGCGGACACCCAGTTGTCCTGCTTTCCTAGTCCTTCTCTGGAGGAATTCTGCCTTCTGGCGAATGGTGTGTCTTCGGGATCACCACTTGATCCTATGCCCCATAAGATCTGGAAGGCATTTCAAACTGAGCTGTTTCCTCCGCTCCACGCCATTTGCTGCCAGTCACTGAGTACAGCAGTAGTTCCAGATAGCTGGAAGAGGGCAATTGTTACACCATTGCTAAAGAAGGCCTCTTTGGACCCTTCAAGCCCGGCCAATTACAGGCCTATTTCGCTTCTGCCTTTTATAATAAAGGTTGTGGAGAAGTGGGTCACGAAAATACTAACCAGCTTTCTGGAAAATAACTCCTGCCTTGATACATCACAGTTCGGCTTTAGGCCGGCTCACGGCACGGAGGCTGCTTTGGTCACCGTGGTGGACGATCTACGAGCGCGTGTCGACATGGGCAAGTCAGCATTTTTAGTGCTGCTTGACATGTCGGCCGCGTTCGACACGGTGGACCATGCAGTACTACTGGACCGTCTCCAGAGTACAGGAGTAACTGGCCTGGCCTTGAGATGGATAACATCTTATCTCAGTGACAGACAGCAGGCAGTGGCACTACCACCTTTTCGCTCTGCCATGCAGCAAGTGGATCAGGGTGTCCCCCAGGGGTCGGCGATCATCCCGATCCTGTTTAATCTGTACTTGCGACCTCTGGTCGCCCTGATAAAGTCATTCGGCATATCTGTCATCAAGTATGCCGATGACACTCAATTGATTTTTTCATTTGAGGGTACCAGGGCAATATCAACAGACACCTTCCACTGCTGCATGGTGGCTACAGCAGAGTGGCTGCGAGCCAACTCGCTTCAATTTAATGGATCCAAAACGGAGGTTCTCCATTGCTCCCTAGACAGTACCCCTCGTCCGCTTCCGGACGATTTTTGGCCTACATCTATTCCAGGTATGGTAGAGGCTGCTGAGTCGGCCCGTAATTTGGGAGTTCTGTTTGAATCCAATCTGCAGCTTGATGCCTGTGAACAGAACTATAGCGGGTTGTATGGGCTTACTTCGTGCTCTACGTAAGATCTTACCGCTTCTTCCCAAGAAGGCAAGGGCAGAGGTAGTGCGCAGTTCTATTCTTAGTCGATTAGACTACTGCAATGCACTACTTCTGGTAGCCCCAAAAACTTTGATTTCAAAGCTGCAGAGGATC
The DNA here is from genome assembly GCF_964263255.1 of Lissotriton vulgaris. NCBI lineage: Eukaryota > Metazoa > Chordata > Amphibia > Caudata > Salamandridae > Lissotriton > Lissotriton vulgaris. The sequence goes on along the minus strand of NC_141693.1, from coordinate 1,217,447,992 downwards.
CAAAATATGGCGGCTAAATTGGCTCTATCCCGTTCTCGATCTGCCTCTTCCTCTGGCGCATTAGCAGACCTCCATTGGTTACCCATCCAAGAGAGAATTTCCTTCAAGGCGCTCTGTCTCGTCTTTAAGGCCTTGCACGGACAGGGGCCGATACCGCTCCAAAACCTGCCAGACCCCTAAGATCCTCCTCTGCGTTTCTGGTGACGGTCCCCAGGATCAATAGACTGAGGATGGGTAGCCATGCTTTTAGTTTCACGGCTGCCACTCTCTGGAACACCCTCCCGCTGGCGCTGAGGTGTAGACAAGATTTCATCCCTTTTAAAAAGGACCTCAAGACCTTTTTGTTCCCCAGAGCAATGTAGTGGTAGTATGCCTGCAGGATAGACGCAGTCTCAGCGCCAGGATACCCTTTGGGTGGCAGTCGCGCTTAACAAGTAAATAAATAAGAATTATAAATAAGTCCATGTGGACGAGTCAGAAAGTCAATAAGGTGATGCTGTTGCACAAGTAGGCAAGATGCCAGACCAGGTGACCTGGGAGTTGTGCATGGCCCTATGCCTCTCAACGTCTTGTCCGTGATGACCAACCTTCCTTGGGGGACCCTCACGTGCAGGCCTTGACGATGCGTGGGATGCTCCATCTGACAAATCCTCCTCCTCCTCTTCCTCCCCCCCTGTGCCTGTTGTTGGTCTTTGCCTAGATGTTTCTGGCCTTGTGACATAGGGAGGGTGCTGCATGTTGGCAGCGATCAGACGGAGTGATTGGTTAATTTCCCTATGAACCGTCATGAGCTCATCCAGTCTTGCCTCCATCTGTCCCTGGTGTTGTTCTTGACTGGCATGTAGCTGGGCCTGCTGATCTGTCATTTTGTTGAGGGCCTCCACTACCAGGCTGAACTCGCTGGTGTCCCGCCGGTATACATCCATGATGTCTCTGAGTTCTGACATACAGGGCCCTGCAGCTGGCTGGTCAGGTTCTCGCCTCTGCCTTGCACCACTCCCACCACCCCTGGCCACACGAGCACGGCCTGCATTTGTGGGCACATCAGGTCGACGGGACCCATGAGTGCTGGTAGTGGTGGTGTCATCTGCCACCTCGTGGCTGCCCGGCGGACCTTGTCCCTCATTGTCAGACTGGCTCTGTTGTGGATAATGGTCAGGGCTCCCAGATGTCTGCTGGGATGTGGCGGGAATGGGTGTGGTGGTTGGCACAGATGTCTCTGATCCAGCTTCTGCATGGGTTTGGGATCCAGAGGGGCCTGGTTGGTTGGGGTCAGCCACGGTGTGTTGAGAGGCGTCGCTGTCGGTGGGGTCAGGGTCCTGCTGAGCCTGGGACTGGGATCCATCTCCCCCCTGGTTGGGGGTAGTTTGCACACGTTCCCCTGTGGGTGTGAGAGACAAACACTGTTAATGCACTATCATGCAACATCCAATTGTAAGCACCATTGCCGTTAGCACTGTTCCACCTGATTTTGATTGCTGTAATTGTACACTTGTGTATGGGTATGTTGTGGGATGAAATTGACATGTGCTCAGGGGTGCTTGACATGTTGGGTACTGTTTACTGTGACTGGCAGAGCCATTGCTGTGGCTTGTGTCGCAACCACAACACAGATCCAGCTGTGCTCTGTGTGGGCCAATCGGCACAATCCAGCATCAATCCTAATGCCTGGTTCAAGCATGCACAGGGTTGTAATGCAGTATGTATATGATGTAGACTGAGTGGAATTTTGCTGATTTCATTCATCAACTTTTGAGTGGTGTTGCTGTGCCGTGACGGCCACTCACTGACATCCCCCCAGGACCAGCACACCTACTTCTGGCAGAGGGCTTTAGAACGTGTCACTTCTCCAAGATGCATTACCTTGTCAATACCCAGGTCCATGGTGCTACTTGAGTGCATCCACAGCATTACAAAACAGTGGCAACATCATTGTGTGAGTGGCACAATGGACTTGTGATTCTGCACTGTGCTTTTTTTGCTTGGATGCATCATCAGAGCAGTATTTTTTATGTTGTATTACATGACGATTGTGACAGTGGTGCACTCCATTGCCTGTCCCCAGGGGATCAGTTCCTGTAAGGGGTGTGTGTCACACCCCATGCTAGTATTTTGAGTGTGATCTGCAAGTGGGCGTCCCTAGTGGTGTGTCTGTCCCCCCATGACGCATGGTGCCATGATAGTGGTTGTGAGTTCCTGTGTAGGATACCTGACCTTGCCCTGGTGTTGTGTTTGCACTGGTCACAGGAGGCCCTTGTGCTACCTACACCAGGGCCCAGTGTCCGATATCTTGTCAGTACTTTCACAGTCCATGTGCATGGAGCATGGTGCATGGGTGTGTACCTGGGCCATATGGGTTGAGTGCAGCCTCCTAACCTACACCTTGCACCCTCTCCCTTGTAGGCTTCTGGCACTCCCCTTGCACCAACCCCCATACTGTTAGGCACTGCTGGGAGTCATTGCCACACCCCCCCACACCACTCACATACTGTTAGGCACTGCTGGGAGTCATGGACACCACCCCACACCACCCCCATACTGTTAGGCACTGCTGGAAGTCATGGCCACACCCTCCATACTGTTAGGCACTACTGGGAGTCATGGACACACCCCCATACTGTTATTCACTGCTGGGAGTCATGGACATCCCCCCACACCACCCCAATACTGTTAGGCACTGCTCGGAGTCATGGCCACACCCCCCACACCACCCCCATACTGTTAGGCACTGCTGGGAGTCATGGTCACACCCCCCCACACCACCCCCATGCTGTTAGACACTGCATGGGAGTCATGGCCATACACCCCCATACTGTTAGTAACTGCTGGAAGTCATGGCCACCCCCCACACCCTCCCATACTGTTAGGCACTGTTGGGAGTCATGGCCACACCCCCATACTATTAGGTACTGCTGGGAGTCATGGCCACACACCCCCATACTACTCCCATACTGTTAGGCACTGCTGGGAATCATGGACACCCCCCACGCCACCCCAATACTGTTAGGCACTGCTGGGAGTCATGGCCACAACCCCCCACACCACCCCCATACTGTTAGTCACTGCTGGGAGTCATGGCCACATCCCCACACGACCCCCATACTGTTAGTCACTGCTGGGAGTCATGGACACCCCCTCCACACATCCCCCATACTGGTAGGCACTGCTGGGAGTCATGGACACCCCCCACATAACCCCCTACTGTTAGTTACTGCTGGGAGTCATGGACACCCCCCCACCACCCCAATAATGTTAGGCACTGCTGGGAGTCATGGCCACACACCCCCACACCACCCCCATAATGTTAGGCACTGCTGGGAGTCATGGCCACACACCCCCACACCACCCCCATACTGTTAGGCACTGCTGGGAGTCATGGCCACACATCCCCACACCACCCCCATACTGTTAGTCACTGCTGGGAGTCATGGCCACACCCCCCCCACCCACCCCATACTGTTAGGCACTGTTGGGAGTCATGGCCACACCCCCATACTATTAGGCACTGCTGGGAGTCATGGTCACACCCCCCCCACACCACCCCCATTCTGTTAGGCACTGCTGGGAGTCATGGCCACACCCCCCACCCCCCATACTGTTAGGCACTGCTGGGAGTAATGGCCACCCCCCCACACCAACCCCATACTGCTAGGCACTGCTGGGAGTCATGGCCACACACACCCACACCATCCCCATACTGTTAGGCACTGCTGGGAGTCATGGCCACACCCCCATACTGTTAGGCACTGCTGGGAGTCATGACCACACCCCCCACACAACCCCATACTGTCAGGCATTGCTAGAAGTCATGGCCACACACCCCACACCCCTCTATATTGTTAGCCACTGCTGGGAGTAATGGACACCCCCCACACCACCCCTATACTGTTAGTCACTGCTGGGAGTCATGGCCACAACCCCCCACACCACCCCTATACTGTTAGGCACTGCTAGAAGTCATGGCCACACCCCACACCCCCTATACTGTTAGGCACTGCTGGGAGTTATGGACACCCCTGTGGTAAATAAAGATTTACCGTATACTTAATTTCTATGCGGTATAAGTTCAATAAAATAGCTCAATCAAAATGAGAGGCAGAGTCCGTGGAGTCTGAGTTATAAGGGTTTTATTCCATGTAATGGAATGGTTCGAACCATGGTATCATGTTCCATCACCACGAAGGTTCAGGAAGGGATAGACAATGCTTTATTAACAGTGCACAATATATATAGTAAATGCATACAATGGTGATGGATACAGAAGGCGTAACAGCTGAAAGAAAACGAGATAAGAACACGTGTGCGTAACAGAAGGCGTGCACGAGGGCGTACACGGAGGTGTGTGCTAGAGACGTCACATGAAAGTGTCACAAGTGGGTGGATTCATAGAGGAATCCTGCAGTGTCAGCAGAAATATATGGCTGGATGCGCGCGCAGGCAACATGACGTGTGATTGACGTGGAACTGGAGGGTGAAGGGGACTTGACATTTAGCCCTATAAGGGGAGACAGAAGTCTGGCGTGTCAGAAAAACCTAAACCCAATCATATCTGATATCTTGTGTTTGAAGAACTGTATTATCTAGAAGGAAAGGTCTCTCGAGTAAAGGCTATTCTATGCTACTGCTAATGCGTGCACGTGTGTCTACATGTCTGCGTGTAATGCGAGGGGCCATGGGCCTACCATGGTAACTGGAGCAATGAATTACTTGCACGGAGACAGGAAAGCCAGGCCCTTCGCTCTGCAGCTGGGGGGGAATGTTTACCTAAATCACTAGACAGGAATGTATTTTCGAGGAGCGGAGCAGATAACTTGAAGGCTAAATTGTCTTTGGCAGGCAAGCAGGCCGAGCCGGGCACCGCTCGCCGCGCAGGGAGTAGGATAAGGGTCACGGATGCAGATCCAGGCTGTAGCTTCTTGAGGCAGAAGGCAGAAAGGGCTTGATGGCAGAAATCAGGGCCTAACTCAATAGAGCCAGGAAAACGTGAAAGTGCACCATGTAAAGACGGTGGCACGGCATATTTAGGAACGGAACTATCGACCCATTCATGGTGGATCTAAAAGAGGACAAGTTAACGTTGGACGCAAATGTATTTGCGTCGTCATATCTGGTCATGGAGGGAAATTACATGTACTTGAAGCATGTACATGGAGCCGTTGGGGTTTACGTTAGGGGACACAATTGACCATAAAATTCAAATTACCTCATTCCCTCCTTGTCCCCTACGGACCCTTCATGACATATCAATCTTCATTAGTCTATCTATTTGTTCATATAACATCATTTGCTCTTCCTTTTTCAGACGGGATTTGGAACGTGGACTTGGATGGGGAATACATGATGTGGCGCACAAGCCGCAAATCGCTGGCCCACACTGTAAACATAGGCAACAACTGAATACTATGAGAAGGGCTATTCCGAGGAAGGATAGGACTTTCCATCCCCAGGCTGATAACACGCTCCAGAGCCAACCGGACCAAGTCCAGGTGCCTGGGTTCTGGTGTATCTGACTTGCAATCTTATGGAGACGGGTTATGGCTCTATATACTGACGGTGCGTTTTCTGGAATGAAAACACAGCAACTCGATCCGATGACTCTACAAGCTCCGCCCCTATCGGCCAGGATGACGTCAAGAACGAGACGATTCTGAAGAACAACAAGTCTCATAGCAGACTGTTCCTCTGTTAGATTGCCTAGGGCGGAAGTAGTTTCATTCACTACTGCTTCAAGGGTTCTGGTTAATTTACGTATCAGTTTACTATTCGAGACAGTACCTAAGTAGGGAAAGAAACCTTTATTAAAGTCTATGTATTGCTCCAATGCTGTTTCAGTATAGTCGACAATCGGGAGATCTCTCTTGGGTCTATGGTGTACTAGATGGGAGTCCCTATGATATTCAGGTGGGGCTAGGAAAACAGGTGGCAGAAGGAATGCAATGTAACAAGTACCATCCCAATCTAGAGGTAAGCGAACATAAGCTGTATGACCACAAATGAAATAGGAATGACGGGAAGCTTTGAATGTAGACTTGCCTTTATCACTGAATTCAATCACAGTAGTACATTTACTATGACCTAGGTGTACTGAACCATTTTTTCTGACACATAATTCACCTTTGACTGGTAATACTGACATAGCGGGTAAGTCTGGTCTTGTATCGGACTGGACATTCAGAATCATGAGGTTAAGTGTAAAATTACCTAATCCATACACTTCGTTTTCTAGATCGGTCCCTGTCCTTTGTGGAAGACCCTCCTTGTCAGGGAAACATGCTTTATGCATACCTGTGTTCAGATTTCCCCATACCCAATTTCCCTGATAAACTATGGAATCAGAATTTAAGGAATTTATTAAACTAAACCATGCGCCACAGGAACCATTGTGTGTAAACGGGTACGGAAAGAGGGGCAGAACTCCCCTGTATTTCTGATAGGGAGGGAGTCGGCCACATATCCAACAATTTGTAGCGTTGCTGGTCTGATGAGAATGATGTAACATACTGATGAAAGTATTGTTGCGCAGCGCGAGTCGGTATGATAACTCGTGATGGGGCAATTCACTGAAAGTATGCTCGACAGTGTCATTTGAGAAAAAATGTGCACGTATGGAGAGAGGAAAGTACATGTGTAATAATAAACTTGCGGCAATAATCGTAAGACTCAGGAAAAACATAATCAATAATGTAACAATACAATAGCTGCGGAGAGATTTACAATACTTCTGTTTCTTGATCTGTTTCTGTCTATCTCTCTCTCTATTGGGATCTAACTGGTACATGTCAGGAACCTGTCTAACCGCTTCACCTAGGGGACGACTTAAACAATTAAACTGTCTGACTTGCTAGATCTCAATTTCAGTTTGTACTCCTGCTGAGGAGTTTTCTCTACCAGGGGAAGTTTAGTATCAGTCTCTGGTATGGGGCAGGGCTGGGAGTCTGTTTTTGGCGATAGTCCATGGAATTTCTTGATGTGACTCGAGTGGAGCCAGCCTTTGCGGCCCTCCACCTTAACGGCCGTCCTTGTGGCTAACAGAACAAGCTTCGGCTCCTGCCAGCGGGGCTCCAGCGGACTCCTCCTATCGAAATTCCGGATAAACACTAGGTCTCCAGGGACGATCTCGTGTGGCTTCACCTCGGTGTTGTCGGGAAAGGCTGCAGCTACCTGTGAACGACAAGATTGTAGTGCAGACATCAAGGAGGCAAGGTAATCTGTCAGCATATTACAGTCAACATCTGTGATCTTACGAGGCAGAGGCGTCCCCCACATATTCGGTGGCCTGCCAAAGACCACCTCGTACGGGGATAGCCCTGTCCTGGAATGAGCTACCATTCTCATGTAAAAGAGTGCAACTGGCAATGCAACTATCCAGTTTACACCTTTCTCTGTACAAATCTTAGCAAGGCGCGTTTTCAGGGTCTGATTGTGTCTCTCTACGAGACCTGCTGCCTCGGGATGTCGGACACAATGGAACTTCCACTGATATCCTAGCAGGAGTGATACCTGCTTCATAAGCTCGGACGAGAATGGCTGACCATTATCTGAGTACACGATGCGGGGCAAACCATACCGTGGGAAGAATTCACGTACCAGCTGCTTGGCAGTGGTCGGAGCTGTGTAATCTGGGACTGGATATGCTTCTGTCCATCGGGAAAGTGCACATACAACTACGAGGACATACTTGAATCCTCGACAACGTTCCATCTGGATATAATCCATCTGGAGGACTTCAAAAGGATGATCGGGAGGATGAAATCCACCTTGCTCTACGGGAATGCCTTTACCTGGGTTGAACTGACAACAGATCATGCAAGTACGCACTTTCTGTTTTGCTGCTGCTCGTAAATGTTTATTGAACCAAAGGTTTTGAATACTGTCTAGCATGGCTTTTTCTCCTAAATGTGAAGGACTATGTGCTGTATTAATGATAACTTGAACCATAGAGTCGGGGAGAAACCATGTGGCTTTTCCCTTTGTCATCCATCCCTGTTCTGTCTGTATCCCTCCTAGTTCAGTCCATTTCTTCATTTCGTCTGGTGTAGCATGTGTCTGTATGTCAATTACATCTAGGGCGGGATCCCTAACTGTCATGCAATGTGTCGGTGTCGGGACTACTGTCTTTGTCATATCAGTTGTGTGAGTATGAGTCTGAGCTGTGTGTTTGGCTGTTCGATCTGCCAGGTCGTTACCCTGGGAAATGGTATCTGTGACTTTCGTGTGTGCTTTACACTTTATGATGGCTATGGCTGCAGGCAGATGTATTGCTTCTAACAGAGCTTGAATGAGGGGTCCGTGCTAGATCTTGGCACTGTGAGAAGTTAAGAAACCTCTCTCATGCCAGAGGACTCCGAAGTCGTGTACAACTCCGAAGGCATAACGGGAATCTGTGTATATGTTAACTTTCTTATTCTTGGCTCGAATGCAGGCTTGGGTCAGAGCGATGAGCTCTGCTGCTTGTGCTGACAGGGTGTCAATACGATGTGTTTCTTTGACTTCAGTTTCTGTCGTGACTGCATATGCGGCCACTAACTCTCCTGTACTTGTTCTCATACATGAACCATCCACATAAAGTGTCAGGTCTGGATCTGGTAATGCGATATCTGTCAAGTCTTGTCTGGGTTTCGTCGTAACGGTAATGACCTCAACACAATCATGTGCCAAAGGGTCTGTCTCACTTAATGGCAAGAGTGTAGCAGGATTCAATGTATTGCAGCGCCTGATTTCTATGTGTGACTGAAACAAAGTCAATTCATAACCTGTCAGTCGTGCTATAGTCAAATGCTGAGTCTGTGTTCTGTTCAAAAGGACTTCCACTGCATGTGGAACTTGTACTGTCAATTGGTGTCCTAATACTATGGAATCACTTTGTCTAATCGCTAGAGCTGTTGCTGCTACAGATTTCAAGCACACAGGCAGAGCCTGGGCTACTGGGTCTAATGTACTAGAAAAATAAGCACAGGGTTTGTGTGAACCTGCTTGATCCTGGGTGAGTACTGACAAGGCAGTACCTTCGCGTTCTGTGACAAAAAGTGTAAAAGGCTTGTTGTAACATGGTGTTGCTAAAACTGGTGCTTGACATAAGGCTTTCTTTAATTCGTCAAAGGCTTGTGTATGTTCCTGAGTCCAAGGGAGGACAGTCGAAGACGCTGCCTCCTGTGTTGTCAACTGTATGAGTGGCTTAGCTAGGAATGCATATTGTGGAATCCATTGTCTGCAATAGGAAGTGAGTCCAATAAAAGCTCGTACTTCTTTCTGTGTCTTGGGTTGCGGAAGATGTGCAATTAACTGTATTCGTTCAGGTGTAAGCTGCCTACCCCACTTGGTCAGCAAGTGCCCAAGATACACCACTTGCTGAGCACAGAATTGTAGCTTTGAAGGAGACACCTTGTGTCCCTTGTCCGCCAAGAAAAACAAGACCGTCAGTGATGCTTGTTCACATTCAGGTTCGCTACGGGCGGTGATCAGTAGACCATCGACGTACTGAAGTAGGGCAGTGTTGGGTGGCATGTTAATACTATCTAGTTGTCGTTTCAGTGCCTGACTGTAGATGCTAGGGCTTTCTGTGAATCCTTGAGGTGCGCGTGCAAATTTGAAACTTCGGCCATCTAAACAGAATCCGAAAAGGTATTGGCTGTCCGGATCGATGGGGACACTAAAGAAGGCGTTCTTGAGGTCTATTACAGTAAAGAACGTTGCTTCAGAATCAATAGCAGTCAATAAAGACGAAATATCAGGGACCACAGGATATTGTGGTACAATGCATTTATTCAGTTCCCGTAAATCGATAACTAATCGATAAACTGGAGGTGCATTTGGGTCAGTACGTTTAAGAATTGGAATGATAGGGGAATTACAAACATTGGAGTTGGTTTCTACAACCACTCCTTGTACAATGAGCTCGTCAATGATTTTCAGTAAAGCCACTACAGCATCTGGTGGTAACTTGTATTGCCGAATGCGTGGTAGTACTACTCCTGGCTTGAGTGTAACACGATATGGAGTAATGTGCATACAACCTACATCAGTGGGGCCTTGTGCCCATAAATGTGCAGGAACATTATGTAATCTGGAATCAATATCTCTCAACACATAGTGACCCTTAAAGTCACGCAGAAACAGTCTTACTCCTTCCGGAGAACAACAAATTACAGCTCCTAGAGCTTTCAGAGTTTTAATTCCAAGTAAGTTTTCTGGACATGATTTCGTGAGCAATAAATCTGTAGTCCGAGACAACGGACCAACTGCAAGGGGAACTGGTTTTGATACTTCATTAACAATAGGCTTTCCTGAAAATCCAAGGGAAACATTCTGTGAGCCTGAGAGGGGTGCCCCTGGAACCTCGTCGTGACTGATTGTTGTCCTGCTTGCCCCTGTATCAATCAAAAACTTTCTATCTTTCCCTAATACCTGACTATGTACATAAGGACCCTCTTGATCTACAGGAACCTCAATAAGAGGCAAGCCAACCTCCCTCTCTAGGCTGTTTCATGTGTATCGCTGATAATCGGGATAGTCAGATTGAGCATATTGGTACATCTGCTGTGTTGTATGTTGTGTTGCGGCAATGGGCTGTGGCTGTGGTACAGCTACGGTCTGTTGTGGAATCTGCATAGGCTGTATATTCTGTGGAACGGGTTGTTGGGCCTGGTCCTGTCTAGGAGGACGCGGTCTCTCTTTAGTTTTACCTGTGGCTATGTTATGTTTCAAAACTGCACAATCGTTTACATAGTGACCTGGCTGTTTACAATAGTTGCATGTCCCTTTAACAGGAGCTGCTGAGGTATTGGACTGTGATTGTGTTGTACCCCGTTTATGACCGTCACCTGGGACTGACTGAGCAACTAGCATTTTCATTTTCGTGTCTTTCATACGTCTCTGTTCGTGGTCATGTTCCTCCCTTATTCTATTCTGGTGATACTGTAACATTTGTAACATTTGTGAAGGCAAATTAGCTTGCCATGTGCTCTCGACTTTCAGTACACGGTTCTTAACCTGAGGTAATGAATTCTCGACTAATTTGGATACAAAAAGGTGTGGGTATGACTCACTACTTGTTTTCAGGCCACTATTAATAATAAAACATTTCTCAAAACGAGAATAAAAGTCACTAGTGTCTTCATCGGGTTTCTATTTGCAGGCTGAGATTGCATCCCAGTCCTCCTTTTTAGTTGCTAATAATCTTGGCAAAACCTGTACTAACAATCCTGGTAATGCTTTAGTTTTATCCCCCAGACCTAAACCTGGGATTCGACCAGTTTCTTCGGTTTCCAATGCAGCCCAATCAATCTTTTGGTCTCCCACCTCCCATTCTTTTTCTTTGAGTTTCTCGTAAATACCGGCAGGCAATAATACTTTCAATATTTTCATAATGTCGGGATAGGTGTAATCTCCCATGAGCAACATGTCTTTAATTTCACGGTGAAAACCTGCAGGGTCTTTATCATGGCTGGGCACTATTTTTTTCATTTCCAATAATTCCATTTTAGTTATGGGCGTATATACATACACACGTGTAAGGGTATCATCCGTATTCCTGACTGGATGTACTTCTCGTAAGGGATTCTGTCTGTCTATGTAAAACATTTTCCTTTCTGGGGGTGGAGCTGAAACAAACTGTGGATTCAGGAAGGCACTATATCTGTGTCGATGTTCTAAAATTACTTTAATTAAATCGGTACCTAGGCCTCTCCATTTATTCGTGAGTAACTCTACTAATACATCAGGTAGGGGACCTGGGTCAGAATGTTGACTTTTGTACAATATAATGAGATGTTGAATCATGTACATACCAGCTTTTCAGAATCCTCTCTACTTTTCTCTGCTTTTCTGAGTGTTTTCTCTGTTCGTCTATGTGCTTCTTTACGCCATAATTCAATGACGTCTTTCTGTGACTGTCTGGCTTTCTTTTTCCACAACGCTTCTTCTACTCTCATGATGCACTCGGCATCCCATGTCCCTGTAACGGGCCATCTCTGATTCTCTGCCAAGTCCTTGGTGTAATCCACCCACAAGTCGAGAAATAATATGGCATCTAAGCCGTGCTTGTGGTACATAAAATGACCAGGAGTGTCCCTGGGTGGGATGGGAACAGCCTCCTCAAGTATCCCTTTTCTAGTTCCTATCTGACGTAATTTCGAGAATAAAGGCATTCTGTAACTCGATACTTGATATTTGATACTTAATCGAACTTGGACACAACTATTACAATGAACACAATAATGAAGATCAGACAATCACTCATACCACGACATTAAAATACATTTAAACATTTCGGAACGGACAATAACTGGATAACTGGATACTGGATACACTGCTAAACAGTACAGATACACTGCTAAAACAGTGCAGACCGGGTCTGCGTTCCCAAACCCGTCTTGACCGGACACAAATTAATGCACCCGTCTAGATGCGTCCCCAGCAACGGTACTCACCGGGAAGCACGGAACGGAAGGCCTCGGAAACTCGACTGGACTGGACTGGACTGGACTGACGTCACTGCTTCTGCTGCGCACTACGCATGCGCCTCGTCTCTACTGGTGGGCCTCTCGATACCTCGGACACTGCTCTCTCGGCTGGGCTCTGGTCGGGATCCTCCGCACTCCTCACCGCCTCGTCTGGATGTCGGCCGCAGTCTCCGTCACCTCCGTGGGCCTGAGGGAGACACAGGAAATCCTGCAGATGCGCATGGGGTCCGTCACAGCTGTAGTCGGGGGCAGAACCTGCGACGCATCTCCGGCGCGTGGGGTGGGGGAGGGGTCCCTATTCGGGCGCCAAATTATGTGGTAAATAAAGATTTACCGTATACTTAATTTCTATGCGGTATAAGTTCAATAAAATAGCTCAATCAAAATGAGAGGCAGAGTCCGTGGAGTCTGAGTTATAAGGGTTTTATTCCATGTAATGGAATGGTTCGAACCATGGTATCATGTTCCATCACCACGAAGGTTCAGGAAGGGATAGACAATGCTTTATTAACAGTGCACAATATATATAGTAAATGCATACAATGGTGATGGATACAGAAGGCGTAACAGCTGAAAGAAAACGAGATAAGAACACATGTGCGTAACAGAAGGCGTGCACGAGGGCGTACACGGAGGTGTGTGCTAGAGACGTCACATGAAAGTGTCACAAGTCGGTGGATTCATAGAGGAATCCTGCAGTGTCAGCAGAAATATATGGCTGGATGCGCGCGCAGGCAACATCACGTGTGATTGACGTGGAACTGGAGGGTGAAGGGGACTTGACATTTAGCCCTATAAGGGGAGACAGAAGTCTGGCGTGTCAGAACAACCTAAACCCAATCATATCTGATATCTTGTGTTTGAAGAACTGTATTATCTAGAAGGAAAGGTCTCTCGAGTAAAGGCTATTCTATGCTACTGCTAATGCGTGCACGTGTGTCTACGTGTCTGCGTGTAATGCGAGGGGCCATGGGCCTACCATGGTAACTGGAGCAATGAATTACTTGCACGGAGACAGGAAAGCCGGGCCCTTCGCTCTGCAGCTGGGGGGGAATGTTTACCTAAATCACTAGACAGGAATGTATTTTCGAGGAGCGGAGCAGATAACTTGAAGGCTAAATTGTCTTTGGCAGGCAAGCAGGCCGAGCCGGGCACCGCTCGCCGTGCAGGGAGTAGGATAAGGGTCACGGATGCAGATCCAGGCTGTAGCTTCTTGAGGCAGAAGGCAGAAAGGGCTTGATGGCAGAAATCAGGGCCTAACTCAATAGAGCCAGGAAAACGTGAAAGTGCACCATGTAAAGACGGTGGCACGGCATATTTAGGAACGGAACTATCGACCCATTCATGGTGGATCTAAAAGAGGACAAGTTAACGTTGGACGCAAATGTATTTGCGTCGTCATATCTGGTCATGGAGGGAAATTACATGTACTTGAAGCACGTACATGGAGCCGTTGGGGTCTACGTTAGGGGACACAATTGACCATAAAATTCAAATTACCTCACCCCCACACCACCCCCATACTGTTAGTCACTGCTGGGAGTCATGGCCACCCCCCCACACCCCCCCATACTGTTAGGCACTGCTGGGAGTCATGGCCACTCCCCCATATTGTTAGGTACTGCTGGGAGTCATGGCCACACCCCCCACTCCCCCCATACTGTTAGGCACTGATGGGAGTAATGGACAACCCCCACATACTGTTAGTCACTGCTGGGAGTCATGGCCACCCCCCCACACCACCCCCATACTGTTAGTCACTGCTGGGAGGCATGGCCAAACACCTTCACACCACCCCCATACTCTTAGGCACTGCTGGGAGTCATGGCCACACCCCCCACACCACCCCCATACTGTTAGTCACTGTTGGGAGTCATGGCCACACCCCCTCACACCACCCCCATACTGGTAGGCACTGCTGGGAGTCATGGCCACACCCCCGCACACCACCCCCATACTGTTAGTCGCTGCTGGGAGTCATGGCCAACCCCCCCCCACACCACCCCCATACTGTTAGGCACTGCTGGGAGTCATGGCCACACACCCCCACACCACCCCCATACTGTTAGGCACTGCTGGGAGTCATGGCCACACCCCCCATACTGTTAGGCACTGCTGGGAGTCATGACCACACCCCCCCACACAACCCCATACTGTCAGGCACTGCTAGAAGTCATGGCCACACACCCCCCCACACCCCTCTATATTGTTAGGCACTGTTGGGAGTCATGGACACCCCCACACCACCCCTATACTGTTAGTCACTGCTGGGAGTCATGGCCAAAACCCCCCACACCACCCCAATACTGTTAGGCACTGCTAGAAGTCATGGCCACACCCCCACACCCCTCTATACTGCTAGGCACTGCTGGGAGTCATGGACACCCCCCACACCACCCCCATACTGTTAGTCACTGCTGGGAGTCATGGCCACAACCCCCCACACCACCCCCATACTGTTAGACACTGCTAGGAGTCATGGCCACACACCCCCACACCACCCCCATACTGTTAGTCACTGCTGGGAGTCATGGCCACCCCCCCCACACCACCCCCATACTGTTAGGCACTGCTGGGAGTCATGGCCACTCCCCCCATACTGTTAGGCACTGCTGGGAGTCATGTCCACCCCCCTCACTCCCCCATACTGTTAGGCACTTATGGGAGTCATGGACAACCCCCACATAATGTTAGTCACTGCTGGGAGTCATGGCCACCCCCCCACACCACCCCCATACTGTTAGTCACTGCTGGGAGTCATGGCAAAACACCCCCACACCACCCCCATACTCTTAGGCACTGCTGGGAGTCATGGCAACACCCCCCACACCACCTTCATACTGTTAGTCACTGCTGGGAGTCATGGCCACACACCCCCACACCACCCCCATACTGGTAGGCACTACTGGGAGTCATGGCCACACCCCCGCACACCACCCCCATACTGTTAGTCACTGCTGGGAGTCATGGCCACACCCCCACATCACCCCCATACTGTTAGGCACTGCTGGGAGTCATGGCCACACACCCCACACCACCCCTATACTGTTAGGCACTGCTGGCAGTCATGGCCACACCCCCAGACTGTTAGGCACTGCTGGGAGTCATTGACAACCCCCATACTGTTAGTCACTTCTGAGAGTCATGGCCACACCCCCATACTGTTAGTCACTGCTGGGAGTCATGGCCAAACCCCCCCACACCACCCCCATAGTCTTAGGCACTGCTGGGAGTCATGGACACCCCCACACCACCCCCATACTGTTAGTCACTGCTGGGAGTCATGGCCACACCCCCACACCACCCCCATACTGTTAGGCACTGCTGCGAGTCATGGCCACACCCCTCACACCACCCCCATACTGTTAGGCACTGCTGGGAGTCATGGCCACACACCCCCACACCACCCCCATACTGTTAGGCACTGCTGGGAGTCATGGCCAACCCCCCATACTGTTAGGCACTGCTGGAAGTAATGACCACACCCCCCCACACCACCCCCATACTGTTAGGCACTGCTGGAAGTCATGGCCACACACCCCCACACCACCCCCATACTGTTAGGCACTGCTGGGAGTCCCCACATGTTACATGAGTTGTTTGAATACTCACCAGGCTCCACCGCTCCTTCGATTCAGTGAACTCCCACCAGTAGTAGCAGGGTCATGACTTTCTCCTCCCAGGGATGGTATTGTGGAGGTCTGCGGGGAGCACCACCGCCAGGGTGGTGTGCATTGGCGTAGTCTTGGTCCATCTTCTTCTTGACCATTCTCCGCAGATCGTATCACCTGACCTGGCATTCCTGTCTGGTGCGCTTGATGGGTGCAAAAGCATTGACCTTATCAACTATCCTCACCCACAGGCGTGTTTTGTCCTCTATGCTGGTCTGTCTGACCAATGCGCCAAACAGCTGTGGCTCAACTCTGATGATTTCATCTGTGAGGATCTCCTTCTCTGGGTTAGTGAACTTTGGATTCTTTGGTGTGGTCATGGTGTGGGGTGTGTGTGTTTGGGGGGTGATGGTGTGTATAGATGAGGGTGTGTGGGTCTGATTGTGAAGGGGGTGGTGTGTGTGTTAATGAGATAGGGTGTATGTGTGAAGGTGTATGGCTGCAGTTGTTGGTGTGCTATCAGTGTCTTTGCGCAAATAGGTAGGTTGCAAAGGATGATGGGTTGTATGTGTGGGACCTTTTATTGGAAAAGAAAGTGCCTCCAACATAAGTTAGAAGCATCCCTCGGCGCTCCACTCTAAGAACGATTTCAATCAATTCGAATAAAGTTCCATGTAACGTTTAAGTTTTTATATTGTATTCATCAATTCATAATTCAAAAACATCCTTTTATTTCGAAAATTAAGTTCATTGATCAATGTTTCAAGTACTGATAACACATATTACAGTCCAATGCATTTCAGGCTGTCTGCCCTTCATCCGGGACAATAGCTAGAAGCAAGACGAAAAAGAATTCTATGACTCTAATGTATTACATCTTCATAAACATCAAACGTATTAAATGTCATAATCATAGCCATAACAAAGAAAACGTATGTGCTCTCCCTTCAAGTGCGTGCATGCAGAAAAAACATATATTAGCATTAAAAGGTCTCACGTGTTATTCTCGTTGCTCTCTGTTCTACAGGATGCTGAAAGAATAAAAATGGGATACTAGTTGCCTTATGCTAATGGTAAGTGTTAAGGGTAAGTGGACTAAAGGAAAATTGGACTCGAGGAAAATTATAGGAAAATCATGGCTTACTTATCGTACGCGGTTCGCATTTCTGCAATGTTTCTAGACGGGTTCTCCCTGACGTTTGGAGCGAAAACCATCTGAAAAGGTGGCCGCCAATTGTATTGTATTTAACAAAATAGGGACTGAAATCGGGTGTGTGGCGTTGTCTGATACGCTAAAAGTTCCGATCACGTGGTCGGATTCCCTCCAATCAGCGGAGAATGGTATAAGTTGTAAACATTACGAACAGGGTACTGGAGTTAGACACAATGATGCACCTGTGTCTACAAACAAAATAAAGTTGTATCTAAAAAACAAATATGGTAACATCGCACACATTGCGTATCTAAACAAAAATGCATATTTCAACAAAATCAAAGTCTGAACAGATCTGCCCATCCACACTTTCCAATATAGAAACGTGATGTCTTCAAATGGTTATATCAGGATATGAAATTACAGGTAACACAGAAATTCAATGCGTTCATTTATTGGTCCATTTGTGGGTGTGGCTTTTGTGGAATGTTTAGTGGGTGTGTTATAAGGGGTCGGTCTGACTTGGGCCCTCTGTTTGCATGTGGCCAGGACATAGTTTTCCTATGGTGTGTGCACAGGAGACATGTTTTGTGGGGTTGTGTGACTCCTTTGCACCCTCCTTGTGCTGGTTTCGGGGTTTGTGTGCTCTTTATTGGTGGGGGGTGTGCAGTTCGTTTTTGTTGTTTGTTGCTGGCTCATAAGGGACGTTTTTGGGGTGCTCGCGTATGCTTTATTGAGGGGTATGCGGGTCGTATTTGATGGTGCGGCTGGCTGTTACGGTCCGTTTTCCAGGTGGAGGTTCGTGTACGCTTCAATAAGGGGTGTGCGTGTCGTATTTGTTGGTGCGGCTGGCTGTTACGGTCCCTTTTCCGGGTGGGGGTTCGTGTACGCTTCAATGAGCGGTGTGCGGGTCATATTTTCTGGTACGGCTGGCTGTTACGGTCCGTTTTTCTGGAGGGGGTTCGTGTACGCTTCATTGAGAGGTGTGCAGGTCGTATTTACTGGTGCGGCTGGCTGTTACGGTCCTTTTTCCGGGTGGGGGTTCGTGTACGCTTCATTGAGGGGTGTGCGAGTCGTATTTACTGGTGCGGCTGGCTGTTACGGTCCATTGGGGGGGTTCATGTACGCTTCGTTGAGGGGTGTGCGGGTCGTATTTACTGGTGCGGCTCACTTATACATGATGTTTTCCGTACGAATCATGATTCTTGCGCGACAACGTTTGCCCGTACAAATCGCATACTTGGTCCCTGGTCTGGATCGTACTTGTTAGTTCGTACGGCATGTTTACAAATCATACAATTTGGGTTACGACGCCATTTCGTACGGGTCTTCCATTACGGTTCGCTGATAATCGGATGTATTTTCGGGATACGGATCGTACTACGCAGTTCGGACGGTCTTTTTGAAATCGTACGCAGACGGCTATGAATACGAATCGTACAACGTTTTTTTCCTTCCAGAATCGGAATCGGGCCCTTCACGTCGCTAAAGGTAATCAATCAATCAATCAATCAATCAATCAATCCATTTGTAAAGCGCAGTATATACCCGCAAGGGTCTCAAGGCTCTGAGGGGGGGTGCTGCTACTGTTCGAAGAGCCAGGTCTTGCGGAGTCTTCTGAAGGTGTGCAGGTCATGCGTCTGCCGCAGGTGGGTAGGGAGGGTGTTCCAGGTCTTGGTGGCGAGGAAGGAGAAGGATCTTTCGCCGGTGGTCGTTCGTTGAATACAGGGGACCGCGGCGAGGCTGGCAGAGCGGAGCTGGCGGGTGGGGGTGTAGAAGCTGAGTCGGCCGTTGAGGTATGCTGGTCCGGTGTTGTGGAGGGCTTTGTGTGCGTGGGTGAGTAGCTTGAAGGTGACTCTTTTTTCGATGGGGAGCCAGTGGAGGTCTCTCAGGTGGGGGGGTGATGTGTCTGCGGCGTGGACTGTTGAGGATCAGTCGGGCGGAGGAGTTTTGAATGCGTTGTGGTCGTCGCAGGTGATTGTCCGGGATTCCTGCGTAGAGTGCGTTGCCATAGTACAGTCTGCTGCTGACGAGGGCCTGGGTGACCGTTCTTCTTGTTTCGATCGGTATCCACTTGTAGATCCTGCAGAGCATGCGGAGGGTGTTGAAGCAGGACGAGGAAACGGCGTTGACCTTCTTTGACATGGAGAGGGAGGAGACGAGTATGATACCCAAGTTGCATGCCTGGTCAGTGGGTGTCGGTGCTGTTCCTAGCGTGGTCGGCCACCAGGAGTCATCCCAGGCTGAGGGGTGGAGCCAGGATGAGGACCTCCGTCTTGTCCGAGTTCAGCTTCAGTCGGCTGTTCCTCATCCATTCTGCGATGGCCTTCATTCCTTCGTGGAGGTTGGTTTTGGTGGTGTGCAGGTCCTTGGTGAGGGAGAGGATCAGCTGGGTGTCGTCGGCATAGGAGATGATGTTGAAGTGGTGCTGGCGGGCGACGTGAGCATGGGGGCCATGTAGACGTTGAACAGCGTTGAGCTGAGGGATGAGCCCTGGGGTACGCCGCAGATGATGTTGGTGGCTTCGGAGCGGAAGGGGGGAGGCTGATGCTCTGTGTTCTCCCAGAGAGGAAGGATGTGGTCCAGTCCAGGGCCTTCTCCTGTATTCCGGCCGTGTCGAAGGCGGCTGACAGGTCCAGGAGGATGAGGGCAGATGTCTCGACATTGTCTAGTTGCATCCTGAGTCGTCTGTGGCAGCGATGAGGGCTGTCTCGGTACTATGGTTTCTTCGGAACCCGGACTGGGAGGGGTCCAGGATTTTGTTGTCTTCGAGGTATCGGGTCAGGTGCGTGTTGACGACTTTCTCGATGACCATCTCCAGGAACAGGAGTAGGGAGATGGGCAGGAAGTTCTTGAGGTCCTTGGGGTCCGCTTTGGGCTTCTTGAGGAGGATGTTTATCTCAGCTTGCTTCCAGCTTTCCGGGAATGTGGCTGTCTCGACGGAGCAGTTGATTACTTTCCAGAATTGGGGTGCGATGATTGCGTCTGCTTTGTTGAATATGTGGTGTGGGCAGGGGTCAGATGGTGATCCTGAGTGGATGACATTTATGGTCTTGCGAATTTCGTCATCGCTGACGTTGGTCCAGGGGGTCAGGTGAATGGTGCGGGTGGTGATCGCCGGGTGGGTGGTGTCTGGCGTTGTCGGTGCGGTTGTGGTGTTGAAGCTGTCATGGATGTCAGCGATCTTGCGGTGGAAGAAGGTGGACAGTGAGTCACACAGTTCTTGTGAGAGCGGGATATCGTTGGTGATGGCGCTGGGGTTGGAGAGTTCCTTGACGATGCTGAAGAGTTCTTTGCTATTGTGTGCGTTGTTGTCCATGCGGGCTTTGAAGAACGATCTCTTGGCTGATCTGATGAGGTGGTGATGTCTGCGGTTGGCGTCCTTGTGTGCTGCGTAGCTTTCCGATGTTCGTTCGTGGACCCATTTCTTCTCCAATTTCCGGCATTTTCGTTTGGATGTCTGGAGTTCTTCGGTGAACCAGGCAGCTTTCTTGCACGTGCAGCTTGTTGGATGGTTTCTTGAGCGGGTTGAGGGTGTTGGCGCAGTCGTCAATCCATTGCCTGAAGTTGCGAGCAGCGGTGTCTGGGTCGGTGGGGTCAGTGGGTGGGTTCTGGGCGAGGGTGTCGGCACACTGGTCCTAAGTGACTTTGCTCCATTATCGGCGAGGTAGCTGTTGGGTATGATGGTGCGTGGCAGGTTTCTTGTAGGTGAAGTGGATGTAGCGGTGATCCGTCCAGTGCAGTTTGGTGGTGTGGTCGAAGGAGACGTGGGTGCTTGTGGGGAAGATGGGGTCAAGCGTGTGTGTCTGGCGGTTTGGGTGGGTGAGGTGACCAGTTGTCTGAGGCCGAGGTTGTCGAGGTTGTCTGTCAGGGTGGCGGAGTTGGTGTCGTTGTTGTTCTCGAGGTGAAAGTTGAGGTCCCTGAGGAGGATGTAGCCCATGGAGGCGAGTGCATGGGTGCTGGCGAGATCTGCAATGGAGTCACTGAACTGTGACCGGGGTCTGGGGGGTCTGTAGACGAGGGTTTCTCTGAGGGTGATGTTGGGATCGGTGAGGATCCGGAAATGCAGGTGCTCGACGGTGCTGAGGGTGTCGTCTGCGTGGGTGGAGACCTTGAGGGAGGACTTGTGGATGATGGCTATTCCTCCTCCGATTCCGTTGGTGCGGTCTCTGCGGGAGATCTTGTAGCTGTCCGGGATGGCTATGGCGATGTCCGGTGCTGAGGAGTCGTTCCACCAGGTCTCGGTCAGGAAGGCAACGTCTGAGGAGAAGGTGTCAAGTAGGTCCCAGAGCTCGACGGCGTGTTTGCGTGCGGAGCGGGTGTTCAGGATTATGCAGTAGAGGTGGTTGAGGCTGATCCTTGGTGATTTGGTGGTTCTGTCACAGGTGAAGCTGCAGTTGCGGCAGGAGAAAGGTCCGTGGGTGTGCTTCGGGGGACCTGGAAGCAAGTGTGATGTTGCCTGGCGTTGAGTGCGTGGAGGGCGCTGGCGTCGTAGCGGAGTCTGGTGTCGTGGTGGTTGCAGGGTCCAGGGTTCTGGCGATGGGCGCGGTCCATGCACGGGCGGGCGCAGACAGGCTTGCCTCTGGCGCGCTGGAAGGAAGGGAGGAGCAGCTGGGAGGCGGGAGCGGGGCAGCGAATGGCCGGAGGAGCAGAAGGCAAGAGGGCAGGGCTGCAGGGGAGTAGCAGCAGGAGCGGAAAGGACGGGATCGCCGGCGGGGAGGGTTTCCAGAGGGGAGACAAGTGAGCAAGTGGTGAAGCAGGGGAGTAAATAAGGAAACACTAAACCTGTGAAATGTGGCAATGAAATACAGGCAACAATACAGAAGACAAAGAAACACAGGGCAGCAGGAGCGGCGATCTCACGCTCACAGAAGGCAGCAGGGGGGCAGGTATCGGCATAACTGGCTGAGCTGTGCGGGGTGGGAAGCGACCCGGCCCGCAGGAGGGTCGAAGTTCGCACTCACCGCCACGCAGCCACAGCCATATAAGGTGGGAAGGGAGGGAGGAGCAGCTGGGAGGTGGGAGCGGGCGGTGAATGGGCGTAAGAGCAGAAGGCAAGGAGGCGGGGCCGCAGGGGAGCGGGAAAACGGGACTGACGACACAGAGGGGGTTCAAGGGGGTGAACTCCCGCTCACAGGAGGCAGCAGGGGGGCAGATATGGGCACAACTGGCTGAGCTGTGGGGCGTGGGGAGCGACCCGGCCCGAGTTCCATGACGATGCTTACGAGTTCTTTGCTATTGTGTGCATTGTTGTCCAAGCGGGCTTTGAAGAACGATCTCGGTAAGGTTTGTTTTATATGTTTTAAGTGTGCTTTATATTTATTTTTATATTAGTTTGATACTGTTTACTGTAGTTATGAGTTAGTTGTTCGAATTTGGCCTTGTTATATGTTGTAATTACGTATGGTGTTTTTACGTATTAATATGGTTTTTTAGGCCTGTTTGAGAGTTAGGGTTTCGGTGTTTAAAGTATGTTTTAAAGAAATGTAAAGTTAATATTCTTGTTAGTAAGGGCCCCATTAGATAGTCAGGCGGTGGCGATCTGCCCGACATCCTTCCCCGCCCACCACCCCATTATGGCAGGGGGGCCCAGGGGGGGGGCACGGAGGATGGAAAGACCGTCCGCCGCTTTTCCGCCAGGTCAAGGAGTTGACCGAGCGTAAAGGGTTTCATATAGTGGCGGTGTCTGTTAGACACTGCCATCCATATTAGGGTGAATGCTGGGACATGTTTTGCCGCCAATGAAAGGCATGCAGGAATAATAATACAGAAATTTCTAAAGCGCGAACAGCTACCTCACACGGAGGTGTCCCGGCGCTAGGTGAGCAGCTAGATGTAAATGGCAAAGGGGGGTTGTTTAGATTTTTTGAGTAAAGAGCCAGGTCTTTAATTGCTTCCTAAACAAAGTTTCTGAAGTTGCAGACCGGATGGAGGACGGTACTTCAGAATGTCCAGGTAGGTAGCCATCTTGTATTGGAGGACTGTTTGGGGGTGGGAGACCTGTATCACTACTCCCAGCATGCACCCTGTCCCACACCCCAGCAGCATGGAAGCCTCCCCCACCCTGGAGCATGTGTAAGCCATTGCACTGTCCCCCCTCACCTAACAGGTAGGTAGCCATCTTGTATTGGAGGACTGTTTGGGGGGTGGGAGGTCTGTATCACTACTCCCAGCATGCTCCCTGTCCCACACCCCAGCAGCATGGAGGCCTCCCTCACCCTGGAGCATGTGTCAGCCATTGCACTGTCCTCCCAGACCTAACAGGTAGGTAGCCATCTTGTATTGGAGGACTGTGTGGGGGTGGGAGGCCTGTATCACTACTCTCAGCATGCCCCTGTCCCACACCCCAGCAGCATGGAGGCCTCCCCACCCAGGGGCATGTGTCGGCCATTAGTAATAATAATAATAATAATAAAGTAGTTTATAAAGCACTTGGTGATGCCTTCCCGGCGTGTCCCCGCGCTGTGGAGATCAAGTAGTCAAGCAGCAGTTAGCACCCCCCTCCGCCAACCTACTGTTTTATAGATTATACAGATATGTTTTCAAAAGACTTCTAAACTTGGTTTCGGATTCTTCCAGTCTTAGGGATATCGGGAGTTTGTTCCAATTTTTTGCCACTGCAACTCTAAAGGAGCGACCACCAAGCTTCGCTCTTTTTACACGGGGGATCGTCAGCTGACCCGACCCCTCTGAGGGTAAAGCTCTGTTAGGCTCATACCTATGTACAAGATCTTGAAGATAGGATGGAGCTTTGTGCTGGAGTATTCTATGGCACACTAAGAGAGCTTTAAACATCACTCTTTTCCTGACCGGTAACCAATGTAAGGCCCCTAAAGCTGGTTTTGATGCTGCTCTTTTAGGGAGTCTTAGAACCAGACGAGCTGCTGTGTTTTGAAGGACTTGGAGGCGCCCCAGACTTTTTTCTGTGGCGCCTAAAAACAAAACGTTCCTGTAATCCATACGGGACGTCACCAGCGCCTGAGTCAAAGTACATCTGGCATCCAGCTGGAGTAAGTCTAGGGTGCGATTAAGTGTTTTCAATACCCCAAAACACTTTCCCACTAGGCGACGAATGTGGCCCTCGAATGACAGAGTGGGATCAACCCATATTCCCAAGTTCTTAGCTTCGTTGCAGGGGACCGGTGCAGGACCCAGACAAGTTGGCAGCCAGTCTGGTGTCCAGCTCAGGTTGCTCCCACCCACCACCATTACCTCTGTTTTAAATCCATTTAGCTTCAGACAATGCGAGTCCATCCATTCTGCCAATGCTTGCATACAAGCCTTAAAATTGGATGCCGCTGTTGAAGGTGCTTGAGACAGAGAGATCAGCAGTTGGTTGTCATCTGCGTAGGAGACGAACTCTACACCGTACGCTTGCACCACTTCGGCCCAGGGGGTCATGTATAGATTGAACAGAGTTGGACTCAGGGCAGAGCCCTGAGGCACCCCCTGCTCTAAGGCCATCTCTGCTGACTTACATGAGCCTCATTGCACCTGAAAGCTTCTACCTGAGAGGAAGGACTTCAGCCACCCCAGTGCAGAGTCTGCGACGCCCGCTTTAACTAGACACTGTAGTAAGATGGAATGAGCTACAGTGTCGAACGCCGCACTTAGGTCTAGCATCACCAAGGCCATGGTATGACCGGCATCCGCCCCATGTCTCAGGAACTCAGTCGCTCTCAAAAGGGCGGTCTCCGTCAAGAAACCCGCCCGGAAACCCAATTGAGAGGAGTGCAGGATGTTAGCTTTCTCTAGGTGTGACATCAATTGACCGTTGGCCACTTTTTCTGCCACTTTTGCTAAATACGGGAGCAGAGAAATAGGTCTCAGATTCTCCAGTTTATCCTGGCTCACATTTGTTTTTTTCTTTATGGGAAGCACAATCGCTTTCTTCCAGTCCTCAGGGAGAGTTATCGAGGAGAAAGAGGTCTGGAGTATATGCCTAACATAAGGCTCCAGTACCAAGAGGCTTTCTGCCATCACCCTAGGGGGAGCCGGGTCCCGGGGGGAGCCAGATTTAATCCCCTGACAGATGCTACGGAGCACCTCTGGGGGTGGAACAGAGAAGAGCTTCAAGCCCCCTTCGATGTTATCTGCCCCCCTGACTACTTCAAAATTTAATCTATCTTCTGGTTTTTTGGAAAAGGTGGCATAGATGTCCCTAACCTTTCCCGCAAAATACTCAGCTACTTTATTAGACTCTGCCACCGAGTCATTATCAGGGGCGTTAGCGTTTACTACCACAGAGATCTCCTTAAAAATTTTAAAAAGCTCTTTCGATGAGTTATCTGCCTCCCCAATACGCTTTTTATAGTGAGTGGCTTTAGCTCCACGTACCATCATTTGATACTTTTTCTGCGCCTCTTTGTAGTTTATCTTGCTCAGAGGGCAGAAGTCTACCCGCCATCTCCGTTCCATTTTTTTGCAGATTGATTTTGCAGCTTGCAAATTGGATGTAAACCAAGGGGCTGAATTTTTTGTCTCGGCTCCCTGCCTCAGCAAGATACATCGGGGCTGCCACATCGAGGGTGCAGAGAATGCGCTCCTCTAGCCATTTATGTGCGCTTTCGCAGTCATCACCCCCCGGTGGACCCCCTTCCAGCAGCAGTTTATTGAATGTATCTTGTGAGAATTGCTCCATTTGCGGAGGGGGTAGCTCTTATTCTCCCCTCTATGCGTGACAGTGGCTGTAATATGAATTTTAAAGGGGACAAAGTAATAGTCTGACCAAGGGACTGGAAGGGGCGAGTCCGCCCTCACTCTGTCCCAACTACCAAACACTGGGTCCAATAAATGGCACTGCTTATGGGTTGGGGTAGTATTTTTGAGTTCTACTTGTAGTGCCTGTAAGTCTAGCCTTAGATCTATGGCCTCCTTGTCCTGCTCATCCTCAAGGTGGAAGTTGAGGTCTCCTAATACCAAAAGTCTGCTTTTCCTAATTGCCAAATGAGCAATGCCCTCCACCAAACTAGTTTTAAAATTTTTAAGTCCACCTGGGGGTCTGTATATAAGAATCCCCGACACAAAATATTGGGGCCCGAGCTTCAGCGAAAAGCAACCCGCTTCACATTTATCTATATTTATAGGCTCTAAGGTACATTCCAGCGGAGATTTGATGACAATGGCAATCCCCCCTCCCCTCCCCTCGTTCCTATCTAACCTGGCCAGGGAATAGCAAGGTGGAATAGCTTCTATTATCTCTGGGTCAGAGTGTTCCCCAAGCCAAGTCTCCGTTAGGAAGAGAAAGTCTAGTTTCTCATCCAAAAGGAGATTCCAGATTTGACTGCTGTGTTTACTTAGTGATCTGCAATTCAGCAGACCTCCTTGGACACTCCTATTACAACTCCTAATATCTGGTTCCCTCTTACCTTTAAAGGAACACAGTGGGCAATCTCGGAGTGTAAGAGCATCCATAGAGTGCCAGCAGGGCTCCGCCTTGGGGGGACGTAAATTTACCAGTTCCTGTTTCCCATAGTGAATGTGGGTTTGCTTAGTTTGCCCAGAAGTCCTGGCCCCGTGCCCCGTCCCCCGTCCTGTTGCAGACGGGCGCAGACAGGCTTAACTTTGGCGCGACTTCGGCGCGCCTCCGTCGCGCCCGCTGCGCGGACGCTGTCCTACACACATATGTGGGATCTAGGGCAGAACGGGGAGGGGCAACTAGAGCGCTGACCTGCCTGTTATGGGCCCGGAAGTGTTGGGCCCCTCCTCACCCTCCGCAACAAACGCCCAGAATGGACGCGGCGGACCGGGGCGGGAGTGCAGTAGGTGAGTGTCTCCCCCCGAACTATTAATCAGCCCAGAAGTGGAATGGACACAGATTTTAAAATGACTACCAGCTCAAAGTGCAAAGTGCAATAAGATTGTTTGAGCCTGCCAGTATTAGTTGCTCACACCATGTATTTTTAAAATAGCAGTACAATCGCTAGTGCATTTAAAAACACAAACGCTCTCAATCAGCGCCCACAGTGCAATACATGCAGCTCACAAGCGGACAGAGTCTGCCGCTGCCACCGGCTTCCTCGTCTCCACAATGTGGCCGCGTTCCTCCCCACCTTTTATTCAGCTTCAATACAGTGCAACTAGAGCGCTGACCTGCCTGCTATGGGCGCGGAAGTGTTGGGCTCCTCCTCACCCTCCACAACAAACGCCCAAAATGAACGAGGTGGACCGGGGCGGGAGTGCAGCAGGTGAGTGTCTCCCCCAGAACTATTAATCAGCTCAGAAGTGGAATGGACACAGATTTTAAAATGACTACCAGCTCAAAGTGCAAAGTACAATAAGATTGTTTGAGCCTGCCAGTATTAGTTGCTCACACCATGTATTTTTAAAATAGCAGTACAATCGCTAGTGCATTTAAAAACACAAACGCTCTCAATCAGCGCCCACAGTGCAATACATGCAGCTCACAAGCGGACCGAGTCTGCCACTGCCACCGGCTTCCTCGTCTCCATTGCACTGTTCAACCTCACCTAACAGGTAGGCAGCCATCTTGTATTGGAGGACTGTGTGGGGGTGGGAGGACAATACCCTTCCCAGCATGCCCGCTGTCCTTCATTACAGCAGCATGGAGGCCTCTCCCACCCTGGATAATGTGTCAGCCATTGCATTGTCCACCCTCACCTAACAGGTAGGTAGCCAACTTGTATTGGAGGACTGTTTGGGGGTGGGAGGCCTCTATCACTACTCCCAGCATGCCCCCTTGTCCCACACCCCAGCAGCATGGAGGCCTCCCCCCACCCTGGAGCATGTGTCAGCCATTGCACCGTCCACCCTCAACTAACAGGTAGGTAGCCATCTTGTATTGGAGGACTGTGTGGGGGTGGGAGGCCTGAATCACTTATCTCAGCATGCCCCCTGTCCGACACCCCAGCAGCATGGAGCATGCCCCCACTCTGGAGCATGTGTCAGTGTCAGCCATTGCACTGTCCACCCTCACCTAACAGGTAGGTAGCCATCTTGTATTGGAGGACTGTTTGGGGCTGGGAGGCCTGTATCACTACTCCCAGCATGCCCCTGCCCCACACCCCAGCAGTATGGAGGCCACCCCCACCCTGGAGCATGTGTCAGCCATTGCACTGTCCACCCTCACCTAACAGGTAGGTAGCCATCTTGTATTGGAGGACTGTTTGGGGGTGGGAGGTCTGTATCATTACTCCCAGCATGCCCCCTGCCCCACACCCCAGCAGCATGGAGGCCTCCCCCACCCTGAATCATATGTCAGCCATTGCACTGTCCACCCTCACCTAACAGGTAGGTAGCCATCTTGTATTGGAGGACTGTGAGGAGGTGGGAGCACAGTATCACTACTCCCAGCATGCCCCTTGTCCCACACTCCAGCAGCATGGAGGCCTCCCCCACCCTGGAGCATGTGTCAGCCATTGCACTGTCCACCCTCACCTAACAGGTAGGTAGCCATCTTGTATTGGAGGACTGTGTTGGGGTGGGAGGCCTGTATCACTACTCCCAGCATGCTCCCTGTCCCACACCCCAGCAGCATGGAGGCCTCCCCCACCCAGGGCCTTGTGTCAGCCATTGCACTGTCTACCCTCACCTAACAGGTAGGTAGCCATCCTCACAGCTCTAGCTGTTTCTGTCTGGGAAACCTGCAACACTACACAGGGCACCAATTGCATGCAATGCATTGGCACATGACATGTATGACTTCATGATGTTGGCATTCACCATGTAATAACACCCAATATTGCCTGTAACAAGAATACAAAAGTTGTCTCAATTGTGTAGTGTACAGACAGCAGATGACATGCAGCTAACAGAATCTCTGCACATCGCCCAACACTGACCATTTTCGATCTAATCCACAGGTGATGGAGATCTTGCTGCTGCGGACAACATCAACCAGCAGAGCCAGTCTTCACCCCGGTACATGGACTCTCGGATGTAGACTCCCAGGACACTTTGGACGATGAGCTCCAGGCAGGCCCATCTGGTGTGCCAAGGCCCAACCGGGCCCAGGACCCCATCCTCCCCACCACCACATCTGTTGCACCAACAACTGCACAGCAGACCCCTGCAGTCATGGCCTGTGCCTCCTCCGCTGCCACCTCGGACACCACCACCACCAGCACCCTCCCTGTCAAAGGGGACGACCAGGGCTTACCACAACTGTGGATGGCAAGGGAGAGTGTGCGAGTACCCACCGTGGGGAGGCAACAGGTCCGTGGCAGCAGGGCAGGTGGGAGGGCCAGGGTCCCCCCCAAACATCAGGAGGTTGGCACACCATCCCTGGACCATTTCACCAGAGTCATCGGTGCATATGAACAGGTCCAGGGACAAAGTGACCAGTTGGACGAACTTTTAAGTGAGCTCATCCTGCTGATAAGGTCCATCAACAGACGTATAGCTCAAATGGTGGACCTCATGGCCCAGCAAGTGGCGTTGCAGAGGGACAGGCCTGTGTCCCAACCAACACCTCTGCCCCCTCCTGTTGTGCCGCAGGATGACAGTTCACCATCCTCCCCTGCGCCAACAGAGAGGGGCGAGTCCTCTGACGCCGCTGGCCAGTCAGCAGTGCCCTCACCGCCAAAAAGATCAAGGAGGCATCCAAGGAAGAACCTGGGAGCCTCCGGAGGCAAAGCACCTGCCCCACGCCAGTCACGGAGCCAGCCCTGATGGCAACCCTCTTCCCCACTGTACTGACTATTTGGACTGTCTTTCCCCACATATCATTGGCAATGGCACTTGTCTGTTGGACTAGGTTACCACATCCATGTGGTGTCTACTCTTGCATCTCATCTACCATGACTGTCAACTCACTGATTATTCCCCACCTTCATGTAAATATTCCCGCACAAATCACGTGTCCACTTTCCAAATAAAATACCGGACGCACCAGATTTTGTGCAGTATCGTTTTTAATGCAATATTTACAGTGTTGACAATGTCCATGATGTGTCCAAAAGATGTACAGTATGTAGGGCAGGATCATTCTGAAGCACCTAGGGAAACACAACAGAACAACAGTTGCTGGTGTCTTTGTGGCATTACAGACAGAGACATAGTTTGTGGAAACTACAGCCTGTCCACGGCGGTTTGACGCCAGCACCACCCCGTCCACAAGTGCGGTAGCTATTGGCATGGGTTTCTGGTGGTGGGCATGCTGCACCACACATATGGCGCTTGATACCGCCTGTCCACGGCGGTGTGATGCCAGCACCACCCAGTCCACAAGTGCGGTAGCTCTTGGCATGGGTTGCTGGTGGTGGGCTTGCTGGGCCACACATATGCCGGTTGAAAACAGTGGACGAGGTGCTGGCACAGTACCTGAGGCTGTATGGTGGCCCCAATGTAGTGGTAAGTTACCATTGAGTGTGCTGCTGGGCAGGGGGGTCATACATGCATGGGACTGGTGATGTGTGCGACACACAGAGGGCTTTCATTGCTGTCATCCTGCATGTGTGTGTGTTTAGCATGTAGCCTGTACATCCTCATGTTTGCATGCTATGATGACTATTTGCCCCATGCAGAGTGCCCTTGTGTGGTGTCCCCCAGTTTGGGTATTTGTGGGATTCGAATAGGTCAAGACTGCATAATGCTACTGTAGTAATAGATGTGGGAACATGACACTGTGCAACTGGTAACTTACCCTACTTTTCTCCCATACCTGCAGCTCAAGGTAAACCAGCATAAGGCCGTGTGGAGGGCCAATGCTGCCAAGGTTCGGGTCCTGGGGGTATCCAACAGATGACGCACCCACTGCCACAAGAGGTGGGACGACATCAGCCGGCTGGCAAAAAACGTGGCCGAGATGACCTTGGGGTTGCAACCACATACTGGGCGTCTGGCACGGTGAAACTTAACACCACTGATGTACCGCATATTGGCAGTGACTAATCCGGAGTTAAATGCACATCTGAAGGAGCATAGGTAGCAAGGCAGGGGTGAGTATTTGGTGAGGGTGACTTTGCCTGGGAGCCAATGCATGTGTACTGAGCCAGTTGCAGCAGTGTGCCATTTAATGTTTGCAGTGTGGTGCAGTGATGTGTCATGTGAGGGATGTGTGATAGTGTCAGGCATTTTGCCTAACAGCTCATGTAAAGGTTGATCATCCATGCTGTGCGTTATCATAGCCAGGTGTGTTTGGATACACATGGTCACTCTGCATTGTGATGGTGTGGGAAATGTATTGGGGGTGAAAAGAAGGGTCCACTATCTGAGTGTGAGTTCATGTATTCCTACTTTTCATGCACCAGGATTGTTGAGGCTCACATGTATGACTACAAGGTGCCCCTGAGTAGCACATGTTGCTTAGTATGGCCTCTTTGGCATTGTGGACTGTCATGTCCTAATAGGTGTGTGTGTTCTCCCATCTGTTTCCCTGCAGGCATGCCAATGTCACTGAGTTTTGGTGCATGATAGTTGTGGGCATGTGAAGTTGTGTGTGGTACACTTCATCTACCGGCAAGTTGTTGTGCTGTGTGAACATGGCTCAGTCATGGCAGGTAGTCAGTGTTGCAGGCACTATTGTAGTGTATGTAGTGTGTTGCTGCAATGTTTGTGCAGGGTGTGGTGGTCAGCATGTTGATTTGTGTATCCCCTCTATGCATAGTTTAATTAGCTTGGTCCTGATGATGTAATGTATACAACCCTTCATATGTCTCACATGCAGATTCGCCAGTGTGCACGGAGGAGCCAGAGCCGGAAACCAGTGGCGGGGAGAGTAGCACTACAGCTGCACCGGAGGCCAGTGACACAGAGCTCACCAGCGCATCTGAAGGGGACAGGAGTATGCAGGAGGAATCCATGGCAGAGACACAGAGTACTTCATCATCTGATGCGAGTGGTGATGCATCCATGTTGTCAGGCACAGGGGATGGGGAGTCTGCTACATCATCAGCCACTCAACGGCCAGTGCCCAGCCTCCCATCCACTTCCTCTGGTACTGCCTGTGTCCGTAAGAGGGGACGTGTCACATTCACACCTGGCACCGCTGAGCCTGCACCTGTCCCATCTGCTGCCATCAATGCTGAGTGTGTAGAGCTCCTGCGTCAGCTTTGTGTTGGCCAGACAACCCTGCTCAATGCCTTCAGCGACCATGAAAAAATAATTGGGGCAGGTGGTTGCTTACATGGAGGGTATACACTCTGACGTGGGTGGCCTCCACCGTAAAGTCCAGGGTTTATCAGCCGCTGTGACGTCTGCCCTTTAACAGGCCCATTCTCACATTCCTGTTCAGGTGCCTTTGTCCACCCCCAGTCAATGCCCACATCAGAGGACAGTGACCACGGTTCACATGCATCACAGAGTCGATACAGCACAAGGAGCGCAAAGCAGACGCAAGCCAAGCGGTCCCGCCCACAGACACCATCCCCCCAGAAGAGCAGTGGCAGCCCAGAATGCATAGACAAGAGCCCGTCAAGGCCGAAAAAGCAATGAGGCAGACATCAGCCTCACAAACCTCTGAAGCATCTCCTGCAAATGACTCTCCTGTCCCTAAAACTTCACGTAGAGCTAGGCGTGCAGTGTCTGTGTCCACTGAGGAGGTGTTGCATAGCAAGGTTACACCTAGAAAGGGCACAGGCCCAGTTACACCCACCACATCAACTCCAATTCCAAGCCCAGTGAAGCAGGAGGACGAGGGCACTGTAGGTGCCACCCCAGGCAAAGAGGCAAAGGAGGGCACTGTAAGTGGGACACCTAGCAGACATGCAAAGCAGGGCACTGTAAGTGGGACACCTAGAAGACAAGCAAAGGAGGGCACTGTAAATGGGTCACCTAGCAGACAATCAAAGGAGGGCACTGTAAGTGGGAAACCTAGCAGACAAGCAAAGGAGGGCACTGTAAATGGTACACTTAGCAGACAAGCAAAGGAGGACCCTGTAAGTGGGACACCTAGCAGAAAAGCAAAGGAGGTCACTGTAAGTGGAATACCTGACAAGCAGGGTAAGGTGGTCCAGAGGCGTAGCCAGACAAGGCGGCCTGCATGATCCAGCACATCACCAGAGGGAGTGCCAGTGTCTGAACCAGATGCGGGCCAGTTGGTGTGTGTACCTGTTGTGTCATCACCTGTTCCCATTAACCCCAAGACAGGGTAGCCATTTTGTATTTCCAAAAAGTGGAAGGGCACCCGTCCAACCTCTCCCACCCACACTGTGTCCCAGGTTTGCATGACTCCACCTCCACATGCCACTATACCACCTGTTCCACACATCCCTCCAGCTTTCCAGACGACTGATAGCCCTACATCACCTGTTTCTCTGTATCCCTAGTTAGGTGTTCCTGCTGAGCCCAAAACACAGCCAGCTCCAAGTCAACATGACAGCCAGATGTGAGTGTTAGTCCCCCTCATACACTTGTCTCTCATAGAGGTGTGCTAGTCCTGGCCATCGTATGCCACCTGGTTGTGTTGCTGGCAATGAAAGGGTACAGTCATACACACTCACTGTGCAGGTTCTCATGCCCTGACTCTGCACTTGTCCCTGCCTGCTGGCCTTGTCATTCACTGCTATTCTGGCATTGCCTGTGCAGCCTCTCATGTACTTTATGGGCCACCTGCCATGGACACTGACCCTGTTGCTCTGCTGTGTTGGAGTCTCCCCTGTGCCATGGATATTGACCCTGTTGCTCTGCTGTGTTGCAATCTCACCTGTGCCATGGACACTGACCCTGTTGCTCTGCTGTGTTGTACTCTCACCTGTGCCATGGACACTGACCCGTTGCTCTGCTGTGTTGGAGTCTCCCCTGTGCCATGGAAACTGACCCTGTTGCTCTGCGTGTTGGAGTCTCCCCTGTGTCATGGACACTGACCCTGTTGCTCTGCTGTGTTGTACTCTCACCTTCGCCACGGACACTGACCCTGTTGCTCTGCTGTGTTGGAGTCTCCCCTGTGCCACGGAGACTGACCCTGTTGCTCTGCTGTGTTGGAGTCTCACCTGTGCCACGGACACTGACCCTGTTGCTCTGCTATGTTGGAATCTCTCCTGTGCCATGGACACTGACCCTGTTGCTCTGCTGTGTTGGAGTATCCCCTGTGCCATGGGCACTGACCCTGTTGCTCTGCTGTGTTGGAGTCTCCCCTGTGCCATGGACACTGACCCTGTTGCTCTGCTGTGTTGGAGTCTCCCCTGTGCCATGGACACTGGCCTTCCTGTTTGTACTTTGCCTGTGCAGGATATCTTGCTTTTAATCTGCTTTTTGTACCTTGATGTTGTGTACAGTTGTTATACTTTCACATCTAAACCCTGGTACTCGCATGCTTTGAAAGAACTGAAGCTAGGTTGTAAAAAACTTGAGAGAGGCTGGAGACGCGCCTATTGCCCCACTGCTAAGTGGGCTTTGCGTGCGGCGCAGAAGGAATATTATGCTGCCATCAGGGTGGCTAAGGGTGACTATTATGCTGGCAGGATCTCTAGGGCCAATAATAATAATAAAGAAATCTTCACTATTGTCAAGAGCTTTCTTTCCCCGTGTGCCGAACAACCAACAGTCCCCTCTTCCGCACAATGGTGTGAGAACCTGTCCTCTTTTTTCACAAATAAAATAGCTGAGATTCAGGCTAGCCTTCGCTCCACTTGTTCTGGGCGAAACGCCCAGGTCATGGCCCACCCTCAATCTCCTCCCTCCCGCACTCAGGTTTTCAAAGATTTCTCTCCCCCAACTGAGGCAGACACCCTAGCTGTTCTGAAATCCATGAAGTCTGGGTCAAATGCTGACCCCTATCCTGCCCGTGTTCTTGGTGGGGTGGCTGAGGTAGTTTGTGCCGAGGTTTAGGAGATTATCAGTCTCTCCTTTGGGACTGCTATTGTTCCAGATTGTTGGAAGCAGGCTAAACTCCTGTCTCTCCTTAAAAAATCTGGTTTGGATTCTGCAGTCCCAGCCAATTATCGGCCCATATCCCTGCTGCCAGTGCTAGCTAAAGTATGTGAGAAGTTCGCATTTCGTCAGCTTGATGCCTTTGCTGAAGCGTCCCATGCTCTCCATCCTGCTCAATCTGGGTTTCGAACTGTGTACAGCACTGAGTCAGCCCTGGTTGAAATATCTGAGGCCATCAGGAAATGTCTGGACGCTGGCGGCAGAGCGGCTCTGATAATGTTAGACCTCTCTGCTGCTTTTGATATGGTACCCCATCAGCTTCTGCTCACTCGGCTGACAGCCATTGGCATCACTGGTTCTGCTTTAAAATGGTTGACTTCGTTTTTGAATAATCGGACGCAGCAGGTGTGGTTACCCCCCTATTCTTCCTCGGCTAAACTCCTTTCCACCGGGGTGCCGCAGGGGTCCACTTTAAGTCCTCTGCTATTTAATATATACCTGACCCCCTTGATCTCTCTGGCAGAGGGATAGTTGTGGGTATGTTAAGTTGTATGTGGTACACTTCATCCAGCGGCAAGGTGTTGTGCTGTGTGGCCTGAACATGGCTCAGTCATGGCAGGTAGTCAGTGTTGCAGGCACTGTTGTAGTGTATGTAGTGTGTTGCTACAATGTTTGTGCAGGGTGTGGTGGTCAGCATGTTGATTTGTGCATCCCCTGTATGCATAGTTTAATTAGCTTGGTCCTGGTCCCTTACTTTGTTATTTGCATCCTTTTTGGCATTTGCTGTTGGTTGGTTGTTGTTTGTAGATTAAGCTGTAGTGGGAAGATAAAATAAAAAGAAAAGATTCATTACTATTTAGATAATTTTTGTTCTTTTTAAACATTTTAGCTGTTAGTAATATTTAATTTAATTACTTACTTTTAATGCAGTTTCTTTTCTGTTATATGTTGATTTTCTTCTATGTGTAGTTGAAGTCCTCCAGAGTTTTCTCTTTTGTAGTTTTCTTTTTTTTGGGTGTGGATTGTGTTTGATGTTTTAACTGTTTATATAGTGTTTTTAAAGTTGCATTTAGTATATTATTGGTTAATTTGAATTTGCAGTGTTTTATTGGTTATTTTGTATATTTAGAATTTGTTTGAGGTGGTTAGTTTCCAAATAGGGAAAACGCTAATTAGTAGTATGATATGTATAGTTTAATTGATTTATTTAAAAATGTTTCGTTATATATATTTAAATTTTTTGGTATTGTTATATATAATGTTAATAATATTTATGTAGTAGTTTTTGTAGTGATATTTTTTAATATTTATGTGTTACTTAGTTTTTAATGTAGTAGAAGGGTTTATATAACTTAATAATTATTTTAGTTATTTATAGTAATGAAATATTACTTTTTGCCGTTTTATATTTGTATTTATTCCTATAGTATCTTGTTGATATTTTAAAATTTGCTATATTAGTGTTGTCGATGATGTTGTTTCTAATATTTTTTACTTTGTGTATCTTTTGTAATGGTGGTCGATATTTTGTTATTTGAATATGTATGTCATCGATATTAGTGGTATCGATATTTATGTATGTTGATATTGTGTATCTGATATTTTTGTACTTTTTTAGTTAAGTGTAGGAGTTCGATATTAGTGTTATCGATATTTTTGTATCGATATTTCTGTAGGTCGATAATGTGTCTTTTGAAATTATGTCAGTGGTTTGTTACAGTAATTGGAGTGGGAATAGTAATTTTTACCCCTCCGCTATCCAAAACTTTCCCTACTGTTGCACTCACTGGATTAGGAATGGTAAATTTTTAACCTCAGCTATCCAAAACCAACCCTGGGTGTAGTTCGCAAAGTAGCGCTACACGTAGCTATGCAAAGTGCACTTTGCACTACGTGAGCTACACCTAGCTACGCGAACTGTGTAGTGCACTGTGCAAAATGCTGTTCGCACTGATTGCACAGTGCTGGATGCTTGAACGCACTGTGCAAGCAGTGCAAACTGCATCTTGCACAGTGCAAGCAGTCATTTTCTGCAGCTCAAGTAGATTTCTACTCGAGCTGCAGCTTTCTCAACGCAGATTAGTAGTTGTCATCGCGACCGGTCGCGAGCATACGCAGCCACTCGCAATGAGAAACCTGACCTCTCCTCGTTGAGAATCTCGCTGGGAGGTATATTTTCCACGCTCGCGATCAGCAACTTGATGTTGTGATCGCTAACGAGGAAAAAGTTTTGCCGGGATGTCATTTTGCTTGCTCGCGGTCGCCAACTTGACGTTGAGGACCGCGAAGAAGCAAAAAATGACTGCTGCGCTAGGCTACGCGTGTTTGCACTGTGCTACGTGCAATTCGCGCAGTGTAAAGTAGCAGAAACTTCGCAAGTCACGCGAGCGTAGCGTAGTGCTTTGCCCGGGGTTATACAAAAAAATTCGTACTGTTGCAGTAATTTGAGTGGAAATAGTGATTTTTACCCCTCAGCTATCCAACACTTTCCTTACGGTTGCATTCACTGGAGTGGGAACAATCATTTTTACCCCTCCGCTATCCAACACTTTCCCTACTCTTGCACTCACTGGACTGGGAATAGTAATTTTTACCCCTCCGCCATCCAACACTTTCCCTACTGTTGCACTCACTGGAGGGGAAATATTAATCTTTACCTCTCCGCTATCCAACACTTTCCCTGCTGTTGCACTAACAGGAGTGGGAATAGTAATTTTTAACCCTCCGCTATCCAACACTTTCTGTACTGTTGCACTCATTGGAGTGGAAATAGTAATTTTTACCTATCCGCTATCCAACACTTTCCCTACTGTTACATTCAATGGAGTGGGACTAGTAATTTTTCCCCTCCCCTATCCAACACTTTCCCTACTGTTGCACTCACTGGAGGGGGAATAGTATTTTTTACCCCTACGCTATCTAACAGTATCCCTACTGTTGCACTCAAGGGAGTGCAAAATGTAAGTTTAAAAATTATTACATATTTTAATGTTTTAATTCATATTTTAATGTTTTTATTAGATTTAATGTTATTGGTGTATGTATATATAAATATATATATATATGTATGTTTAATTGTAAATTTGTATATATTTATAAAACTAAAATTATAAGTGCGGACTGAGTTATTTTATCTCGATAAGGTGTATTGTCTCCACTAGACAGCCCCTGCTTAATCGCAGACTTGTGTGATCTGGTAGCAGTGGCAAGAGGGGACTCAGGGCAGCGGCTGTGGACTTTGCGCGATTCAGAGGTCCCCTACACCACCCACCTGGAGGCCAGCACGGGCCTACTGTCTTTACTCACCCCCTACGCCACCTACCCTATCATGCCGCCACAGTGCAGTCTGGGATTTGGAGTTCTGCAACTTACCACGAACTTCCACAGGTGTGCCTACTGCATCAAGGGGTGGAGTCATCGGTGTGAGCCAGTATTTCAAGCAGGATCGAGTTCATTGGTGCAGGACTCGTTCGAGGGCAAGGCACTGAGGAAGGCAGTCATGGCCAAAATGCATTCACTGCCGTTGAGATCGAGTAAATAAAGCATGCTGTGAGCCCTGTCACCCCCTCTGACCTCTGATTTCTTCAAATAAGAAATATTTCTCCATATATATATATATATATATATGTATATTGAATTGTAAATTTGTATATATTTATACAACTAAAATTATAAGTTTATTAATTGTTTTAAAGTAAATATACATATATATATATTACATTTTATATATGTATGTTTACATTTGTTAAAATACATTTATTTATTGTATTTGTTAAAATGTACATTACATCTAAATAATTTTTTAAGTTAATTTTATTATTTAATTTATTTAACATTATTTTTTATATAAAAATTTATATTTTGTACATTGATATTTATTACATCAATATTATCTTTTCGATATTTTTGTACTTTACATTATAAAGATAGGATGTCGAAATTTTTGGAATTGATATTTAATGTGCTGATATTTGTGTATGGGGATATTTTTGTAATCGATATTATGTCAGTGATCCCCCAAAGGGAGGGGGCACCCAAAGGGTCTAGTCACCTTAGCAGACAGTAGCCATTGGCGTCAGGTTTCGCGAGCATAAGCGCCTACCTGAGGTTTAAGACTACATCCCCCATGAACCTTTGCAGTAAGGAGGTACTTCAGGGGAAACGCGCTGAGGTGGATGCGCGTAATTCTGGTTTCCTGTTTGTAGTTCAGCGTTACTGTTTTGCCTTGCCTCGCGGTCGCCTTGAACTTCCCTGCCGGCGAATTTGCGAGGAGTCCTGTTTTCTTTCCAGAGCATTCGGAGCAGTGAGTTCGATAAGGGCGGCTGCGCTTGCGACAGAACGGAACACTGTGTGTCGGCCGACCACGCGTTACCGTTCTGAACTATTTGCTGCCTGTTGATTGATGCTGCGGAGCAAAGTAGTTTGTGTGCTACATGCTACCGTGGCTAGATTGAAATTCCATTTTGTAGAGTAGCGGAGTGCAGTGGTGTCTGACCACGCGTTACCGTTAACCAGTGCTGCTTTTCTTACGTTCCATAACACGGAGCTATGTGTGTCAGGAGGCCACTTGCTGCCGTGTGATTTCTTTGCTCATTACTTGTGATTTAGTACAGCAGAGTTCAGTGGTGTTTCTACGGACTACCGTGTGTATAGAAAGACCTTTAACAATTGAATGGATATACTGACCCTGACCTTGAAGGATTATGATTATACAATACTCCTGAAGCTACATGTTTTTGTGACGTACAGTTTGCAGAAGTTGATTAACACTCTTTATTCCTGGTGTCGGTATTGGGAGTACCTACTCAACTGCAAGAGCCTTGTGCTCTCATTCTTTGATTTGGGGCAAACGCCGGATTATTTCCTGATCATTCTAAGGAACTGCATTTCTATATTGGTTGTACGGAAAGTGGTTTGCCTCGGGTTATTTTCAGGTGTGCCAACATTTTAGTGAGACCATATGAGAGTAACCATTTAAGTTGTATGTGGTGTATAATTGTGTTTTATGTTTATGTCTTTCAGAGCCTGATATCCCTGCAGTTCCTTCCCTTCCCTTATGTCCCTCGCCTGATGGTTCGAACTCCCTGTTACTAGTCGGGGAGTTGTTAACATCTGGAGGTGGACCCCTATATAGCAACAATCGGATCCTGTGGAGCGTAATACTGACAATTGGCTATTGCCCAGACCTAAGTAACGCCCTAAAACTTTGTATTTAAGGGCTCTCTTGAACCCTGTTCCTCAGATTCGATGGAGCAGTGAAGAAGACATAAGAAGACTGCTGCCGGGCCAGGAACTGAACCCCTGCAGACAGAACCCGGCAAGAACCCGGCCACCTGAAGCCAGTTTGACAAATGGGCCTGCTGTCCCTCCAGAAACCCTGCTA
Source organism: Lissotriton vulgaris (assembly GCF_964263255.1). Classification (NCBI taxonomy): domain Eukaryota; kingdom Metazoa; phylum Chordata; class Amphibia; order Caudata; family Salamandridae; genus Lissotriton; species Lissotriton vulgaris. The sequence continues at coordinate 1,217,407,615 of NC_141693.1, read as the reverse complement.
AGCCTCCAAGAAATCCCGGAGTCCTTCCAGCCTTGACGCAAACTCTAGGAACCTCCCTTTGAGATGAGTCTCTGGTCCCCGGTGTCTGCTGGTGCAAGAACTACAGTAGTTGAGGACCGACACTCGTGTCGATGTGACTCACTACTGCAAAAAAAGAACCCCAAGACTGCAGCGGTAGAGGACCAACACTTATGTCAATGCAAGTCCACCCTGTCAGAAGGAAGCACAGCAGCAGGATGGCCACCACGACCTGGAGGGATGCTCTAGGCCCAACAACCTAACCTGTTCACATTCTCGAGATGCTGTACCCTCTTTCAAGTGGCTCTGAAGGCTTCCTCCTGTCCCGCCTGCTTGACAACGGCCTCTCCAAGATGGCCCAATCTCAGCGGAACTCCTCCATCCCCTGTGCATCTCCATCCTCACAACTGTGACTGCTGGGCTGGTGGTGCCTCCATTCAACGTACAGTGACTCACTGCCGATGACCACGATGGTCCCTGGGTTGGTGGCCTACTGATTCCCATCAATCCCCATTGCCCTTCACTGACCATGAGAGTGGAACATCATTGCTTTATCGATGCCCCGGCGTAGATACTGAACTCTGCACCCGGCTGCCCCAGTGCCAATGGTTTTGCAGTGCCAAGCTTAAAATGACCCTTGCCCAGGGTCATCCAAACCTGAAGTCATGTACTTACTCGCTGATGAATAACACTGTTTTCCTTCCTTAGGATTGCATTGCACTCTATCGATTACCTGTAGCTGTCTATCCTATACCAGTACTAAAGGTTACTGTTTCGAAATTGACAATACTAAAGTACTCCCAAAACCATAAAGTATTTCCACTGCCTTTTTTTAAGTATTAACTCCCTCTAACTGAGTTCAATTTGGTTCAGAAAATAAAAGTAACTAAAGTAATATTTTTGCAAAACATTGGTCTGGAGTTAATCATTGAGTGTGTGTTCCTGTCTGGCCAGAGTGTGTACAACAAATGCATTCACACTACCCTATGATAAGCCTAACTGGTCAGCCCAGCTGCCACTAAATTGAGAGTAGGATATTTTCTACTTTAACCTCTGCCATGCCTTTGGGTACTCACTGGACTCTGTGCACACTATACCTCTTTTTGGTATAGTATATACCGGTCTGGCTTCCTACATTGGTGGATTAGAAGTGGGGTCTATGACTTTGCATTTGTTGGACTACTGAGCCAACAACTGATCACACATAAAAACTCCAAAATTGTCATAAAATTCAGATCAGATTTTAAGTTCCTTTAGTATTTCTTTTAAATAACAAATTACTGTAGTTAGGGGTAAAATTATTTTCGACGTTTTTTTAGACCTCTTGTAAAAATATTTCAACTATACCTGAAATAATGACTGATACACAGGACAGGGTTGAGAAGCTTGACCTTACCCCCTACCTCCATCCAGAGATGAGTGAGTTAAGGTCTATGTGTAGACTTAAAAGGATTTCCATGAGGTTCTGTACGTCCAAGGTCAAGCTCCAGGAGCTCTTGGCAGAATATGCAAGGGGTCACCCTTTTGAGGGGGGAGATCCCAACTTAGGAGATGATAACGTTAGTGACGTGTAGGACAACCTTCAACACTCCCTCACCAATTAGGGAGAACAGGGTCCATGAGTCGCTGACTCCAAGGGTAGTACTCACAGCACCTAGGACCCACACAGGTGGTCAGGTCCTGATGAGATCATTGAGGACAGCCTCAATGAAGAGGACATCCTGCTAGAAAGGTTGACAAATAGAATAGGGACTCCTGACTCTGGAAAAAGAAGGAGCAGAGATGGGCTTACCTCCCATCATTGGTGGCAGCAAACCAAATAGGGAAATAGAACAATCTTATGACCCTAAAATCCCCAAAGGGATTTCCCCCAAATATGAGGAAGGTGATGATATCATAAAATGGTCTACAGCCTTTGGGAGAATAAGAAAAGTGAAGAAGTCGCACTGGGGAGCATTACTTTGGGAACTGTTCACTGGTAACTCTAGGGGCAGACTTCTGGCCATTAGAGAGGCAAATGCTGAGCCCCATGAACTCATGCAGGGCACCCTGATTAAGGGCTTCAGACTCCCAATTGAGGTGTATAGAATTAGATTCAAGGGGGGGTCAGAAAATCCCATTCCAGTCCTGGGTTGACTTCAAAGACTACTCTGTTAACTGTAAGTGCGGTGCATGACTATGTTGGGCTTTATAATCTCATATTAAAAGAACACATGTTAAGTAATTGCATAAACGAAAAAAGTTGCATCAGCATCTGGTGGACCTAGGTCTAATTTCTCCCCAAGAATTGGGAAAGAAGGCAGACCAGTGGGTCAAGACTAGGGTGACCAAAACATCCACTTGGGGTGACTAAATGAAAGGTGTATAAAATCTTCCCAAGGAAAAGGGGGTGATTCCCCCAAAGATAAAACACAGAGTCTTCTAAAGGCTCCCAAAAACCTGAGGAGGGTGGGCCCCAGAATTCTTCCTTGGTCATGGATGGGTATAAGGATCCCCTAAAGCCCCGGTTTCACACCTATAAATAGGTAGGACACCAAACTGGAAATTTGGCCTGCCCTAACAAGAATCACCCCATTCCACTTCCAGTTAGCACTGGTATGGCAAATCTCCAGATGGGATCAACAGTGTGCCCAGAGCAAATCAGAGTTCGCACTGAAGGTGTTTTAGTCTCTGAAGGGGAGAAAAAGTTGGCCACTTTGGCTATCTGCCCCCTAACTTAAAAAAAGCACTTACAGCACCCCTTGGTGAATGGGAGAAGAGTAAAAGCCCTGTGGCATACAGGTGCTAGTGTCACTATGGTGGAAGATACACTGGTTTCCCCAGGAATGTACCTGACTGGAAAAACCTATTTAGTCACCAATGCTAACATTGTCACTAAAACCGTTCCATGAGTATGGTGACAAAAGACTGGGGGAGGAGGGGGGTTTGCTGGCCTGAAACAGGTAGTGGACTCTCCAAAACCTCCAGCTGCGTGTGTGCTTTGAAACAACCTGAAGACCTCAGCAGAGGCTGAGGTGGAACTGAAAACCCATGCAGCCATGCGCCGAATACCTGAGATAGTGTGTTTGAAGATGTGAGCACAAACTCGAGCACAGGGTGAAAAAGAAGTGTTGGAACCTGGAAGAATAGCCCAACCTTCAAAAGGTGAAAGTTAAGAAGACGGGTGGAGGGACAGCTTCTGAACAGCAAAAAACTCAGGATCCCTTTCCTCAGGTGGAGGACTTGTTACCCAGAGGGAACTAAGCCCATGGTACTTGAACCTTACCAGGTTGAGCTCCTGGGCCCAGGGGGACCCTCTAGGGAACAGCTGTGCCTTGGCAGCAGGTCTACCACCTGGTGCCACTAGGAGAGTGGTAGTGCTTCAGCTGTACAAAGAGTTTCTACGCACATTGGCCCGTGACCCCCCCCCCCCCAGCTGGGAATCTGTGCCAGACAAAGATGTGGGAAAGGCTTGTCATCTATTTCAACTGGCCCCAGATATCCCCGAATGTAAAGCAGTTTGCCAGCTCCTGTGTCATCTGTCAGGCCAGTGGCAAAACATGTGGACACCGAAAGGCCCGTTTAAATATACTACAGATGTTGGAAATCACTTTGAAAGGGTTGGTATGGACATAGTGGGTCAATTAGAACCACCCAGAGCATCAGGAGACCAACACATACTGGTAGTATTATATCATGCTACCAGGTATCCTGAGGCAATTCCCCTTTGGACTACTACAGCCCTTGCAGTAGCCAAGGCCCTTATTGGTGTCATCACCAGGGAAGGGATCCCTAAGGTGGTGGTGCTAAACAGAGGTACCAACTTCATAGCTGCATACCAGAAACACGTGTGGGATATGTGGAGTGAACTACAAATGTACTACCATTTATCACCCACAAACCAATGGCCTTGTTGAGAGATTCAACAAGACATTGAAAGGCATGATGATGGGGCTCCCTGAAAAACTCAAAAGGATATGGGATGCCCACTTACCATGCCTGTTTTTCACTTACAAAGAGGTACCTCAGAAGGGAGTAGGGGGTTTCCCCTTTGAACTCACTGCACCATCAGGATTCAAGCAAGCCGGGCTGAAGACGGCTGTAATGCCAGAAACCGGTCCCCGGAAGCTTGTTTCCTTTCCACTAAAAGAATTGGCTTGATAGTTTGGTCTGCCCTGTTCCCATGATGCACTGGGCCAGGGACAGACTAATTTGCATGTATCAAGGTTCTGAGCTGGGATGGTGCAGTGAGCTAAAAAACGGTGATGGATCAAGCCCTGATCTGTTGACTGGGTACGAGTGTTCTGCTTAATTCAGATACTCTGTCCATCACCACCCCCTTTTCTGAATCGTTTTGTCCACCATAAGCGTGGAAGGGTATGCTCAGACATGAGTCCCTTGCTCACTGCACCATCAGGATTCAAGCAAACCGGGCTGAAGACGACTGTAATGCCAGAAACCGGTCCCCGGAAGCTTATTTCCTTTCCAGTAAAAGAATTGGCTTGGTAGTTTGGTCTGCCCTGTTCCCATGATGCACTGGGCCAGGGACAGACTAATTTGCATGTAGCCAGGTTCTGAGCTGGGATGGTGCATTTAGCTAAAAAAACGGTGATGGATCAAGCCCTTATCTGTTGACTGGGTACGAGTGTTCTGCTTAATTCAGATACTCTGTCCATCACCACCCCCTTTTCTGAATCACCCCCTGTCCAGGCCTCACTTTTGATGGCAGGGCAGGTGGGAAAATTTGTAACCAGAATAGGAATGACCACCTCACCCTGGCCCACCCCTAGGGTTGCCAGGAGCTGTGGTGAACCCCTCTCTTAGAAATTCTCCATCTTGAATTTCAGGATTAGGCCAAATAGGAACAGGGATGTACCCCTCTGGCTAAAGGGAGGGAGCATACAAAGGGTGTAGTCACCCTAGAGGCAGTAGCCATTGCCCCAACCTCAGTAACATCCTAAAATGTAGTATTCTTGTGCCTCAGATTGTACGGACCAACGAAGAAGACGGAAGAAGACTGCAGCCGGGCCAGGAACTGAACCCCTGCATACCGAGCTCAGCAAGAACCCTGCCACCTGTAGCCGGTTCAACAACTGGACTTGCTGTCCTAGAACCCTGCTAGGCCACCATGAAACTCTGGAGACCTTCTGGCCTTCACCCAGTCTCCGAGAACCTCCCTTTGGGCTAGAGGTTCTAGTCCTCACCATCTTTTGATACAAGAACCCCAGTAGTTGAGGACCGACACTCATGTCGACGCAACTAACTACTGTAAAAAAGAACCCCAATGCTGCAGTGGTAGATGACCAACACTTGTGTTGATGTGACCCTGCCAGAAGAAAGCACCGCAGCTGGACAGCCTCCACAAGCTGGAGGTATCCTCTTGCCCGACAACCCAAGCTGTTCCCTCTTTCAAGTGGCTCTGCCGGCCTCCTCCTGTCCCATCTACTCGACCCATGACCTCTCTGAGAGCACACCCAACCTCGGTAGAACTCCTCTATCCCCTGTGCATCTCCATCCCCACGACAGTGACTGCTTAGCTGGTGGTGCCTCCCTTCGACCTACAGTGACTCGCTCACAACGACCGCGACGGTCCCTAAATTGGTTGCCTACTGATTCTCTTCATCCTCATTGCCCTCGGTCTACCACTAGAGCAGAACATCCTTGCCAGTATTGACGACCGTCGCGTAGATACTGAACTCTGCACCTGGCTGCCCCAGTGTAGCTGGTGGTGTAGTACCCAGCTTAAACTGATCCTTGCCCAGGGTTGGCCTAACCCCTGAAGATTGGCAACATAATTTGTGTACTTTACCCGCTAACTTCCCTGGGATTGCATTGCACACTATCGATTACCTGCAACTGTCTAACTTGTACCAGTACTAAATGTTACTGTTTTGAATTTTGACAATACCATAGAACTTCCAAGACCATAACGTATTTCTACTGCCTTTTTTAAAGTATTACCTGCCTGTAACTGAATTCAACTTGTTTCCTAAAATAAAAGTAACTAAAGTAATATTTTTTGCAAAATATTGGTCTGGAGTTAATCGTTGAGTGTATGTTCCTGTCTGGCATGCGTGTGTACAACAATGCATTCACACTACCCTCTAAAAAACCTAATATATCAGGCCAGCTACCACTAAACTGAGAGTAAGGTATTATCTACTCTAACCTCTGCCATACCTTTGGGGACTCTCTGGACTCAGTGCACACTATACCTCTTTTTGGTATGGTATATACCGAGACAGCTTCCTACAATTATTCTATAAATGAGTTCAGGACGTCTGCTCTACAAAAACCTCTTTTGTGTTTAATAGCTTATTATGTTGCACCAGCTATTATAGGAATCTTGTCCACATATAGGGTACAGATGACAACTGCATGTTTAAAAACTCTCACTTTCAATAAATACTTTTTAATAATCCCATGTAGGAGAAAACCTTTCATCTGTGAATGTAGGAGCTACAAACGTCAATTTTATTTTTAGCAAAAACACTGGTTGAGATTCAATCAATCAATCAATCAGTATTTTAAGAAATGAGGTTACTCACCAGTAAGGATCTCAAGGTGCTGATTGGAGGAGGGGTGTGGATCTGCAGTTTAGTCAAAGAGCCAGGTCTTGAGGTCCTACTTGAATTGTAGCAGTGATGGTGATTGCCTGAGGTGCACAGGCAAGAAGTTCCAGGTCTTCGCAGTGAGGGTAGGAGAAGGACTTTCCTTCAGCAGTGGTCTTGCAGATCTGTGGGATAGTGGCCAAGGCCATTTGGGCGGAGCAGAGATGTTTGGTGGGAGTGTAGAAGGAGAGGCAGTGGCTGAGTTATGCAGGTGCACCATTGTGGAGAGCTTTGCAGGCATGCGTGAGGTGCTTTAAGGTAATTCTTTTGTTGACAGGTAGCCAGTGAAGGTCTCGCAGGTGTCCAGTGATGTGGTTGTGGCATGGCATGTGGCATGTTCTGCAATTTCTTTAGGAGTTTCGGGTGGTGCTGGTGTAGAGTCTGTTAACGTAGTTGAGTCTGCTGCTGTCGAGTGCATGGGTGATGGTTTTCCTGGACTTGGTGGTGATCCACCCGAAGATATTACGAAGTAGGTGGAGTGTGTAGAAGCATGAGAATGAAATGGCATTGATTTGGTGGTTCATTGATAGAGTGGAGCCCAGGATGATGATGGGATTTCATGTATGGTCCATGGGTGTGAGGGGGTTCCAAGTGCTTTGGGCCACCAGGAGTTGTCCCAGGTGGAGGGGTAGAAGCCTAGGATGAGGACTTCAGTCCTGTCTGAGTTGAGGCAGCTGTCCTTAGTGATTGTGGGTTCATCTCAGAGGGAGAGAATCAGCTTGGTCCCGTATGCGTAGGACACAATGTTGAGTCTGTGGCTTCTGACGGTGGCTGCTAGAGGACCCTGAAAATGGAGCTTAGGGAGAAGTCCTGAGGAACTCCTCAGCTGATCTCTGTGGGTTCTGAGTTGAATGGTGGAAGTCTGAGTCTGTGTTTGGCTGTTGAGGAAGGAGCTGATCCATTCCAGGGCTTTGTTGTGGATGCCAGTGTCATGGAGTTTTGCACAGAGGGTGTGGTGGGAGATGGTGTTGAAGGCAACTTAGAGGTCCAGGAGGATGAGGGCAGCAGTTTTGCCTCAGTCGAGGAGGGTGCGGATGCCGTCTGTAGTGGTGAGGAGAGCTGTCTCAGTGCTTTGGTTGCTTCTGAAGCTCGGTTGGGAGAGGTCCAGGATGTGGTTAGATGGGCTTTGATGTCTTTCTCAATGACTTTGGGTTCACGAGGTCTGTCGGATTAGCACAGTGTTTCTTCAGCAGGGTGTTGATCTCTGCATGCTTCCAGTCTTCAGGGAAGTTGGTGGACTCGATAGAGCAGTTGATGGTGTGGAAGAGTTTGGGTGGGATGGAGGGAGGGATCTTTACCAGAGCCGGCAAGGTAAGGGCAGAGAACTGAGGGGGCTCCAGACTGGATGTTCTTCATGATTCTGAGGGTGTTGTCAGAGGTGAGGGTGGTCCAGTTGGGCAAGGTCTGCTGAGTCTGGAGCCATTGGACCCGGTGGTTGTGGGAAGGGTGAGTGGCTCTCCATTTGCTCAGCTGTCATAGATCTACTTGATCTTGCGGTTTAAGAAGGTAGCAAGGGTGTCGCAGAGGTCTTGTGAAGGGGGAATGTCTGCTGTCTTTGTGCTGGGTTTGGTGAATTCTTTGACAAAGGCAAAGAGTTCTAAGCTATTGTGCACATTGGCATTATGCGTTCATGTATTGCTGCTTTTGCTGTTGTTCTGATAGGGTGATGGTGTGCTGTGATTGCGGTTTTGAAGGCTGCATGATCTGTCGTGATCTTGCTGATCCCCCATCTTTTCTAAAGCCGTCTGCAGGTGTGCCTGCACTCTTGGAGGGCAGAGGACAACCAGCTGTCTTTCTTGGAGGGCTACTTGCCTGACAGTTCCCTGAGGGGAGCCAGTGTGTTGGTACAGTCAGAGATCCAATGGTGGAGGGTGCGTGCTGAGGTGGTGGCATTGGAGGATGTCGGAGTTGGGGTTTTGCTGAGGGAGGTGGTAAGCAAGTCTTCGGTGACCTTGTTCCAGCTTCTGCTAGGATCGGTGTGGGTGTGGTGGCATAGGGTGGGCTAGGTGATGTAGAAGTGAACACAGTGGTGATAGGTCCAGTGTGGCTTGGAGGTGTGGCTGATGGAGATATTGTTGCTTGCGGAGAAAATGGGGCTGAGCGTGTGTCCTGCTGAGTCAGTTGGAGATGTGACCAGTTGTTTGAGTCTGATGGTGGTGCGTTACTCCAGTAGGGATAAGGTGTTGGGGTCGTCGAGGTTGTCCAGGTGGAAATTGATGCAGCTGAGGAGGATGTAGTCCATTGAGGCGAGAGTGTGGTCTGCGATGAAGTCGGCTATGGCTTCGCTAAAGGGTGAGTGGGGTCCAAGAGGTCTTTAGACAAGAGTGCCATGGAGGGTAGCATTTGGTTTGATCTGGATCTGGAAGTGGAGGTGCTACATGTTGGGTGCATTGTCATCGGAGCTAGTTGTGAGGTGGAGGGTGTTTTTCTGTGTGATGGCGATACCTCCTCCCAGTCGGGAAACATCATTTTCAACGAAGGCTTTTCTACGCGTGACGTTTACTACGAGGCACTTACCTCGCAAACGTCTTTTCCACGCGTATGCCTTCAATGCCAGTCTTTGCCACGCATATACGTTCTGGCTAGGGGGATTGGGGGGTTGGCGGGGGTCGGCTGGGGGAGGGGCTGGGGGGGCTGGGGGGGTCTCCCCCCAAAAAATAAACAAAGGAGCGGGTTAATTAAATAAAAAAAAACGCACTTCAGTACCAACGAGGTAAAAGGAAAGCGCCTCCCCCAAAGACGTGCTGTTACGTCAAAATAGCAGTCCTTTTTTAATTTTGGCAGACGTGTTTTGACGCTTGTTTCGATGGTGGATGGAAGTACGGGCTGCTGGTGAAAGACAGGAAGGTGTCAGGTAAGAAAATAATCTTTATTATTTGTGTTTAATGGAAGTTAAAATGCGTGGTGTAATCCATCGTTGCAAATTCCAGCGTGGTAAAGCCACTTGCGAACTAAAATTCGCGTGGTATTGCCATGCGTGGAACTTGTATTCGTGGTAACATCATATATTCCTCCCAGTCAGTTGACACAGTCCTTGTTGATAATTTTGTAGCCGTCGGGGATGGCAGTTGCGATGTCCGGGGCTGTAGTTGAGTTCATCTATGTTCCAATCAATCAATCATAGTACTTGTAAAGCGCTCTACTTACCCGTGAGGGTCCCAAGGTGCTGAGGGGAGAGGGGGGTGCCGCTACTGCTCGAAGAGCCAGGTCTTCAGGAGTCTTCTGAAGGTGAGTAGGTCTTGGGTCTGCCGTATGTTGATAGGGAGTGTGTTCCGGGTCTTGGAGGCGAGGTAGGAGAAGGATCTGCCACTGGAGGTCGTTCGTTGGATGCGGGGGACAGCCTCCATGGCGAGGCTGGCGGAGCGGAGCTGCTGGGTGGGGGTGTGGAAGCTGAGTTTGATGTTCAGGTAGGCTGGTCCGGCGTTGTGAAGTGCTTTGCGTGCGTGGGTGAGGAGCTTGAAGGTGATCCTCTTGTCAACGGGGAGCCAGTGTAGGTCTCTCAGGTGGGGGGGTTGATAAGACTGCGGCGGGGACGTTGACGATTAATCGAGCGGAGGCGTTTTGGATGCGTTGTAGTCGTCGTAGGTGTTTGGCTGGGATTCCTGCGTAGAGTGCGTTGCCGTAGTCCAGTCTGCTGCTGACGAGGGCCTGTGTCACTGTTCTTCTTGTTTTGGTCAGGATCCACTTGTAGATTCTGCGGAGCATGCAGAGGGTGTTGCAGCAGGAGGAGGAGACGGCGTTGACCTGCTTAGACATGGAGAGAGAGGAGTCGAGGATGAATCCTAGATTGAGTGCATGGTCGGTGGGTGTTGGTGCTGTTCCCAGTGTGGTCGGCCACCAGGAGTCGTCCCAGGCTGAGGGGGTGGGTCTGAGGATGAGGACCTCCATCTTGTCCGAGTTTAGTTTCAGACGGCTGCTCCTCATCCAGTCAGCGACGGCCTTCATTTCCTCGTGGAGGTTGGTTTTGGCGGTGTGTGGGTCCTTGGTGAGGGAGAGGATGAGCTGGGTGTCGTCAGCGTAGGAGATTATGTCGAGTTCGTGATGGCGGGCCACTTGTGCGATGAGGGCCATGTAGACATTGAACAGCGCTGGGCTGAGGGATGAGCCCTGGGGGACGCCGTAGATGATGTCATGGCTTCGGATCGGAAGGGTGGGAGGCGGATGCTCTGGGTTCTGCCCGAGAGGAAGGACGTGGTCCAGTCAAGAGCCTTTTCTTGGATTACAGCTTCTAGGAGGCGTGTCTTTAGAGTGCGATGGCCGACCGTGTCGAAGGCGGCTGACAGGTCCAGGTGAATGAGGGCTGATGTTTCGCCATTGTCTAATTGGCACCTGATGTCGTCTGTGGCGGCGATGAGGGCTGTCTCGGTGCTGTGGTTTCGTCTGAATCGGACTGGGACGAGTCCAAGATGTAGTTGTCTTCCAGGTGGCGGTCCAGTTGCATGTTGACGATTTTCTCGATGACCTTTGCTGGGAACGGGAGCAGGGAGATGGGCCGGAAGTTCTTGAGGTCCTTGGGGTCTGCTTTTGGCTTCTTGAGGAGGGTGTTGATTTTGGCGTGCTTCCAGCTTTCCGGGAATGTCACTGTTTTGAAGGAGATGTTGATGACCTTCCGTAGTTGAGGTGCGATGGCTGCGTCTGCTTTGTTGAATACGTGGTGTGGGCATGGGTCAGACGGAGATCCTGAGTGGATGGAGTTCATGACCTTGCTTGTCTCGTTGTTGTTGATGTTGGACCAGGAGATCAGGCGGTTGGTGCTGGTGGTGTTCACAGGGGAGTTGGAGTCTGGCGTAGTCGGGGCGGTCGTGGTGTTGAAGCTGTCGTGGATGTCAGCAATCTTGCAGTGGAAGAAGATGGCTAGTGAGTCGCAAAGTTCTTGTGAGGGCGGGATGTCGTTGGCGTTGGCGCTGGGGTTGGAGAGTTCCTTTATGATGCTGAAGAGCTCTTTGCTGTTGTGTGCATTGTTATCCAAGTGGTCATTGAAGGAGGATCTCTTGGCTAATCTGATGAGGTGGTGGTGTCTGCGTGTGGCGTCCTTGAGGGCTGCGTGGTTGTCCGGTGTGCTTTTGTGGAGCCATGTCTTCTCCAGTTTCTGGCATGCACGTATAGAGGTCTGGAGCTCGTCGGTGAAGCAGGTGGCCCTCTTGTTGGTGTGGCTGTTGGAGGATTTCTTGAGCAGTGCGAGGGTGTTGGCGCAGTCGTCGAGGTTTCGGGCTGCAGCGTTTGGGTTGCTGGGGTTGGTGGGTGGGTTCTTGGTGAGGGAGGTGATCAGCTGGTCTTCGGTGACTTTGCTCCAGCAGCGGCGAGGCAGTTGTTGGGTGCGGTGCTGCGTGGTTGGTTTCTTGAAGGTGAAATGGATGCAGCGGTGGTCGGTCCAGTGGAGTTCGGTTTTGTGGTCGAAGGCGACGTGGGAGCCTGTGGAGAAGACAGGATCCAGCGTGTGGCCGGCGGCATGGGTGGGTGATGTGACGAATTGCCGGAGGCCGAGGTTGGTGACATTGTTGATCAGGTTGGCGGAGTTGGCGTTGCTGTTGTTCTCGAGGTGGAAGTTCAGGTCCCTGAGGAGGATGTAGTCCGTGGAGGTGAGTGCGTGGGTGCTGGCGAGGTCGGCGATGGAGTCGCTGAACTGAGCCCGGGGTCCGGGGGGTCTGTAGATGAGTGTTCCTCTGAGGGTGGTGTTGGGGTCGGTGTGGATCCGGAAGTGCAGGTGTTCAGCGGTGTTGAGGAAATCGTCTGCGTGGGTGGCGACCTTGAGGGTGGACTTGTGGATGATGGCTATTCCTCCTCCGATTCCATTGGTGCGATCCTTGCGGGGGATCTTGTAGCCGTCTGGGACGGCTATGGCGATGTCGGGCACCGAACAGTCGTTCCACCAGGTCTCGGTCAGGAAGGCCACGTCTGGGGCGTCAGGGTTGATGGAGTAGAGCAGATCTCAGATCTCCTCAACATGTCTTTTGAAGAAGTGGATGTTGAGGATGATGCATCTGAGGTGGTTGGGTCTAGTTCTTGAAAATTGTGCGGTTGGTGGGTCTGGTGTGCAGAGGCAGGTGAAAGCGCAGTTGCAGCAGGTGAACAGGCCTTGGGTGTTCTTTGATAATGCAAGGTGGCAAGGGTTGGACCGTCTGGAGTTGAGTCGGGTGCCAATTGGCTTGCCTTTAGCGTGCCTTTGGTACACCACCTGGGAGATGGGAAGACGGGAAAAGAGTGCTGGAGGGGGGCAGGCTGTGGGGGACAAACAACCATAGGGGCACAGAAAGGGAGAAAAAGCACCACAAAGATAAGCTAGAGAAAGAGAAAAAAGCAGTAATATATAAAAGGAAGGTGAAAAAAGATCAGTGGAGCAAAGGCAGAAAAAAGAGCAAGGGAGCAAAAAGCAGAAAAATGGGCAGTGGAGCAAAAAAAGACAACAGCAGAAAACAATGCACAGAGAGCAGAAACAGAGCAGAGATGCTCCCCAGTGGACTACCAGGGATAGGAGCCTCAAACTTAGGACCTGGAAGGGTCAGGGGGCAAATGCTATTGGGAAGAGCTGTGCGGCAAGGGAAGCAATTTACTTACAAGGTCAGTAAGATAGCTCCTTCACTGGGCTGCGACCGCCATTAAGTAGTGCTTGGGGAGGGCTGGACAGCTGCATTGGCAGGGAAAAGGAAAAAAGGGCTCAGAAAAGAGGAGAAGTCAGAGAAAGTGAAAAAAGCAGTAATGAATAAAAGAAAGGTGAAAAAGAGCAGATGAGCAAAAAGGCAGAAAAAATAGCAGAGGACTAAAAGGCAGAAGCAGAAAAACAGAGGGCAAAAAGCAGAGAGCAGCAGCAGAGATGCTCCCCACTGAACCACCAGGGATAGGGGCTTCGAACTTAGGACCTGGAAGGGTCAGGGGGTAAGAACCACCAGGTGGAGCTGTGCGGCGAGGGAAGCAATTTACAAGGTCAGTAAGATCATGAATGTGTATTTTCACATATGAAGTAACCAAAAACTGTAATTCCCTGAATGTCAATATGTTGTTAAATGACTTCAGCAGCCCTGGCCATGCATTTTACATCAACACGATCAGTCATTTTTATTACTAACAACACTAAATGTTTTCAACTTAAATGAATGAAAGGCAGAGTAGTACCTGCTTGATTAAATCTGCAATTTGTGATTATGAGCTGGACTCAACAGTATGGTTTCAAACTACAGAGCTACTAAAAAACATAAATGAATATGATGATATTACATTTCAAGCACACTGCAATTACAGCAAATCTCACTTAAGAAAATGGAATTACAACAAATCTCCTTGAAATAGACTCAGACTTTGAAAGAACGAATGCATAGAAGAGTGTGCAGGCGACGCAGTTTAGGTAACAGTACTTTTGTGCATGAAAGCAGTAATAAAACTTGATTTTTTGTCAAGTGAATTGACTTCTATGGCCTGTTGCCAACGTACAGCTTCCATGTGACCCACATATCATGTGTAACACCAGCAAGTGCTGACTTCGGGGCAGATTTATGAGGCCCTTGCGCCACGTTTACACCGCTGTTGCGTCACGCAAGGCGGCGTAAACGTGGCGCATCCCTACGAACGATTTACAACGTGACGCATATAGGCAGATGCGTCCCGTTGTAAAGCCCTGCGCCGCTTGTGGGCGTTCCGGCGCAGGGTGGGCGTTCCGGGGCAGGTGCGCCTCGCAAAAGTGGCTGAGTGAAATCTATGAGATTTCACTCAGTCACTTTTAAGCCAATGCTGCGTCAAGAGCCTGCGCCTGCTTGAAGCAGGCGTAGGTCTTGACGCAGCATTGTTAAAATGGGGCACCCCCGAGCCTTGCTGGAGCTGCGTCGCGCTTGCGACGCAACTCCAGCAATGCGCCACATTTCCGGCACAGATGCGTCACGCATCTGTGCCGTTTTTGCACCATGGTGCGCCGCATTATAAATGCGGCGCACCATGGCTGGCGGAGCTGTGGCGCACTGTGGCGCATGTTAACTGGCGCATCCCTGGGGATGCGCCAGTTAACATAAATCTGCCCCTTCGTATCTAAAACTCTTTCTGCCTTCTTAGTCACATCGTTTTGCTTTTCTCATTTAAGTGCATGAACTTCCCAGGTGCAGCTTGTTAGTAATGTTGTATGACAAGGCAAATTTGAATAAGTGTATCAAGTCTCTGAAAGCATGGAGTACTATTACAGTTTTGCTACTGATTGTACTTCTAGTTCTGGTGCTAGCCAAGACCTTTTGATTTTACTAACATTTTATGCATAATATACTTACTTAAAGGGGCTTTCAGCCACCTCTCTTCATCCATTGGTATCTTGTTGTGTCATTCACGTTTCTTATGCCCACTATGTGTCATTCACATGTTTCTTATGACCACTACAGCATAAAGCATGTGGCAATTGGTCAGCCTACTTCAGCCAATAGTTAACTTCCCTTTGAGTGACTGCATTTTTTTTCTTCAGAATGAGCACATCAACGCACAAGGTAGTTACATTCAGTTCCAGTAGTTTTGTTTTTACTTTGAAATTACTTTAGTGCTTGTTAGAAATTGGGTTTCTTGTTGACTGGGGTATGAGCTCTGGTCAATCTGCAACCACAATCCCTAAATTAACATGTGCTCAGCCTCTGGTAGCTTGGCCCAGAGCTGTCAGGTTAAACTTAGAGGAATTGTGTAAAGTATTTATGCAACACTTCAAATAGTGAAACAGTAGAAATACCACACAAAATATCCAACATTGGGTTTGGAAGAAAGGATTATATTTTAATTAATAAAACAAGACCCAAACGACAAAAGACCAATTAGTAGACCCGGAGATATTGATTTAAAAGGTTTTGAGGTAAAATAGCACCAAAAAGTACACAACGCCAACAAGGGATATTTGGTCGTGCCGGACTGGGGCAAAGTCACAATTTCAGGCCGACCGGAATGGAGCGTGAGCTGGCTTGAGGGACCTTGTTAGGCCTGCTGAACAAAGTGCCTTAAATCCTGGTTGTGGATTGTTACGTGGATCAGCGGCGAAGAAGTGCTGTGCAGTTGAAGTGCTACATCATTTCTGAGATGCGACAAGGCTGTAATGCAAGGTCCTGTTGTGTCGTCATCGAAGATCCTGTCAACAGGGCTTGTGATGCGAAAGTCAGGTGTCGAGGATGCAGCGTGCAGCCAAGGCTATGTGTTGGTTCCAATGAGCTTTAAAGCGATGATGCAGAGGCTGACTTTGTCATCATCAGCCATCAAAGAGAAAAGCCTGGACATGGTTTGGAAATGATCCGCGCCTTTTGTGATGCAATGGTTCCGAAGGCTGTGAGGGCAATGCATACATTCTGGGCCAGGCCCAATCCATACAGCAGCAGCAGTGATGCTTTAGTTCCGCTCAAGGATGCGCTACACAGCCGAGCAAATACTTTGGCTCAGTTCTAGGTTGTGCCGCTCATTAGAGCAGATGTGTCAGTTCCGCTCGTAAGCACCTTAGACCCACTTCCAAGGGTCAGTACTGAGGCGGCACCACTTGGCCGGGTAGACTCACAGCTGGCAGAGTGCAAGTGCAATGCAAGGTTGTTGGAAGCCTGGGGCGCTAGGGGGCGCACAGCTGGATGGCTGCCTGAACGACAGCTCTGCCGGGCAGACACTGTCCATGGATGTTTAAATATATTTAACGGATGCTAATTTCCAAAACGAACACAAATTTGGAGATGGGAAACAGCCGTGCACCCTCGGGAGACACAATGCCGCCCTATTAGTCTCGGACGCAGGTGAAAATTGAGGAGCAACACTGGGAGCCGGACAGGAGGGCAAGATGGAGGCGTATGCCGGAATGATGCCCGATTTGAACTGCGGGGCACATTGAAGGCGAATCTGGCGCCCGATCTAGGATCCAACGAAGCACTGTGGAACACGGATGGTGACGATAACGGATCAGAGTGCTTAAGTAAGTGGCGCATTTTACAAACATACTGTGGATCGCTGGCTGGTGAAGTGTAACCTTGCACCGCAAAATGGCGGCGCCCACGAAATAGCGCTCTTGTCCTGCCAAAACACACGTAATGAAATGCAGACAGCTGCTGAGGCTCTTGCAAGGACTAAATTATACAGGGCAACAGCGACGGTTGAGAAGGGAAGTGTGTGTCACCATATGTATTCACGGATGTTGATGCTCCTGATCTGTTGTAGGCATAAATAGGTAAAATGGCAGTTGGAAGCTGCGCCATGGTGAGGACGGATAAAGAACTGGTTGAGCGCTGGGCACTAGCTGAGCTGTGAATGCGAGCATGGATCTCAGGGCAAGGACATATGTTGAACATTGTGGCTCAGCTGGGGTACTGGCGGCTATGACGGAGGCAGTGAAGATTGGTTGAGCGGAGAGGGCAGACCACACTGAACCACAGATCCCTGAGCGGGCACAAAAGCGTAAAAGAGAAGCACAACGTGACCAAGTGGTGACTAGGGGTTGAGAGGCAGTAGTTCGGCTCTATCGCGGAGACACAGGCCAAAACGTGAACAATATCAGCACAAAGAGGGTGGTGCAAAGGATACTGTGCATACATAAGCAAAACCTGCCTACTAATCCGTAGCCTCTCTCCCCTGTAAGGCATAGTGGAGTTGTGCACGCGGGAAGGGCGATTGATCTCTACAGGTTGTCACCCCCCACTCATGGCCGCGTTACGACCGCTCCAGCAACCACCCACCAATCGTAACGCCATCATTACATGACGAAGCACGAGTTCAACGGTGTTAATCTGTATACCCCTCTGCCAGTGTGATCACGTGCGAGTGGAATCCGTTCTGGTTCTGGAAGTGACCGTGCCTCAGCAGCTAGGGAAAAAATGGGCAAACCGGATAAGCAACAACCAAAGCTCACCTTCGAACTACGCAAAGCGCCTAAAGGCCAAACTGGTCAAATGAAAGAAGACTCAGCATCGGACGTAGCGGAAGGGAGTAACATGGAGACCATTCTGAGAGCCATACAAACTAACTTACAGGACATAGATGGTAAACTAGACCATCTGCCGGGGAGAATGGACAGTATGGCAGCGAAAATGGATAAACAGGGAGAAAGACTGGACACAGCGGAGCAACGCATCTCAACGGTCGAGAATGAATCACATGACACGGCAGGGAAGTGTAAGGGCATGGAGAAAGTGCTTGAGGTTATCAGCGCAAAGGCGGAGGAGTTGGAAGCACGGTCCCGCCGGAACAATGTAAGGATAGCGGGCCTGCCGGAAACAACAAATACTGGCCGTATGGAATCCTATGTCGAGCAACTATGCAAAGATATCTTTGGGGAAAGTGCCTTATCGCCCATTTTCGTGATTGAAAGAGCTCATCGCTCTCTTGCACCAAAGCCACCAGTAGGAGACACGCCTCGACCCATAGTAGCCCGAGTGTTGAATTACAGAGACCGTGACACCATTCTGCGTTTGGCACGTGAAAAGGGACAGATACTACATCAAGGGAACAAACTGCAATTCTTTCCCGATTTCACTGTAGCTGTACAACAGGCACGTAGGGAGTTTGCTGCAGTCAAGGCGAAATTTCGGGAGCTGCAGATCAACTACGCCATGCTATACCCGGCACGCCTAAAGATCACCTGGGAAGAGAAGACGATCATTCTCACCAGTCCCAAAGCAGCCCAGGACTTCCTTAAAAAGATAACGAGCAAAGGCAAAAAAGCGAACAGGCCAGAACAACAGCACGACTCAGACTAATGGTGAGATCCTGTGTCATCGGATTGATGAAGTGTTCAGCACGGCATCCTGTAGAGTGTTCTGATGGCAGCTAGGGTCTTTATGTGTTGAAGCTCTGTGGCAAACAAATGCGTTATACTAACTGTTTATAATCTCTGTGCATTTTGTTCGTAGGTGAATGTTCGAGCTGCAAGGGGTTAACTGGACATTGTAGGTTTGATGCCTGCAGATAAATATGCATAATGGAACAATGTCACTGTTACTCAGGATATAGTTGGTGCACACAGATTGACATCAGGTTGCTTGATTTCTGCCTGCATATTGGCGCATAAAAGACAGGACTGCCACGTAATATGCGACGGGTACTTACAGGGCATCTATGCAAAGGCGATGTCCTACGTTGGTACTACCACACTTTCCAAGGTATATTGCCATGTTCGTTAATCGAATGTTACAAACCTATTCCTGGGTGGGTTATCTAGCAACACTAGCATGGTCTTAATAGCCCGGACGCATTACTGGTGTAAAGGTCAATGATACACGTAAGACTGCTGGTAACCTAAGTGTATCAACTACCTCTTTGCATTGGGAGTATCGTATGATGTAAGCATGGGCGAATTTTGCGAATTAGCGATCCGCGAATATGCGGATTTGCGAATTCGCGATCCGCAAAATTCGCGAATTTGTGCGAATTTGCGGATTTTTGTTTTTTTGTGGGTTCGCAGGGTTTTTTGCGTGTTCGCTGGGTTTTTTGCGTGTTCGCGGGGCTTTTTGCGTCTTCGCGAGCCGCTTGCATAGCGAAGTTACCCATGCAGTCGTTTATGGGAGAGGGAGAGAGAGATAGATAGATAGTTAGATAGATAGATAGATAGATAGATAGATGGATAGAAAGAGAGAGAAAGAGAGGGAAAGAGAGAGGGAGAGAGAGAACGAGAGAAAGAAAGAGAGGCCGGATCTCTGAAGGGCCAGATTCCTGAGTTGCCCGTACAGAACATACAGCTTTTTATTTTTAGCAAAATGCATATGAAAATTGTGCTGTAAAGGTCTCTTTTAGTTTAACCCCTCCTGACAACTCAAAATGGGTGTATTTGCCATCCTCTTCCTTCTTCCTGTTTTTTATATCTGTAAGTGCTTCCTGATGAGGTTTAATTCCTTGGACAGGTGCCTCGTTGCCTACTTGTAACTATTCTCTGACCGTGCTTCAAGGGTCAGAGCAGGGTCAGAGAATAGTTGCAAGTAGGCAACGAGGCGCCTGGAAGCAATTAGCAGCAGGTGTCCAAGTTGAAGTTAATTTGTTTGTAACCCTTTTGTAAAAGGTTACAAAGAAATTAGGTTCAACTTTTGCACCTGCTGCTGTAACCCTTGCTTGGCTGAAAATTCGTCCCCACTGATTCGCGGATTTTACCACGATTTCGCGAGATTCGCAGATCGCGAAATCGCGGAAAATCTGCAAATTCGCCCGCGAAACGGATTTTACGCCCATCCTTAGATGTAACATTGATGATGTACATGTTTGTTCTAGGTGGGTATGGTACTGGAGTGATAAAATGCGGGAAGGTGTATTGGTGGGGGGAAATGTTTAACTGCATAATTGCTATCCATGCGGGTAACACATGCCTTACCATCTGATGTACACGAGATACTCAAAAACGCACTCACCTACATTATGCACGGTAAAAAGAGATAGGTGTGGCTATGTTGACAAAATATGGATCATTGTTTCTAGGGTTATATGCTGTGGCATGGATGTGCCGGTGCCGAGATGGTGCATCTAGAGGTTTTTTTATTACAATGCAGCATCTGTTCAGATCCCATTAAGTCTGCCCCATCCATTCATTTGGGTGGAGTACTGCACCCCTAGTGGACCTCTAAATGGGTAATCCCCACACAGTTATGTTATCTGATGTTGTTAGATGGGGGACATGGCTTCGGCAGGGTTGGGTTGCTGAAGTGGGTGGGATGGGGGTGAGTTGGGTTGTGTTACTGCAAATGGGCCAGGGCATTTGATATGCATTGCTGATATTCATGTTGTAACCAGGTTGATACAAAGGGGGGCAATTAGAGGTACAGAAGTAGACATTGACATCACATGTTTACCAGGGCAATGTTATCAAGTGCATGATGCTGCAAGGGAAAAGGCGCTTTAGGTAAAAGAAGTCTGAACCTCCTCACATGGAACGTGCGGGGATTCACGAATCCAAAGAAAATAATGCAGATATTTGCGTGTCTTGATAGATGTGACATTGATATAGCATTGTTGCAAGAGACTCACATAGCACCGACTATGCGCACGAAAATTGGGTCGAGATGGGCGGAATCCACGCATGCTGCTAACTATTCTTCATATTCAAGAGCGGTAATGACGTTAATCAGGAAAGACGTAAATTTGAAGATTAATAAAACAATCCTAGATCCTTATGGTAGATATGTCATCGTGTCAGGGATACTACGTGGACAACGGGTGACACTAGCCAATATATATGGTCCCAATGTAGACTCCCCTGAATTGTTTATGGAACTTTGGAATCATATGCTCAAATTCACAGACACCAACATCATATGGGGCGGGGATTTCAATGAGACATTAAGTGATAGTTTGGACCGTTCTACGGCGTCTACGGAACCACATAGGAAAGCCGGAGTGAAAGTATGGGACATAATGGAGGAACTGTCACTTAAAGATCTCTGGAGAACCAGATATCCGGATGTAACAGGGGTTACGCACTTTAATATGGTGCATAGTAGCTGGTCGCGGATAGATTATTGGCTGGGGTCGGACAACATCTTATTGTGGACAGGGGTGCTGAAAACACTGCCTAGAACCATATCAGATCATAATCCGGTCCTATTAACGCTCCAAATACCACATTACATCCCCCCTCCGTTTAGTTGCAGATTTAACGTCAAAGCGCTCACCGACCCGATATACGCGGATACTATCGCCACGGCCATAAAAGAGTACTTTCAAACGAATGTTACAACAGTCGACGACCCAGGCACAATTTGGGAGGCTTTTAAAGCAACAGTGAGGGGGGTATGCATGAGTACTACAGTGGGGATTTTGAAAGATATTAGAGGGCAGATAACTAGATGCGAAAACCGACTTAAAGAATTAGAAACTTAGTTTGAGCGCATGCAAAACACGGCTTTACTGGGAGAACTGAGGCAGATCCACTCGGAACATCAAACGCACAAAGCAGATGAACTCAAATACATATACCAACGACCAGCAGCTAGGCAATTTGGGGAAGGAGGCAGACCAGGTAAAGTTCTGGCAACAAAAATTTGCCAAGGGAAAGTCCCCCATACTATTACACAATTACGAGATGAGGCAGACGATCTGGTCTTTCACACCGAAGGCATACTGCAAAGTTTTGTGCACAACTATAGCGAATTGTACGAATCCAAGCAGACAGCACCCCCAGAGGAAATATTTAGCTACCTGAAGGACATGGCCATTGCATGGCTCTCAGACCGTCAACGAGAATACCTGTCGCTGGCAGTAGCGGTGGCGGAAGTAACGGAGACCATTCAAATGCTACCTAACGGGAAGGCACCGGACCCTGATGGGTTCACTTGTGAATTCTATTAAACGTACGTTGAACTTTTAGCCCCCCATTTGGTTGCGATGTATGGCAACGCCTTTGATCAGGCAATGCTGCCTCCGATGCTTCGAGAGGCAGTGATAATTGCCCTCTTGAAACCAAACAAAGATCCTGAACTATGCGAGTCATACAGACCGCTATCACTAATTAACGTTGACTCTAAAAAACTGGCCAAACTCCTAGCAGTCCGATTACAACCATTGATGACAAATCTGATCCTTCCGGATCAAGCAGGTTTTATACCTTTGAGATCCACATCTCACAATACCAGAACACTCTTTGCTCTTTCTCACTATTTAACGCCCAACACTAAGGCCGTGGCGGTCATGTTGGATGCCGCCAAGGCATTCGATAGAATGGCCTTATCTTCTCATGATCCTGCAACGGATGGGATTCCCCCAGATGTTCATAAAGGGGGGAGGGAATACATAAAGTTTGGGCGACACTCAGGCCTGCAGATTAACTGGAATAAATCCTCAATCATCCCACTTATAGACACCACTGCACCACATACAACGGAATTCCCTTTGGATTGGCAAACTGACTCGATTAGTTATCTCGGGGTATGGTATAGCAGGAACCCTGAGGAAGTCATACGTACCAATTATGGTAGAGTCATTGCCACGCTCGAGGAAAAGGTAAACAGGTGGATACAGCTACCACTCTGTTTGGCTGACTGCATTGCAATTGTGAAAATGAACATCCTCCCCAAGTTCCTCTACCTATTTAACAACATCCCCATTCCATCTCCAAGAGCAGTTTTTACAAACATCACGTCTTTAATCTTGAAACTAATTTGGGCGGGTAAACAAGCACGGATAGAACTCAGAACACTGACACTACCCTACGAGAAGGGGGGTTTCTGTGTCCCGGATTTCTTCCTATCAAACTTATGTGCGCAGGCGCAGTATGCTGCACACTGGTATCACACGGTCCCTTACTTAACACACACCGCAGTGGAAGAAGGGGATGCCTGGCCAATACCACTGACGGCTGTGCTCACACACAAAAGGCCACCCCTGCACTCTGCAGATATAAACACAATTGATGCCACGACACACGCTTGGAGGAAACTAGGACAACTAGCTCATAAGTTACCACTCTATGCCCCGGCACTGCCCTTACATCACCACCCAGACCTATCTGTAACTAGGGAGGAGGTAGGCATGGAACTTCTGAAACAGGTAGGGATTGATAGCTTTGGTGATTTATATCATGATGGGAGGTTTCTCAAATTGGAGGACCTATCATATATAAAGAATCAGACCATGTTATTTAGATTCACATATTACAGGCTACAAAGGGCTATTCAAGACTTATTTCCAGATTTCCCAGCGGAACCAGCAAGATTAGACATGCTACAACTCATACTGTCATCTTCGAATACCACACACTTAGTATCGCGGCTATACACAGTTGCTCAGGCCGAAATCCCATACACCACCACTAAAGCGATGACGAGGTGGAATGTGGTACTCCCAGACCCACTAACCGAACAGGAATGGTACAGAGCTTGTACATTAGTTGGGCTACTCACACCAAATGGTAACGTACGTATCATTCATTTCAAATACCTCCACCAAACATATCATACTCCTGTGCGACTACATAAATACGGGTTACGTGATAACGCAAACTGCAAAAGGTGCGGGATGAGGGAGGCTGACTTTATCCATATAGCTTGGAGTTGCGGACAAATAAACACTTACTGGGGGAAAATAACTGTCATGATTAAGGAGATGGTATGAGTGGAGATCGACTGTTCTTTAAAAGTATGTCTGCTAGGACTTCTGTCAACGGTGAAGGCCAAGAAGCAAACGTTTTGTGCAATTGCGCACCTAATAGCCAAACGACAAATATCACAATGTTGGGGAGGCACGAGAGTTCCCAGTATTAAACAATGGATACAGGACATGGCCTGTTGCAGGGACAGATTACTGACTTATGAAGAAGAACTGCCGGCAAGGTCACGCCCGAAGGATTTCTGGAGGTACCTAACTGTTTTTCTGAAGAAAAATGAATTGAATGAAATGTCATAAGTGCTGATGTATCTATTTGCCTATCCAGAATGCCCGAACTTGGTATAGCTCTGTTAACCCTGATTGACCCCTTTATCTTTCATATGCTGCATATGTAAAGCACCCAAATGGATGATGAATGCGGAAATGTACTGGCCTTTGTTTTACTGACTCGTTTTATTATGTTTATTTGCTGAAAATCAATAAAAAGATTTTTTTTTAAAAAAGGTTGTTGGAAGCCTGTTATGTCCCTGAGGCTTCAGATCGTGAGGCCAGGTAACTTGGCCTTGGGGTCACTCTGGATTCAAGTAACATAGGCCAGTACCTTCTCACACAGGCAAGGAGAGTAGCAGGCAGGAGGTTAGCACAGCAGGAGAGCAGTTCTTACAGAGCAGCAGTCCAGCAGAATGGCAGTCCTTCAGCAGCTCAGCAGTCCTTCTTCCTGGCAGAGTACCCACAGATTCAGAAGTGAACTGTAGTGGTGGTGTCTGAGGTCCAGTACTTATGACTAGTTGTGCCTTTGAATTGGGAGTGACTTCAAAGACAAGCCTTTGAAGTGCACACATGTCCTGCTCTGTTTGACCTGGCTCCAGACTTAGTACAGGGGCTAGGCAGTCCTTTGTGTGGGGACAGGACACAGACTATTCAGGCGTATAGGAGGCTGAGTCCAGCTCCTCGCTCCCATCCTGTCAGGATAGCCCACTCAACCACACCTAAGCTTCCATTGTGTGCTGCTGTCTGGGTGGAATACACAAAGCCAAACTGACAAATACACCCAGTCATGTGACCAGACACAGACTGCAGGCACCAAATGGCTACGGCAAAACAACTTCCTAAAAGTGACATTTTCAGTGACATTTTATGTCTTCCCATATGGACATTATCCATATAAAATGTGATAAAACGTAATAAGGTAATCTCAATGTTAGCTTATGGGAGATTTAGGCCTAGCAGTAGTAAAAATGAATTTAAGAGCTTTTCACTACTAGGACGTGCAAACCTTAACAGGACATGTCCTGCTTTTTAAATACTTTCCACCCTGACCTCTGGGCTGTTCAGGGACTAACTTGGTGGTGACTTATATGCATTCAAAATAAAATGGAAGATTTGAGACATGTTTAGGGGCTTACTAAGTAGGTAGCACATTCAGTGGTGCAGGCCCACTAGTAGCATTTCATTTACAGGTTCTGGGCACATGTAGTGCACTTTACTAGGGATTTATAAGTACAATAAACATGACAATTTGGTATCAGCCAATTCTACCATGTTTTGAATGCCAGAACATAAGCACTTTAACACTGGTGAGCAGTGTAAATGTGCACAGAGTCCTAAAGCCAACAAAAACAAATTCAGCAAACAGTAGGAGGAGGCAGGCAAAAGGTTTGAGGCTAACCCTGCAGAGAGAACGACTTCCACCAGTGTTGCCTTTGTGTTTAAAGCCTGAGGTGAAAGCAGGTGCTTTTCAACCAGATGTGATATCAACAAAACAAGGTGCCTCAGATACCATAATTCACACTGAATTTTTTTGTACACAGGAGTCCCTTTTATTGACCCTGTACTTATTTTCTTTTTTTACATCTTTTGTATACTTTTTGAAATTCGGTATTCCTTCACCATATATACAACACAAATATTCATAAAGGGCAAAGCCTTTACATTTATATACACAACATTACAAATATGTACAAAAAAACTAATTATACATGTACAACAATACACTTAATTTTTATTAATATTTGAAATGTTTACAGTTTGGCATTTAAATATTTTTGCACAAAGAAGAGAAACCTTTGACACCTTGTGTCAAGACTATATACAAACGTCCTGTTCACCTGTCCTGACTTATGGTCGCCCCCGCAGGCCAGAGTGCTCCATTGTGGATAATGGAAAGGGTAAATTTGCCTTCAAGGGATTTATTCACAATATATTTTGTTTGATTAAGGTTATTTCTGAAAAGGATCAATCACTTATCCTTATAATGAATCCATCAACAATTTTGTAATTCAACACGAGCAATATATCAACATATAACATGTAAACATGAAGACAAAGACACAAGGTGTATACGAAAAATATGATTTTATCAAATAGCTTAATCAAAGAAATCAGCTACATGTACAGATCAGTAAGTGAATAAAATTAGGGCTGTAGGTACACATATAAGTAAATTATCAAGTGACACAACAGAACCTAAATAAGACACCTATCCCAAAACATATTGAACCAAACAAAAGAAAGGGATAAAGTGTGAAGTCGACGTTTCGGTTTCTCTGACGTTAGTTTGCTGAAACCATCCTCAGGACTGTTATTGAATTATGGTCTGTAAAGAGATTGTAATCTGTATCATAGGATTGACTGCATCCCGTTGATAGCTTGTCGTCAAAATGATTTAGTGATTCTATATATTATTGATTGGGAAACTATATTTGATAGTTCACGCTGTCGACGGGTTGTTCCTCATCAATATTCAATCGAATGCAATGGTAGCAGAAAAAACCTGTGTGTATCAGATTGTAGTTGCTAGTCCGTATAGACGAGACGTGCTTTGAGGCTGCTCCACTTGAATTCAAGGATAGGTGATGCAGGATTAACTACTGCTTTATTGATCATCGACTCCGATCGATATTTACCTGAATTTGACATCTTGAAACTACAATCTGATACACACAGGTTTTTTCTGCTACCATTGCATTCGATTGAATATTGATGAGGAACAACCCGTCGACAGCGTGAACTATCAAATATAGTTTCCCAATCAATAATATATAGAATCACTAAATCATTTTGACGACAAGCTATCAACGGGATGCAGTCAATCCTATGATACAGATTACAATCTCTTTACAGACCATAATTCAATAACAGTCCTGAGGATGGTTTCAGCAAACTAACGTCAGAGAAACCGAAACGTCGACTTCACACTTTATCCCTTTCTTTTGTTTGGTTCAATATGTTTTGGGATAGGTGTCTTATTTAGGTTCTGTTGTGTCACTTGATAATTTACTTATATGTGTACCTACAGCCCTAATTTTATTCACTTACTGATCTGTACATGTAGCTGATTTCTTTGATTAAGCTATTTGATAAAATCATATTTTTCGTATACACCTTGTGTCTTTGTCTTCATGTTTACATGTTATATGTTGATATATTGCTCGTGTTGAATTACAAAATTGTTGATGGATTCATTATAAGGATAAGTGATTGATCCTTTTCAGAAATAACCTTAATCAAACAAAATATATTGTGAATAAATCCCTTGAAGGCAAATTTACCCTTTCCATTGTATTACCCAAGCCCTCAAGGGTATTCCGGGTCGCTCACTCCTTCTAAAACCATTGTGGATAAAGCATTACAAAAACTGTGAATCTGCAGATATTTGAAATAATCATTCCTCGTTAACCTATATTTATCCAGAAGATTCAAAAAAGAGATCAAATGCTCATTATACCACAAATCGTCCACATAATGTATTCCATGATTACGCCATCTAATCATTACATTATCTTGAAAAATTGGGGGGAGAATACGCAGTGCTGAAAGGGGTGTATATAAAGGATTCTTTGAATCCCTAAGTGCAGTTTATTTATTCCCCATCCCCCTTATGCTGCTAGCAGAGTCTTAAACAGTTTTTTTTTGAAGTAGCTTGGCTCTATATTTCTGACCAAACACCCCCGACATTCCTCTCCCAATGCAAATTCATATATTGAAGGTGAATGACTAGCTGGAATCCGTGCTTTGTGACCAATTATAAGTGGAGTGATAAACTGAATTACAGCTGCTAGATGATAAAATAGAAAATGCGGAACAACCCACCCACCCCGAGCCTTGGGGAGTATCAACTTCTTGTATGCCCTACGCTGTCTTTTATAGCCCCACAAGAACCCAGTTGACATCCGCTCTAATTGTTTAAAACAAAAAGATGGGAATTCCAGCGGGATCCCTCGAAACATATATAAAAACTTGGGGAGTATAATCATTTTTAACGCATTATTCTGGCCATATAGGGAGAGGTGGAGATGATCAATGCGCTCTAAAGAAAAATTTGCTTTTTTGAGGACTGCATTCAGATTTAACTTCCGAATAGCAGACACTGGGGATGTGCTTTGAATGCCTAGATATGTTGCTACTGCCACTGTTTTAATCTGTGAAGGTGGATTCTGACCAACAAATAAGACCTGAGTCTTAGAGATGTTTAGTTTGTAACCTGAAAAGATTCCAAATTGAGTCGCCAAAAGCTCAATTCTAGGTAAAGCTCTCTGAATATCCGTTGTGGTCACCACTATGTAGTAAGCGTACGCAAGGGCTCTGTTCTGAGTACGCGCGACTCTTACAGGTGGAATATCCGCATCATGATTCAGTTTATTTAAGAAAATATCGATATATAATGCAAACAAAAGAGGTGAGGGCGGGCAATCCTGGCGGGTGCCCCGTAAAATTAAAAAAGAGGTAGACTTTTTCCCTCCAATTCTAATACATGAAGTTGGGGAGATGTATAAAGCTTTTACTACTGAAATCAGCTGAGTGCCAAAGTCCTTGAGCGACAGCAGATCCCAGAGATACGGCCATGCTACCCTGTCGAATGCCTTTTCGGCATCCAACAGGGTAATACCAAGTGCCGTCTTAGTCTCCTGAGCCCAGTTCATAAGGGCATTCACTCGTCGGACATGATCCGTAGTGTCCCGATTAGGGATAAACCCATGCTGCCAATGTGAAATGATTGATGGAATTACCGCAGAGATACAAGAAGATTTTTGAAAATATCTTGCTATCTGCGTTTATAAGTGAGATGGGCCAATAGGAAGATGGCTGGAGAGGTGTTTTTTTTTTAAAGAAAAGCCGTGATAGTAGATTGTCCCCAGTAAGCATGGGCGGAAAATCCGTTCCGCTCGCGGATTTTCGGTAAATTCGCAATCCGCGAGATTCGCGAATTTCCTGCAAAATCCGCGAGCGGAACGGATTGGGTCAAAAGTTCAAGCTGACTTTTGTAACTCTTTTAGAAAGGCGCCGGCAAGCTGCCAGAGCCATTCTAAAATAGTTACAAAAGTCAGCATCAACAGGAAGCTCGAATAGATAAAGTAAAGCAGGTGCTCGAGTTGAAGCTCAAATTCAGTTACACAATCATTAATCACCCCAAACTTGGGGTGATTAATGATTGTGTAACTTAATTTGACCTTCAACTCAAGCACCTGCTTTACTTTATCTATTAGTGCTTCCTGTTGAAGCTCTTTGTAGCTATTTTAGAATGGCGCTGGCAGCTTGCCGGCGCCATTCTAAGTGGGGCTGAGGGCAGAAGGGCAAAAAAGTGGGACAGAGGGCAGAAGGGGACAAAAAATTAGTGGGGCAGAGGGCAGAAGGGCACAGAAACGAGTGTTACAGAGGGCAGAAGGGCATAAAAAACGAGAGGGTGGCAGTGATTAACCGGGCAAAAAAAAAACCCGCGAACACGCAAAGCGCCCAGCGAACACCCGCGAACACGTAAAGCGCCCCGCGAACATCCACGAACACGCAAAAATAAAAAAATCTGTGAATTGGCACAAATTCACGAATCCGCAAATTCGCAGATCGCAAATTTGCAAAATTCGCCCATGCTTAGTCCCCAGGACACCGGAGCAATCCCTTCCTGAGCTTCCAGAACCGGTAAGAGAAGATCTTGTTATAACAAGTGCCGAAACGTCCTGTAAAACTCAAGCGGGATACCATCTGGACCCATAGCCTTGCCCGCCGAGAGAGAAAGAATGGCTGATTCTACTTCTTCCCAAGTGATATCTGATTCTAAGGCTGCAGCTTGTACAGAGCTCAATTTAGAAATATTACCCGTCTCCACAAAATTCAAGGTGCATTCAGAAGAGTAATTTAAGACATCCTCTCTGTACAATTTACTTTAATAGGCTTGAAAAACCTTCAAGATATCATCTGGGCGATGATAAATTTGACCCCATTCATCCTGAATATTATTATTAGAATTAGATTCTTCCTTCTGCCTGATCTTTTTGGCCAGAATGCGCCCAGAATTTTCCCCAACTTCATATAGTTGTGATCGGTAGGTTGCAACCTGTTCTGCTAATTTACTAGCAAAAATCTCATATAACCTAGATTTGTGTATTGAGAGAGTAGTTTGAGTATGGTCAATATCTTGTAAAGAATTAATGGCTGTTATTAGCTTAATTTCCCATTCCTTTACTACTTTATAGTAGGAAGCCATTTTGTCCCGAGATATTCTTTGTTTCTTAATCGAGTAGGATAACAACTCCCCTCGTATACCAGCTTTCAAAGTATCCCACACTATCTGAGTTGAGGCAGACACACGATTAAAATCCAGAAATTCCTTTATCCATTTGCCCATATGCTCGATATATAGTGGGTCTGCCAGCAATTTACGCTCGAATGTCCATGAAGTGCCCTTGGAAGACACGTCTTGGTCTACTTGTATTGCTATCACTACGGGATTGTGATCCTAAATTATTTTGGGAAATAACTCATACTCAATATTAGTGATAAGGTGGGAAGTAACAAAGAAATAGTCCAACCGGACAAATTTCCGATGAGGAGCTGAAAAGAATTTATAGACCGGTACAAAGGAATTTTTAACAAATCCAACATCTCTTAATCCAAATTCATTTACTAGCCCTCTAATGACCTTATAAGTCCTTTTTTTAGCACAGCATAGGTCTGTTCGCTCCTAATGTCGAAATTTCTATCAAGATGAATATTAAAGTCTCCACAAAGAATTAAAGGAGCAGGCCAGCCAGCTAGCTCTAAACTGAGAACATTTATCATGTCTGGGTCATCCAGATTTGGGCCATAAATTGAACAGAGAGTCCATGCTTTTCTCTCTATACCAATCTCACTTATTACCCACCTACCATAATGATCAGCTTTGATACGCTTACATACCCCCACTCCTCTTTTCATTAAGATTGCAACCCCTCAAGTAGTGGACCCTTGACGAATGCAGCCCACTACTTGCATGTCAAGATCTTTAAGCCAATGCCTGTCATTCCATGTCAAATGAGTTTCTTGTAGACATAGTAAGTCTAGTCTCATGGATTGGATTATTTGAAAGCATATCCCTCTTTTTTTTCTATTATTAAGCCCACAGATATTCCAAGAGCAAATCCTAACTTTACCCATATTGATTTCCTAAAAAGGTAATGAATGATACAATTGACACCCAAGCTGATTCTGAAATCTGCTATTTTCTTTATAAAAATTTGTCAAGGACATTATATCCACTGCATATCATGAGATACACAATTCTGTCAATGCTTGCCCCTCCACCCACGATACCCCCCCCACACACACCCACCCCTCACCAGTGCCCCCCACCCTCCCTCCACCCCAAACCCCACCCACAGAAGGCTAAGGGACAGGATAGTCCCTAGAAGTGATGGCCAGAGAAGCATAATGTGACTCGCCGCTTGCTCCCCATCTCATTTTGTATAACACAATATACCCAACCCAAAATCAAGGGATCAAAGACTGGAACAATCAAGAGAAGAAAAAAAGAAAACAAAAAAGAGAAACACAGGCTCCATTAGATAATGCATTCAATACCACAAAGATGAGTTCAATAGATGTTAGTTCATAATTTGTACTTAAGGGTAATGTCAAAGAGACGCTAATAACTCCTTCGCCGCACTCTCCGATGTTAGGAAGTGTGTTTTATCCTTGTAAATCACTTTCAGTTTTGAAGGGTTTAGAAGAAAAACCTTAGCACCTTTAACTTGAAAGGGTAGGATAAAATGACGAAACTGCCATCGCTGTTGAACTGTAGCATGGCAGTAATCCGGGCGGACGAAAAATTCCAGTCCTTTCCCCTTTTGTTTTCGATCAGGCCTAGCAAGATTGTATAGCTCTTCACAAGCCAGGAAAATAATTAGACAGATTAATATAGCTCTAGGCATATTATTAGATGCCCCTGTTGGTTTTTTTGTTAGAAAGGGAATCTAAGAGTCCTTTGGATCTCCGAAGCCCACCGCCACTGGGTTAAGTCAGGAAAAGCTTCCTTAAAGAGATCAATTATAAACTACCTAGTATCAGATCCCTCACTTCCTTCTGCAAGGCCTAAGACACGAAGATTGTTCCTCCCAGATCTGTTCTCTAGATCCACGAGCTTCCAATTAACGTCCTCACGGAGTGTTTCCAGAGAGGAGATTTGGGAATTTTGTTGTATCATTGCGTCTTCGATCGCAGAAATCCTACTCTCTGCAACTCTCGTAGACATTTCATTGCATACTTTTACCACTCGCCTTACATTGTTTTGGAGATGGCGTACTGCTCCCTATGTACGCAAATTCTCTGCTTTAGTCTCCTCACGATGTTGGAGCATGAGCTGATAGAGAGTAGTCAAGGTAATTTCTGGCACGAAAGCTTGATCATTCTAAGTTGCTTCGGCAGTTCCTCTGAAAGTAGGGGAGCCTTGGTTGCCTACATCAGCTAAATCTACAGGGATAGATCTATCAGAGACCACTGGAGCCTTACACACTGTGTCTCCTTCAGCTCCCCAGTCCAGTCTGGCAGAGTGCGATGTTTGATTCAGTCCAGGTTCCCCACGTGCTGAGAACAGACCCTCCTCTAATTGTAGAGAGCTGTATAAGCTAGTGACAATCGAGTCATCTGGCCATTCACCGTCACCCTCCAAATTTTCTGACTCAAGAGCATTGAAAAGGTCAGAACAGAAATTACCAGCTGAGTCAATTGACTCGGTGTCCCCTAAAAGTTCCATAGGATCTTGATTTGTAGTAGAGGTAGAAGCTGTTAAATTATTCATTATTGTTTGTGAGTTCAGGGAATCGATAGTGCTAGAGGCAACACCCGCAACATCCACTCCTAGCCTGGGTCCAGCCAATAACCCAGTACCAGCTACCTCTACCAAATCCAGAGTTATAGATTTAAGACTTTCAATGCCATTTCCGTTTACATTAGCATTACAAGTATCTATATTATTCCTTTTTAAACGCTCACCTTCAGTTAATGCAGAGTTCTTTCTGCCAATTTGCCCTTCAATACCAGAGTTAATATTCTTCTTTTTACTAAACATCCCAGGGATTTTTGGGATAGCTCCGGACCTACAGCTCCCAGCATCCACTATTGATGGTAAAGAATCGATGGCTGAGTTAGTAGTGGAGCTGGTTTCAGAAGCCTAAACATTTATCTCCACAGCAGGAGCGACGCTGAAAGTCTGAGTCCCTTCAGGTACTGTATTGCCCGCAATAACCGCTGATGCCGCTTTTCTAGCTCGCGTTTTCGGCTTCACTTTCAGCGCCAAGTTTGCATTTGGATTCTTCGGAGCCAT
Organism: Lissotriton vulgaris; assembly: GCF_964263255.1. Classification (NCBI taxonomy): domain Eukaryota; kingdom Metazoa; phylum Chordata; class Amphibia; order Caudata; family Salamandridae; genus Lissotriton; species Lissotriton vulgaris. The sequence continues at coordinate 1,217,374,432 of NC_141693.1, read as the reverse complement.
CGGAGCCGACCTAGTACCAGTGTTGCGCTGCCACAGAGCGTTTCTACCAGGCCCGGAATCCGAAGAGGCTTCCTCCGCTTGCCAGGACTCAGCAGCAGCGAGCAAAGTACCGGTCCAGCTCAGCCCAACGTGCACACTAATCGGCGGTGACTCCAATGTAAATCCAGATGCATTCCTCGGAAAAGAAGCAGGTGAGCGTCCCTACCGACCCCTTAATTCACTAGGTCAACATCGGACTGATAGCGGAAAGAGTAAATCAGCCACTGGTCGATGGGGAGTGAAAAAGCAGCGAGGTGCAGGTCTGCTGCTCACTCGAATGCGGGTGCATCCGTCATCTTGCCTTCTCTCTTTCCAGATTCTCCTTTCTTTCGCTTCCTTTCTTGCTTTCTTTCTTCATTCTCTTCTCCTTTCTTGCTGTCTTTTCCTCTTATAGCGGTTTTCACCCGCACTTCATCCATTTGTCTGTGACTGTTTCAATCACATTTTATTCCAACCCACTCAAAAAAAGCATCAAGGAGCAATGTGTCATGCCACTTCACCCATTGGCCTTTAACTTCACTATAGGTTGTCCTATCGCAGAGTCCATTGATTACATACTGGGTACATGTGTTCTGCATGCTGCAGGCTCATATAGGGCCATATGTATCATCAAACTATTTTGCATTTCCTAAATAGCGAATTTTAAGGAATCGCTATTTAGGAAATGCAAAATGGTATGTATGAACAAAATCGCTTTTTATTTGCGATTCCTTAAGCTTCCTTATTTGAGAATTCGCATTTTGCAAATTCGCAATTAAGGAATAATTTCCAATGCATTCCTATGGGCCAGGAAGAATGAATGCAAAATAATTCTCAAATTGCAAATTCGCAATTTGCTAATCGCAATTTGAGAATTATTGCAAGGGTGCAGGGGTGTCTCAAAGACACCCTGCTGCACCCCTGAAAAGAACATGTGTGTCCATATGGTGCGCTATGAGCATGTGTGTGCATCATCAACTGAAAGTTGGTGGTAATTTGCGAATTCTTAAACAAAATTTGCAAGCTAAAATTGCTACATACATAGCATTTAAGGAATCGCAAATTTGCGATTCCCTAAATGCTATGGAAAAATAAGGAATCGCACAAGTTTGCAATTCCTCATTTTGGGAATGTTTCATACATTCCAAAACGTGCAAAACGGCCGTTTGCGAGTCGCAAAGGCCGAAATTCTGCGAATTTTGGCCTTTGCGATTCAAAAACGGCTTGATATATATGGCCCATAAGCTTGTACATTTGCATAGTTAGGAAGTGGAAACGCTAAATAATGATAAAGGCGGGCATGTAATCACAGTTTGTGAAGATGCTTCATTGTTTTTTACATTCTGAGCAGTAAATAGAAAATATGTGAAAAACATGAACCTTGTATCTTCATACACCAAACAAACAAGGATTGTGGGAGAAAAACTAAAGAATGAACAAAATGTTCTTAGCGACATTCCTGAACCTCAACATGCAAAGGAGCTAATCAGAAACCATTCTTTCTTGCTGCAATCTCTTTCTGTCTTTATTCACTTAACTGAAAAGAATGCAAGTGATTAGAAACAGTGCTAATAAAGAACCCTTTACTGAACCTCCAGCTGGCAATTGACTTGTGTTAGCAGGAAACAACATTCTAGATAAGGTCCTGTGTGTAAATTTTAGCCAAATACCTTGAAGGTTTCTCTTCTAATCTCAGCTTTTCCAGTTTTAATACAAGTTTTGTAAGACATTAATTTATTCTTTTTTTTTTTTACAGTTTTATATAGCGCAAACTTGACCCGAAGGTATTGCAGTGCTTTACATGAGCACCAGTTACACTACACAAGGAAACATTATTTTTTTGTAGGCAGGGGAAAATTAAGTGATCCACTCAGAATCACAGGATGTTGAGCCAACGTCCAGAGCCTAGTTCCCCAGCTCCAAAGTCAGCAGCGCTGGCTATTATGCCACATTCTCTCCCTGCCTGCATCTGACTGCCCCCTCAAGTTATAATCACAATCCTTCTTCGGGTCACTAAATTATCCTAAACTCTAACCCCTAGTAGCCGTGGCACATAGCAAACAGGATTAATTTAGGGCGTGTATATAGTGTTTATGCAGTACACACACAGTATTAAGAAACAATAAAAATCCCAAACTGCACTAGAAAAATTGAGTAGAACAAAATGACACAATAATAATAAAGATGCAATAAGGGGAAAAAGAGATATGATTTTAAAGTTTTAAGTAGAAAAAGCTCCAAAAAGCTCAAAGCACTAATGATAGTCAATGCTTGAGATTGACCAGTACCTTAGCAAAATTTGAAGCTGACCATGATGAAGCACAGGTTGGATATACCAACCATGTAGTTACTGGTCAAAGACTGTAACTTCTGACTTTAGTGCTTTAAGTTCAATTCCACCACAAGAGTACTCTTATAAAGCCCCCCCCCCACCCCCCGGGACCTTAAGGGAGGCACTTATGAGACTCACAGGGTGTCAGGCAGAGTTCTAGAGCAGGTCTCATTCAAGGTCCAGTTACCACTGGTCAGTTGGTCAGTTGCTGGAAAGTTCTCTTGTAGCTTGTTGTGTACCTGTCACTTGAACAGGTCACAGATAGCAGGCACTGCTGTCCTTCTCAGGTCTGATCGAGTTCTGAGGTGGATGACTGGAGGTGCCACATTTATGCCTACCATGCGTTATTAGGTGGTAAATACTCCTGGACACCCCCTGATGAATGGGGTAAAACCTCCTGTGAACAACCCTGACATCTTTGGGCATTTATCATAATGACGAAAGACTTCGGCCATACTAAACGTGGGCTCTGAGAGCTGTGTGTGTGTGTTTGGAGTGTACTATGGTAATCCTATCATGCCTCACATCTAACACTAAAATCCAGTTTCAGGCACAACTGTATTCCCAATAAACCAAGGAGACAGAAGTGTGGTAGGACAAAAGCAGGATTTTCCTCACACCAGATAGTGGTTACACAAGAATTGGCTTGGCATCCTGTTTCACCCTTTGAAGTGCACCCCAAATAATATATGTCAAACCGATAGAAAGAAGTCTCATAGTTCAAAAGCAGGGGTTTCCAGTAACCAGAGACAAGAATTGTTTTGCCATCTAGTGTTCACCCTTTGAAGTGGATTTGGTACTGTAAAATCAAAAAAGATGTTCACAGTCCCCACTCTGCATACTCTATGAGGTTTGGAGGAGTCATCTATGTCAATTCAGACCCACTATGTCAATCACAGTGACCTATTGTGTAGATCTTCGGAGCACTTTCACACATCATTCACACCTACTCAAATGATAATCATTGGCTGGGGAAGTTGGAGAGCAAATTCATACAAGCCTCCAGGACCTGTAGGTAGGGACAATGTAACTTATCTAAAGTTAATTTCTCTTGAGATTTGTTAAACATCTGATTTCAATATATAATTGGATTTTGAATAATTCTTAAAAATATTGTTTATTTTTCCTGCTAGTCCTATTACTGAGATAAAGTATTAGGATTTTAAGCTTTACTCTCGTTTTCTACATAGGACGTCTAGGTCTGCTACAGTGAAAACTTGCTTTTGGGTGCTAGTCACTGTAAAGTAGGACATGTTAACATAACATTGCTGCATGTTCTACTTTTAAATACCATGCACCCTGCCTTGAGGGCAACAAGGCCTGCTTTCTGGTGACTTATTATTAATTAAAATTGTGGTTTTTACCTGTCAAAAGGATATATTGGTTCTTGATGTTATGTTTTAAGAATCCAGTCCTGATTCGATGAAGTGGTAGAGTTGTGAGGAGAAGCGTACACTTGCGTGCTCAAGCAAAGAGGCAGCTAGGTTACCTGATTGCATTTTAGTTGACACAGTGGCAAGATAGATTCCCAATTGAACACCTGAGATGGTGTCACTGAATAATAGGATCTCCCGTAGTATGTGTAAAGTAAGAGGACCGGGCTCGGCAGCAAAAAAGGCACAAGGCCATTGCATGCTTGAAGACAGGGAGTGTGCATATAGCATTCCTCTAAGGACACATCCTACTAAGACTGAGGTCTGTAGATTACAACGGAGAATGAAAGGTCAGATATTTGCATCTGGGTATTCATCTTTAGGAAAGGGGACTTAATCTGGATCAGGACCGAGGTCCAGATCCCTGCTTTGCATACTGCGGTAGATAAAAAGGGATGAACTAGGACAAAAACCACCATGAGTCCGAATTAGATGCATTAGAGGCATGGCCTACTAAGAATAAATTAGCTTACAGTAGGGAGAGGTATACTCAGACCATTGAGAAGTTGCATTGTTATAATTACAGAGAGTACACCAATAGGGTAAAAGAAGTGGAAGGTAGGCCTGGGAGGATGTCCCCAGAGAGTAGAGAGTTTCCGATTACACAGATACAGGAACCCGTTGGCCACAAGCTATGCTCCCAGATTCAAATTAATGATGCCTTCTTAGAATATTATAGGACTCTATAAGCCCAAATGTACGGGGCACCGATGGAAGAGGTGGATACATTATTGAACAGGGCACCACTGAGTGTGCTGAACTCAGACAGCAGATAGACTCTGGTGGGCCCAATCACAGAAAATGAAATCAGATGTGGCTAAGGGTAAAACCACAGGGACCTGTTTGTGCAGTCTCCTGCCACTTCGACTAATGCTTTACAATCCCTTGCCAAGCTTTGAACCCCCTTTAATTACACATAAGTCACCCCTGCGGTAGACCCTAAGGGCAGGGTGCTGTGTAACTAAAAGATATGTACTTTTATATCTTACATATCCTGGTAGTCACAAACAGCTAAATTTGTTTTTCTCTGCTGTGAGGCCTACTCCTCTCATAGGCTAACATTGGGAACTCCTTAAAATACCTTTAAGCTGTAATTCCTGATTAGAAAGGAGAAGCTGCATCATGTTTCACATCTTTGGAATGGTAATGATAATTCCTCTTTACTAGTAAAGTTTCATTTCATATTACTATTTTAGAAATGGCACTTTCGGAAAGTGCTCTTACTGCTTGGTGTGCCTTGCAGCCTGTCGCCAACACAAATCTGGGCTGGGTGTCAGTTACACATTCTACATTCCCTCAAGACAGACAAAAACACAGAAAGGCTAGACGTGGCTGAGTACACATCCACATACATCTGCATTCTGATGCCACTTCCAGCGCAGGAAGGGGTTAACATTTATTCTTCAACAGGTAGTGGCCAGACATCACACAAAGGACTGATTACACCCCACAGATAGCCTGGAAGATAGAACTGGGTTGAAAGGCATACTGGTGCACTTCAAAGCAACTCATTGACATCTCCTCACTTTAAAGTACATTTGGGTATAAGTACTAGGCCTCTGAGCCCATCAAATCAGATACTTCTGGACCTACTACTGAACCTCTGTCAGAAGAACTGCTGTGTTGTCCAAAGGACTCAGCTGCACTGCTGATCTGGAAGACAACATGCTTTTCTGTTTGTTGCCCTGCTGCCTGCTGCTCTATGACTCTGCTGAAGGAGAGCTGGACTCTGCCTTCTTCCAAGTGATCTCCAAGAGCTTGTTGGCTTGTCTCCTGTTGCTTGAGACTCAGGAATATCAAAGTCTCTACGCCTGCTCGTGTGCCTTACTCACTGGAAGTGGCCCAGATACTTGCAACACAGATTTTGACGCATCTCCTGAATGCGAGTCGCAGAACCGGGGCATCAACCAGGTTGCAGCGAATCGCCTCAGAGTCAGCACTTTGCCTCCAGAGATCAACGCATTGGACTGGTTATCGCCAACGCTGCAGCTTGATGAGATTGATGCATCCCCTCGACTGTGTGGCAGAATACGATGCATCTCTTGACGCCTCTCGACTCTGGCACCATTCTTCAGAACTGACGCAACCTCTTCACTGCGTGGAGATCAATGCATCCCGCTGTTTGCGACCAGTAAAGGTACTTTGTTTGCCAGAGCCTGTGTGGGTCCTATAGCTGGACATTGCTCCATCGCGGTTACCTCGAACTTTGACTTTGTTCCGGTCCAACACGACCTGAAGTGGCCATTTTAGCGCTACTTGTTTCTAAGCGCTTTACTGCATTTATTTCTTCAAAATTCAATATCTCAACTTCTATACATTGGATTTTTGTCTTTTTTGTCTTGTTTTATTTATAAAGCCCTACTTTATTTTTCCGAACTGTTGTGAAGATATTTTTGGGTGTTTTCACTGCGTTACTCTATGAGTTATTGCACAACTACTTTACGCATTGCCTTCTAAGGTATAGGAACATTTAGATTCTGTTGTGACTTATCCTGACTAAGATTGTGGTCCCTACTTGGACAGGGTGAATACCTTTGCCAACCAGAGACCATAATATTTGTTTGCATTGACAAAGTGGTGCTCCAAGTTGCAGGAACAGACTTACAGAGCTGATGGATAGCTACTATTCATGCAACAAAGTTACACCATAATCATTTGATCTAGTGAAAAAATATTCATTGACTGACTCATTTTGTTAAGTTATTGTTTGTGTTTATACGCTATACAGTATGCAGCCTTATGAAGACATGGACCTCATTCCTACAAAAGCACATATTTGCATATACGTAACTGCATTTATGTTCACAAGTGGTATGTAAAGCGACATGTAAACTGAAAACAATAATAAAAAGAGGTTTAAAAATACAAAATGATATTGGTTCCTTGAACTGAGATATGGAGCTTGATAACAAATTTTACAATACAATGTGCCAGTTCTTTAAAAAAACCTGCTTTCATGAAAAACAATTGTAAACATAGATGTGAGAATCTGGGTGTATGATATGATAAGGCCGTGAGGCCTTATTGTGCAATACACTCACAAAACCAGTCTTGGGCAAGTCAAGCTTCTTTGGAAATTTTTAGCTCAACCCAGGGTAGCTATGGCTCTGAGCAGCAAGGCTTATCAAAGGAACAACGTGTAAAGCATTTAACAGCACAAAATATCAGAATAAGAAAGTCACACTGTCAGTTTTTAGTGGGGACACATTTAATGAGCCACGTAGTACTCTTGTTTAGGTTAGAGCAGTAAACCTTTTATTGTCCCAAATAACAAAGGAAACGCACAGTCCATCCTCTTCTTCTTGAGTCTTTCTTGTTCAGCCACGCCAGGAGAGCCAAATGTCAATGCCCCTTGGGGATAAGGGAAGAGAAAACCAATGGTAATTGTTCAACAGTGGTACACAGGGCTTTTAGGGGAAGTGGACAAAGTGAGGGGGGGTTTCACCCAACCCCCCCCCCCCCCCCCCCCAAAAAAAAGTATCTCAGGCCCATCACTGAATGTGCAAAAACAAATACCAGAAAAACAGCTTCTAGCCATCTCTATACCCGGTTACGTCACCGGGTACTTAATTGCCGATAGGCTCAAGTAATTTAATAATGTGTAACAATACACACAGAAAGAAAGCAATTGAGAGAGAGCGTCCCTTAACTCGTCTCTCTCCTGCTGATATATCAGTTATTCTTCCCCGTCCTCCTTGTGCCTCTCTCCTCACCTCCCGCTCAGGTCACAGACCCTGGTACGTACCTTGGCTAGCCACGCTCCTCCAGGAGTGTGGCGGGGCGGTTTGTGGGGACATTGGTCTCCTAGCATCCTTCCGACACCAACAACAGGCTGGCTGTCTTCCTCCCTGCTGACCCTTCTGCTCTACTTCGGCTCCGATCATGTCTGCTCCAGTTTCAGCGCTTCCTCAGCAGAGAACACGCCCTCCACGATCTCTTTCAGGGTCTTCACGGCGGGGAACAACAGGGATTGGCTAGAAGAACACGGGTTGTTCTCCTCCTCGTTGGGATGCTCCATCCAAGCCTTAAAGAGGCAGGCAGTCCATGGCATCTGTATCGAAAGTAACAAGGCTGGATGTGGCGGGTAAGCAGAGGGCCACTGGGTAATATCATTAGTACCCTCCTCCCCCTCACACACACTTTAAGAAAGGGACACAACAACAATTTATAAAAATAGAGCATATTTGTATGAATTTTTGGAGACCTTGATCCACCGGAGTATTCCAGAGATATGAATTTTTAAAGCATTTGAAAACGCTGACATCAACTGAAAACAAGCATTGGCAAGTCAAAACTTTGTAAACTTTTGAAAAGTTTGTAACGCTGAGTTTCGAAACTCTGATATACTCACTGGGGGTTAGCTGTTCCTATAGAGAAGAGTATAGATCAACATATAATGTTTGGGAAGGTGTGAATCTCTCAAGAAGGTTGGATATTTGAAGAGGTGGGGGAATTGCACCTTTTGGACCGGCGGCGAGAACGGAGGGGTCGGCACACGGCACCCTGGGGAGAGAATGAATATGTTCATGCGCACCTCTTATTGAATGCCGGCGTGGCTGAACATCCTAATAATAGGGGTGAGAATACAGGATTCTATTAGGAATTCGAGACAGTGCTATTACGCACTGTGACCACATTGTAGGTACAGTAGGAGTATAAGGTGCCTCTTCCCTGATTCCTACTTTTATTATCACTCTATTGTTACTTTTGCACCTGGTCCTGATGAAGTGCTCCTGGATCCATTAGGGAACATCCATAGTGCGAAATATGTTGACCTAAACAACACTTTTCACACACATTTTACTTCACGGATGCGAGAGCAGCGGTGGAATACTCACCCCTCCTCCACATTTGTTTTAAGGAGCATCTCCACAGCCTATAGATATTTTAACCTTACCTTCGGGACCCCTGAATAAATTTAGTTTCTTGGTACTACTAAAGATAATTTCAACCCACCCACTCACCTTTCTAGACCCAAACACCCACATGCACAACTGCGGCGTCTCCTTAAAAGATCTCTGCTAAAGAGAGCTCTCACGGGGCCCGTGGGGGACTGCAGCACCACCCCCACAAGCAGCAACGCTGATGATGAAGCATGACACTCGCAAGGGTGTGTGAGGGCGCTAAGTTCAAAAGGAACAATTCCCCCACTTCTTCCAATATCCAACCTTCTTGAGAGATTCACACATTCCCAGCCATAATAGGTTGATCTATTCTCTTCTCTATAGGAACAGCTACCCCCAGTGAGTATAACGTTTGTCTGTGGGAGCCTGGGTACTGGACCTTCTATTTCTGCCCAGTTGCGCTTCCAAAGCAGAGTGAGAACCATGGATCTCCCACAATATCATGTCCAGTTTGTTCTCTGGAGCGTTAGTACCTACATGTCCCTCCGTTTATGAGAAAGGGCGGGGGAATGGCCTGAAGGCGGAGAGAGAGAACCTGCTCTCCCTGACCGTGTAGATGCCCTGGGCTTTCTCCTGCCCATGGCCGGCAGCGCTGTGGAGCAATGCAGCTAAAACTTGGCTACAGCAATTAAATATCAGAGATTCTGCCGCATCTGCAGTCAGGGGGGCAGTCGGAGAAGAGCCACGTTAGATAGCAAGTACCCACCACTAACCGGCGGCACAAGTCAGCGGCCTGAATGCCACACAACCAAACACAGTAGCAACCCGGGGCACCCAGGTGGAACAAGGCAGCCAATACTCAGTGTAGCAGTGGGATCCTCCAACGCAATGGAAAAGGATTGCAGGGAAAGACTATGATAGAGCGTCCTGCATCTCCCGGGGTGCAATGCCAAAGCAGTCCAAGCAATCCACCGTGCAGTCCGGCGCTCCTCCAGCCACTACACTAAGATGGGCCACTAGATGTATCAGTGCGCTCGCCTCGATGTGGCACCAACTCCAGCACAGCGTGGATCAGCACAGGACCAACCAGGAATCCGTCACCGACATGTGGCATGAAAGGGCCCCCACAAGCAAGAGCAGGCCGCCTCGCCTCAGCCAACTAAGAGGAAGGTAGCAGGAACACACCAAACAGAACCAACATCCCGGGTCCAGCCAGTGCACCAAATAGCCCGGAGATCCCAAGGTGTCACCAGGTGCAGAGAGCGGCGCACATAGTCCCTGTGTCCAAAAGCAGCGCTCACCTTGATGTTGCGGGGGAATCAGGGTGCACCAGTCCAGCTCCCCCAGCCGTCCTTCAGCCTAATACGACAATGCGGGCACCTTAGGGGACCCGCCACCGAGCCATGGTGCAAAGGGACCCCTCGGGGAGTCTCCGCTACGGCGGGCAGTGTTTACTCAGCTGACCGGTGCACCGCACTCACCCCCCGGCGGCAGCAGCAATCCGGCATACCCAGGCAGTGCGGAGGCCCCGGGGCCGGTGACCAAAGTTGTCACAGCGGCTGGGAGCGGGCGCTCACAGCCCAGCCAGCCCTCAGGGCAATCTGCTGCTTCAATCCCCCAGTAGGCGTCTGGAAAGGCCTTGAAGTCTGAGTTGATGTATAAGTGTTTGAATGGAGGATTTACTAGCAGAGTGAATGGCTATCTAAGTGACTAATTTGAAGTATCTCACTAAATATATGAGATGGTGATTAAACTTTGTGACTAACTGTATCACTCTATCTCTTGATGTGTAAAGTACTATATAAGTTGGTTACTAGCAATGTTAAAGTTTATATTAGTTGTTAATTAGTTAAGCGAGTATTTGTATGTGATAGTAAATGAATATGTGTGTGGTTGGGTGGGTGGGAGGTGTTTGACTGTCCAAAGATGTGTAAATACTTGATTTAGTAGGTATATGAGGTTAAGACTGTATGCGGAAACAGTTGTTTGGGTGAGTGAATCTCTTTATAGGTGTGATGATGAGTAAATATATTTCTCAATCATACATGTCCAACAAAGAAGAAATAGAAAAGGCAGTGTATGTGACAGTTGTTATATACACATAAGACTCAGTGATTGTATGAGTGTTGTATGGACAACTGTATACTTGTAAAAGTGATTTTATAACACACTAAGTATGAGTTACTATCTACATGAATAAATAAAGTGATCAATTGTTTGCATAAGGGAGTAGGATGACTGCATAAGTGGATATGATTTGAGCAGGTGTGTAATGTCAATGTAAGTGTATAAGTATATTTAATAGTGTTGTATTGATCTTTGTCAGCATGTATAAGTGAATCTATAGGTAAGTGTTTAGATGTGTGTGTGTAGATCTAGGAATCACTAAGTGTTTTTTTAAAAACTTGTATTGGTGTGTCAACACTTTTAAGTATGGTACATCATATTTTATAATGAGTGTTAAAAAGTTATACTAGGGAATGATAAGATGTACCAGATTGTCACATAGATGATGTCATCAGTGATGTCATCAGTGATGTCATTTGAGATGTCATCAGTGATGTCACTGACCATGTCATGAATGATGTAATATGTGACACGGGGCGAAGTAATATGTGACATCATCAGCAGTGGATTGCGGGTGTCTGAGTTATAATTAGTACAACTAACTATAACTGGGGAATTTCAATGATTTTGTACGAGTGAAATGTCCAACTAACTATAACACCCCTGAAACCTGTGGTTTTTTCAGTGAATTTCTGAGGTTTTTTAAGTGCTAATTCCTAACTATAACTTCTGAAACCTATAGTCTTTTCAATGAATTTTAAAGGTTTTGTAAATTACAATTTTTAAATATATTTATTCTTATATTTATTTTTTTGATACTGATTTACTATTTTTTTAAAAACTATTTATTTTTAGATATTTAATTTTTTAAATTACATTACATTGTGTGGCCCCCGTTCCTTTTACTTTTTTTGGGCCCTGGGGACCCCATCCCCTCAGCCTGACCCACAAATCTAACTTTATTCATTTATTTTTATGGGAAGGGGATTCCTATAGAAGGAAATACAAGTTACTTGTAAGTATGCTTAGAACAACTTTTCAGGGTCAGTGTTGGGCTAAAAGATGCAGCACTGGGTTCTCTCCTGATAACAGGTGAGTAAATTGGAATTCGTTGTTCCGATGATTTTAGGTGAATATTTTAAAGTTACAACACTCCACACTTAGAAGAATTTGCAAGTGAAACCACTCAATGTTAGCCTATGAAAGAAAATTCACTTAGCAGGTAAATAGTGTTATTGTTACCTTTTCTTACTCAGGGGTGGATCCTGGATCCAGTGCATCTCCTCTAAACAGTTGAAAGAATCCAAATTACCAAAGACGCATGGAAGCCCACGTTTCATTTTTTTTTAGTATCGCTAGAATGTGCGGATCATACGCGCACCGCGCAATTTTACCCCAATAAAATTGGGGCTCTGGGGGTCCTTGTGGGACTCCCTGAGCAGACCTAGAGGATCAGAGTATGTTTACCCTCCCCCTTTTCACGTTTTAAACACACATTTTACACGCTTATTCAGCCTCCCTTCTACCGAGGCATAAAATGGCTGCCAACAGTTTCTAGTTTCGAATGTTGACAACCACTTGTCAGCCAATTAGCATTCAGCACATGATCAAAAGGGTACGCTTATGGTACGATGACAATAAGCAGAGTATCCGTATTCAATTTTTTCATGGGAAGGGGACCGCGTAGCTCCCCTCACTTGGCAAATTCTGGGCACTGGGGTCCCTATCCCCCGGGGCATGGCTAATTATATATTTTTATTTTATGGAGGAGGGCTACAGAGCCCCCGTCCTGAAGCCGCTTCAAGGTCCCCATTCCCCGGAAATGGCCTTTTTTAAAATGTATTTTGGCCATCACCGTTGGGGACCGTGGGAGGGTCTCCAATTCCCCCACTGTCCCGCAGGCTCCCCGCCTCCTGCAGGAGCTGGTGTTCAAACAACATCCAAACTCCATCTGTGTATTTAACCCCCTAGGAGTTGCCTTCACTTTGCGCATGCATGTTTGTGGTAGCTTATGCGTGTTAATGTTACGCATGCTCACAATACGTCCCACTGTCTGGCTAAGTACCCCTAACGTATTTCATTTTATTTGCGCATGCTCAATTACAACATGCCCAATCACAGCTCTCACACCCAGCTGCATCATGCTCAACCAATCATTTTGGAAAATTTCAAGAAGATTCATCAATCAACGTCAAAGTTATTCCAAATAGAATGTTGCGGTTTTCCTATGGATAATAGGTCCTAACCATAACTACCTTCTGGCGACCGCCTGTAGGTAATATATACATATATATACACACACACATTTACATAAAAAACTAAAATGTTATATAATGTAAAATTGCGTGGAAATTCTTGTACAGTCCTTTATAAGTATAGTGAAACACTATTTAAGTGATAGATATTTTTGACACAATATTGATGTCATGATATTTTTGTGATAGCTATTTTGTCACTGAGCCTTACAGAGCCCACACAACCCCTCCTCATGGATCTCTCAACACTGAGGCTTGATAGTACAGTGAATGACAACAATATGGGCCCAATTACAACTTTGGTGGTGCCTCATTGGGTGCACAATGCCACAGCACCGCCAAAGCCATAGTTCCAGATTAGGAGTTTCCTCCAGTCTGGCAGGCTTTGTTTTTCACATTCCCACCACAGTGCCCTGAAAATGGGCACCACAATGAGAATGCCAAAAACTGTTCCTGTACGCCATGGACTGTAAAGTCCATGCCATGCAAGAACTGGTGTGCATGCACACTGGAGACACATGGTGTAAGGGTGTAAGCTCCCCTTTTGTTTCCTCTCCACCGTGGTTTTAATGGTGGTGGAACCGTAATAAAAACCATGGCAGAGAGGAAACTCGGAATAGGCTTCGTGGGACTGCAGCAGTCCCGCTAAGCATGTTACTGTCTCCTGGCCACCGCAACACTGCTATGGAATGGCAGTTTCCTGGCGGCTGCAGCAGGGCTGTGGTGGTCACACCGCCCAACTCATAATAGGGCGTTTGGGAGTCTCACGTACCCCCGTGAGTCTAGCAGTCTGTGTACTGCCAGGCTCGTAATCGATGCCTAGTGTTGTGTCCTGTGGTAGGGAAGTGACTGCCCTAAGGGTAGCAATCTGGGACCTACACTCTGGGGCATCTAACCCTAACTAGGCCTGACACGTGGCCCTAGAATTAACTCAGTCGGACACTGGGAATAACTTTGTTGCTCGGTCTGCGCGCATCAGAGAGACCCTGCGTGCGTGCATGACCTCTTTTTATTATAGGGAGTCACGTGACCAGCGCACCGTCCGCCCAAGGCGTCGGGGGCGTGCCTCCAGGAACATAACATTCCTCCTAAAATAAGGAAAAACCAAAACACAGTAATAACCAATCTCAAAACATTTTCTCAACGATTTCAGGTAGCATATTAGCAACAACACCCTCAGCGTCCTTTGACTGCAGCAACATTATGTCAATTATTCTTTTCTGCTATATGGACATTCAATAGGAACAGTCTTACGTGAAGTAGTCTCGTAACCAACAGGAGGGAACTGGATTGTTTCTTAAACGGTGCTGCGACCCCCTCTGACTCGGCATTTCCGCTCCAGTCTGTGACTCAGGACCTGGCGCCTCTCTGTCGGCCCCCTCCGGATTTGGAGCCTCTTCGAGGGCCTCCGCGTCACCTCCCACTTCTTCACTTGCGGCTCTCAGATCGTTACTTTGACTGACCTCGTGACTGGGCGTTGATTCAACAGTTGGTGTGTTAGTTTCAGTTTCAGTTTGTTCAACACTCTGCCGAGGCTCTGATTCTGTACCCGCTGAGTGAAAAAGTTTGAAATGCGACACATTGCGAGTCACCATCTCTCGTCCTCGGATCACAGTAAGACGGGTGCCCTTCACCTCAATCACTCGCCACGGTCTCCTCTCATAATTGAGTCTGAATTTTCCACTAGTCGTTCGGTTACGAAGAAGCACTACATCTCCTCGTCTGAATTGGGGCGGCACCGCCCGTCGCTTCTGGCTGATTTTGGCAAACGTAGTCTTTCTCTTCTTCGCAACAGCCTCCTCATTTACCACTTCGGGTGACCACTGAGGATGGTGAGGAATGGAATCCTTCACTACTCGTCCTAGGAGAAGATGTGCCGGGGCTACTCCCGTTGTGGAGTGTGGGGTCTGTCGGTAACTTCGAAGGAAAGTGAAAATGGCCATTTCCACAGACTGTCCTTCGTCATGGGCAATACGGATAACTTTATTCAATGTTCTCATGAACCTCTCGGCCTCCCCATTCGCTTGAGGCCACCGTGGTGTTATGCGCCTATGGCGAGTCCCAAGAGATGACAGATAGGTGGCCATATCTCGCCCTTGGAATGGGGGACCATTGTCCGTTCGAAGCTCCCTCATGGCACCATGAGTGGCAACAATTTTTTCCATTTTCGAGATGACACAGTCCGCACTCGTGCTTGCCACGATTTCTACTTCAGGGTACTTTGAATGATCATCTATCATCACCAGCGTGTGTCTCCCATCCGGGAGGCTGCCAAAGTCCATGCTGACCCTCTCCCAGGGTCCCTGGGGTCGGGGCTCTACAATGATGGGGGCTTCCCGAGAGGCTTCACCTGTGACTTGGCAGGCAGTGCACGTCCTCACCACATTCTCCACCATGTCATCCATGAGGGGAAACCATACCTTTGTCCGCAGCCGGGCCTTGGTTTTGACCATCCCCTGGTGGCCCACGTGCGCTAGTTGGATGACTTGTCCCGTAAGGGCCGTGGGTATTACCAAACGATGTCCTCGCAGCAGACATCCCGCCGCGTCTTCATTAAGTTCCTCCCTGACGTTGTACAGACCTTCCATGATCTTCTGGGCCTCCGGGGTGAGCGCCTTCCAGCCCTCCCTGGCCTTATACCAGTTGGCAGTCCTAAGGATGTCCTTGGCCGCTGTATGCAGGCGTCTTGGGCCGTGGCACTCGCAACGTCCTCCAGGGATATTGGGCGCGGGCAGGATCTGGCCACTACCCACTTCACATACGCTTCTGTTTCTTCCGCCTCATCCATTTCCTCCGGAGTGGCGGGTCTGGGATGGCGTGACAGATAGTCTGCCGGATTCTTCGCTCCCGGTTGATACTCAATGTTGCAGTTGTATGCCTGCAGTTGTAGTAGCCATTTCTCTATTCTTGGAGGTGGTTTTGATGAAGTCCCTGAGAACAGAGCCACTAGCGGCTTGTGGTCGGTCACCACCGTGAATGGCTTTCCATAGACGTACAGGTGGAAGTGCCGACAGCCCCAATGAATTGCGATTGCCTCCTTTTCGATCTGTGAGTATCTTTGTTCTGTGTCCGTGAGGGACCTACTGGCAAAGGCAACTGGAGTCCAGTCTATTTCGTCCCTCGGTCTTTGCATCAGCACGGCCCCCAACCCGGCCGGTCCGGCATCTACCGCTATGAGCGTGGCATTCCGAGGGTCAAAAAATGCCAGCGTGGTGCTACTGGAGAGGGAGGCCTTAATGTCTTGAAACGCCTTCTCCTGCTCGAGTCCCCAATTCCACGGAGTGGAGTCCTTTGTGAGCTCATGCAGCGGGAGAGTTAGGTTGGCCAGGTCTTTGATGAAGCGGCCACAGTAGTTTACCATGCCAAGAAAACTCCTGACTTCCGTGACCGTAGTGGGTGGGGGCGCATCCTTGATGTCCTTCACTTTGTCAGGGTCTGGGTTGACACCCTCGGCCGAGAAGACATACCCAAAAAACCCTATTTTGGTGCGCAAGAATTCACACTTGTCTCGATGTAGTGTGAGCCCCGCACTTCGGAGCCTGCGGAATACTTGAGCCAGCCGGTGATTATGTTCTGAGATGGTGCGGGCATGCACCATGATGTCATCGCTGACATTTATCACTCCAGGAATGTCGGCAATCAGTTCCTGAATTACATTTTGGAAGACTTCAGCCGCACTAGAGATCCCAAAACTAAGTCTAGTGTATCTGCGGAGTCCAATGTGTGTGGAGAAGGTGGTAATGTTTCTTGACTCCTTATCTAATACCAGCTGGTGGTATCCCGCACGGAGATCAAGTTTTGAGAACCAGCAGGCTCTGACCATTTCTCCGATTAAGTCATCTATTGTGGGGGTGATATGGCGCTCCCGTTTAATGGCGGCATTTGGGAGGCGCATATCCACGCAGATCCGGACTGCCCCAGGCTGTTTCGGTTTCCGCGTGACCACAATGGGCGACACCCAGGGGGTGGGGCCTGAGACCTTCTCGATTATTCTGGCCGCTTCCAGCTTGTGTAGTTCTTCTTCCACTAGCGGCCGAAGGTGGAATGCGACGCGACGGTGTCGCAAGGCCACGGGTTGCACTGTGGGGTCCACGTGTAAGTGTATTTCCCGACCTTTGAAGCATCCAATGCCTTCAAATAGATCCGGAAAGTCCATGAGTAGTTGTTGTACCGACTCTTCGTGGACTCCAAAAGCAAACGTGACCACTCCCAGGTCTTCAGCTGTTCTGCAGCTCAGGAGCATACCTTGGCCCTCTTCCGACACGAAGATGTTGGCTCTTGTGACCTTGTCCCCATGACGGACTGCCGCTCGAAACTTCCCTCAGATTCGAAGTGGAATATCTTGACCATAGGCAAACACCGTGATGGGGGTAGGGCTGAGGACCGGAGGGGTAGGCATGGTTCTGTAGAGAGATGCGCTCATTAGGTTTATGGACGCGCCTGTGTCCACTACCGCCATGATCTCCTGATCCGCCACTTGAATGTTGCATTGGGGCAGGGTCCTGGTGTGTCTGGTGGCGGTGCCGATCATGTGCACCTTGTGCACGGACTGCTCCTCCTCCACATCATTGTCCATATCGCTGTTGCTTGGGTCGCCTTCCACGACTGTCTGTATTGTTTGGCGTGGCTTGCGGAACCTCTTTGACCGGCACACCTTTTCAAAATGGTTCATTTTGCCGCATCCGGAGCATCGTTTGCCCCGTGCCGGGCATTCCGGTGCCGGGTGTCGCGGGCCTCCACAGTAACCGCATGAGTGTCCCGATGCCCCACCTTGGATGGATTGCGTGCGTTTGTGCCACTTGGATGGTGTCTGAACCTGTATCTTGTTGATCGGTTCCACTTTCACATTGGCTTGAAGTGCGGCTTCCATGTGCGCCGCCCTGGCCTTGGAGAGCTCCTTCGTGCGGCCAAGGGTGAGGATGTCGGGAAGAGGCTTCCCTGATTCTTCCAGAATCCTTTCTCGCAACTTTGCAGAGGCGCAACCCTGTATTATCTGTCCCCTGATTTCCTCAGTTGTGTCCTTGAAGGACTGGGTTATTTGAGACCCAGCGGTGCCAGGGGACAACACCTGAAACCTTCGTGGGTAACCTGTTCCGGCGTACAAATGACAGAGACACGGGACACTTCCTTCGGCGTCAAAGATTCGAGGTTTATTTACTGCAGGGAACACAGAAGTCACAGGAAGTACACTACGTGTATGTCCAAGGAGACTGCTTCAAATTGCTACTGTGGGTCTCTCCTTTTATACACATTTTGCTCATAGATTAACATGATACACAAAGGTTTACAACTTGGTTCCCATCATTATCCCCAAGAGGGGTCGCTTTGATGCATTCAAGGTCCGGAACATAAGTACAGAAGCATTTGGTAGTTCCCAACTGTAAAAACCCATCTTCCCACCATTCATACATTCCAATCGGCTATAAACAGATCGAAGAAAGAACAGGGGCAGGTGCAGAGGAAGGCAGAAACTGTGGGGAAAACGAGAAGGGTGTGAAAGGGGTGGTATCGGGAAACACGAACTGCAGGCATCAAAGGGACGTGCCTAATCAGATGCACGGCTAAGACAATAAACCGGCACAGCAAGATGTGCCTCGATCGGGGCCATCTGCCTTACAGTATCATCCCCCTCATCATAAAAGACACTTTCAAAGGAAACGTGTCTTCCGCAGGGGTCTTGGGAATCCCAGGGTCGCGAAGCGGACAGCGTCCGTTCGCTGGCTACTTGAGGGCAAGAGACAAAATGGATGCCGCATCTAAGATGGAACCCGTGGGTACAGATAGATAAACCCATGAAACAGACGAACGGTTTAGGTTAGCACAGCGAAACTGCGTACACCCACTGAACACGTCGTTTGCGGTTCGTAGATACCAGACTCGACCATATTCGTACGAGTCACAAACACCACTTACGATTGTCACGGAACCTCAGACGCTCCTTTTGCCCTCATGTAGGCAAGCACTAGTCAGAATCATATTCGATATTCATCAAACCATCTAGATGTTGCTGCAACATAACTCTGTCCAATCGAGCTCCCTTGGTAACAGGTGACTGTCTCATACACGTCGTGGCACAGAGGCCACATAAGGCAGGACCACACTGCACACAAAGGCAACACGTGAACAGAAATGCTACAACAACTCCGATGATCATCAGAATTTTCCAACCCCAAGTCGACATTAGGCCCCAAAACCACCCAAGTAGCGTCCAATCCCCTACGTCCACGTGTATGGACTCAGAGATCTTATGCAACTTCGAAATGGCTTGATAGACAGTCGGAGCGTTATCTGGAATGAAAATACAGCAGCTCGAATGGATCACCTTACATACTCCACCTCGATCTGCTAAAACAACGTCTAAAACCATACGGTTTTGTAACGTCATAAGTCTATCCGCCTGAAGTTCTCTGGTGATATTACCAAGGGCACTGGCAGTGATATTAGCTGTCGATTCCACCACTCGAGTCAACTGTCTCAGGTTCCTACTATTGACCATAGGTCCCCAAAACGGAAAGAAACCCTTGAAAAAGTCTCCTGCCTCTTGACCGGCAGTGTCCTCTTCGCTAATCACGCCTCTCACAACTCTAGTTTTGTGATAGTCTGCATCAACAGTGAACGTCGGAGGCAACAGATTTGCGATATAACATGAGCCCACAAAATCAGAGGGCAACCATGTATACGCACGATCATGACAGACAAAGTATGTACCCTTGGCAGCCAGAAACACAGGGGACGAGAGCATCGGCAGAATATAAGTCTCAGAGCAAGCACTCTCTCCAAGACGAGCTCTCGATCTTCGACCACGACCTAGTAGGCAGAAATTACCAAGGTGGGGTACGACCCAGATCGGGGGCGAGCTTCTAAGCTGTTTTTCATCCGTGAGCACACCATACTCAACCTTACTCAGGACCCTATAGGCTTGTACCTCCTCCTCTGGGATGAGCGACGGCTCATAGATATCCCTATCCAAATCAGCGATCGCCATAGCCAAAGGCTTGTGGTACGAACCAGGACCAAAATGGGAAGGATGTGGCTCTCGATTGGGGTAGGAATCTAGTGCACTTCGAAACATTGCTTGAAATGCTCGAGCTGAACCCTGGGAACTATAAGGAAGGACCAGATATGGAATTCCCTTATCCGTGGTATGTGCCATTAACCCACACACCCAACAATTAGTAGTGTTAACCACTAACTGATGCTGATGAAGGAGCTGAATAAAAGAATTATTTCTAAATTCCGCACGTCTAGCCTGTTCATGTTCGGGCAAGATATGGAAGGAATGAGGGGACGCAGTAGAGGTAAGTTTGGGTTCAGAAGTAGGTGCGGGTATGGCAGAAGGTAGGAAGTACTGTATCATATAATACACCCCACCGGCCAAGAACAAAGAAACAATCAGAAACAGAAGGAACACTTGAATCATAAAGCATTTTGTACGAGTAATCTGTTGCAGTTTGAATCTTTGCGCCTGAGTTTTTTCCGAATCCATCAGCTTTGAAAACGCCATCCCCTAAGACCGTCCGCAACGTTTCTTGACGCACTTCGTTCTGTGTAGCAGTAGTCAGTCCCTAGGAGTTCCCAGGAACCGACGGTCTTGGACCTAATGTCTAGACCTACTAACCAGAAGGAAGTACACGCGCGGCCCTACGGTACACCTGGATGCAAGGTATCTTATTCACAAATATGTACAAAGTCTCTTAGCTGTGGAAGCAAAAAAAACATATGTGGAACGAAACCCAATATTTACAAAATAATCACAATTATACAGGTGTTCAGACTGATCGTGGCAAATGGGATGATGCAGATGTCAAGGGACAGAAACGAAAATTGTATTAGTCTTTGGTGCTGGATCGCAAAAAGTATCGAATTTTCCCAGGACGTGTCTGTTCGTCAAACAATGGATCCGATGAGGAAACAGAGTTCTGCTGATCAGTTGATTGTTCAGATCTTGAGTCTTGTGATGACAAATGTTCAACGATGTCTTTCTGCTGCACTGAGGATTCTCCGACAGGCTGAGCGTCGCCAAAGGGTACAAAGGTCTGCAATCCTTCGGTTTCAGATGAAGCAATGCCCTTCCTCACCCACAAGTCCGCCGGTAAAGGTATAGGTACCTTTTTAGTATGGGTGGCGTGCACCCAATTCTTACGGCCTTCCAAACGGACAACAGTTCTCGTGGCAAGGAGGACTTGGAAGGGTCCGGTGAAGCGGGGCTCAAGGTTCTTTTTGCGTGCGAAGTTTCGCGTAACCACCCAGTCTCCCGGTTGGAGCTGGTGGCCTGGACCCTCCGTCTTCGTCGGCAGTGCTTCGTAAACCTGTTGGTGAATTAACCTCAGTTTAGCAGTCAGATCATGAAGATAATCAATCAATATTGGGTACTCAAGATCGGAAAACACACTCGGTCTAGGGACCCCCCAAACATTCGCAGGACGGCCAAACACTATTTCGTAGGGACTAAGCCCTACTCGGGAGTGTACGGTCGCCCTTGTTGACAACAGAGCTAAGGGCAATGCGTCAGGCCACGAAAGACCAGTCGTAGCCTGAATCTTCGCTAGTTTGAGTTTAAGGGTGCCATTATACCCTTCAACCAAACCTGCTGACTGGGGATGATTGGCACTATGGAATTTCTGATGAATTCCAAGGCCCTTACACACACTCTTCATCACACTCCCCACAAACTCACCTCCGTTATCAGACCATACGATTCGTGGCATTCCATACCGAGGAAAGTATTCCTTCAATAGGATTTTCGCAGTAGATAAGGCAGTGTTGTCTTTGAGAGGGTAGGCTTCAATCCATCGGGAGAATGCGCAAACCACAACCAAAACATATTTCAAGTTATTGCATCTCTCCATATGGATGAAGTCTAGTTGAATCACCTCAAAGGGACATGAAGGGGGAGCAAAATGGCCAGGAGGTGTAGGAGTTCCCTTACCAGGATTGTACAATATACAAACCATGCAATTCTTGACCAATCTCTCAGCACATTTAGTAATACCATCATTCTTCCACACAGGGGACAACAACTTGCAGATACCTTTCACACTAATATGCGCTAACCCGTGTGCCATCGTCACAACGGCCAGCACATACGCATCTGGCAACATCCATCTCTTACGCTCCGACAAATCAATCCAACAACCATTCGCATCCAACTTTCCTGTACTCTCTTTCCACTTCGTCTTTTCACTCTCAGTGGCCTCATTCTGTATCGCTTTCACACTCTGGATAGTATCCTCACACATACCAGTCTCTGTGGGCCACCTAACCGAACTTGTCACATACATTCTCTTGCTAAGGTTCCAGGCAGTCTCCTTAGCAGTTTCATCCGAAAACGCATTCCCGCGACCAACATCGTCCGTCACCTTACGATGCGCACTACATTTAACAATCGCTACCTGCTCAGGCAACGTAAGTGCATCCAAAAGATCATTCACAAGTTGTCCATGCTGTATCTTAGTGCCGTGTGATGTCATAAAGCCTCTCTCTCTCCACAATCGTCCGAAGCTATGAGCAACGCCAAAAGCATATTGGCTGTCGGTGAACACATTCACACGTTTCCCTTTCGATAACACACACGCTCTAGTTAAAGCGATCAGTTCTGCAGCTTGGGCAGAGTTCTGATTCAGCCTTGCAGCTTCCACAACAGTATTCAAAGTTACCACAGCATATGCAGTCGTCACATCACCATTTGGCAATTTAAAACATGAACCATCCACATACAAAGTTCCATCAGGATCTTCCAAAGGAGTGTTTTTAAGGTCCACTCGACCTTTTGTTTCCTCCTCAGTCCTTAAGTAACAGTCATGAGCTGCTACGTCATCTGATTCCATACTGATTGGCAATAAAGTCGCCGGGTTCAGGACATTACAACGCTTTATCTGAATATGACTTGCCAAAAGCATCAACTCGTACCCAGACAACCTCGCACTCGTCAAGTGCTGGGTTTTCGTACGATTCAAGAGAGTGTCAACTGCATGCGGAACCATCACCGTAAGCATATTATCCATGACCAATCCTGCTGATTGTCGGATGGACACCGCAGCTGCCGCTGTTGCCCTCAGACAACTCGGCAATGCTCTAGCTACCGGGTCCAAGGTCGAGGAAAAATATGCACATGGACGTTGCTTATCACCAAAAGGTTGCGTCAAAACACTCAACGCACAACCTTCCCTCTCGTGAACGTATAATGTAAACGGCTTGCTGTAGTCAGGGGTACCTAACACAGGAGCCGAACACAATGCGTCACGCAGTTCAGAAAAACTTTTCTGACATTCTGCCGTCCATGGTAAAGGAGTTGGAACATCCTTGCACGTAAGAGCCACCAATGGTTTCGCTAACAATGAAAAATTTGGAATCCACTGTCTGCAGTATGATGTGATACCTAAAAAGGCACGCACATCTCTTTGGGTTGCTGGCACAGTCATTCGCGCAATCGCTGCAATTCTCTCTGGGGTCAACCTTCTTCCCTCCTTTGACAATAAGTGACCTAGATAGGTTACTTCTTGACAACAATATTGAAGTTTGGAAGGTGATACCTTGTGATGTAAGTCACAGAGATGTTGCAACAACGACACTGTAGCAATTTTGCAGATGTCCTGAGTATCTGCGGCCACCAATAAGTCGTCGACGTATTGGATTAAGGCTGCACCAGCCGGCAACACAAATGCATCTAGTTGGCCCTTCAAGGCTTGACTGTATATCGATGGACTCTCACAGTAGCCCTGAGGAGCACGTTTGAACCGAAAGCTACGACCACCAAGAGAGAAACCGAAAAGGTCTCTACTTTCTTCAGCAATCGGAATGCTAAAGAAAGCATTTTTCAAATCGATCACCGAAAACCAAGACGCAGAAGCTGGAATCAGAGTCAGTAGCGCCGTGATATCAGGCACAACCGGGAACTGAGGAATCACAATTTTATTTACCTCCCGTAAATTGATAACAAAGCGATAAACAGGCGAATTCGAAGGATCGGTACGTTTTAAAATAGGCTGTACAGGGCTGTTACACATGTTTCCCCGAGTCTCCTCAATAACATCTTTATCGATCAAATCATAGATGATCGCCAACAGTGCTCGTTCACCGTCAAGAGAGATTCGATACTGGGGAATACGTGGCAATCGCACATTAGATTTCAAGTGAACAACATAAGGGGAGATGTCAAGCAGGCCCACGTCATTGGGACCTGTTGCCCACAAAGATGCAGGAAGAGAACTCAATTCCGGTGGAAGTTTATCGAGAGACAAGTACATTGGAGAGATAACTCTCTCACCCAAAGTAAGTTTTACTCCCGCAGGAGAACAATACAAAGTCGCATACAGACGTTTAAGCAAATCCAGGCCCAAAAGATTTTCACCACAACCAGTGGTCAAAATTAATGGAGCTTTCAACTCGCGAGGCCCAATGGTAAGTGGCAAAGGGCACGAAACCGGATTGCTAACGGGGGCGCCAGAGAATCCAACGGAAACATTTGTTAAGCCAGACAAAGGTGCGCCAGGGAGTTTCGAATGCATGATGGAACTTTTCGCTGCACCAGTGTCCAACAGAAAAGGCTCAACGACGCCCGAGGTGGCAACTGCGACGTAAGGCCCTCTCTGATCAACCGGAACTGATACTACTCCCTCTCCTTGTCTATGGCTGTCCTAGTAATTACCGTCGTCAGTGCTCTGATCGACGTAATAATCATCTACATTATACTGCGAAGATCTTCCTTGCGATGATCCACGTTGGTCAAAACAATTATTAGAGTCAGAAGTATTAGTGGAACAATCGTTTTGAGCACCGCGACCTCTTCCACGTGATGTCTGTTGCGAACCACCACGACTTCCTCTAGATGAATTACCACTATTACGCTCATTCAGAACTGGGCAATCGAATTTTAAATGGCCCTCATGTCTACAATAGGCATACTGATTGTACCCCAGCGAAGATCTCTGCAAAGAGGAGTCACTTCGCGATTGCGATCTATTAGGCTGAGACTGCAATCGATTACGTTGCTGCAAATCATTCTGATTCGAACGCGGTGGATATGCCTGCTGCAACAACACTTTAGTTTTGAGCTCTTTCGTCTTCTTATCGGCGCTATCAATTTCTTCCTTCTCCCTATTCTCATAATATTGCGCCATAGCCAATATTTGAGCAGAAGTAGAGACAGCCCACGCACTCTCGGAATTTTTTAATGTGTTGCTCAAATCAGGCAATAAGTTAGAAACAAATTTATCCACGAACAACCGCTGACCACCCTCGGTACCCATATCCTGACCACTATGATCGATGAATGCCTCCTCAAATCTCGTAAAGAAATCAGAGACACTCTCGTCCTTCTTCTGCTTGCAAGCGGACAACTTGTCCCAATTTACCTTCATAGCTGGCATAAGCGTTTTCATTAGGGTAATGATTCTCTGAGGGAGAGCAGTAATAAGCTGTTCAGGCTTAGCCCCACCAATTTGTTGTGTATCCGCCGCCGTAAGGGCAGCCCAATCACCACCTAATTCATTTACATGATCTTCCTGACGAATCTTGGCCCATACCGGTTGTGGTACAACATTGCCGAACAACATATCGATATCAGCAAGATTCATTATCGTAGCGTCTACGAGCTGCGATAATTCCTTATAATACCCTGTAGGATTTTTGCGAGGGTCAGGCAAAGATTGCTTCACCTGCAAAACTTCTGATCGTTTCCATGGGAGATGTATCCATACTCTCTGGAAATGCGGCAAGATAATAGGAACAGCAGCAGCATCACCTGGCATCCATACTGGTGGAACTTCGCGCATGGGATACTGATCAGGCGCATCTAACGGCCTCTCAATGCCCTCAACAAACAATGCTTGAGGCATCATAGAGGGGCGAAGAGCTAACAATTGTTCAACAGCACGTCGAACATTAGTACCTACTATCATTCCGCTCGAAAACTGGAGCTGTAGGTTGGTCAAAGCAGCTAATACATCATCCGAAGCATCAGCCGATATTTGGTCACGCAAGGTCTTGCACATTTCTTCAAAAACATATCTTTGTGTCGGTATATTGAATTGACCAAACGTATCCAACACTGAACGTGGGGGATTCCTAATGGGGTATTTCATCCAAGCCATCGCCATATTATACAGTGCGGCACGTTCCCGATTACCGGGAAGCTGACTACGTCTTTGTGGACCGTCCGAACCAGCGGACTCAAGAATAGGGCCAAGAGAATTGAAAAAGTTAGCAGCAATGGAAGGAGTACGACGTCGAACAGATGGAGAAGTATAACACAAGGGATTAACAAGAGGAGTGTCAGAAATAGAAGAAGCAGCAGGAGTAAGTAGAACAGGAGCAGCAGCGGGAGCAGGAGTATGAGGAAGTACAAGCGGAGGAGCAGTAGGAACAGAAGTAGGCAAGGGAACAGGAACAGTCGGAGGAACAGGTACAGGTTGAGGAACAGGTACAGGAGCCGGTACAGGAGGAACCACAGGAGCTGCGGTACCCTGTGCGTACGGAGGCGGTGACTTCAAAAGATAGGACATTAAAGGATCCTCAACTGATTCCTGTTTCTTATCCGACTCCGTTGGCAAAACGGGATAACACTTATCTATAGACATACGCTGAAGCCTATCGAAAACTTCCTTTTCCTTTTCCTCCTTATCTCGCTGGAACTGTTCTGCTTTCTTTACAATGGTAGCAACCCCATCTCTCTGATTGCGTTTTGTCTGTCTGATTTCTTTCTGTTTGGCTTCTTTGCGCCATAACCGAAAGGCATCAAACATGGCCGGCCTTGACTTTTTCTTAAACAATTGAGCCTCAAGGTTATCTAGAATCGGGGCCTCAAAACTACCATGAGGTGGCCAACTAAGGACACCATCCTTTCTAGTATAGCGAATCCAATATTCATTAAAGGCAATCGGACCTAACCCATGTTTGCTATATAATTCATAAGTTGGAGTTCCAACCGGAGGTATCGGACACGAGTCCTCCAGTCGGGAATCCGTACCACAACGTTTGAAACAACTGAACAAAGTACTGCGACCAGGCATCTTGCACACTAGCCGAGTTTCACAAACTTCAAGGGTTACGGGATTTACCAAGTCCCTGCAAAGAGCAAAAACCCTCGGTTTTTGGCGGCTGCAGACGTCAAATATTACAACAAAGAACCAAGTACTAAGAACCACAAATGCAATGGAACCATGCAACAACTAAGCAACCACAACTAAGGACTCTGGGAGCGACCCACAAATACTTAACTCAAAGATCGATGGCGTCACCAGGAAGGCCCGTCAATCGTCTCGCTATACCAAGGTCTACGCCAGGCGCCAAAACAGGTCTACAGTCAGGGCAGCAGTCCGTCGCAGCCATCAGGAGGCGGGAATCTTCGCGGGAAAAGTCGTCGGGCCACTTATTTCGACAACAGGATCGATGAAGCGGGGGGCACCTTCCCTCGGAGATTTCACACGAAGTTCCTCATGATCGTCGTGCTTGGACCGGTACCACTGATGCAGCCCCACATTGGGCGCCAACTGAAGGACTGGGTTATTTGAGACCCAGCGGTGCCAGGGGACAACACCTGAAACCTTCGTGGGTAACCTGTTCCGGCGTACAAATGACAGAGACACGGGACACTTCCTTCGGCGTCAAAAATTCGAGGTTTATTTACTGCAGGGAACACAGAAGTCACAGGAAGTACACTACGTGTATGTCCAAGGAGACTGCTTCAAATTGCTACTGTGGGTCGCTCCCTTTATACACATTTTGCTCATAGATTAACATGATACACAAAGGTTTACAACTTGGTTCCCATCATTATCCCCAAGAGGGGTCGCTTTGATGCATTCAAGGTCCGGAACATAAGTACAGAAGCATTTGGTAGTTCCCAACTGTAAAAACCCATCTTCCCACCATTCATACATTCCAATCGGCTATAAACAGATCGAAGAAAGAACAGGGGCAGGTGCAGAGGAAGGCAGAAACTGTGGGGAAAACGAGAAGGGTGTGAAAGGGGTGGTATCGGGAAACACGAACTGCAGGCATCAAAGGGACTTGCCTAATCAGATGCACGGCTAAGACAATAAACCGGCACGGCAAGATGTGCCTCGATCGGGGCCATCTGCCTTACAGTATCATCCCCCTCATCATAAAAGACACTTTCAAAGGAAACGTGTCTTCCGCAGGGGTCTTGGGAATCCCAGGGTCGCGAAGCAGACGGCGTCCGTTCGCTGGCTACTTGAGAGCAAGAGACAAAATGGATGCCGCATCTAAGATGGAACCCGTGGGTACAGATAGATAAACCCACGAAACAGACGAACGGTTTAGGTTAGCACAGCGAAACTGCGTACACCCACTGAACACGTCGTTTGCGGTTCGTAGATACCAGACTCGACCATATTCGTACGAGTCACAAACACCACTTACGATTGTCACGGAACCTCATCCTGGAACCCACACGTCAGTGCCAGCTTCTTGAGTCTGGTGTGGTATGCATCCAGCGACTCTTCCGGCAGTTGCCGTGCTTGTCGGAAGACGAAGCGTTCGTAGTCCTGGTTCGCCATGGGCTCAAAGTGTGCATTGAGGGCGTTAATCAGGGTATGATGAGTCTTGGGGGTCACCTCTGTGAGGGTCCGAGCAATGGAATGAATGTCTTTGCCGCCAAGGTGGAGGACCATGGCGCGTTTTTGTTCCTTGTGAACCTTTGTGGCTTCAAAGAATATTAAGAGCCTGTCCACCCACTCCTTCCACTTCGGGGCGAGAGTGGAGGGCGCACCCTCCACCACAAACGGTTCAATGGGCGGAATGGTAGCCATCGCCCAGGACGCACTTGATCAGGCCCGTGTCCGGCCGAGGCAAGGTCCGAGGTGGCACACTGAGGAGGTCGCTGATGACTGCGGCCACGTAGTGACGCGTCGGTGCCCCCAGGCAGCGTAGACAGGGGCCGTGGTGTACCCCACAGCAGAGGTAGCGGAGCGCGTGCGACCGGCGCTCCGGCTCCGGATGGTGACGGCGTGCCACGGGACGGGTGGACACAACGTCCCCTCGCGCAGCCAGGCAGCACTGGTCGCCTCCCTGATCGCCGTGCCAAGCGGGCCGAGGTGCGCTTCACGCACGTGCCGGCGGGCACAGTGCGGTACCGGACGGGGAGATCGTGCGGGAGAAAGTCCGTGCCCAGCCACTCGTGTCTCGATGCGCAGCAGGACAGCGCTGGGCAGAGCGGCTCACCTTCGATGTGCCAGGGGTGGAAGTCGTCGCTCCTCCAGGAGCGCGGTGTGGGGGTGTGCAGGACAGCAAGGCACGAGCACCACGAGCTACTGGCAACGCTCGCAGCCGCCTCACGCGAGAGTGGGCACACACCCCAAGCGAGGATTCGGCAACCACCCTCGTCGCCAATTGTTGTGTCCTGTGGTAGGGAAGTGACTGCCCTAGGGGTAGCAATCTGGGACCTACTCTCCGGGGCATCTAACCCTAACTAGGCCTGACACGTGGCCCTAGAATTAACTCAGTCGGACACTGGGAATAACTTTGTTGCTCGGTCTGCGCGCATCAGAGAGACCCTGCGTGCGTGCATGACCTCTTTTTATTATAGGGAGTCACGTGACCAGCGCACCGTCCGCCCAAGGCGTCGGGGGCGTGCCTCCCGGAACATAACACCTAGGTGTATGCTCTGGAGGTGACTGTGTGTTATTTCATGTGAAAAGGCAAAAACATGGGTTTTGTCAGAGGAGTTTTACAAGCTTCTGTGTTACATTATACCATGTCGAATTGGAAAGGCAAAAACACTCGAAGACTTCCTGCAGCTAGCCCCTGAAGTAAAAGTGAGAGAGGACAGCATTCTCCCTTTTTTGAGCTGGTGAGAAAGGTAACTCTTGCAGGGTATGGGTGCAGGAACTATGTAGAAGGAATGGTGTAAGGAAAAATGTGTTTAATTAGATCAAAATCGCCAGCTATTATAAGTGATTTCCGGGAACTTTATGTATGTAAACAAAAATCTGTTTTGGTGCTGTATGATACAAGCATACGTGGTTAAACCCTGTGTGCCTCTACCACACAGCCGAAACCACGAATGGGTCTTAACCACACATTCATTCATGTTCATCTGTGGTTACGGCATATGTGTGGTTAAAGCGAGCATTGTCGAGCTTGCGTAATCGGAACACTCGTGGTTCAGAGTCAGACCACGGTGTTCTGATTGTTTCCCCTATTTTAGATTAAAGTGATTTTCCAGAGAAAAAGAAACCATCAATTTTACTTCTGAAATATGAGGGAGTGCACCCAGAAAACTATTTAATGTGGCAGTGATTGCATAATGTGGTTTACTGCAGATCAGGAGTCAGGTGCATTGGGTAACCATTTGACTCCAAATCACAAAGACATAACTTTCCCAGGACTTGATTTTCCTTTCACAAATCATAATTTCCAGGAGTGACTGTACAGTAGAATCTATTAAACTAAACCAATACTACATGCCACTGAACGCAGCATAGTGGTAGATGAAAACTTAGGACTGGAGCGAGGAGTGCTCATGACATTGAACAATATTGTATCCCTAAAGGTGAATTTGTAGTGTTGTGTGCTCCCAGTGGTCAGGATTGAAGTGTGCTCTTGGTGCTATGTGGGTCCCAGTGCTAAACTTATTGGATCAGTCTTTGGGCAGTCAGTGGTAACAGTGCAGTTATATGGTGATTAACTCTTGTTTATTAAGTATGCCCAAGTGCCTTGGGTATTGTTGTAAAGTACATTGACTACCAAGTACTCCTATATGGAGTGGTTGAGCATTGAAGGTGTAGTCTAGGAAGTGAGGAGAGTCTGGATATCTGATTCAATTGGACAAAAATACATAGCATTCACTTAATGCTTTTGTCCAATTTGAGCTATGTACAAGAGGTCCTCATAGAGCAACATGTGGAGCAGCAAAAATAAACTAGAAATTAACAGAAGGCCCTACTGCCTTCTGGGGTGGGAAATACAAACCTAAACAGTTTAAAACCCCTTACACAGTAAGGCAGTATAGTTTTAAACAACGTGGACATCAATGCACAGTGCGTTTTAAATGTAGGAAATATTATGGACCTCATTGGTAAAGCTGTTTGCACATGTGAGTCGGACTAAGGTCACTACCAGGAATGCCATTGACTTGGCTTTTTTCATTATTAAAAAATTTATTTTGCCGCTTTGGTGAACTTTTTGTTGTGAAAATGCCACGGTTCATGTATATATATATATATGGCCCTTGTGTTAAAAAGTGCTTCAGCTGCCAGGAAATAAAAGCTGCACCAGGTCCTACTACGGCTGCCCCGACATGGGTGGTAACTGAACTGGTTTTTATGTGCATTATTATTTTTCTTACTATTTGTTTGTCTGGCACGTATTCTATTGTAGTGTTGTCACGTCCTGTGAAGTTATCAGGTCAAAAGTCATGTGCCATTACTTCCTGTCTTGGGGGTAAAGAGTGTATTGTGTCACTTTTGCTACCCCTTGATTTTTAGTGATTTGGCATCTAAGGTCTATGGCCCACACCCGTCCAGCCTTTGAAATCACATTTGCAGAGCTAAGAAGCAAGAGCTCTAGGAGGTGGGAGAGGTGAGTGTGTGGCCACTGTCAGCCTCTACCGACAGATTGGCATGAAGTCAATGGTCACTGTTGGCAGAAGGATGCAGAGACTTAGAGGGTTAGCAGCCTGTGCAGATAAAATCAGTTCCTGTTCCTTTTCTCCTGGTGGATCTATCCGGTCCCTCCGCTCACAACAGCAAACTCCAGTTTGAAAATCAAACCAGAGTAGGCAAGGCCAGGACTGGTGAATGTTGATACAGACAGTTGGACACACTACAATGTGAAAACCTCCGAGCTTCAACAAAATAAACGAGCAAGCTGAGGCCTCAAAGCCACGCCGTGATAACTAGAACTTCTGAACTGTGTCTTGTGAAAAAACAAACAGTAACATTGGAGCAAAGTGATAAAATCCTTAGTTAACTTGAAACAAAGCTGCGGGACTAACCGCCCCCCCCCAGCCCCAGTCCTCCTATCAATGATGAGAAAGAAGCAACCACAGCAGTTGTTGGGTGGAATGAATGAAGCAGCGGTCACCGACACCACACCCACTCCAGCAATGCACTGCTAGAGGAGCCCAACCCAGAGCCCTTTTGTTGAATGGATGTTTGTTATCCCTCCCTGGGCCATTGTTGGTAATAGTCCAAATTAGACCCTATAGCTAACCATAAAACCTACCACACCCAGCACTTTGACATCACTTCCCCTACCTTATGATTCTAGGGAAAAGAGACCTCCTCCAATCCTGCCCCTTCCCCAAAACCACATATTCAGCCTACTTCGTCACCGACCAGCACCTGCAATTTGTTATCAGTTGCTATCTTCTTTCTATCCTCCTATTTGATCCCCCAGAATTGTACGGTGGCACCCTACAGTCCCATCAACACCGGACGAACTTGCACCACACCCATTATTTAATGGCTGACTGCTATCTAACATTTCTGTCGAAGATTGTTAATAAGCATTCAGAAGTGTGCAAGGAAGATAGGGACTGCTTTTTTTAATTATCCAAAATGAACACAAGTTGAACAATAAATAATCTGATAAATAAAATACTAATATGTGAAATCAGTACCACTGTTAAGAATCAGCAATATAATACACATTTCTGATTTTGGTTAATTTGCTACAAGAAAAAGAGAAAGAGACCAACCAAAAAAGATCAATTGCATCATAGAAACATAGGGCTTTATTTACGGGTATTTGGGGCAGGGCAGCGCAGCAAGTCATCTTGCTGCGCTAACCTACATCAAAATGAAAGGACAGGAATCCACCGTATTGACGCAACACGGTGCATTCCTGTCCGTTCTCCCTCCGCTGGCACCATTTTGGCTGCCTAGTGTCAACACAGGAACCCTTGCAGCATGGTACAAGGATGCCTGGGTTATGGGCAGGAATGTTTTTTGCTGGAAAGGGCACCTACCTGTTCAAAAACAATCCTAAGAGGCGTTTCCTCTTTCTATGTGTGCTTCAGTGTGCATCACACATAGAAAGAGGAAAAAACAAGGAGAAATGAAGAAAGTTCACCTCAGGATGCGTAAGAATTTGTCACCTCCCCAGGTTCACATGATCTTGTAAATATGGGGTAGCATCAATATCCATGGGTGGTGCATAGGAAAACCGAAGGCAATGCCCGTGGACCACCTCCTCTGTGCCGAGTAAAGCAAGGTTTGCACTACCTTGCTTTACTCCATATCTATGAGGCCATCTGAAGCCATGTATAGTGGCTTTGTGTGTCCAGATAGATATGATTTAGTTATCTGCGCAGGCAGCGTGTCACAAAAAGTGATGATCAGGTGGCGCAGAGGGCTCGTAAATAAGCCCCATACTGTTTAAATGTCAAAAGACATGAGCATTGCATATAATCGTTACTCCCTTGTTTAAACTGAAACATATCCACAAAAATCAAAATGGATTTGATGATTTGCAGTACTTAACTATCCACATAGCATGTGAAAAATGACCAATTGGCCCAAGTAACAAGGGTAACATCTTGGATAAGCAAATAAATAAACCAAGAGTATAATAAAATAATAGATGGTTAAATATTTAAATATTGTCCACTTTAAAAAAAAATACTCCACACACACAAAACTAGTGTACTCATTTATTAGTAATGTTTCATGATTTGTTTTGTTTCCATGAAAGGAGGTTTTGCACTGTGTTTAGGATCGATTTTTTTTGTCACACATTTATTTTTCAAGCATACATTTTTTGCAAATAAATATGATACTTTGTAGTGATTTGTTTATGAGGTATATTCTGGAAAATTAAATTGTCTCATCTCTTTTTGCAGTAACTCAAAGCAATTTTGCTGTTTCTATAGAAGTGGACGTGAAATTGTCAAGCATGGGAACACAGATGTGATAAATTATCGATCTACTTCTACGGGCCAGATTCACAAAGGTAAATTTACACTTTTGTGTAAATTTACACATTTTTGGTACTCATAAATTACAAGCTTAATTTTACTAAATTTACGATTGCGGAGACTCCGCACTTGTGTCAGAGACCCTGCGCATAAAAAGATAGGTCTGTACTATAATTTTGTGTGTGGAGTCTCCGCTGTTGTAAAATTAGTATTAGTTAATTTAAGCTTGTAGTTTGTAAATACCAAAATATAGTAAAAGTATACAAAAATGTAAGTTTATCTTTGAGAATCAGGTCTGATCTCACTGGTGAAACTATACTTTGCTGCTGAAATTAAAGTACTTCACACATATTTTGATCAATGCATCTTTAACTTCCTTGTTGCGCAGGCTGTAAATGAAAGGATTAAAAAGTGGTGGAAACACCACGTAGAACACAGCCACCACTTTGTCCATTTCAAGGGAGGCTTTGTTTGTAGGTCGCACATACACAAATATTACAGTCCCATAGTAGATGGCCACCACAGTGATGTGGGAGGTACATGTGGAGAAGGCTTTCTGGCGCCCACTGGTGGAAGAGATCTTGGTTATGGTCCATATGATGCTTACATATGATATCAATATCAAAAGAATACTACTGAAGACAATAGTCCAAGTAAAGATAAAAAAGTATTGCTTGATGAATGTTGCATCTGTGCAAGAAAGTGCCAACAGAGGTAACATGTCACAAAAGAAATGGTTGATCTCATTAGGTCCACAGTAGGAGAGACGCGAGAGAGAGATGACTGGGGAAAAGGTGTAAAGAAAAACGGCTAGCCAACAACCTCCTGCAAGCATTAAGCACAAGCGAGTAGTCATGATGGCAGGGTACCTTAAGGGATGGCAGATGGCTAAATACCTGTCAAAAGCCATGAGAGCTAGTAGGTAATTCTCCAGAGCACCCATCGTGAAAAAGAAATAACACTGAGCGATGCAGCCGCCAACAGAGATAGTGTCATGTCCTAGAAGAAAATTAGCCAGCATTTTTGGAACAGTGGAAGATGCATAGCAGATCTCCATCAACGAGAAATTAATGAGGAGATAATACATTGGTTTATGAAGGTGTCTCTCCCTCTTTACAACATAGATGATAGTCACATTTCCGGTGATAATCAGTGTGTAGATGATGGAGAATAAAACAAAAAGCAGGGCTTGAAATTCCTGTAATATGGGGAAGCCAAGGAGGATAACTTCTGTCACTCTGCTTTGATTCTTTTTTCCCATCTCCTGTGGAGGTGACTTAAAATGAACACAAAAATAGCAAATTGACAACTGCAGTTTCAAAATATCACTGTTCATTTGTTTTTCTGAGCTCAAATAATTGTGCGTTTGTGAAAATGACACAGTAACAAAGAGTCTGTTAGTTGTCGCTATTACTGTCTTGACACAGTTTTAACTTTTTTTTACAGCATTTTATATAGCACGAGCTTTACATAGCACCAGTTGCATTACATGAGGACACATTAATTTTTCTTAGGCACAAAAACATTAGTTTATGCATTTAGATATTATACATTTGAGAACAGTCAAACATAAGATCTTCTGTTAAGTTAACGAATGAGTAAGAAGAGTTGAAACACTAATCAGAAGATACTTCCACAGTTCAATTAAACTTTTGATATATCACCTACCCTTTGCTTGATTGGTCATATAGGAACATTGAGATAACTTTTTTTGAGATGGGAACTAATGGGCTGCTACAGGACTGGAGTGAGTGAGGAAACCTAAACCGATATCATTCCAAAACCATTTCTTTATACTGTTTTGGTTCAATTATTTTTCCATTTTTACAATAGTTTTGGAACAGAAAATGCACCAGTGGTGTTGAAGTTGAATGTTACTTGGGGGTAACAGTGTAGATTTGCACCACCTCACATATGTTTAAAATGCATGGGGTTAGACCTGCCATCTTTGGTGTGACTTCCCCAGTCTTTTTTGCTTCTGACCTTATGTTTTCAGATTGTATTCTACATTTAGTAGTTGCTGGATTTAGGACACTGGACACTTTACCCCTGCTGACTAGTGCTAAAGTGTCA
Source organism: Lissotriton vulgaris (assembly GCF_964263255.1). Taxonomy (NCBI): domain Eukaryota; kingdom Metazoa; phylum Chordata; class Amphibia; order Caudata; family Salamandridae; genus Lissotriton; species Lissotriton vulgaris. The sequence continues at coordinate 1,217,338,532 of NC_141693.1, read as the reverse complement.
GTGCTCCTGGTGTAAATTGTTCTGGTGATTGGCTTATCGATGATTTTCTTATTTTATTTAATAGTACGTCCCCACTAACGTGCACAAGGTGTTGCTCAGTACCTTTAAATCAAATGCTATTAGTGGGCCTGAAGCACTGGTTGTGCCACCTACCTGAAAACATGTCTCAGACAGGCCACTGCAGTGTCTGTGTGTGCATTTTTAAACTGCTGTGTCGACCTGGCAAGTGCAACTTGCCAGGCCCAAATATTCCCTCTTTTTACATGTAAGGCACCCCTAGTGTAGGCCCACGGCAGACCCGTGTGCAGGGCGGAGTGCATTTAAAAGGTAGGACATTTATGGTGTGTTTTACGTGTCCAAATATTGTAATACAGCAAATTTATTTTTCACGATTACAAGGACTATCTCTCTCATAGGATAACATGGGGATTGCCTTGAAATATCTTTTATGTGAAATCTCCCATCTGGAGCATATTGAGATTTGGAGTTTGGGGTCTATGAAATCACTATTTAAAAATACACTTTTTAGAAAGTAGGCATTTTCTTGCTTAACCATTCTGTGCCTCTGTCTATCTGTAGAATCCACGTTTAGGTTAGGATAAATGTTGGTCTCTTGTGCATTCACTCTAGACAGCCATTCAAAGGAAGCTGAGATATATCTTGCATTACTGATGGGCCATCACCAGATGGATGGGTCTTCCTGAGCTAGAGTGATGGAAGGAGTTGTCACTGACACCTAAATAGGGCTGTGCCTGTCCTCTCCCAAAGCTGTTTCCACCCCCTGTAATGTGTCTGGAGCCAGGTCACGGAAAGGTACGGTCCTGTGCATTACAAATACTTTTCTTTGAAGTTTGCCTACTTCAAAGGCAGAAACTGGTTTAAGTACAGGAGCTTTGACACCATAACTTCAGAACACTTCAGGACTTAAGGACATTCTACCGGAAGACAAGTTAGATGCTGTAGGAGGGACTGACTCTCTGCCTGTCGATTTGTTGTGCTGACCTGCTGCTTGCTGTTTCAGTCTTTGGAGTGAAAGGACTGGACTTTGCTTTCTACATCCTGCTTTCAAGGTTCTCCAAGGGCTTGTGTGTCCTTGCCTCCTGTTAAGAAGTATCAGGGCCATTAAAGACTTCATATACCTGTGCCTATATACCAGTGCATGGGCTCTTCTGCTGAGAGCCCAGACTTGCCAAGTGGTACCAAATCCATTTCCTGGGCTCTTGGAAGAAGAATCTGGTGATCCAGAAAGATATCCATGCATTGGCTCTCAGCACTCATTTTTCCAACCCAGCACTGCCTTGCAGCTGAAGAATCAATGCTGCCAGCATCCTGTGCATCGTGTCACCAACATCCTTGGCATCTGCGCTGACTCCGACAAAGCCCCTGCTTTGCGGATGAAAAATCAATGAGGTGCTTGCTTCAGGTCTGTGAAAGTGATGCAGTGCCTGCTTGCCCACCGCCACATCAACACAGCATGCTTTTTCGACGCATCATACTTCAACACTGTCTCTTCATTGACATTGTCCATATGTAAGGAACGTTACAGTAGTTACCGCTGGCCTGGCAAGGGGCGATCCGCCCGCCATCCGTGCCGGAATGACCCCCTGCCATATTAGTATAGCTGGGGGGTCTGCGGCGGACGGAAAGACAGTCGGCCGCTTTTCCGCCCCGGTCGCCTTGCGACCGGGGTGGAAAAGAGTTTATATGGTGGCGGTGTCTATCAGACACCACCAGCCATATTAGGATGGGCATTTAGCAATGCCTTTCATTGCCGCCACGGAAAGGCATGCAGAGTCTGCTTTTGAGGCCCATTGTGAGCCCCCAAGGTCTCCAGGGGGGTGGGGGGTGCACATGGAGGGTGCCTATGGTATCCCCCAGCAGTTCCAAAGACAACATGGCAGGCACCGGGTGGTGCCTGCCATGTTGTGCATGGAAGTGCACAGCATGCCTTCCTGCCATTGTGGCGGGCCGTGCTGAGTGCACCGCCCCCCACAATGGTAGGAATGCTGGATGCGCCCGCCTCTGTGGCAGGCACATCCTAATGCCACCATCGGGCATTACGGTCGCAAGACGGTCGCGGACGGAGCCTGGAAAACGCGAGGAAGACCCACTTTTAATTTAAAAGAACCCTTCCTGCAGCTCTAAAGAGCAGTTTTGCCACAAAAGCAAGAGCAAGCTGCTGTTCAGGCAAACAGACACGTTTTTTCAGACCAAAAAATTAAAATTTGCAACCGGAATACCAGGCTCACAAAGGAAGACCGTCCTCTGCATAAAGCTTGCCTACAAACCATTGCAGGCACCATGAAAGCACAAACTAATGGAGAAACAGAAGAGTGAGGAACTACTCCATTTAAGTACGAGTTTACCAATAAGATAACGAGTTACAACCGAAAAGGTCACACATCGCCAATTTTTTAAAAAAAGCGATAGACCAAACAAGAGCTCAAGTTGAGAGATTTTAACTTACACACTGTCCTGAAGAAGGTGACGACATAAAAAATCACCGAAACGCCGCGTCGACAATATGCTTGTGTGATAAATTTGTTGTATCGTAACTACTTCTTTTTAATTGTGTATTTGATTCTAGGAGATGAAATGTTATACCAATTGTTTTTAACAGAAATTTTTTATATATAAATAAATGTACGAATTTACTCCGCAAGGTGATATGAACAGAGAGAAAAAAACATTAATATAAATATAAAAATAAAAAATTCTTTTTTATTCAACTTACATCATAGTGTGTACATCCTTAATAACTTTAGAATGGTAAAATGATGGCAATTGAGGCATTTTTGAATTGTTTGTAAACTTGTTGATCCCAACACAACTGTCATACGTAGATTGGCTCACCCCTAAAGCTCCTTTTCCTCAGCTCCCCAAAGACGAAAGTCTTCTCTAGACTGTAAGAAAAGGGAACCTGTATTTTGTTGTCTACTTATAACCCTTTCCCTTTTCATAAAGGGTTTCTCCTTCTAAATTAAGGGACCATCGGGACCCCCGCACTTATGGTGGGCGGTCCATTTTTCCGATGGGATGGCGGGCGGACAAAGTCTGCCCGTCATCCTAATGGGGGTGCAAGTATCCGGAGATCGATGCATCCCATCCCCTTGACGCATCACCTTTCATGACAGTGAGGAACCTATGCATCCCCTTCTCTGCTCAGCAGTAAGGAACTGACGCATCACCTCCCCTGGGGAAAGGAACTGAGGTACTGCTTTGTTTTTCCAGTGCCTCAACTCCCCTGAGCTTGTTTTGTCTTTGATTTTAATGCATCCAAGGATATTTGTGCTAAAAGTGTTGCATCCATAGATTCCTATGGACTGAACTGATTTACTCTTTTAAAAGAGATATCTTAACTTGTGTATGTTGGACTTTTGTTGTTTTTGTCTTGTTTTATTCAGATTAATATTGACTATTTTCCAAAGTGGGGTGTACTTATTTTTTTTGTGTTTTCACTTTGTTACTCTGTGTGTATGTACAAATTCTTTACACATTGCCTTTGAGAAAACCCTGACTGCTTGTGCCAACCTATGAAGGGGGTGAGTAGGGGTTATCTTAGTTGTGTGAATACCTTACCCCGGCTAGTTTGAGGGTACCTACTTAAACAGGGACCAAACTACTGCCGACTGAGACCCCATGTCTAAATATGAAGGGGGTGAGCAGGGGTTATCTTAGCTGTGTGAATACCTTACCCTGGCTAGTTTGAGGGTACCTAATTGAACAGGATCCAAACCACTGACTACTGAGACCCCATTTCTAACACATGGCTTCTTTGAGACTGTTTTGACCTAGCTGGCTGAAGTTTAAAAGATTGCTTTAAGTGTCAGTGAAAAGTTCTCTTCTATGTAGAAATACTATTTTCTACATTAGCTTAATCACCCATAAGCATGCCCTGTAGACCCACGGGGTTAGGTGTTTTTTGTTATAATAACTGTTAAAGAAAAGCGTGTCTCTACAATGACCTACCAGATGCTAAAATGGTAAAATAAACAATTTTCAGTAGAGGAGCCTTATGAGAAAGTGGATTGTTGAAGTGGATGGTTGTCCTCTTCCTCTTCAAGTAATATTAGCACTATTCCTTACTAGGTCAAGTTAGGTCTCAATAATTTAAATATCAGCTCAACCTTTGGTAGTTGTAGCACAGAGAAGACAGGCTTTACTTAGGAGAAATGTGTGAAGTGTTTACCATTAGTAAAATAGTTAAAAAGTAGAAAACATCTCACATTAAAATCCCACTTTGATTTACTAACATATAGAAAGGTCTAATAAGAAAATAGACACTAAAATGACACAAATCTCATGGTGGAACCAAAGATATTTTTCAAAGTTTTTTATGTTCCTAACACCAAAAAGCATAACATTGGGTAAAAGTAAAAAGTTAAGGTCCACCATAATGGAGTGTCAGTTGGATACAGGGACCAAGTTCATCCAAGTGGAAAGTTTACCTTCTGACTTAGATATTTTTCCTGGATAAAAGACTTTGTCGACCAGGGTGTTGTGGGGTATGGGTGCAGGCTGGATCCAGAGAGGGGTTCACCATCACTGGACAGGGGGTAAACTCCATGCTGCACCCCAGAAGGTGTTGTCATCATCGAGGTGAATCTCACCGTTGGTCCTTACTGAGTCCTCTACGTTCGGACTTAGAAACTTTTTGGGAAGTCAGGATCCTTTTAGCAAGGCAAACCAGCAGTTCAATGTTGGTGGTCGTGCCTCAGCTTTTTCTAATTGTCCAGTCTTGCAATTTTGAAGGGGGAATGAGTACACTGTAACATGAGCAAAGGGTCCAGGACCTTTTGGTCACCACTTGGGGTTTTGACACAGTCTCCCTGAAGTCACAAACAGAGCGCAAGGCAAATCCAGTTGGAACTGGTCAGCTGGGCTCAATAGAGACTTGGGTTCTTGTGTTTCTGTAGGTGAACAGGAGGCTAGCCAGCTATCCTTTGGAGACCACTCTTTTATTCTAGGTAAAGGGGGAGCTTGTCCAGCCCTTGGAGTGCCTCTCCACAGATTTAACAGCAGAAACAGTCCTTCTTCTTTCTTCCACAGGTTCAGAGATGTTCTGAAGAACTAGGGACACCACGTTTATGCCCAGGGCCACTTTGTGGATGGAGGAAGCTCATGTCTACTCCTTAACCAATGGGTAAACGTTCTTACGGGTGTCCCTTCCAACATTTGCATCACTTCCTGTGTTTTTTAGTGTAAAGTATCTAATTGTGACCCTCACTGCCACAAACTCACACTGCTGAATCTTTCTTCCCTTGTGCCAAGCTCCCTGTTCCCACCCAGAGGTGTGACTAGTATAATGGGCAAGCCCATACTTTTGGTTACTCTAACCTCTTTCTGGGACAACCCCTCTCCCACTGGGATTAATACTCTTATGGCTATCAGGGTAATGAAGGGGCAGGCCTAGGTGTGTGTTGCATTCCCTTGTGGCAGAGTTGACAGCTTTTAAAGATCAGTTAAGTTATTGCTGACAGCCCAGATGGCCATCCTCTCAAGGGGAAAAAAATCCCCCACCCCAAGTCTTTTGCCCAGTGTCTAGGAGCAATACATATTTCACCAAAGGGATACAATTAGCAGTCAGATGACACTCAACATTGGCAGAGAGGAGAATTTGACCTAAGCAGGAAAATGCCAACTTTCTTAAAGTAGCATTTTCACAATAGTAATTTGAAATGTGACTTGACCATTAGATGGGATTTTACTATCAATTTGAGTATTGCTATCGGAAGGAGTCGGCTGGGGGAGTGATTTGGACTTGGTGATTTTCGTGTTAGCTCTCACTCCACCTCTCGCGGCCCCCGCTTCGCAGGAGCCACTCGTCCACTTGTTAGTGCAAGTGCCTGGAGAGGAAGTGGGCCCAGGACTGGGAGAAGGCGCCCAGGACTAGGAGGCTTGCGGGACTGCGAGGACCCGCCAGCAGCGCGGCGGGTCATTAGCCGCAGCTGGTACTCTTCACGCCCCCGTCCTCCGCCTATTAAACATCTAGCCCTGGAGAATACCTGGTGTTGCTATCGGAAGGAGTCGGCTGGGGGAGTGATTTGGACTTGGTGATTTTCGTGTTTGCTCCCACTCCACCTCTCGCGGCCCCCGCTTCGCGGGAGCCGCTCGCCCGCTGGTTGGTGCAAGTGCCTGGAGAGGAAGTGGGCACCGGACCGGGAGAAGGCGCCCAGGACTAGGAGGCTTGCGGGACTGCGAGGACCAGCCAGCAGCGCGGCGGGTCATTAGCCGCAGCTGGTCCTCTTCCCTCCCCCCTCCTCCACCTATTTCAGCCCCTCCCTACCCGCGCACACGGGACGCGCGCGGGTTGGAGCACAGGGCGAAGCCCGGGCCAAGGGCGGGCCTGTTTGTGCCCGTTCGTGACCGGGCTTGACCGGACCGGGCCCCCCCTCTTGCATTTGACCCAACCCCTGCCAGCTAAATCGGCACCAGATGGCTGGACGTGAAACGAGGAGTAAGACTTCGCTAGCCGGAGGCTCTACAGTCGGAGGTATGGAAAAATTTCTCATTAGAGCCAATACAATCATTGACACTGAAATTAATGTCCTTGAAAAACGCTTGTCCAAAGAACTGTCGGCTATCAAGAGATCCTGCTTGGGAACTATCGCTTATGCTAAAAAGGTCCATCGATATCGTTACCAGCGATGCGGCTGGCCAAGCTTCTATACCTGAAGTGGACAAACAGGCTTCACTGGACTTGGACATCTTGGTTAATCAAATACTTCCCGGAATGTATTCAGTCCTCGATAATAATGTATCCATTACTTCTGAACTTGATGATGATACTATTGATAACACTCTGTCACAGGGTGTTAAAGAAGGGGCTACCTCAAAACGCAAGAGGACCTATAATAAGGAAGCCAGTAGAAAGTCTAAATCAGCGAAGTTACAACATGACACCATCCCTCCTCTAACTAGTTTAACCCAACCCCTGCTTAGTAATGAGGTATCAATTGAAAGCTTGGGTGCCCTATTCAAATCGATCCTATTCCCCCTAGAAGCCAAAATGGAGAGAATAGAACTCACACTGTCAAATATAGAGAAAGCCACAGCTGCCGTACTGGCTAATCCCAATAAGCCCAGTAACCCGAGTACCTTGCCAACTACCCTTACTATCCCCGGTCCCCCACTAGTTAAAGAGGCCCTAAATCTAACCTGCCCTCCTGTAGGCCCCCAGGACTCCAACCAGGTTAATAATATTGTACCCTCGCAGCAAATATCTGGGCCGCAACCAATTATTGCTAAAACAAATGGGCTAGAGGCTGACGGCCAAACAGGTTCCCCAGTCAAAGAACTTAGAGCCCCTAGACCTTGTTTGCCAGACCTTCCACCCGAAGCAAATCGTTTTATGGTAGTCTTAGCGGGAGCTCCTACTCTGGAAGCCGGAGAAGCCGAAACCTTCAATTCCCTAAAAAGTAAAGTTGTTAAGTGGCTCAACTGGAATAGACCGCTCCCGGCCCACCTCCACAACGAAATTATCATGGTAAGAAGGGTGCCTTGGCTGGGTAAAACTGTTAAGACCATAAATGGGGATTGCATAACGGTTAGTTTCAGAGACCCCAGAACTGTCTCGCATATCTGTGCGGGTTTTAATAGATCCTTTGATTCCACCATCCAGACCCTCCCAGTCTCTTTCTATTTTCCACCTAATTATATGAACCATGGTAGAGGTAGAGATGACTGGACCAGGGTTGAGCGGAGGGGTAGACAAAGAAGATACGATGTAAGACCGGTTATCCTGACCCGTATGCTCCCTTTTGTGACTTTAACAGGTTCAGTTGTCTAGATGGTCTAGATGGAGTTGACTGACTATCCCCAGTCCATGAGTCAAGATTCCCCTTCCCCGACACTTGTAAAGGTTTATTGGTTGGAGAGGTTGAGATTAATGAAAAGTCCCCTGTAAAGTGCTTGCCAATGGCAGTAGCCCCTATGAAGTTACCCTCTCTTACCACCTTTAAACCCCTGGAGCAATCCTTGGAAGCAGACCTAGTGGACACCCCCTACCCATTAGTCTCTTTGGATATCCCTGAGGAGCCTCTACCTACCTCAGTGCTCCCAAGTGACCTTGGGGTCGCAGAGCCAGTCCCTTGTGTCCCTGGTTTCAAGATTATGAGCTGGAATATTGCCGGTTGGCGACAGAAGGTGTGGTCTCTCGGTTGGAGGGAATCCATCTCCAAGTTTGACATCCTCTGCTTACAGGAGACCTGGTCTACGATAGATATCCATTTTGACCGCTTTGTGTCCTACAACTGTCTAGCGCAAGAGTACACTATGGGTAGGGCAAAAGGTGGGATTGTAATTTTACTGTATTGTATTGTATTGTATTGTTTTGGTAAAGCGCAAAACAGCTGCCCCAGCAATGAGGCGTCCCGGCGCTAGAGAAACCACAGACCCTGGCCTGAGAGAAGAAGGTGGAGGGGAATTAGGGAGGAGGGAATAGATGCGTTTTAATGGCTTTTCTGAAGGCCGGTAGACTTTCTATGGAGCGGATGTTTTGTGGCAGACTGTTCCATAGTTTGGCTCCTAGGACCCTGAAGGAGCGGCCGCCCATTCGGCAGAGTTTTATGCGTGGAACGCACAGGAGGTGCTGGTTAGATGATCGCAGGTTACGTGACGGAGCGTAGGAGGTGAGTAGCGGTCGTAACAGTGTTGGGGTTCCAAGTTTGATGATTTTAAAGGTCATGATAAGGGTTTTGAATTTAATTCTGGAGTCAACGGGTAGCCAGTGTAGTTTTCGGATTGTAGCTCTGGCCGAGCATCCACTAGGGAGGCCGACTAGAGCTTTAGCCGCGGAGTTCTGCACCCGTTGCAGTCGTGCTATCTCTCCTTTGTTGGCGCCAAGGAGGAGTACTTTGGCGTAGTCCAAACGCGAGAGGATGGTAGCTTGAATGATAAGCTGGCGAACCTTGGCGTCAAAGAAGTCCAGTATGTGGCTAAGACTCCTCAGCAGGCTGACACAGGCTCCAGCGACTTTTTTGGTGTGGGCCTGATAGTTGAGAGAGGCATCCATCCATACTCCTAGATTTTTGACTAAGAATTTGGGGGGTGGGATGGTGCCTAGGGAGGACGGCCACCAGTGCTCATTCCAAAGGCTGGTGTTTTTGCCAAGAAGTAGCACTTCTGTTTTACCAGCGTTGAGCTGTAAACAGTTGTCTGTCAACCATTGGGCTACTGCGGAGAGACTGTTTTTAAATTTGGAGGCTGATATAGAAGGGCCTTCCGTAAGAGTGATGGCCAGCTGTGTGTCATCGGCGTACGACACCAGTGTCAGGCCCCACTCTTTGGCCACTGTGGCAAGAGGTTGCACATATAGATTAAAAAGGGAGGGGCTCAACGCCGAGCCCTGCGGGACTCCCTGTGCAATGGGATGGGGTTTAGATAGAAAGGGGGGTGCTGAGACCCGAAAGGATCTGTCCTTGAGGAAAGATCGGAACCACTCCAATGCTTTGCCAGATACTCCGAATGTCTCCTGACGATTAAGAAGGATGTCGTGGGATACCGTATCAAAGGCCGCGCTGAGGTCGAGAAGAATCAGCGCAGCACTTTGACCGGCATCTAAAATCGTCCGGAGGTACTCGGTAGTGGCCAGGAGAGCAGACTCAGTGCTATGGCCTGGTCTGAACCCATTTTGTGATGGGTCCAGGATGTTATTTTGGACCATGTGCTGGGATAGAGTGCTGTTCGCATGGGCTTCTGCAAGTTTGGACAGCCATGGGAGCAGGGAGATTGGTCGAAAGTTCTCCGGTTTAGATGGATATAGGGTGGGTTTCTTAATGATGGGTGAGACCCACGCTTGCTTTCAGGCAGATGGTACACTCGCTGAGGAGAAGGAGAGGTTCAGAATAGAGGTCAGGGATGGTAGAAAAAAGTTAAGAGATTCTAAGAATTGTGCCGGGCGCATGGGGTCTTACGGAGAACCAGTTTTAACTTTACGGCATAGTTTGGTGAGGTTGTCAGTGGAAATTTCCGGGATATGAGACAGGGTAGTATAGTTGGGGGAGGGAGTAGGGTTTTTAGTGGGGCTGGGAGAGTGCTGAGGAAAAGAGGTATAGATTTTCTGTACTTTGTCAACAAAGAATGTAGCAAGATCTTCGCATTGTTGCGCAGAGGAGATACTAAGGAGGGGGGATTTACCACTCTGAAGTTCTTGAACAAGTTTAAAGACTTCTTTGGCAGGGGTAGGGCTAGAATTGATTTTGTCTGCATAGAAGGTGGTTCGCGCAGCGCGGATGGCTTTATGGTACATTTTTTGTTTTAGTAGATCATCGTTGTTGTATTCTCTTCTCCATAAGCGCTCAGCTCTTTTACAGTCTTTGCGCATGGTTTTGAGGGTGTCATTGTACCATTGGTTGGACGGAGAGCTACGTCCTTTCGTCCATTTAGCTGGGATAAGGGCGTCTAATCCTTCTGTGATCCAGTCATGAAACGTACTGTAAGTTACGTTGATATCAAGGTTGGTCTCATGATGGAATTCCCCAAGGGTGGTATGAAGGTCGCTGATGGCTAGTTTGTGCCATGGTCTTTTTAGGTGACGAGAAGGTGCGATTTTATGTCTTATTTTGTTGTCTAGAATGGTCAGTTTAATAAGGTAGTGGTCTGTCCATCCCATCGGTAAGGGTGCTTCTGATTTAAACTCCTCGATGTTAGTAAATACTGGATCTAGAATGTGACCCGCTAGATGCGTAGGGGTTAAAATAAGAGAGTTAAGTTGCAGGGCAGAGAGATCGGCAAGAAGATTTTTTGATAGTGGCGTCATTAAGCAGATCAAAATGGAGATTGAGATCGCCTAATATGGTGAAGTTTGCATTTTTTGTAACTAGAGAGTTAGCTGTCTCAAGGAGAGCCTCAATAAATTTTGAGGCGGGGCCAGGTGGGTGAAATTGGGGTTTATAGTGATTTTAAAATATGCACATTCACAGTCGGGAAGTTCTTCCTTGGTGAATAAGCATGAAAACAGTTTTTTATAGATTATGGCGATACCTCCCCCTCTTCCATCCCAATTAAGGGTCGACATAAGGTAGTCGTCTGGAAGCGTGAGGTTAGGTATGACAGAAGTGCCATCCCATAACCAGGTTTCACAGAGGAAGAGGATGTCAGGGTTTTCATCCAGTATGAGGGTATTAACCTCAAGGTGGTGTTTGGTTAGTGACCTGACAATGAGATGGAGGATCGTAATGGGGGTTGTATTGGGTAAGACATGTAGTTGTCAGATGGTGAGGGGGTTGGCTGTTGTAAAATTACAATTTTTACATTGCAGGCAGGTGAGGCCAAGCGTACCTGATATGTGGGCGCAGGACCGTCCAGAATTCCAGGCAAGTAGTTGTTCCCTGTTGTAGTGAAGGGGTGCTGATGGAGTATGGCCAGGGGGACTGGCGAGAGGCGATGACTTGGCGAGGACGGGCGAAGGCGGGCGAAGACGGGCTTGCCTTAGGCGCGCCTTCGGCGCGCAAACGGCGTGCCTGCTGCGCCCGTCTGCTGCGCGTACGGTGGTTGCACATTATTTGAGGGGGAGAAAAAGGGCGGGGGCGTGGCCTCGGAGTGGGCGTGGCCTCGCGCCTCGCCAGCAATGGCGATCTTGTTTGTGTCCTCGCTCTGTCCTACAAACAGCGTTAGATCCGCTGTGAGGTGAGTGAGGGGTTTAGGCACTGAAATCCAATTGTGCCAGGAGACAATGCAAAGTTAAAAATACAAGATTATTTGTGACAATTCAATTTTAAAATAGGATCGTAGCGCTCCCAGCTTCCGCCTCAGGAGTGTGCTAGGTTCCAGTTAGAAACACTCTCAATCAGTGTTTATATACACAGCGAGGGCGGGGGCATGGCCTCGGAGTGGGCGTGGCCTCGCGCCTCGCCGGCAATGGCGATCTTGTTTGTGTCCTCGCTCTGTCCTACAAACAGCGTTAGATCCGCTGTGAGGTGAGTGAGGGGTTTAAGCACTGAAATCCAATCGTGCCAGGAGACAGTGCAAAGTTAAAAATACAAGATTATTTGTGACAATTCAATTTTAAAATAGGATCGTAGAGCTCCCGGCTTCCGCCTCAGGAGTGTGCTAGGTTCTGTCTGTGAACTTCCCAGTACGTGTGAAATCCCATACTACCGTAGGATCCCATTCACAAATTTTAAGGTTGGAACAAAGAGGGGGCCGGGAAACCTTGCTAATTAATCACTATAACAATATGTTTGACCCCACGAGCACCTGTGTTGTAGATGAACTTGAGACATCTGTTAAGAAAATTTATAGAGATATTCATAAGCCTTACGATATTATCTGGGGAGGGGATTTCAATATTCGGACTTGTCCTTACTCTTTTACAAATGTATGTGGGTTTGACGGGGTTAACGGGGAGACCCGGGCCCATTTTATCCACACACCTTACGGCGACTCCCTTAATACCCTTTTGTTAAAAATTGATTTGCTAATCCACCAACCTGCTGTGGATAAAGAGGGTAATATAGTTCAAGTTCAAGTTCTACAATTTGTATAGCGTGCTACTCACCCGGAGGGTCTCAAGGCGCTTGAGGTAGGGAGGTGTTTTACTTATCGAATATCCAAGTTTTTAGTTGCTTTCTGAAGGAGAGGTGGTTCTGTGTAAGGCGGAGGTGGGTGGGGAGGGAATTCCAGGTTTTGGCCGCTAAGTAGGAGAAGGATCTACCCCGCATGATGGATCTGTGGATGCGCGGAATTGCGGCGAGGGCTTGATTGGATGATTGTAGTTGGCGGGAGGGGGTGTAGAAGGAAAGTCGCGTGTTGAGGCAGTCGGGTCCTAGGTCGTAGAGGGCTTTGTGTTCGTGGGTAAGGAGACGGAAAGTTATTCTCTTGTTGACAGGGAGCCAATGGAGGTCTTTCAGGTGGTCTCAGATCTGAGCTTGTCGAGGGATGTCCAAAATGAGTCTGGCTGAGGCGTTTTGGATGCGTTGGAGTTTTTTCTGTAGTTTGGTTGTGGTTCCGGCGTAGAGGGTGTTTCCATAGTCCAGTCGGCTTGTGACCAGTGCGTGGGTGACCGTTTTTCTTGTTTCGGTGGGGATCCAACGGAAGATTTTTTTGAGCATGCGTAGGATGTTGAAGCATGATGATGAGACGGCGTTGACTTGTCTGGTCATTGAGAGGGAGGAGTCCAGGATGAAGCCCAGGTTACGTGCGTGGTCCGTGGGACTCAGTGCGGTTCCCAGGGCCGGTGGCCACCATGAGTCATCCCAGGCAGAAGGGGATGATCCTAAGATGAGGACTTCCGTTTTGTCCGAGTTTAGTTTAAGGCGGCTGTTCTTCATCCACTCGGCTACTTCTTTCATTCCTTTGTGTAAATTGGTTTTGGCGGTGTTTGGGTCTTTGGTGAGGGAGAGGATCAGCTGGGTGTCATCTGCGTAGGAGATGATGTTGAGGTTGTGTTGGCGCGCGATGGATGCAAGAGGGCTCATGTAAACATTAAAGAGGGTGGGGCTGAGTGAAGATCCTTGTGGTACGCCGCAGATGACTTTGGTGGCCTCTGATTTAAAAGGGGGGAGGCGGACTCTCTGGGTTCTTCCGGCGAGGAACGAGATGATCCAGTCCGATGCTTTTCCTTGTATTCCGACGTTGCTGAGGCGTTGTATAAGGGTGCTATGACAGACTGTGTCGAAGGCTGCAGAGAGGTTGAGTAGGACGAGGGAAATTGTTTCTCCGTTGTCCAGTAATGTTCGGATGTCGTCGGTTGCTGCGATGAGGGCGGTTTCGGTGCTGTTTTTGGCTCGGAAGCCGGACTGAGAAGGGTTCGAGGGATTTGTTGGATTCAAGGAAGGCTGCGAGCTGACTGTTGACTATTGTACCGACTTTTGTTGGGAGGAATTCAGCCTCCGTCATTGATCACTTGTTGATATCGGTACATATTGCCCCACTCTGTACGGTCCCTATCATTGTTGATTTTGGTATTAGTGACCACAATGCCATCACTATGTCGACTTCCATCTGGGGGACTATATCTAGTCATAAGCGCAGGATTGTTAATGAGATCACCCCCTGCAGGCAAAATGGTACAAGGATTAAATGGTGTGGGGACAATTCTGATAAACTGCTGTGGAAAATAGTGGGAGCAGGTTCCGAAGAGCTACTCCGCTGTCTTGACGATGATGCAGCCCCCTGGTGCATTATCGCCGATTTTGAGAAACTCGGCGATATAATTAAAAGGTCCCTCACTATTACTAAGGGTATATAAAAGAGGTCAGCTTTAGGTTGGTTCGACAGAGCCTGTACGAATTTGTTACAAGAACTAAAAAGGGCATTGTCAAGGCACCCTAGACAGGGATGCTGTTACACTTCTTAGGGCGACCTATAAACATCAGTTGACCCATGGAAAACAGGAGCTTAGGGAGCAAGCCTGGGAAAACTTGACCAAAGCGGCGGAGCTGCGAGACAGTAAGTTATTCTGGAATACTGTCAACAGCCCATTCCTCCAAAAGGAGGAATTCTCAGTTTTAACTGCCCAGGTTAGTGAGGATAGCTGGGTCCAATATTTTACAGGAATCTTCGATCCGGCCAGGGAGGATCAGGATAGTTTTAATGCTGATATTATAGGATTTACACAACCCCTGGGGATTACACTACAAAAAGTAGATAACGCCATCCGTAACAGCAAGGGGGGAAGGCCCCAGGACCGGACGGAGTTCCGGTCGACCTGTATAAAACTGATCTGGCACTATGGAGCCCCCTCCTGACACAGGTGTTTAATGCCTCCGTAAACGATAGTACTCCTTCTACTTGGAGTGAATCCATAATTTTGCTGATTTATAAGAAGGGAGATAGAGGAGAGGCCAAGAACTACCGCCCTATCTCCCTTCTGGATTCCTCGTTAAAAATTATGAGCAGGGTCCTACTGTTACGACTGGAGGATTGGGCCGAAGCCAATAATATCCTTGCGGACTCCCAATATGGTTTCCGGAAGGGTCTCTGCACAATTGAGCAGTGTATTAATTTAGACCTTATTATCGGGAAATACACCAAAGCTAAACAGGGCTCTTTATTTCTCTGCTTTGCAGACCTCTCCAGTGCCTTTGATCTGGTGGATCATACTCTTTTGTGGTCCACCTTACTCGAAATGCGAGCCCCGGCAGCAATAATTTACTTCCTGGCTAGACTTTACAACAAGTTGTCAGCACAGATCCGCTTTGGGCAAGCGGGGGAATGCACGAAGAAGATCAAGGTTAAATCTGGCATCAGGCAAGGTTGTGTCTTGGCCCCGCTACTTTTCTCCCTTTTTATAAATTCTATGGAGTCCGACTTGAAGAGGGTCCAAGCCGACGCTCCTCAAGTTGAGGGCCAACCAATACCGATACTGTCCTACTTTCGGGAACTCCAATAGGACTTCAAAAACTAATGAATCGTTTTTATGACTTTATTCAGGGGAGGAAATTAAAAATCAATAATTCTAAAACTTTTATCATGGCTTGTAGGAAAAAGGTGAATCAACTAAAAACATTTCAGTTCAAGGAACATAGAATTGAGGTTGTGGACATATTTTGGTATATAGGTATTACTTTTAGCAACAGTGGGTCGTGGGCCCCGGAGTTACTTAATGTCAAGGCCAAGATGGGCAAGGGGTCCTCAGGAGTATTTCGTTTTGCTTCTAAAATTAGGCAGTCGTCGCATCCCTGATATGTTGAATGTCTACCGGCACAGATGTGCTTCAATTGCCCTCTATGGTTCAGGAGTGTGGGGACATTGGAACCAAGGGGACCTGCAAGTAGCTGAAAACGTATTCCTTAAGAAACTCCTCTGTCTCCCTCCCTTGGCATCCACCGAACTGATCCATAAAGAGGTGGGGTTGGAATACCTAACTGACCTAACAGGATTGAGACCCCTTATGGTATGGAAGTCAATCTGGGCTAAGGATGAAACTGGATTTACCAGGCGAATAATTCAAGACTGTCTTCGCTTGGACAAAGTCCGCCAGATCCCCTGGTTAAATTATGCTTTAACATCTTATAAGGAAATTTTTGATTTGGATGTTCACATTGATCCCTTATGTGCTATCAATATACCTAAACAGGAGGTCAAAAGTGTTTTTTTGGGGAACAAATCTAATAGGCGTAAAGTTCAATGTAGCCATTTTACAACTCATGTTTTTTATCTATCCAATCAGGAGGAAGGTTATGGCATACCTAAGTACTTAAAAGTAATTACCAAACAGTCACATCAGTTTGTTCTTACAATGCTGAGATTAGACATTTTTCATAACCTGGTGGCATTCCCACGGATGAAAACCCATACTTCAACTCCATGCCCGTTGTGATGGTACCACCAAACAGAGCACGTTGCACTTTATGCTAATTTGCCCACTGTATATGCACCTTCGTATTTGTTATCTCAAACCTCTTTTTAAGAAATACTCCGTGTTTACAACTGCTAATGCCTTGAGATTATTATTTGCACTTGATACCTCGGATATCTGTTTTTTTACTGCAACCTTTATTTTAAAATCAGTGTCCATAAGAAAAACCCCGAAATTTTAACATGCCTTTTGTATAATCAGTTGCTGCTTGGTCCATGGTATTGCCTCCATTCGAGTGGTTCCAATTCTTGTAATATATTGTAATTCTTTTATCTTGTAACAATTTTAATCTGATGCTCTTAATAATCTGTGTGCTTTTATGATTGTTTATTGAATAATCGAATAAAGCTTATGAACTGAACTGAACTGAGTATTCTTGAGCCATTTGTTCTAGCTACTCACAAACTGAACTTATAATGTAACCTAGGGCTTTTCTATGAGAGAGCCAGCCTTGCCACAGTGAAAAATAACTTTAAAGATGTTTCACTGCCAGACCTTGAAAAACTTAAGTACACATTTTTCTACTTTTTAAATACCATGCACCCTGCTCTTTGGACATCAAGGGCCTAACTTAGGGATATTTTGTTAGGTTAAATTTTCAGTTCTAAAATTGCCAACTCAGCCTTTTAGGTCAGATCTGACGATATGCTTTGCATTGTCACTTTGGTGGTGGAAACATAGGTGCTGCAGTCCACTAGTGGCATTTAACTTACAGGCCACAGGTACACTGACTACCATATACTGCAGACTTCTAAATAATGTTAAATGTGCCAATTAGGATTTGTAACCAAGTCAATACATTTTTAGGGGTCAAAGCACGTGTATTCAGCTTGGCTAGCAGGGCCCCGGTGTACATAGTCAAAAAGTCAACAACATCAGTTAGGAAATGGGGGTGATGATTTACAAAAAAGGAATTTTCTTACAGATAATGAAGAAAATTTTACTTTTCCAACTTCAGATAAAAGCAATGCTAGGAATGTGGTTTAAAGTTGTTTATACTTAGTTATTGAAATGTAGCTCAGTGGTAAAGGTAAGGATGAGGGGATGGTTCCTTATTTTCAGAAGGCAAGGAGGGTAATTGGGGTAACTGAATTTGCTGCCTCAATTCAGCTTACTTGAATGGGAAGGTTTATAATGAAAAAGACAGGAAATGCTGAAAAGTTATTCTGAATTTTGTTGTAAATTCTACAGGGACTTGGTCTCAGTAAGTATCTTGTCACTGGCCTGTGCTTTAGAAACAACATGGCAATCGACCACAAATGTATTAAAACAGCCTCGTACCTAGAGACAAGACAGTGGAAAACAACACATTTATTTTCTCTCTGCCTGATGATTAAAGTGTAACTTGCTTTCTGCTTGTACCTGATACCACAGGAAGATGAGGGTGGTACTTACACTGTGCAACTAGTCACAGTCTCCAGTTCAAACAACTTACACAGATGGCGAAAATGTCACCAAAAAATACAAAGCGCCACTCTGGGTATCTGGTCGTGGTGAGCCAGGCCAAAGTCACAAGGTCTAGCTGACTGCGATGAAGCGCGGGTCAAATACAGTGACCAGGTTTGTCCCAGTGGAGGTTTTACTTTGACAGAGTCCAAATCTACATGTGGAGCCTCAGTTGGTACTTTGTGTTGGCATGGGAGTGAGGAGGTTGATGTCAGCACACGCAGTGCTCACCGCTGGATCTATACATTGGCAGGCGTCCACTGTTTAGTGATAAGTGCAGGTTCTTCTTGTTGGTGGGAAACATGGAGACCAGTGCTGACTTAAGGAGCCCACTCGCATACCTGAAGAGCCCCAATCTTTAGCATTTTCACCTGGAGCACAAATGTATGTAGATTTGCGGCAGGGGAGTAAACTAGATGCCAGAGCAGGGTTAGGGCATAGTTTACAATGGCAGACTCTTGGATTACCCTGCTGTGGAAAACCTCTGCTATGGACTAAATGAGGCACAAAGTTATTCATTCTAAAATCAAGTCTTCAATTTCAGAAAGAGAGCAACATTTCAAAACTTCAAAACTTTGAGCATCTGTTTCATTGCAGCCAGCAATCAAATCGCAGGAGAGCCACATTATTTGAAATATAGGTCAACATAAATACATGCAGAAGTGCTAGAAACTGTACAAATCCAATTTAGTATCTATGACAAATTCACAATCATCACCACAAAAGGCACTTCAATTCTGTGATCCATAAATGTTTGCCAGCAGACAATGGTGATTGACAGGCCAAGCAAGGATATTTAAGAAATATTCCTTTATTGGGCTATCAGGAGACTGGTCTAACCCTCAATTTCAGTGAAGGTGCATCATATTATCACATGAATTATGTCATCGGTGATTTCATCAGTGATGTCACTGACCATGTCATGAATGATGTAATATGTGACATAATCAATCAATCAATCAAAGACATTTATAGAGCGCACTACTTACCCGTAGGGTCTCAAGGCTCTTGGGGGGGGGGGATGCCGTTACTGCTCGAACAGCCAGGTCTTGAGCTTCTTCCTGAAGGAGAGGTGGTCTTGGGTCAAGCGCAGGTCAGTCGGGAGGGAGTTCCAGGTCTTGGCGGCCAGGTAGGAGAAGGACCTTCCTCCTGTTGTCGCTCTTCGGATGCGGGGGACGGCGGCGAGGGCGTGGCTGGCTGATCGGAGGTGGCGTTTGGGAGCGTAGAAGTTGATTCGGTTGTTGAGGTAGCTCGGGCCTTCATCAGCAGTGGATTGCGGGTGCGTGAAATGTAGTTAGTACAACTAACTATATAGGAGCAATTTCAATGGTTTTTTAAATGCTAATTCCTAGCTATATAAGGCCTGAAACCTATGGTTTTTTCAGAGAATTTCAAAGGTTTTTTATATGCTAATTCCTAACTATATAAGGCCTGAAACTTATGTTTTTTTCAGTGAATATATATATATATATATATATATATATATATATATATATATATATATATATATATATATATATATATATATATATATATATATATATATATATATATATATATATTCATTCATTGAAAAAAACATAGGTCTCACACCAGTTATAGTTAGGTGGAAATTTTACTCGCATAAAGCCATTGAAATTCTCAACTTATAGTTAGTTGGACTCACTATAACTTGCGCGTGCAATGCACTGCTGATGACGTCACATATTACATCACTCATGACAGGGTCAGTGACATCACTCATGACATCACTGATGACATCTCAAATGACATCACTGATGACAACATCCTTGTGACAAAGTGGCAGACCTCCTATCAGCATAAAATAACCTTTGACACACACATTCAAAAATAGAAACTAACATTTTCTTAAAAAAGGAGAAACCAATACCAATTACAACAACTTATTAGGTAATTCCAACATCTACATACACATCCACTCATTCACCAACAGTTCTATATAGTCACTCATGCATGTACTTACTCATCATATGTACTCATACACCTATACATCCTGTTACACACTAATACTCATCCATATAGTTACTCACACACAAATTCACACATGCAAATCAACTATCAAAAAACCATTTACTTGATTATACTGCTATATGCACACCACTACACATACTTCTACAGAAACGGAAACATATTTACTCTCTTAAACAATCAATTATAAAAACACATACTCACTAACCCACCCACAATCATCCACCCATACAGTCTTGCACACATGCTGTCTTTAAAATACATACAAATAGTGAGTCACTCATTCATGCATCTGTGCTCTAAGTAATATCCCCCACCAAACCATACAGACACTGATACTCAAAAAAACAACTAATAACCCATATACACACTCATGTAGCTACTCACCAACCCATGCAGCCACTTATACACAAAGTGAGACACAGATACAGATATTTAAATATTTAAACATTACTCGCTAATATATGTATTCACTAAGATGCATTTCATAAGTCAGTTAACCAATCAATTTTACACAAAAAAACATCCATTTAGACATTTATTTACCCATTTATTCTTCCATCAACCTTTAGATATACATATATAAAAAATATTTATTTTTCAGAAAGATACACATTCACTGGATAACTGGTGTGAAACCTATGGTTTTTTCAGTGAATTTAAAAGGTTTTTTAAATGCTAATTCCTAACTATAACTGGTGTGAAACCTATGGTTTTTTCAGTGAATATATATATATTCACTGAAAAAACCATAGGTTATAGACCATATATAGTTAGGGATTAGCATTTACAAAACCTTATTTTACTCACACAAAACAATTGAAATTCGCATATATAGTTAGTTGCACTCACTAACTATATATCGCGCACCCGCAATCCACTGCTGATGATGTCACATATTACATAATTCATGACATGGTCAGTGACATCACTGATCACATCACTGATGACATCTCAAATGACATCACTGATGACATCACTGATGACATCTCAAATGACATCACTGATGACAACATCCAGTGACTGTATGTTTCTGTAAAGTTAAAATATGTCTTACATATTGGAGAATGAGTGAATGTATAAGTGTCTGGGTGAAGGATTTAGTAGGTGCATGACTGACTGTATGAGTGAGTGATTAAATGTGTCTCACTGAGTGCATGGGATATTGACTAAACTGTCTTAATTTGTGCATCTTTATATCTGTTATTTGATATTTGTGTTTATTTGTAAAGCGCAAACTTTCGCTCCGGAAGGAGCATCTTGGCGCTGAGCATGCGTGTGGGAGATAGGTGGTGAAAGATCTAAATAGCTGCCAATACATAGGTATCTGATTGCTGATATACCCATGTCTTCAGTTGTTTCCTGAAGAGACTCTCAGTCTCGATCAGTCTGAGATTTACGGGCAAGTTGTTCCAAGCCCTTGCTGCCAGGACTGTGAAGGACTGTGAAGCCATTCATCTTGATGAATGGCTACTTCTCGCAAGCAACAAAGTTGCCCCTTTTAAAACAATCAAAGCTAAGCACCCTCACGACGCTCAACGGTGGTTCACGGACCAACTTAAAGCTGACAAACTTGCTCTGCGGCAAGCTGAACGCCGTTGGAGGCGCAACTACGACCCGCAGCTCAAACTTGTTTATGCTGACTCTCTAAAGTCTTACAAAAAATCGATCTTGACAGCTAAAACGACCTACTTTTCCCAAAAGATAATGGACTCTAACAACAAAACCAAGGAGATCTTCTCAATTGTCAACGAGCTTTCCCTGCCTGATAGGGTCACTCTCCAACCCCAGCCAACCCAAACCTTGTGTGACTCTTCAAACTCTTACTTTATCGATAAAATCATAACCATAAAAAACAATATCCCGACCCCTTCATCCCCTCATCTTCCCCCAGGAACACCAGCATTTTGCCAGAGTTTCCTCCAATTTCCCTACAAGAATTTTCCTCTCTTCTTCTCAAAGTTAGCTCAGGTTCTCCTAACGACTGCTGCCCCCCCAGATCTTGAGGGAGGCCTTCCAAGCCTGCCCGGACCCCCCACTGGCATTGCTTAACAACTCTCTTGCCACTGGGGAGGTCCCTCGCTCTTTCAAACAAGCAGCCGTTTTACCCATCTTAAAAAAATCCAACGCGGACCCCACAATCCTAAGCAATTATCGACCCATCTCCCTCCTCCCTTACTTAGGAAAGATCTTAGAGACTTATGTCACCCGCTGCCTGAGCTCCTTTATAGAGAAATCCTCCTTCCTGGACCCCCAACAAGCTGGCTTCAGACCCCTCCATTCCACCGAGGCGGTCATAGTAGCAGTCATGGACGCCCTCAGGAAAGGTGCCGACAAAAACATCTCTCAGGCCCTTGTCCTTTTAGACCTCTCGGCAGCATTCGACACGGTCGATCATGCCATCCTGATCGACCGTGTCCACAATGCCGGCATCCAGGGGGTGGCCCTTGACTGGCTCAGATCATTCCTTGACCAGCGCTCACAAGCAGTTCACCTGTCCACCTTTTCTGCATCTTACACATCCATCACTTGCGGTGTCCCACAGGGCTCTGCACTATCCCCCCTTCTATTTAATTTGTATCTGCAACCCCTATTAGCTTCCCTCCGCAATTCCCCGGTCACAATTTTCAACTACGCGGACGATCTTCAGTTAATTTTTCCCATTGATTCCTTTCCTTCCTTTTCAGTCCATCATGCTGGCCATCGCAGAGTGGATGTATCACAGCCAACTAAAACTGAACCCCACAAAAACTGAGCTAGTACTTGTGGGGGGCCCCACTAATCCGTGGAATACCACCTTTTGGCCAGCATCCCTAGGGACGGCACCCACTCCAGTGAGCACAGTGAAGAGTCTGGGGGTGATTATTTCTTAAGACCTCTCGATGAGACCACAAATCAACTCAGTCACCTCATCCTGTTTTTTCCATCTTAGGCGGATTCGCAAAATCAGCAGGTTTCTCACTAGAGATGCCCTGATTCAAGTCATCATCGCTCTCATTACCTCCAGGCTCGACTACGCCAACATGCTGTATGTGGGGATTCCTGCATGCCACCTCCACCGGCTGCAGCTGGTGCAGAACCAGGCTGCCCGCCTGATTTTCCGCCAGCCTAAACATCAGCATGTTACTCCCCTTCTTCGTAGTCTTCATTGGCTCCCTGTCTCTAAGCGCTGCACTTTCAAGCTGGGATGCTCAGTTTTCAAGGCCCTCCCTGATGCAGCCCCTGCCTTCATCTCATCTGTTTTGACACGCTACATCCCTCACAGAGCTCTCCGCTCAGCATCTCTTAACCTCCTCCTGGTCCCCAAATTCAAACGCAAAAAGCACGGTGGTTTGAGTTTCTCTGTTCTGGCCCCCTCCACTTGGAACTCCCTGCCATCCACACATTGTCTCTGTCCCAGTTACGACTGCTTTCGCAGACTACTAAAAACCCTGCTATTCCAGTCTGCATACGAGTAACCCCCTCACCCTTGATCACTGTACTTGTCAAGAGCGCCATGAAACCGTTGGTGAAAGTGCGCGGTACAAATAATTTTAACGTAACGTAACGTAAGGTTTTTCCACCCCTGGTTTTGTACTTGAACCTCGGGATCTTCGTGAGGTTGGCCCCTGAGGATCTCAGACATCGTACGGGGTTGTAATGAGTGAAGCGATTGACAAGGTGATGAGGACCTGTATTTTTCAGGGATTTGTACACTGTAAGTAAAAGTTTAAAAAGAATTCTCTTATGAAGTGGCAACCAGTGGAGGGAGTTCAATGCTGCTGAGGCCGAAGATTTTCTGGGGAGTTTCAACACTAATCTTGCAGCCGCGTGCTGTATACTTTGCAGCTTCTTAAGGGTGGACTTTTCACTCCTGCCATTAATCCATTGCAGTAATCGAGTCGGGAGAGTATTAGTGCTACCACTGTTCACAGTGCTAAACTGTTCTGTAAACTGCTGC
Source organism: Lissotriton vulgaris (assembly GCF_964263255.1). Taxonomy (NCBI): domain Eukaryota; kingdom Metazoa; phylum Chordata; class Amphibia; order Caudata; family Salamandridae; genus Lissotriton; species Lissotriton vulgaris. The sequence continues at coordinate 1,217,314,854 of NC_141693.1, read as the reverse complement.
ATGTGTTGATCAGTAGCTATATGAGTAACTATATGGATTATAGATTGGTTGCCCAACTATTTGTATGGGAGACTGAGTGTGTGTATGGGTGGCTTGGAGGTGTATGACTCTGTGCATAGATATGTGAGCAGTTGATTCACTAGATGTATGGGTTCAAAAGTGCATGTGGAAACAGCTGTATGGGTGGTTGACTGTGTGCATGAGTGTATTGGTGATTAAATGGATATCTCAGTGCTACATGTCAAAGTAAGTACATATGTAAAACACAGTACATGTGAGAGTTGACATATATTAATAACTGTGCATAAGAGCCAGTAAATTTGTGAGTGGCTGTATGGATCATTGTGAACTTGTATCAGGGATAGTATAAGCGAGTAAATATGTGTTAGTATATATTTGAATAAGTAAGGTGTGTATAACTGTATAGTTGAGGAAATGGAGGTGTGATTGATTCTTGGCATGACTGACTAGGTGTGTGAGTAACTCCATGGATGAGTGACAGTCTGTAAGTGTCTGTTTACACTGATTGTATCTAAGGTTATATTAGAGTCTGAAGAGGTTCATTGTATTATCACATAAATGATATCATCAGTGATGTGATCAGTAATGCCAAATGAAATGTCATCAGTGATGTCATCAGTGATGTCATTTGAGATGTCATCAGTGATGTCATCAGTGATGTCATTTGAGATGTCATCAGTGATGTCATCAGTGATGTCACTGACCATGTCATGAATGATGTAATATGTGACATCATCAGCAGTGGATTGCGGGTGCGCGATATATAGTTAGTGCAACTAACTATATATGCGAATTTCAATGGTTTTGTGTGAGTAAAATAAGGTTTTGTAAATGCTAATTCCTAACTATATATGGTCTATAACCTATGGTTTTTTCAGTGAATTTCAATGGTTTTTTAATAACAAATATCAAAAGCTGTAAAATGTATTCTTCTTTTAAATGAAAAATATATTTTATATGTTTTTATTATAATTGTTTTATGCATCTGCCAAACCCTGACCTCTTAATAGTGCACTGTGGTGGAAATGATTTGGGCACTATGACTGGGGTTGGTCTGGAAATGCTTTTAAAGGACACCTTTCATCAATTGATGAAACTTTTTCTCTAAACTGCCTTGGTATATTCCAATATATGCCAAAGACAGAAATGGAACTGGTCCAACCAATTTTGTCCACAATTTGAGAAAGCACGAAAACATGTGAATACATCTCTTTCTGCTTACATGAGAGCCTTTAGAATGGGTTCAATATACAATAATAACTTGCATTACAACATGCAAGATATCTACAGAGGAGATGGTGTGCACTTCTCAGATGAGGGGAATAGAATATTCCTCCTGAATTTAAAACTGTGCATTGGAACCTACTTGTAGGTACCTAAATCAGCCACAGAACCCAATAGCTCTTTTCAGAGCTACCCTACCTCTGATCATTCTAAATGTTTATCTTTTCCTAACTTTTTTCACTATTTTTCACCAAAGTACGCTCCCCGGTTCGCTTACCGGTGCACGTACCGGGCGCTCCCCCGCGAAATTTTTCAATCTTTTTTTTTTGCCTATATGAGCGTCCTAAGCCCCCCTTAGAAAACCTAGAGGGTCACAAAGTATCTACCGTGCCCCCTTCTACCCATTCCGAACATTGTTTCCCCTCCATCTTGTGTCTCAATTCTACCGATACACAAAATGGAGGACTCCCGTAATGCTGCCGGTTCGCGTACCGGTGCGCGCACCGGTGAGCGCTCGCTAAAAAAAGGTGGGAAAGTAATCTACAGAAAAACCACTGAAGACACTTTCATCAAATATAGAATAGGCCCTACTACATAGCAGTCCCTACCATTTACCCAAATTTGATGGAATTCCATTGAGAAAATTATGCTGTAGGACTGACTAAATATCCTGAGGTGAATTACATGACAGAAACACATATGAAGTGTTAGAATTGACAACCAATTAAAATGTTACTTTCATTTTCTACTATTATTTCATGACATTTGATTGGTTATGTACCTGAATATATATAAAGAAAGAGAGAGAAACACAGCCATTTTGACTACTACTTCCTGAAGTACATTTCAAGAGCATTTTGACTGTGAACTTTAACTTCTTTTTCAAAGGTAAGATATAATTTTTAAAAATTTGAAAGGAGAACTATGTTATGCACTTTAAATTAAATAAGGAAAACGTTTTCAGATAGTTACATACTATCCCTCTATAAGAGTTAGTCATTGAGAAAGACTTAATTATTTAAATATTGATTGAGTTAGGCTTCTGTGGTATAATTATGAATTTACTTAGGCTTCATCACAGGCACTTTTTAATAGTTTTACTTCCTGCCTGAAACCATGCACTGCCCAAAGATTACTTCACTGTTAAAAACTCACAAACACCTGTCTGAACTTAAACCAAACAGTGCCCTATCTCCACTGATATATTTTTTTTATGCAATTTACAGCAAGAAAATGGAAGCACAGCTAAAAGAAAATACAATTTCATTTGAAATTAAGATTGAAAGCAATCCAAACCAAGAAAAAGAAGAACTAGACTTTATGGATGAATCAGTAGACCAAGAATTATTAAAATGTGCTGAAGAATGTGAATGTGATTCTTGGAATGAAAAGGAGGACATTCCTGATGATTTAATGCTACAAATTCTCTTAGATTATGAAAAATCAGAACAATAAATTTAAATGTTAAAAGTTAAAATTGTTTGAGACATTATTCTTTTTAATATGAAAATTATGAAATAGTACCCAAAAAGATAAAATATAAACTGAGACCTAAAATATACTGTGCAACTTTTGCTCATAGTTACTTCCTTTCACCCACTATATTATCTCCAATGTGTATTTAACATCTCTTTATCATCTCCTGCCTCCATGTTCTTTCTGCTTTCCTCGTTGACTATGCTATGAATTCCATATACCACAATAACTTCTGAAACAACATGCAAGATATCTACAAAGAAAACGGTGTATATTTATTTTTAGACTCTGCATTGGTACTTAAATTAAAAAAAAAATACAACAAAAAGAACAATCAATAAACATACAATATTTGAACATTCTTTCATTCTTTTTTCCGTATATTACGCTCCCCGGACCGCTTCCCGGTGCGCGTACCGGGCGCCCCCGCAAAAAAAACGATAATAAAATTATTATTTTTTTGCCCCACGGGGCCCTTTTAAAGCCCCTTCATCAAACCTAGGGGGTCAGGGAGGATGTACTCTGCCCCCTTATGCTCATTTCCCACTTTGTTTTTTCCACCTCTTGTGTCTCGATCCTACCAAGACACAAGATGGCGGCCGCTCCGGACTGTTTAGAATGTGGACAGTCACCGGGGAGCCAATCCGCTTCTCCTCGCGAAGTTCCGTTACACGTCAGGTAAGCGAACCGGGGCGCTAACCGGGACGCTGTCACAGATATATCTGTTTTTTCAAATGTTAATTCTCAAAATCCACTGGAGTACATATATTGAGACATAGCAAAGGCACGTCGGGCAAACCAAATCAACAATTTTGCCAAGTTTCGTATAAATCCATTCAGCCGTTCGAGCTAAAAGTAATTCCAACCGCCCTATGGAAAAATGAATGGGAAAAACGCGTTTTGGGACCCCCCTTTTTTCTCGGCCCCCCCCTTGACGAAACCCCCCCAAATTTTCAGGGGCTGATCAGAAACAAAAGGTGCCATTTTCCCGAAATTTCAGCCAATTCCGTCCACAAACGCCAAAGTTATTCGACATAGAATTTTCAGAAATCCCATAGGAAAAAAATCCTAACTATATATACCTACTGGCGACCGCCAGTAGGTAATATATATATATATATATATATATATATATATATATATATATATATATATATATATATATATATATATATATATATATATATATATATACATATATATATACATATATATATATATATATTCACTGAAAAAACCATAGGTTATAGACCATATATAGTTAGGAATTCGCATTTACAAAACCTTATTTTACTCACACAAAACCATTGAAATTCCATATATAGTTAGTTGCACTAACTATATATCGCGCACCCGCAATCCACTGCTGATGATGTCACATATTACATCATTCATGACATGGTCAGTGACATCACTGATGACATCACTGATGACATCTCAAATGACATCCCTGATGACATCTCAAATGACATCACTGATGACATCTCATTTGACATTACTGATCACATCACTGATGATATCATTCATGTGATAATACAATGAACCTCTTCAGACTCTAATATAACCTTAGATACAATCAGTGTAAACAGACACTCACAGACTGTCACTCATCCATGGAGTTACTCACACACCTAGTCAGTCATGCAAAGAATCAATCACACCTCCATTTCCTCAACTATACAGTTATACAAACTTTACTTATTCAAACATATACTAACACATATTTACTCTCTTATACAATCCCTGATACAAGTTCACAATGATCCATACAGCCACTCACACATTCACTGGCTCTTATGCACAGTTATTTATATATGTCAACTCTCACATCTACTGTGTTTTACATATGTACTTACTTTGACATGTAGCACTGAGATATCCATTCACTCACCAATAAACTCATGCACACAGTCAACCGCCCATACAGCTGTTTCCACATGCACTTTTGAAACCATACATCTAGTGAATCAACTGCTCACACATCTATGCACAGTCATACACCTCCCAGCCACCCACACACACACTCAGTCTCCCATACAAATACTTGGGCAACCAATCAATAACCCATATAGTTACTCATAGAGCTACTTATCAAGACATGCAACAGTTTACAGAACAACAGACATAATGATGCACAAATTAAGACAGTTTAGTCACTAACCCATGCACTCAGTGAGACACATTTAATCACTCACTCATACAGTCAGTCATGCACCTACTAAATCCTTCATCCAGACACTTATACATCCACTCATTCTTCAATATGTAAGACATATTTTAACTTTCCAGAAACATACAGTCACTGGATGTTGCCATCAGTGATGTCATCAGTGATGTCATTTGAGATGTCATCAGTGATGTCATCAGTGATGTCACTGACCATGTCATGAATGATGTAATATGTGACATCATCAGCAGTGGATTGCGGGTGCGCGATATATAGTTAGTGCAACTAACTATATATGGAATTTCAATGGTTTTGTGTGAGTAAAATAAGGTTTTGTAAATGCGAATTCCTAACTATATATGGTCTATAACCTATGGTTTTTTCAGTGAATTTTCAAGGTTTTGTAAATGCTAATTCCTAACTATATATGGTCTATAACCTATGGTTTTTTCAGTGAATTTTCAAGGTTTTGTAAATGCTAATTCCTAACTATATATGGTCTATAACCTATGGTTTTTTCAGTGAATATATATATATATACATACATATATAAACATATATCATCTGTATATTCATATAAATACAAACATAAATGCATGCATACATATACTTATATGCATACAGATGCATGTTATTTACATGAAAGTTGAAAAAACACTAATAAAAGCAAAGCTAAAAAGCCACCTCATTACAAACAGAATGGCTTTAACTTAAACGAGGGCGAGATCTATTGCATTTTCAATGCTTGTTTACTTTGGTTCCATCAAGAAGGCATTCAGATGTGTCACACATTTGCCATAAATTCTGAATGTTAGCACTCTAGTTGCACATTAGATCACTGTAGTAAAGCTACTGCTCACCAGGGACGTCTGCTGCTGGTATTCAAAGTGCATGTTTCAGTCTGCATGTCAGAATTTTTTTTAATGAAATAGAAGAGGATTTGAGAAGTCACTCAAAATGATCCCTAATTTTTCTTTCTGAAGCACTAATCATACTTTCTATGGCAAAATTAACCCCCTCATGTTGTTCCTTTTTAAATTGAGTGTTTTCAGACTTACCACTTCATTCCAATCAAGATGGCTTCTGGTGTGCCATACTTTTGTCATAAGTAAGACTGTTAGCGCTCTAGTTGTTCTTTAGAACACTCTGGGACATTCTGTCATTGGGCTATACTTGGGGTACATCTGGGTGATATTTGGGCTACATTTAGGCTCTTTTGTCTCTGGTGGCCATCTTGGGAGACTGTATGTCAGAATTTTTTAATGAAATTGAAGAGGGTTTGAGAAGTCACTCAAAATGTGCCCTAATTTTTCTTTCTGCAGCACTAATCATAATTCATATGGCAAAATATACCCCCTCATTTTGTTCCTTTTTAAATTAAATGTTTTAAGAGTTACCACTTTATTCCAATCAAGATGGCTTCAGGTGTGCCATACCTTTGTAATAAGTAGGACTGTTAGCGCTCTAGTTGTTCTTTAGAACACCCTGGGACATTCTGTCATTGGGCTATACTTGGGCTACATCTGGGTGATATTTGGGCTACATTTGGGCTCTTTTGTCTCTGGTGGCCATTTTGGGAGACTGCATGTCAGAATTTTTTAATGAAATAGAAGAGGATTTGAAAAGTCATTCAAAATGTGCCCTAATTTTTCTTTCTGCAGCACTAATAATACCTTCTATTGCATAATATACCCCCTCATTTTGTTCCTTTTTAAATTAAATGTTTTAAGAGTTACCACTTTATTCCCATCACGATGGCTCCAGGTGTGCTATACCTTTGTAATAAGTAGGACTGTTAGCGGTCTAGTTGTTCTTTGGAACACTCTGGGACATTCTGTCATTGGGCTATACTTGGGCTACATCTGGGTGATATTTGGGCTACATTTGGGCTCTTTTGTCTCTGGTGGCCATTTTGGGAGACTGCATGTCAGAATGTTTTAATGAAATAGAAAAGGATTTGAGAAGTCACTCAAAATGTGCCCTAATTTTTCATTCTGCAGCACTAATCATACTTTCTAGGGCAAAATATACCCCCTCATGTTGTTTCTTTTTAAATTAAATGTTTTAAGAGTTACCACTTTATTCCAATCAAGATGGCTTCAGGTGTGCCATACCTTTGTAATAAGTAGGACTGTTAGCGCTCTAGTTGTTCTTTAGAACACTCTGGGACATTCTGTCATTGGGCTATACTTGGGCTACATCTGGGTGATATTTGGGCTACATTTGGGCTCTTTTGTCTCTGGTGGCCATTTTGGGAGACTGCATGTCAGAATGTTTTAATGAAATAGAAAAGGATTTGAGAAGTCACTCAAAATGTGCCCTAATTTTTCATTCTGCAGCACTAATCATACTTTCTATGGCAAAATATACCCCCTCATGTTGTTTCTTTTTAAATTAAATGTTTTAAGAGTTACCACTTTATTCCAATCAAGATGCTTCAGGTGTGCCATACCTTTGTAATAAGTAGGACTGTTAGCGCTCTAGTTGTTCTTTAGAACACTCTAGGAGGCTGCAGTAGAACACAAAGGAATCAACTGACAGTCTCTGTCCTTGTTGGATGTACATGTTTTACTGAGAATGTCAGACTTCATTTTCACATGACTGAGAAAGATAATGTGAATTTATAGAAAATATGCTTTCAGTTTAGCTTATAGATCCCCTTCCAAACCACTGTGGGAAAATCATGAGATATTAGTTTTCTTTCAAACAATATTCATGATATCACAGCAGAAGGTTTTTTCACATGGTAAAATCACCTTAGAACCCACCACAATTCCTAAAACGAGTATGGTACCATCTACAAATGATTTATAATGTAACTAAAGTCCTAAAACCCTCTATTAACTACAATGTTTTTAATGAGGTGCTATCATGTATATTGGTCCCAAGATGGCTGCCAACACTTCTTGGATGAAGTGCTGACAGCCAATCAGATCAGATGTGTGGTTAGGCTCCGCCCAGATATATATCTTTTTTTGAACCTAAATTACTCAAACTCCACTGGAGCACATATATTGAGACCTAGCAAAGGCACATCGGGCTAACAGTCCCTACAATTTTGCCAAGTTTCGTGCAAATCCATTCAGCCGTTCGAGCTAAAAGTGAGGCCAACCGCCCTATGGAAATTAACATGGGAAAAATGCGTTTTGGGACCCCCCTTTTTTCTCGGCCCCCCCTTGATGAAACCCCCCCAAATTGTCTGGGGCTGCTCAGAAACAAAATGTTCCATTTTCCTGAAAATTTCAGCCAATTACGTCCACAAACGCCAAAGTTATTAGACATAGAATTTTCAAAAATCCCATAGAGAAAAAATCCTAACTATATATACCTACTGGCGACCGCCAGTAGGTAATATATATATATATATATATATATATATATATATATATATATATATATATATATATATATATATATAAACACACACGGAAATAGCGTGCTTAAGCCACTTGAACGGCGGGCTCACGACGGGGTACGCCAACCCCTACTATATAAACACACTCCTGGTCAAGATTCATCCATGAAAAACCAGAGTCGGAGCCCAATTGTAGTACGGTGCTGTCAGTTTATTCAGCAGAGAAAAACCCAATGCGTTTCGAGATCAGCCGATCTCTTGCTCACGGGTAGAGCTCACCAGTACCAGCATTCATTTAAAGTGACATACTATTTTGAAAATGCAACACGTGATCATCGACATAAAGAAAATAAACACGTTAGGGCTATGTCTGCCGAATAGAAACAGTGTTTCATGTAAACAATTGTTTCAGTTCCAAAACAGAAATTAAATTGGAAACAATCGGAAGCCACCGTTCATTATAATGTCCGATTTAGACTTGCATAAGTATTTTAAACAATGTTCAATTGTGGAACAGCAATGATTATATTTACTGTCCAATGTTGAAGCGCGCACGTAATAACCCGGCATCAAATTGCGATACTGTGTTGAATTCACACCAGTACACGTGATTATTTGTCCATAAGCTGTGCTGCTCAAGTGGGCGAAAGTCAATCAGTTAATCAAATGAGGTGACATCCAATATTGACCATGTGGGCGGTGGGTTAATCCATATTCCTGTAAAGGAGAGAAAAGACATAGCTATACGTGACAATATTTACATTTTAGATCAGTGGCAGAGGGTTTCTCCAAAGAGAGCCAAATTATGGTACAGCGATTTTCTGAGAGGGGATACAATGAAAAGGTAATACAGCAGGCCCTCACTAAGGTCAATGCCATGGATAGGAATGATCTGTTAGTCCCTAAACAACACGAAATTGATGAAAAGGTACGCTTTATCACTACCTATAGTAGTCAATCCTGGAAACTACGTAAAGGTTTATCCAAATATTGGGATACATTAAAGCTCGACAAAGATGTGAAAGAGGCAATCCATGATATTCCGTCGCTGACATTCAGAAAGGCAAAATCACTCAAGGACACACTGAGTAATACACTGATAAAAGAAAGTAAGAAAACCAATTCTATCCAAGGTTTTTACCCATGTCGCAGGTGTAAAGCCTGTAAATACAGCAACAATTGTAAATCAATACAATTGTCCAAAAAAAGATGTGCTCACAAAATAACCAAACATCTCAGCTGTACGACTGAGTATGTTATTTATGCCCTTGAATGCCCCTGTAATAAATTTTATATAGGGTGCACAACAAAACAGGCGAAACTCAGAATTTTAGAACACCAGAGAGCAATCAGGAATGAGAACCAGCAGTATCCTGTAGCCAGGCATTTTGCTGACGTACACAATAAAAATCCAAATTTAATGAAATTCTGTGTTCTGGACAGTATCGAGAGCAATGAGAGGGGAGGTAACAGGTGGCTAGAGTTAAGGAAACTTGAATCTAAATACATTATAATGTACAATACTTTGCAACCTACAGGACACAATTTGGGGGAAGAGCTAGCCATTCATCTCCAAACCTGATATATAGTTCTATTGATGTGAAACATGCTGCTGCTTCTTTGGTAACTGAATTCAAATTTTTATTGGTTTTAGTCATGCACTGATCTAAAATGTAAATATTGTCACGTATAGCTATGTCTTTTCTCTCCTTTACAGGAATATGGATTAACCCACTGCCCACATGGGCAATATTGGATGTCACCTCATTTGATTAACTGATTGACTTTCGCCCACTTGGGCAGCACAGCTTATGGACAAATAATCACGTGTACTGGTGTGAATTCAACACAGTATCTCAATTTGATGCCGGGTTATTACGGGCGCGCTTCAACATTGGACAGTAAATATAATCATTGCTGTTCCACAATTGAACATTGTTTAAAATACTTATGCAAGTCTAAATCGGACATTATAATGAACGGTGGCTTCCGATTGTTTCCAATTTAAGTTCTGTTTTGGAACTGATACAATTGTTTACATGAAACACTGTTTCTATTCGGCAGACATAGCCCTAACTTGTTTATTTTCTTTATGTCGATGATCACGTGTTGCATTTTCAAAATAGTATGTCACTTTAAATGAATGCTGGTACTGGTGAGCTCTACCCGTGAGCAAGAGATCGGCTGATCTCGAAACGCGTTGGGTTTTTCTCTGCTGAATAAACTGACAGCACCGTACTACAATAGGGCTCCGACTCTGGTTTTTCATGAATGAATCTTGACCAGGAGTGTGTGTGTATATATATATATATATATATATATATATATATATATATATATATATATATATATATATATATATATATATATATATATATATATATATTACCTACTGGCGGTCGCCAGTAGGTAGTTATAGTTAGGATTTTTTTCAATGTTAAATCTCAAAATTCTATTTGGAATAACTTTGGCACCGGTTGAAGAATCTGCCTGAAAATTTCCTGAAAATGGCCTCGTCGAGCTCCGGTTCTTCCTTGAAAGTTTGGGGGGGATACGTCAAGCGGGGGCCGAGATAAAAGGGGGGTCCCAAAACGCGTTTTCCCCATGTTAATTTCCATAGGGCGGTCGATTTCACTTTTAGCCCGAACGGCTGAATGGATTTCCACCAAACTTGGCAAAATTGTAGGGACTGGTAGCCCGATGTGCCTTTGCTATGTCTCAAGATATGTGCTCCAGTGGATTTTGAGTAATTTAGGTTCAAAAAAATATATATATCTATAGGCGCTCTCCGGTGCGCGCACCGGAGAGCGCTCCAGGCGCGCCACGCGACTTGCGCGCAGAAAGCTGATTGGCTCTCAGTTGTCTGTAAACATTCTAAACAGTCCGGAGCGGCCGCCATCTTGTGTCTCGGTAGGATCGAGACACGAGAGGTGGCCAAAACAAAGGGGGAAATGACCATAAGGGGGCAGAGTAGACACCCCCTGTACCCCTAGGTTTGATGTGGGGGCCATTAAAGGGCCCTGCGGGGTCTCACCCTTTTTTTTTTTTTCAATTTTCGCGGGGGAAGCACCTGGTACGCGCACCGGGAGCGTATCAAGGAGGGTACTATGGAAAAATAATCACTTCAAAAAATTGTATGTTTATTAATTGTTTTTTTTAAATTTTTTTATTTTATGTAAGTACCTACATGTAGGTACCAATGAAGAGACTTAAATTTAATGTACACCATCTCCTCTGTAGATATCTTGCATGTTGGTATTGAGGTTTTTGTGGTATATGGAATTCATAACATAGTCTGTCTGGAAAGCAGAAACAGATCTTTTAAGCACTCTCTGAGAATTTCTAGGGGATCATGAGTAGTCTATCCTGCTCCCTTATGAAAATGAGGTGTAAAATATACCTAGGAGATAATATAGTGGGAGAAAGGTAGTAACTATGAGTAAACTTACTATGTAACAGAAAAATAGTTGAACAGTATACTATAAGTCTCACTTTATATTTTAAACATTTTTGGTAATACTTTATGAATTACATATAAAAATGAATATTGTCTCAAACAATTTAAAATTATTAAATATAAATTTATTCCTCTGATTCTTTTTCATAATTTAATAAAATGTCTAACATAATATTGTCCGGAATTTCCTCATAATTATAAGTACATGATTCCATTTGTTCCAAACATTCTATTAACTGTTCATCCAAAGAGTCATCCATGAAATCTACTTCATCTTTTTGCTCTTCTGGTTTTTCCACCTTTATTTTGATAGAAGTAACATTTGCTTGATTTTCTCCTTCCATTTTCTTTCTGAAAATTGCATACAAATTAACTATATTAGTAGAGTTAGGGTACTGTATACCAGAGAAGCCTAACTCAATCCATAACTATTACAGAGAAGTCTATCTCAATCTATAACTATTACAGAGGGATAGTATATAACTAACAGAATATTTTTTCAGAAATTAAGTTAAAGTGTACAATATACTTCCATAATAACAATTTACCTTGGAGAAATCAGTTGAAGTTGTCAGTGTAATTTGTTCTCAAATGTACTTCTGGAAGCAGTAGTCAAAATGGCTGTGTTTCCCTCTCTTCTTTTATATATATTCTTGTACTTAACCAATGAAACGTCAGGAAATAATCGTAGAAAATGAAAGAAACTTTTTAATTGGTTGTAAATTCTAACATTTCATATGTGTTTTTGTCATGTAATTTACCTCAGGATATTTAGACAGGCCTGTAGCCTAAATGTCTCAATGGAATTCCACCAAGTTTGGGTAAATGGTAGGGACTGCTATGTAGTAGGGCCTATTCTATATTTGATGAAAGTGTCTCCAGTGTTTTTTTTGTAAATTGCTTTCCCACCTTTTTTTATCGAGCGCTTACCGGTGCGCGCTCCGTGACGCGCACCGGCAGCGTTACGGGAGTCCTCCATTTTGTGTTTCGGTACAATCGAGACACAAGATGGAGGGTAAACAATGTTCGTATGGGTAGAAGGGGGCACGGTAGAGACTTCTTGACCCTCTAGGTTTTCTGAGGGGGGCTTAGGAGGCTCATAAACGTTAAAAAAAAAAAACATCTTTAATTTTCCACGGGGGGAGCGCCTGGTACGCGCACCGTTAAGCGTACCGGAAAGCGTACTTTGGTAAAAAATTGTGAAAAAAGTTAGAAAAAGATAAACGTTTTGAATGATTAGAGGTAGGGTAGCTCTGAAAAGAGCTTTTGGGTTTTGTGGTTGATTTAGGTACCTACAAGTAGGTTCCAATGCACATTCTTAAATTCAGGAGGAATATTCTATTCCATTCATCTGAGAAGTGCACACCATCTTCTCTGTAGATGTCTTGCATGTTGTAACGCAAGTTATTATTGTATATTGAACCCATTCCATAGTCTCTCATGTAAGCAGAAACAGATTTATTCACATGTTTCCGTGCTTTCTCAAATTGTGGACAAAATTGGTTGGACCAGTTCCATTTCTGTCTTTGGCAGATATTGGAATATACCAAGGCAGTTTGTGGAAAAAGTGTCATTAATTGATCAAAGGTGTCCTTTAAAAGCATTTCCAGACCAACCCCAGTCATAGTGCCTAAATCATTTCCACCACAGTGCACTATTAAGAGGTTAGGGTTTGGCAGATGCAAAAAGGTTTTCACCAATGGTATCAATTGGTGACATTTTAATCCTCTCTGGCCAATCCACTTGATTTCCACATTTGATAAATCAAGGTTGTGAAAATGTCTGCTATCTGCATACCTTTGAGCCCAGTGGATGTAGCTGTGTCCAAGGATCCAGACAGAAAACATGATGAGAGAAGGTTCTGATGCAGTCAGATGATGTGTGGGAATGAAATGGCAGTTGGAACAGTAGGAGTTTACAAAAAAATAATTGTGGAGTTTCACTGCTTTTGAATCAGAAGCAATGATTGGTGGATTCAGATAGTTGAAAACTTAAAGTTAGGGTGCATGGTTGTGTTGTGTTAAAGAAGCAATTTGAATGGTTAAAAAAAAGTCTCTAAAAGCTAAAATACTCTGGATAGGCTGGTGTATTGAGAGGTCAAACATCCTTGCTGAGTTAATTTGCAACATTGTACAATAAACTTTTGAACCTGAGAGTTCAGTTAGGAGGGAGTTGCTATGGAAACAGATAGAAAGATCTGAGAGGGGGAAGGGTGTTGGTTTGAAAATAGTGAGGGAAAACTTTTGATTGGTTGAATTAAGGCATATGTGTACAAAGTTAGAGATTTTCTATGCCAGTCTTGGTTTCAGTGTATTGAGTGCACACTTTTTGCTCTGCTAAAGAGAAATTGGTGTGTGTGTCTGACACTGTTTTCAATCTCCCAAAGCTTTTGTAAAGGTAAGTAATGATTTATTTAATTTAGATAGAGACTTGTTTGCTCTATGGAGAATATTTAGAAGCAGATAGTTATGTTTTAGAAGTCAAATGGTATGCTAGTATATAATTCCTGTGTTGTGTTTCTTATATGTTATTGAAAAATCGATTTTTGGGTGCAATTGATTGGTATTTGCATTTGGCCCTTTTTTATGATTGCCTTGTGCAGCTGATGCATCACTTTAAACATGGGTAATAAGTGACGCACTGGTGGCGCAAGGCTTTCATAAATAAGGCTCTGACTTTGTTTGCTGTTGATTTGATTTTAGATTTTTGATAATGCTTGATATCAACATTTGAAAGATAAAGGATTTGTATTTGGGAAAACAGTGACGTTTCAAAAGTGATATTCTGTGCTTGTATATAGGTTGTGCGCAGTATTTTTTAAATGTTATTTATGATTGCCTTGTGCAACTGGTGCATCACTTTATACATGGGAAATAAGTGACACTCTTGTGGCGCAAGATCTTCATAAATAAGGCCCTGACTTTGTTTGCTGATATTGAGTGGTTGTACATAGGTTCTGCGCAGTGTTTCTTACATGTTATTCAAAAATCGATTTTTGGGTGCAATTGATTGGTATTTGCATTTGGCCCTTTTTTATGATTGCCTTGTGCAGCTGATGCATCACTTTAAACATGGGTAATAAGTGACGCACTGGTGGCGCAAGGCTTTCTTAAATAAGGCTCTGACTTTGTTTGCTGTTGATTTGTTTTTGGATTTTTGATAATGCTTGATATCAACATTTGAAAGATAAAGGATTTGTATTTGGGGAAACAGTGACGTTTCAAAAGTGATATTCTGTGCTTGTACATAGGTTGTGCGCAGTATTTTTTAAATGTTATTCAAAAATCGATTTTTGGGTGCAATTGATTGGTATTTGCATTTGGCCCTTTTTTATGATTGCCTTGTGCAACTGGTGCATCACTTTATACATGGGAAATAAGTGACACTCTTGTGGCGCAAGACCTTCATAAATAAGGCCCTGACTTTGTTTGCTGATATTGAGTGGTTGTACATAGGTTCTGCGCAGTGTTTCTTACATGTTATTCAAAAATCGATTTTTGGGTGCAATTGATTGGTATTTGCATTTGGCCCTTTTTAGGTTTCGGCTACCGTCCCACTGCTTAAGCAGTGGGTGGGCGGAGCCGAAATCTTTTGTTGGTAGTATGAGGGCCTGAACACGCCCTCTTCTCCATTGGCTGGCCTCGTAAATGCTGGCCAGCCATTGGAGGAGAGGAGCGTCACTGAGTTCAGGGCCCGCCTCGACGCGATTCGGGGGCGTTTCCGTGTCTTTTTTTAAGTCACGCCCTCTCCTCTTCCCATTGGCTGGAATTTTACCTTCCAGCCAATGGGAAGGGGAGAGGGCGAAAACACGCCCACAATTGTGTCTGTTGTGCATTCTTTATCCTCCGCCCTCCCTCCCGTTGTCCGTGCCTTTGCCGTTGTGGGGCAGAATCGAGTGCTTGTTATTTATTGGCAGCCCTTGGCGCTGCTATCACCATAGCCGCACAGCCGGTGTGCAGGAATCATCAGCCGTGAGTTTCCTCGCCGTTTGCAAGGACCGGGCACGCCCCTCCGTGATGTCAAGGGTGTCCCCATGATGATATCACGAAAGGGGCAGGTCCGGACCCTGCAACCACTGAGAGGAAGCTCACAGCGGCCATGAGGCTGCCATCAAGCACACGTGGGGCACAAGGAAGAACCGCCAAGATCCCCAGGGTGAGTGCTTGTTTTAAAGAAGTAGTTGCAGCTGTTGCTATGACACACCACGGCACTCTGGCAGTTCAGTGCCTCGCTGTATTTTCACATGATAACAAGCAGGCTGTGCATGCTGGAAAAGTGCAAGCAGACACAAACGTTTTCTTGTTTTTCCTACTGTCTGGTTGTAGGGCGACTGGACTTGCAAAACCTATTTCGCCTCGCTGTAGCGCCTTTCCAATAAAACGCCTCTATTTCTAAAATCCTTGTACCTTGCAGTAGCGTTCCTGCAGTGTAGCGCGAACACCTAGATGGGTTGGCATAGCGCTGATTTACCGTTACTCTACTACGTCTGTTGCATGACTGGAACTCCACCATCTCACCCTGTTGCTGTTCAGATCTGCAGTATAGCACGTATGGTTTATCGTAGGTACTCCACGCCTACAATACATCAGCTTGTGAACTTTCCTATATAACTATATCGTTCGCCCACCGACTCGACATCTGCAGTATATCCATGAGGTTGCGGTGGGGCCTCGGGAGAACATGCGTCCCACCCCCTCCCACAGTGTTTGCATTAATCAGATTGCAGCGAGGTCTGGTGTCGCTGCACCTGCTGCTCCATTGATAGCCACGCCTCTACCCCCTCCACCATTTGGATTGTGTCAGCTGTTGCGGTTGCCTGTGCTCCATCTGAGTACAGCTAGTGGCGGGGGGAGGGGGTATTTCGTGATAGCAGCACCCCCAGCCAGGGGTACAAGGTCTCAGGCATGCGAAGGTTGGAGCGAGCCCCTGAAAAGCTCCACGCGGGTACTGTGCGCCGGTATGCAAGATTGTATTCCAAGCAATGGCCGTGCATGTTCCGTCAAGCCTGACCAGTGACAAGACCATTGCACACTACATGCTCTCTGTGGTTAGCCGCCGGCATAGACGTTGTGTGCCCTGTAATCAAGCGCTTCAGTGCCCCCACAACTCTACAATACTGGAACTGTGAAAATTGAATGATCGGAAAGTAAATTAGGCGATCAGTTTGAAACGGTTCTATGCGCATTTGAGAGGGTGGTGTCAAGAAAATATTCTTGCTTCTTGCTTATTATGTGTATTTAAGAAAAATGAAGTGAACATATTTCGGTATTGTTTTAGTTTTCGGCGGAAACTCACTTCATAGCAAATACATTTAAATGAAGATGAGTGCAAAACGCAATGCAAAGACTGAAAATACCCCATACGACCACTGGTCTTTCCGGTGGAAATAATGGTTACTGACCGTTTTGTTAGCAATTATGGTTTAAAAAAATTTAAATATGTCACTTTGTTTACACTGTTTAGTTGAAATGAGTAAGAGTTCCCTATTTCAAGATGGCAACCATGCTTCTGTAACACCTCCACACGCCAGTTTCTAAGGGACTACGCAGTAACTAAGATAACAGGCCCGTGTTGACATTAGTGATCCCTTGGGAGAGCAGATCGGTGGCTTAAGGAGCACTCCCTCATCTCCCCCTGTGCCCCCTCAACTGCAGAATCATGGCAGTATCTTTAGTGTCCTTGTCCCTTGGCTGGGCCCAGTCCGATGAGTTCCTCCGAGTCCTGGCACCCTTGTTACCACTCTCTGTGGATCCTCAGCCCTTCCCCGCCTCCTGGATGCAGAGAGAAAGCTGCAGCTCCCCAAGCTGCGGGAGGAGCTCCGAAGAGGAAGAAAGCAACAGGGAGAGCCAGGACAGCGAGCAGGAACTCTCCATGGAGAAGGTGCATGTGAGTAGCACCTCTGGGGGCATATTATGCTTATAAATGTGCTGTTAACAATAATAATGTTAATAATGCTAGTATTCGTACGATCATAATCAAAACATTATTGTCATATCATATTACTGACCGAATTGTTATTCTCCTTGTCGATATCAATAATATCGGGTCAAGTTTGCGCTAGACAGATCTGGGTGGAAAATTCTGAAGTAACACATGCTCTGTGTGAATATTCCATACATAGGATACCAATACACTGCACATACATAAAGACAGGATACGTTGAGCTCAGCGTGGCTCTCCATGCTACCCCTCCCCCATCCGCCCTACAGGGCTCCTGCTCCGTCACCCTTGCCCCACTTTAGTCTTATTGTATTCCTCCCTCGGCGGCCGACTGCTGCTTGATTCAGCTCTCCCAGCCGCCCGGTCCTGCCCTCCAACCTTCCGGGGCTCAGCCACCTGCCCCTCGCCCCCCAGTCGGCCTGCTGTTCTCGGCCCCCACACCCCGTACCGACAAACATGAAGTGTGTGTGAATATGTTTTTTGCTCTTGACTGTTAACATTTCAACTCTTATTGACACAAAATCCTTTGATCTCCATCACAGGGCATGTATTACAGGTCTGGTCTGCAAGACAGATCCGGGTGGAAAATTCTGAAGTAACACATGCTCTGTGTGAATATTCCATACATAGGATACCAATACACTACACATACATAAAGACAGGAAATGTTGAGCTGTCGATTAAAGTACGCAATTATATTTGTTGCACTCTGCTCAAACATGGTGGGGCAATCCATTTCCAACGGAGCATGAAGTTGTTAGCTACCGCGCTGCACCGTCAGTACTGTTAATTACTTATTGTAGATAAGTATGTTGTATGTGGCTCTATGTGTGTGTGTGGCTCTGTGTGTGGATCTGTGTGTATGGCTCTGTGTGTGTGTGTATGTATGTGTGTGTGTGTGTGTGTGTGTGTGTGTGTGTGCGCAAATGCAATAGGTCTTGAATTTGCGAGAGATTAAGCTATTGGCATTGTAAATTACAATGCCATTTATTTATCTGTTTTCAAAACCAACACATAAATAAAAATGTTGTCATTTACAATGCCAATAGCTCTAACTTTTGCAAAGGCGAAACCGTTGCATTGTAAATGCTTGTTTATGATTGCCTTGTGCAGCTGATGCATCACTTTAAACATGGGTAATAAGTGACGCACTGGTGGCGCAAGGCCTTTATAAATAAGGCCCTGACTTTGTTTGCTGATATTGAGTGGTTGTACATAGGTTCTGCGCAGTGTTTCTTACATGTTATTCAAAAATCGATTTTTGGGTGCAATTGATTGGTATTTGCATTTGGCCCTTTTTTATGATTGCCTTATGCAACTGGTGCATCACTTTATACATGGGAAATAAGTGACACTCTTGTGGCGCAAGACCTTCATAAATAAGGCACTGACTTTGTTTGCTGATATTGAGTGGTTGTACATAGGTTCTGCGCAGTGTTTCTTACATGTTATTCAAAAATCGATTTTTGGGTGCAATTGATTGGTATTTGCATTTGGCCCTTTTTTATGATTGCCTTGTGCAGCTGATGCATCACTTTAAACATGGGTAATAAGTGACGCACTGGTGGCGCAAGGCCTTTATAAATAAGGCCCTGACTTTGTTTGCTGATATTGAGTGGTTGTACATAGGTTCTGCGCAGTGTTTCTTACATGTTATTCAAAAATCGATTTTTGGGTGCAATTGATTGGTATTTGCATTTGGCCCTTTTTTATGATTGCCTTATGCAACTGGTGCATCACTTTATACATGGGAAATAAGTGACACTCTTGTGGCGCAAGACCTTCATAAATAAGGCCCTGACTTTGTTTGCTGATATTGAGTGGTTGTACATAGGTTCTGCGCAGTGTTTCTTACATGTTATTCAAAAATCGATTTTTGGGTGCAATTGATTGGTATTTGCATTTGGCCCTTTTTTATGATTGCCTTGTGCAGCTGATGCATCACTTTAAACATGGGTAATAAGTGACGCACTGGTGGCGCAAGGCCTTCATAAATAAGGCCCTGACTTTGTTTGATGATATTGAGTGGTTGTACATAGGTTCTGTGCAGTGTTTCTTACATGTCATTCAAAAAACGATTTTTGGGTGCAATTGATTGGTATTTGCATTTGGCCCTTTTTTATGATTGCCTTGTGCAGCTGATGCATCACTTTAAACATGGGTAATAAGTGACGCACTGGTGGCGCAAGGCTTTCATAAATATGTCTCTGACTTTGTTTGCTGTTGATTTGATTTTGGATTTTTGATAATGCTTGATATCAACATTTGAAAGATAAAGGATTTGTATTTGGGGAAACAGTGACGTTTCAAAAGTGATATTCTGTGCTTGTACATAGGTTGTGCGCAGTATTTTTTAAATTTAATTCAAAAATCGATTTTTGGGTACAATTGATTGGTATTTGCATTTGGCCCTTATTTATGATTGCCTTATGCAACTGGTGCATCACTTTATATATGGGAAATAAGTGACACTCTTGTGGCGCAAGACCTTCATAAATAAGGCCCTGACTTTGTTTGCTGATATTGAGTGGTTGTACATAGGTTCTGCGCAGTGTTTCTTACATGTTATTCAAAAATCGATTTTTGGGTGCAATTGATTGGTATTTCCATTTGGCCCTTTTTTATGATTGCCTTGTGCAGCTGATGCATCACTTTAAACATGGGTAATAAGTGACGCACTGGTGGCGCAAGGCTTTCATAAATAAGGCTCTGACTTTGTTTGCTGTTGATTTGATTTTGGATTTTTGATAATGCTTGATATCAACATTTGAAAGATAAAGGATTTGTATTGGGGAAACAGTGACGTTTCAAAAGTGATATTCTGTGCTTGTACATAGGTTGTGCGCAGTATTTTTTAAATGTTATTCAAAAATCGATTTTTGGGTGCAATTGATTGGTATTTGCATTTGGCTCTTATTTATGATTGCCTTGTGCAACTGGTGCATCATTTTATACATGGGAAATAAGTGACACTCTTGTGGCGCAAGACCTTCATAAATAAGGCCCTGACTTTGTTTGCTGATATTGAGTGGTTGTATATAGGTTCTGCGCAGTGTTTCTTACATGTTATTCAAAAATCTATTTTTGGGTGCAATTGATTGGTATTTTCATTTGGCCCTTTTTTATGATTGCCTTGTGCAGCTGATGCATCACTTTAAACATGGGTAATAAGTGACGCAGTGGTGGCGCAAGGCCTTTATAAATAAAGCCCTGAGTTGCTATTGTATAAACTTAAATATGTTGCAATTTATTGTTTATATTGTTTGCTTTTTAACATTACTTTGTTGTTTGCTAATAGTGGTCTTTCATGTGTTTTTTTAACAGAACAACAGATTCAAATCAACTTCTGAAAAGCAAGCAAAAATGCCTTCAAGGCAAAGAATTATCAAAAATACCATACGGAAAAGGAGAACATCAACAACAGAGTTTATGGAATCCTCTTCAACAACTACTTCAAAAAACACCAGAAAAGCTTCTGGTAAGCCAATTAAGTCTTTTCTTCGCAACATATGTCGTAGAAAAAAAAATGATATTGCTAATGTGAATATACAGAAAAAGTCAACAAATCTAAAAAGGAAGGAGAGGCCCACAAAAAATGTCTCAATTGGAGCAGGAGAGAAGAGAATGGATAGCAATAGAAGGGTAAATCTTTTTAGGGACATTCGTAGGCGATAATGATAAGAAAAGTAAACTGAGAGCTGCTTTTTACAAGAAAAAGAAAAGTGTAGAAAAGATTGTTGATCAGGCTTTTGAAGTTAAGAAAAAATTATTTATTTTAATAATCAATAGAATTAGGATACTTAATAAGGCCATTGATGTTTTCAAATCGAACAGTAGATGGAAAAGAATTATTAATCGGAGTAATTTTTGTGAAGTATTTTCTGGTGAATGGATGCATAGTTCAAGTTCTGAGCCTTTTTTCAATGAGGAGAGTTACTTTCAGGAAAATGATTTGGTGCATGCAGTTGACACCAGTGGTCGAGCATATGAGGTGAAAGATGGTTGTGTGATGGAAAAAGAGAAACTTGTATCTAGAGATGCAGAAGAGGTGTTAGCTGATGAAGTTTTAGGGAGACGTACTAAGGGTCCAGTATACACATGGAAATGCAGTAGTATTTGTAGTGTGCGACAGGAATCAATCGATTTGCTTCAAAATTTCTTATGTACATATAGTAAGAAAAGTCTCAAACAAAAAATGAAGATCTTGCAAGAGTTAGATCCTTGCAGAGTGAGAGAAAGCACAGGTTTGCATGGGCATTCACTAGCTTGTCTTTCTAGAAAAGTTTGTCGGAGTGTTTTTCATCATTTTAGGATGTTAGCAGTGCATCATAATAACGTGAGGAAATTAGTGAGAAAGTTGTATTATGCAAAAAGTCCCGCACTTAAGCTTAAACAGTTAAACAGTGCTCTTTTGCATGGATCTGAAGTGGATGTGAAGACTATTTGTGAAGAAATTGAGTTTTGTTATTTTGGGAACAAAGAGGACAGTGTAGAAATAGATATAGTAATGGATGGTAATGCAGAAGATAATGGACAGATTTCAAGTATTGAAAAGTTTGATGAGGAAATTATCAAGTTTAAGGTGAAATCAAGTGAAAGGCCTAATTTAACTTGTGTGTGTTGTCGACGGACTCATTATAAGATTCAGACTAGGTTAGTTGATTTATATGCAAAAAGTGAATTGGAAAATAATAGTGAATGGAAGGATTTTGTAAGTTATTTGTTGGTGGAGAATTCTTTTGATTTGAGTTTGGATCAGCGTATTTGTAATTATTGTTTAAATAAATTAAATGAAAATAAAATGCCTGCTAGAGCAGTTTATAATAATCTTCAGTTGATAGATATTCCTTCTGAATTGATGGATCTAAATACTTATGAATCTATTTTGATTCAATGTGTCCATCCTTTTCAGGCTATTGTACGCATGGAGCCTAAGACAGGGAAATTGCCTGCATCAGATTTACTGAGAGGATTAAAGGGAAGAGTTGTTTATTTGCCTCTAGATGTAAAGAAAAATATTGATACAATTGGTGTAGAAAGAGTAGAAGAAGATCCTTTAGTTATTCTAGTTAATGGGGTTCCAACAAAGAGTAAGAAAATCTGGCAAGATTTAGTGGATGTTAAAAAAGTCAAAAAGGCAACGTTGTATTTGGTCAAAAACAATGAGTACTACAAAGATGTAAGTGTTGGAGCAGAGGAAACAGCTATAGAAGAAGATAGTGATTCTTCAGTTGGTCAAATTGAAAAAGTTGATGTGTCTAGAACTGAAGAAATATATGAACATTATACTGTTCATCCTTTGCATTCCAAAGAAGTAATGGGAAATGCAATTGACTTGTTTCAAATGAAAGCAGCAAAAGGAAGTCCCATTAGTGTATGGGAAGAAAGTTTGGAAGCTCGTTGTTTTCCACAATTATTTCCAACAGGTTGTGGTGGACGATATGATGATCGACCAGTTCAAATTCCTGCAGCTGAATACCGGACTCTAAGATTATATGCTGAAGATCCAAGGTTTCGTCAATGCATTCCATATTTATTTCATCTACTGTTTGAAAGTGATTTGTCTGGGCTTTCTTATGCAGTTAATCATATATTAAAAAGTGGAGCTCATTTGCAAAATGTTTGTGCAAGGGACTTTATGGAGAAAGTTAATCTGCAAGACAGTATTTTGGAATCTCAGCTAATCAATCTCATGGCATGTCAACGTGGAACCAACGAGTATTGGTTTCGTCGTCATGGAGAATTGAAATGTATGCTAAGAAACTTAGGAACTCCTACATGGTTCCTCACTCTTAGCTATGCTGAGTATGCATGGGACGATTTACTTCAATTTCTACGAGAGGCAAATGAAAACATACCAAATATAGAATTGAAAACACCAGGAGAACTGTGTTCTTTAGATCCAGTGAATGTTTGCAGATATTTTAATCATAGATTTGAAGCTATGATGTCTTTTATTACCAACAAAAAAAATCCTCCCCTTGGAGAGGTTTTGGATTTCTTTTGGAGGAAGGAATATCAAGCGAGAGGTGCTCCTCATATACATATGTTGTTGTGGATTAAAGATGCACCCAAATTTGGATCAGATTCAGATGAAACAGTGATGAGTTTCATTGAAGAGTATTCAACATGTGCTGTTCCAAAATCTACTGAAGAAAACAATTTAAGGCAACAAGTTTTACGTTTTCAATCTCATCGTTGTGGAAAGTACTGTCGTCGAAAATTTAAAAACAAGGAAAAGTACTACACGAAATGTCGTTTTGCATTTCCTCGACCAGTGATTTCTAAGGGAAGAGTAAATAATTTGATGTCATCTCTACGACATACTGTGACGAGGAAATCTCCCAAAAATACATACAATTTGAAAAGAAATGAAGAATCTAAGTACATCAACGATTACAACCCAGTGATTTTGTCCATGTGGAATGCTAACATGGATATTCAGTTCGTTGCTGACAACTCTATTGCTGTGGCTCGATATGTGACATCTTACATCACAAAAAAAGAAAAGACAGAACTGAAGGAAATGTGGGAGGACATTTCACATGAAAAGAGTCTAAGCAAGAAATTATACAGTTTCAGTCTGAAGATGTTGTCGCATCGAGAAATTGGAGCATATGAATGTTCTGATCGGTTATCATCAGCAAGTCTCTATGCCAAATCAAGAACAATCATTTGGGTGAGTCTTGGTCTTGCTGCAACACGAAACCGAGTTTTGAAATCTGTACAAGAAATTTAATATTTGGCGGAGAAAGAACCAAACAGTACAGATATTTTGAAGACAAATATGTTGGATACATACTATCCAAATAAAAGTACTCACCTTGAGAACACTTGTTTGTATGAAGTTCTTCAAAACTACAGTTATAAGAGGAACATCACAGAAGATATCAATAATGGAAAATATGCACTCATTGGCTACGAAGGATGTCTAGTGAAACAGAGAAAAGGCCATTTGATTAATCATCGAAAATTGAGTTGTGAAGTTCCAGACAAAAGAGAATTTTACTATTTAGCTCTTTTGCAACTCTTTAAGCCATGGCGTACAGAAGAGGAACTACTTGGAGATTTTCTCTGTTATGAAGACTCTTTTAATGCAACTAAGGATACCATAGAATGTCCTATTTTTCTAAATTATCTGCAAATGTTGAATGAAGAAATGGAGCAAGAAACCACAATTGCTGAAGAGATAGCTAGAAACAGTTCTCAAGATAGTCAGAGTTCTACTTCATTGAGCCAGGATCCACTAGGAGGACCAATTATCCAAAATGAAGCTGCCACTGCCATGGATGAGGTGGAAAGAGCTATGGAACAAGCTCAAGAGGATGGAGTTAACTTAGAAGATTGGTAAAGCAACTAAACATTGAGCAGAAAAAGATATATGATGAAGTCACAGAGCAGATTGAACATGGATTCAGACATGAGAAAAAAGAGTGCTCATGTATATCATTTGACCCTGTCCGACTGTACGTAAGTGGAGAAGCGGGGACAGGAAAACGTTTTCTAATTAAAGCCATTGCAAGTTATCTGCAGAAAAGGACTGATTCACCACTGTCTTGTGTTGTAACTGCTCCAACTGGTCTGGCAGCACATAACATTAAAGGGATTACTCTACATCGTTTATTGATGCTGCCAGTTGAACATGATAATAAATTGCATTACAACAAGTTATCTGGAGATGCGTGTTCTGAAGTTTCAAGAGTCTTGAAGAAAATGAAACTTCTTATCATTGATGAAGTAAGCATGGTCTCAAATCTAATGCTTGCTTTTGTGCATTTGAGAATGCAAGAAATTCTTAAAACAGACTATGATGTGTTATTTGGAGGAAAACACATTATTGTTTTTGGAGATCTATTGCAGTTGACTCCAGTAAAAGGACAACCAGTGTTTAAAATGCTCACACATGAAGATACCAGGAAGTCCCTTGGAAGCATTGGAAATGTTAATATATGGCTACATTTTAAATATGCTGAACTGCTTCAAAATATGCGACAGGCCAAGGATGAAGATTATAAAAATATTCTACAAGATGTAAGAATTGGAAAAGTGACTGAGCTTGGGAAAAAAGCTTTGCATTGTCGATTAATTTCAAATTTGTATCCAAATGAAAACATTCTTCCAGAGAATATTTTTAAAAAAATGACTGAGAAGAAATCTGGGATATGTTTGATGCCAACTCTGCAAGAATGTTCCATCTTCAACAACAAAATGTTAGAGTTAGAAAATGAAGAGATTGTGAAACTGGAAGCAATAGATAAAATAGAGCATATGGGTGCAACAATTGTTTTGTCTGAAAATTTGAAAACTAAATTGGATTCATTGGAGAAAAGTATTTCAAAAACAGCTGGTTTTGAAAAGACTCTGAATGTGTGTTTAAATTGTCGTATCATTTTGAGAAGGAATTTAAATGTTGAAAGAGGTCTGGTAAATGGAGCAATGGGTTATGTTGTTGATTTTGTGAATTACAGAAATAGAGATGGAATTGAAATTTTAAAAATAAAATTTGATGGCATTGAACAAGTACAACAAATAAGTCATGGTTCTGCTAGATTTTTACTTGTAAAAGACTTATATGTTCGCCGAAAACAGTTTCCTGTTTGTTTGGCGTATGCGGTGACAATTCATAAATCTCAAGGTTTAAGTGTAGATGGTGCTTTGGTGAACATTGGAAGATCTGTGTTTAAAGAGGGTATGGCATATGTGGCATTATCACGAGTCAGAACTTTATCAGGATTGTACTTGATTGCGTGTGATGAGACAAAGATTTCTGCAGATCTAGATTGTGTTAAAGAATACAATAGATTAAGAAGAGAGTATGCTCCACATTTGCCTCAATATCTTCTGTTTGAAAAACGTGTGGTAGGTCGAAAAAGAAGAAATGAGGATAATTGTAGTGAGGTAGTTGCAAAAAGACAAAAAGTAGAGAAAACTGTAATTGAAAACAGGAAGAAAAAGAATTGTGGAGAAAATGTTGTTGGATTTCAGTTTGAAAATAGTTCTGGTGTCAACTGCTATGCTAATGTAGTGATTAATGTTGTTTTTTTTCTTAAAAGTTTACAAGAACAGATTGTTGAAAATCGGGATCAAAGATTGTGTGGTTTATTGAATTCTGTGTTTGAGAAATGTAGCAGTGTTACAGCACAAATAGAAAGTGTAACAGAAATTCGAAATATTTTAGATATGTGTTCTGGTCAAGATAAATTTTCACAGAACATTCAGCAGGATTGTCAGGAATTTTTATTGTATATGTTTGGTGTTTTGGAAGATGAAGGTGTAGATGTAGATAATCTTTTCAGCCTTTCTTATCAATGGCAGCATGACTGCCACAATTGTAGTTCATCAAGTACTACTAGAATAGACACTGAAAGATTTATATATTTGACTTTACCAGACTGTAAATCAGTGTCATTTAAAAATCTAGTTAAAGCAGCAGATCATAATATGGTGTGTACCCAATGTAACTATCAAATGGTATCCACATTATTTATACAAAGTTATGGTCAGTATATCATTTTAGTTTTCCAACGATGTAGACCTGATGGAACTAAATTGACAACTTCTATCAAAAATGTTGTAGCTTCTCAGTTATCAATTTCAGGAAGAACCTTTACAACTGAAGCTATTATTTATCATGATGGATCTTCGACAACCTCAGGACATTACATGCTACTTAAAATCTGAAAATGGATGGAGTTACTGCAATGATTCTCATTTAACTTATAAACAACGTTTGCCTTATGACTCTACAAATTCTTATCTAGTGTTTTTAAAACCAAAGTTTTAGTAAAGGGAATTGGCCTTTGAAGACGGGAATAGATAATAAAAGTTAGTTAGTTAGTTAGTTAATCTAATATTTTAAATTATTTATCTCATGTAGATACTTTAAGTGGATCTCAAAGTAAAAAATACTGATATATCTGACACAAATTGGCCGTGAGGAAAGTGTAAGATATGATGTTCTTAGATCTTTTTTCATAGGAAGTCGATGAAATGGAAGTTATAGAGCACAGCAGACTTTTTTTCCACCAAAAGGACCTTCACTATCTTCTATTTGGCCTCACGGAAAAGTAAGTGAATCAAAGATTAGTGTACATATATGAGATGTATGTTTGAATGGTTTTTTTTAAACACAATCTTTTAGATTGTGTTTTTTTTTTCCCGCTGTTATATGATGAAGACTTTGAACTCACTAATTTAAGTGAAATTCAATATATTCTGAGAACAGCAAAAATAAATAATGTAACATATTGTAGAAGTTATTGTGTAGTTTGCATTGTGTAATTTATATTGTGTTCACATTGTCTTACACAAATTTTCTTTTTCATCCTTATTTACCTCTCTTTACTAATTTACACTCTTTTTTCATCGCTGTTTCTTTAGTGCACTTCATTCACAACTTCTCAATCTAATAGGAACTGTCTGCATATCCTCTGTTCCTTCCACCACTTTTTATCTTTTTCATATTCTCTCAGTACCACTGCTTTAGTTTCCTAACCCTCTCTTTCTTTTTCTCCATTTTTTTTTCTTTCACACTCATTGTACTGTAGTTCACTTAGTTCTTCCTTTTGTCTTTCTGTGTACTTACTCTCTCACTCTTGTTTTATCCATCGTTCTATACTAACTTCATTCCTTTCATCCCTTCACTCTGTGACTTCACTTCACTCACTCTCAATCATCTTCTATTCCTCTTTTTTATTTATAGTTTCTCAATCAGACTTCTCTCTTTTTCACTCATTTTTCTTTTACTTTCTTATCTTTACTGATTTTGTTTTGATATCTTACATTCTTTTAGTATCTTATTTATCTTTAGGAATTTGTTCTCTTTCTATTTCTTTTTCCTTTTTTTTTCTCTTTCTACATTACTTTCTTTCTGTTTTTGTATCCTTCACTATTGCTTCATTTCTTAGTAAACTTTTGTAGATTTTTAAACCTCATGAACTGTTTCTTCTATTTTATTATATATTTTTAAGTAATTATAACGTGTTTTTTCTTTTATCTTTCACAGATACAAGTTTGCATTGATTATATGGTAAGTGTGTTTACAAAATCTTTTTTGTTATCACCTTTGGTTTTATTTTCACTATTTTTCTCTCACCCTACCTCACCCCTGTTTCCTTACTTTGCTTCCCTCACTTATTCTTTTCTTCCATGTTTACTTCCTACCACATTCAACTTCTTTCAGTACCTCTGTCTATGCACACTCCTTCACTTACCTTTTTTACTGGTTCACTTAGTCCCTTTGTGACACTCCTTCTTTTACTCTCTCTCTTCTTTCGCTCTATTATTCCCCATGTCTTACCCTTTTTCACTTACATGTACCCTGTTTCACCCCTCTATACTTATATTCACTGCTATTTACTTTCCCTCCGTCACTACTATTCCTGTCCTCTGATTCCGTCACTACCTGTCATTCCCATACTTAACTGTCCTTCCTTTTACTTTCATCATCCATTTACATTCTCCCAGAACCTCTGCTTTAGTCTTCTTCCTATTTCTTCTCTTCTTTTGCTCCCTTATTCATTTTTCTTTTCTCAGTTACTTCCTCTTACACTTTTTATCTGTCTTACTATCTATTACACAGTCCCTCTGTGTTCCTCCCTTTAGCTCTCTTTCTCTTAACACCACTCTCTCTGTCCCTATTCCTTATGGTCACTCCTTCATTATTTTTTTTTAATTTTTTTTGGTTGGTGCGCTGACGGTACGCGCACCGAAGCGTTCATCGGTGCGCGCACCGGGAGCGCTCCAGAGTCATATATAAAAAAAAGTAAAATACTATTTTAAAATAAAAATATTATCTTAATATACATTATAGTGTTCATTTTTAGAAAAACATACCTTTCTCAGCTAAAGACATTTGTGAAAAAATAAGCTTAGAAATTCACTAAAAAGTACATAGGTATGAAGCCCTACAAAAAGTTAAAAATTAGCATTAAAAAAACCTAAAAAAACCAGAGGTTTCACACCAGTAATAGTTAGGAATTAGCATTAAAAAAACCTATGAAATTCACTGAAAAAACCATAGGTTTCACACCTGTTATAGTTAGGAATTAGCATTTAAAAAACCTATGAAATTCACTGAAAAAACCATAGGTTTCACACCGGTTATAGTTAGGAATTAGCATTTAAAAAACCTATTAAATTCACTGAAAAAACCATAGGTTTCATACCAGTTATAGTTAGCTGGAAATTTTACTGATATAAAACCATTGAAATTCCCACGTTATAGTTAGTCGGACTCACTATAACTTGCGCGTGCAATGCACTGCTGATGACATCACATATTACATCACTCATGACATGGTTTTGTGCAAATAAAATAAGGTTTTTTAAATGCTAATCCCTAACTATATATGGTCTATAACCTATGGTTTTTTCAGTGAATTTTCAAGGTTTTGTAAATGCAAATTCCTAACTATATATGGTCTATAACCTATGGTTTTTTCTGTGAATTTCATTGGTTTTTTAAAAGCTAATATCTATAGCTGTAAAATATATTCTTTATTAAGTGACGTATCACGTAGCCCGTGAGACGCCTCATGATGCATCGCATAACAGTGACGTATCGTCTCTGCAGCGCAAACCAAACCCAAAACGTAAGCGCGCCAGAACACGCTTAAAGATATATATATATTTTTTTTTAACCTTAATTAGACAAAATCCACACGTGCACATATCACAAACGTTCAAAAAACACAATATGTCGGACTCCCGTTACGCTGCCAGTTAGCTGCCCAGTTAACGTACCAGGAAGCACCTTTACCACGAAAAATCGCAATTTTTTTTCTTTTGCCCCGCAGGGAACTTTAATAGCCCCCTCATCAATCCTAGGGGTTCAGGAGGGGTCTGCCTTACCCCATTCATTCATTTACACCTTTTTTTTTTTCCACCTCTTGTCTCTCGATCCCACAGAGAGACAAGATGGCGGCCGCTCCAGACTGTTTACAATGATAACAGCCAATCAGCTTCTCCTCAGACTCCCGTTACACTGCCGGTTAGCTTCCCGGTTAGCTGCCCGGTTAGCTGCCCGGTTCGCGTACCAAGATGCGTCTCTACGGCGAAAAAATCCGATTTCTTTTTTTTTTGGCCCCGCGTGGCTTTATAATATCCCCCTCATCAATCCTAGGCGGTCAGAAGGGGTCTACCTTGCCCTCTTTCCTTCATTTCCCCCTTTGTTTTGGCCTCCTCTTGTCTCTCGATCCTACCGAGAGACAAGATGGCGGCCGCTCCGGAATGTTTACAATGTTGACAGCCAATCAGCTACTCCTCAGACTCCCGTTACACTGCCGGTTAGCTTCCCGGTTAGCTGCCCGGTTAGCTGCCCGATTAGCTGCCCGGTTCGCGTACCGGGGCGCGCCTGTACGGTGAAAAAATCGGAATTTTTTTTTTGGGGCCCCGCGTGGCTCTATAATATCCCCCTCATCAATCCTAGTGGGTCAGAAGGGGTCTACCTTGCCCCCTTTCCTTCATTTCCCCCTTTGTTTTGGCCTCCTCTTGTCTCTCGATCCTACCGAGAGACAAGATGGCGGCCGCTCCGGACTGTTTAGAATGTTGACAGACACCGGAGAGCCAATCAGCTTCGCATCGCAAAGTTCCGTTACGCGAAAAGTACGCGAACCGGAACGCTGCCCGGAGCGCTGTTACAGATATATATCTTATTTTAAACGTTAATTTCTCAAAATCCACTGAAGCACATATATTGAGACCTAGCAAAGGCACTTCGGGCTAACAGTCCCTACAATTTTGCCAAGTTTCGTGCAAATCCATTCAGCCGTTCGAGCTAAAAGTGAGGCCAACCGCCCTATGGAAAAATGAATGGGAAAAACGCGTTTTGGGACCCTCCTTTTTTCTCGGCCCCCCCTTGACGACCCCCCCCAAATTTTCAGGGGCTGCTCAGAAACAAAATGTGCCATTTTCCTGAAAATTTCAGCCAATTCCGTCCACAAACGCCAAAGTTATTAGACATAGAATTTTCAAAAGTTCCATAGAGAAAAAATCCTAACTATATAGAGACAAGATGGCGGCTGCTCCGGACTGTTTACAATGTTGACAGCCAATCAGCTACTCCTCAGACTCCCGTTACACTGCCGGTTAGCTTCCCGGTTAGCTGCCCGGTTAGCTGCCCGGTTAGCTGCCCGGTTTGCGTACCGGGGCGCGCCTCTACGGCGAAAACATCAGATTTTTTTTTTTTGGGCCCCGCGTGGCTCTATAATATCCCCCTCATCAATCCTAGGGGGTCAGAAGGGGTCTACCTTGCCCCCTTTCCTTCATTTCCCCCTTTGTTTTGGCCTCCTCTTGTCTCTCGATCCTACCGAGAGACAAGATGGCGGCCGCTCCGGACTGTTTAGAATGTTGACAGACACCCGAGAGCCAATCAGCTTCGCATCGCAAAGTTCCGTTACGCGAAATGTACGCGTAAAGTACGCGAAAAGTACGCGAACCGGAGCGCTGCCCGGAGCGCTGTTACAGATATATATCTTGTTTTAAACGTTAATTTCTCAAAAACCACTGGAGCACATATATTGAGACCCAGCAAAGGCACATCGGGCTAACAGTCCCTACAATTTTGCCAAGTTTGGTGGAAATCCATTCAGCCGTTCGGGCTAAAAGTGAGGCCAACCGCCCTATGGAAATTAACATGGGAAAAATGCGTTTTGGGACCCCCCTTTTTTCTCGGCCCCCCCTTGACGACCCCCCCCAAATTTTCAGGGGCTGCTCAGAAACAAAATGTGCCATTTTCCTGAAAATTTCAGCCGATTCCGTCCACAAACGCCAAAGATATTAGACATAGAATTTTCAAAAGTTCCATAGAGAAAAAATCCTAACTATATATACCTACTGGCTATCGCCAGTAGGTAATATATATATATATATATATATATATATATATATATATATATATATATATATATATATATATATATTTATAAAATTTCTATGGCAAAATGAAACCCCTCATTTTCTTCCTTTGAAATGTATTAAGTGTTACCACTTTATTCCAATCAAGATGACTTCAGGTGTGACATACTTTTGTCATAAGTAAGACTGTTAGCGTTCTAGTTGTTCTTTAGAACACTCTGGGACATTCTGTCATTGGGCTATAGTTGGGCTACATCTGGCTGATTTGGGCTACATTTGGGCTCTTTCAAATGATGAAGTACAATGCTCATAATTCCTTACTTTTTGAATGACTCGGTCACTTTGAATCTGTCTCCATTTTCCCAACGCGAAGCCTCTATAAATGCTGATTGGAGTCGTACGGGGCATAGTCCCAGCCCGATTACGAACACCCAACTACAATGCGTACCTCCCATGTGCTGAATCTGTTGCCACTACCCAGACGTTAGATTATAAGGAATGGGAGTATTACAGCTCTGATTTCCGCCACATCATGATCCCTGAAAATGAGATGGTGCAGCCATGTATCCTATCGCTCATGTCATACCCATACTCTATGCGTACCACCAGTACTTCAACCCTAACTGATGCGTTCGTCACAGATGGAAAGTCTGACATCTACCACACACAAAAACGCCACTAACCCGCGAAAGGCAACATTACATACAGCTTGTGAGAAACCACAGTCACCATTGTGGTGGGTCAAAATCTTGTAGCATTGTCTACCCCATGGGGGGGTGGCTAACACTACCCACTTTGTCAACCCAAAAGGGGGAAGATGGCTACCACTCCCAGCATGTCAATGCCTCTAGTGGGGAGGATAGCTACCCTATAGGGGGGTGGCATGTCTAACACTTCCAGTAGTCCAATGCCAGTCGTTGGGACGATGGCTAACACTCCCAGCAAGCTAATGCCCAAAGGTGGGTGGATGGCTAACACTACCAGCATTGTCTACTCTATAGGGGGTGGATGGCTAGCACTACCAGCAATCTAATGTGCATAGGGGTGGAAGGCTAACACTCCTAGCACTCCAATGCCAGTAGGGGGATGGCTAAAATTCCTAGCACTCCAATGCCAGTAGGAGGGTGGATGGATAACACTCCCAGCAATCTAATGCCCATAGGTGGGTGAACGGCTAACGCTCCCGGCAATATAATGCCCATAGGGGGTGGATGGCTAATATCTCCAGCATTGTCTACCCTGTAGGGGGTGGATGGCTTACACTACCAGCATTTTCTACCCTTTATCCGGGGAGTAGAATGGCTAACACTCCCAGCAATCTAATGCCCATAGGGGGTGGATGAATACTACCAGCATTGTCTACCCTGAAGACTCCCTTCTTTGGAATAATGAATGGTGGCCCCCAGCCCTTGGTGCCCCTCCTGCCCCTAAACCCGCAGTGAAAAATCTGGGCTTTATGCTTGACAAAGATCTTAACTTTGATACGCATGCCAAGTCAATGGCCGGGAAATATTTTGGACTAATACGCGGCCTTAAACCGATCCTTGGCCTATTTGATGCCCAAACTCGCCAGCTGATTATTCAAGACTCCATACTGGCCCGATTGGACTACTGTAATGTGTTTCATTTGGGCTCTAATAAATCTGTGTTGAATTGATTGCAGCAGGTCCAGAACGCTGCAACACACGCCATCTTTGCCCTACCCAAGTACAGCCATGGTTCCAATCTCCTCCACCACCTGCATTGGCTGCCCCTTGAACACTGTGTTAATTTTAAGGCGTTCTGTATCATGCACAAGACCCTGACAGGGATTGGCCCTGAAATTCTTGACGATTTGTGCGCCCTCTATTCACCCCCCGTGAGCGCGGTCCTCGGCCAATCTGCTCCTTGCACAAACTCCACACATACACAGGTCTATATCTGGCGGTCGCTCCTTTAGGCGATAGGCCCTCGCCTTATGGAACTTTCTTCCCTACAAATCCACAGTAATCCTGATGACCAGGCCTTCAAACGGCTTGTGAAGACCTGGCTTTTCTCCCAGCTTTAACTCCTCGCTTATTCCCCGCTTAGTCCTACTCTAGCGCTGGGACCCCTCCTTGCAGAGGCAGCCATGTGCTTCACAAGTATACTAATCTAATAGGGGGGTGGATGGCTAACACTACCAGCAATCTAATACCCATAGTGGGGTGGATGTCTAACACTCCCAACAATCTAATGCCCATAGGGAGGTGGATGGCTACCACTCCCAGCAATCTAATGCCCATGGGGGTGGATGGCTAACACTACCAGTAATCTAATGCCCATAGGAGGGTGGATGGCTAACACTACCAGCAATCAGTAGGCAATATTGGGATTTGGGGGTGTAGCTCCCTCTGCAACCTGAATTCAATATGCTGTTTGGGGGGTAACCACCCAGCAATCTGCAGACAAGATAGTGTTTGGGGGGTAACCACCCCAGCAACCTGGAGACAATATGGTGTTTGGAGGGTAACCTCCCCAGCAATGTTGAGACACAATTATGTTTGGGCGGTAACCCTCCCAGCAATGAGGAGACAATAAAGGGTTTCTGGGTTAACCCCTTGCACTGTAGAAGAACATCTGGGGTTTGTGTGGGTCAAATACCGCTAGCATGGCATAATCAGAAGGGCTGGGGGGCAAACCGACACACGCAAGGTAGATATTAGTTGTATGTTGGTAGCCAAATACCCACAGCAACGTACAGCCAAGCATTGTTGAGGCAGGTTACATACTCACAGATATGTTAAGCCAATCTATCTGATGTTTGGGGGGTTATCACTCCCAGCAATGTGTTATTGGATAATGTGTTATTTTATTCTTAGAAATGCATCCATTCACATATTTGGAGTACAAGCTGCTGCAAAAAATATATTGTAAGCCAATTCTCACTTTTAATGAAACGCAGTCATACACTGTGGCATTAATGTTGACTGGCAAGCTTTAAGCATGGCCACAGTGGAGAAGTTGGAAGCCCAGGAGAAAGAAAAAACACACAGCAACATCAACTATATGTCCCTCAAATACAGGTGAAATACACAGGCAACATGTGTGTGTAAGTTGTGTCATTCTGTGTTTAGTCCAATCGGAAGTGCCTGGTTAGGCCTTGGATTGGTAATCTGGGCAATCAGGCAATTGTCAATGAGTGGTTGCACCAGGTTCACCTGCAGCCGAAACTGTGGTTGGCCTCCAACAAGATATTGAATCACCTCCCAAGTCCCCACCAGACCACAGCACTGTGGTCACAGTATCTGGGGCGCTGTGCTGCAAATTGATAATGTGGACAACACTTCAGAGCAGACACTCTGCCGCGCCCTGTGTCATGTGCCTTGCAAGTAGCAGTGTCTAATCACACATCCAAACATGACTTTCAGGGAATGGCAGGTGAAGGGAGGCTGTATTGGAGGTAGGGTCCTTGCAGGGAGCAAACTCATTATTGGACAGTCTAACCCCCACCCCACTTGAACAGCAGCATTGTGCCTCATTAAAAAGAAGATAACCAGATGACATCGCAGAGGCCAACATGACAGCGAAGATCGGGGAATGTATGACAAGAACTATATGAGTGCCTAGGCATCATTGTGCTTCAAATCTGACCATGGGTCCATAGCATGTTGAGTATGAACAATGAGGGAATGTCGGCATCAGGTAGGTACACCTAGCATGCAACATACGAGGATAAACACCCATTTGACGGTGGTTCAGGAAGAGCAGGACCTACCAGTATGTATCTGACATATTGTCCAAGCATCCGTCTAACACAACACACACTCAAACAGCGCAGCACAACAGGAATACAGATACTCACAGAAGGCGGACATTATGATGAGTCTCTGTACACTGAAGCACAGAGGAAACCAAACAAACTATCAAAAATAAATTATTAATCTACCACTTCAACAAACTAGAAGTGTTTGTGTCACAGTTGTCAGAGTCACATCTGTAGACTACATTCCTACTTGCTATAGTGAAAATCATGAGATCAACAAAAATGTTGGAGAGTCACCATGTGTATTCTGGTGGTGCTGCACACAAGTGTAATTCTGAACATGTACACTGTCAACTTTGTTGCATGTCATTCTCAGCAAGTTGGCACAAAACTACAAAAGCTGATGTTTCTGCAGCTAATGACTAATGCCATTTCGATAATGCAGATTGTGTGCTGAGAAAACTTGGATGACTAATGAGTCACCGGACAGAGGATACATCAACTGGCTTTGGAGGCTCCAATGCACAGCCAAATTTGCAAGAGAAACTGACAGCCCTGGTGACTTCGCCGGGGAGGGGGCAATCTATGGCTTACATACACAATCCATATAGCTATCCACAAGATAGTGTAAATTGCTACATCTTGTGGCAATGGTAGACATGTTCAGAATGAAATCTGTCTTGCATACAATTTGTACTTTATCACTGTAACAAAAGCCAATGATCCCTAAAGGAGACCCACATCAAAGACATATGTACCTCAAGCCCCAGGGTAGGGAACCAAGTTCCGATTTTGAGCCCTCATGAAGACCCATAAAGTCCCACCCTTGCCCCACCAGGTAATAGCTACCAAGAAATTGACAATGCCAACAAGTATATAGAAATGTGTGAAATGTTCCACTGTCACTTGTGAGTTTGCTCACAGTGCAGACTGTTGTCCTCAGCACAACCATAGTTGTCATCACAATGAGTCCACTCCCCTGGTGCCCCAACAACTTGGTTATTCAAAGTCAGAATGCCAGGAATATCCACAAGTGTATAGTATAACTGCAAGTGTGGGGATGGATGTCTGGACTAGTCTGAGTGCAGGTGGCATAACTACATACATCGCTGTACATTCAGTTGAGGTGACAATAACACCCTAAGCAATCAAATGATAGTCAAGGTTCCAGCATCATAACTAGACATCAGAAGCAAGAGCCACCTCCATCCCAAGGCATCATACATGGGCATTGTTGACCAATCAGTGACCACTACTGACCACAAAGGGTAACTTGCCACACATGCCCACACACGACTCACACAAGCCAAGGCTAGGTGGAGGCTACTACTCCTGTGATACCAATCATTTTAGCACACACCAGTATCCTCAAAGAGACTATCACAACAATCATCCATGTAGATACATTGGGAAATAGGAAGCTTCAGCATACACATACCACATCTACAAGGTCACCCTGGCTACTGTTTCTACACACTGACATTCACATTATCAACACATATGCGCATGTCAACTTCAACACAAGGCCTGAAGCAACTCAAAATATGCAGGCATCACCCCCTCCAACATCCAGGTCACAGTACATGCTCAACTCTCATTACTAACAGACACACAAGCACATCATGAGCACCCTCTGTTTAATCTAAATAACGCAAGTCTGACACAAAAGCTCTGGCCCACTACACAAACCAATACAATCAGAGTCATACTAACTCACATGTGCGCTGCCCTCATCTCATCTACACATACACTGGCAGCGCCACTCCCCATCATTATGGGCACAGCACCTCTCACATGCATGACATGCACACAATGTACAGTACACATCCCCTCCTCAGCAGACATCAAACGTAACATGCCAGATGGACAACTCTCAACACCAGTAGCATACTCAGTGATGCCTTGGACTGCACTCATGCCACAACGAGCAGCATCAAGCTCACCGTGACATGCACACTCAACACTTCACCACATCTCAAAACAAGACACATACATAGTCAATGGATGTGTAATCAGTCATTTGAATACCACCACATACCCACCCATATTACACAAGCCCAACCACTTGCCACTTGTGTGAAAAGTCCATCTGCATAACTAAACACAACATATTACAACTCTATAACACCTCACATATCACCGTCCAGCACCCATAATCACACTATTGATGGACATACCTTCACAAACACATGTCAATTCTGTCACACATGAGTATGAAAACCTTGTCTCAATGTGGCCCAGTCACATCCCCACAAGACTTCCATGAGCAAGAACACCATGGACTCATGCACAGTATCAACAAACCTCACCGTCACTGCCCAATTGCACAACAGTGCCACAGACCTAACAGCGCTCATCACCAGCTGTATATTTCCCTATAACATCTACACATTCCTACCATACCTTGTGCATTATGGATGCAGGAAATCAAGCATGCATATTCTGAATCATCACACCCCTGCATGTCAAGCACTCACATTGGGACAATGTGGAAGCACCTTGTCACCAATACAAGAACGGCCAATGTACTTTAGCCCCATCCCGCACACTCTCACATTCTCCTAAATTGAACTTTCGTCATGTTATGTTATGTTATGTTATTTTTATTTGTACCGCGCACAGCTGCCCCAGCAAAGGGGCGTCCTCGCGCTTTGAGAAGGTAAACACAACACAACATTATAAGCGGGCAGAGGAGAAGAGACACAACAGATGAGCTAAACAAATAAAAAGGTCTTGATAGCCCGTCTGAACCGAAAGAGCTCATCGATGGCCCGGATTTGCGGAGGAATAGAATTCCACCAGCTCGCTGCCAGGACTCGAAAGGAGCGGCCACCAATTCTGCTCAACTTAAAACACGGGACCACTGCTAACTTCTGGCCTAGCGATCTAAGAATGCAAGAGGGGACATAGGGGATCAGCAGTTTCTCCAAGATTTGTGGGGAAGTACCCTTGAGGATTTTAAATGCAAGGCAGAAAACCTTGAATCTAATCCTCTGCTGCACAGGGAGCCAGTGGATAGAGCGCAGGGCATTGGACACCGAGCACCGCCTAGGCAGACCTGTCACCAGTCGGGCCGCAGCGTTTTGAACCCGCTGGAGCCACAGAGATTCTGACTGGTTAACCCCCGCCAGTAGGGAGCTGGCATAGTCCAGCCTGGACAGCACTGATGCTTGGACCACCAGCTGTCTTGTGGGTGCATCAAAGAATTTGAGGATGGGTCGAAGTCCTCTGATGATGCCATAGCAAGAAGCCGCCACCTTCTTGGTATGACAGATGAACTCAGAGAAGGATCAAGCCACATCCCCAGATTTTTTATCTCTGCTGCTGGGAGGGGAGTCACACCCAACTCCGAAGGCCACTATTTGTCACCCCACAAAGCCACCTGTTTACCAACCACCATAATCTCTGTCTTCTTGGTGTTTAACTGGAGACAGTTGGAATTCATCCAGTTAGCCAATTCCCGCAGACCATCACAGAACCTGGGAGCCTCCAGGTCTGAGTCCCCACTCAGTGTGACCGCCAGCTGCGTGTCATCTGCGTAAGAGACCATGGTCAGGCCCCACCGCTTTACGACCGCAGCCAACGGTCTCACATACAGATTGAAAAGGGTGGGACTCAGTGATGACCCATGTGGGACTCCCTGGTCTAACGGGTAGGATGACGACTTACCGGGCAGGATCGCCACCTGGAATGACCTATCCGTAAGGAAGGATCAAAACCAATGCAAGGCGGAGCCAGAAACGCCCACCTCCTCAAGACGCCGAATCAGAATCCCGTGCGAGACCGTGTCGAAGGCGGCACTGAGATCTAATAACAATAGTGCCGCCGTCCGACCGGAATCCAGCACGGAACGCAGATGCTCGACCATCGAGAGAAGGGCCGTCTCCGTGCTGTGTCCCACACGGAACCCGTTCTGGGTAGGGTCGAGAATGTTAAGCCTAGCAAGATGGTCTGTAAGAGTGGTATTCACATGGGCCTCCGCTATTTTCGTGGCCCAAGGGAGAAGGGAGATAGGGCGGTAGCTTTCAGGTTTAAGGGGGTCAAGGGTCTCCTTCTTCAGAATTGGCGTGACTACTGCCTGCTTCCATCTGACGGGAACCACTCCAGAAGAGAGGGACAGGTTGATCAAGGACAGCACCGGGGTGCAGCAAACCGGCGCCAGGGTCTTGAGTTGGGCCGGTTTCAGCAGGTCTGCAGGAGATCCAGACTTGATTTTGGCGCTGAGAGAGTCAAACACCTCCAAAGATAAGGGGGGTAAGATAGAAATACATTCCCCCTCACCTAAGGTGCGACCAACCTGCTCTAGCATCAGGGAACCTGTTGGAAAAGTGCGATAGATGGCTTGCACTTTTTCATGGAAGAAAGAGGCCAAACCCTCACAATGTGAGTCCGAGCATATTTCCACTGCAGTTGCTCTCTTCGCCATCAGGTCCTTTAATACTTTAAAAATAAGTTTCGATGGATTGGCAGAATTCTGAAACTGTTGAGCATAAAAGGAAGCGCGAGTTTGACACACTGCCCTGTGGTAGATCTTGAACTTGGCCAGATAACATATCTTCAGATCTGGGTCGTATGACTTCCTCCATAATCTTTCGGCCTGTCTACAGGCCCTCTTAAGAGATGCCAAGGAAGTGTCATACCAAGGACTCGGCTCCTTCCGATGACACTTGGACCAACACATAGGAATCAGAGAATCGAGGGCACCAGATATCCACTCACAGAAGGAGTCGTATCCACAATCGACCTCGGTGAACGGACCTGATGGAACCTCCTCGAGCAGATGGTAAAAATCCTCCAGTCTTAATTTGTTCCAGTGTCGTTTAAGAACAAGTCTGTCCTGAGATAGAAAAGGAGAGTCAGACAAAGAGCATGCCGTTTTCACCAGCATGTGGTCTGTCCAGGCCAACTGGGAGGAACCAAAAACTCTGAATCCTTCTAGATTTGTGAAGAACGGGTCAAGAGTATGACCACCTCTATGTGTGGGGAAAGTAATCATCTGCGAGAGCTGTAGAGGCTCAAGATCCACCAGAAAGCTCCTAATAGAGGGTAAAGAAGGGCAGTCCAAATGGAGATTAAGATCTCCCACAACATTAAAATTTGTGCATCCTAGTGCCTCTGTACTAATGTACTCAGGAAGAGCAGCCCTAAAAATAGAGTCACAGCCCGGAGGCCGGTAAATTAATAAACCAGAGTAGGTAAACTGGTGACTAAACGCTA
The DNA here is from genome assembly GCF_964263255.1 of Lissotriton vulgaris. Lineage (NCBI taxonomy): Eukaryota > Metazoa > Chordata > Amphibia > Caudata > Salamandridae > Lissotriton > Lissotriton vulgaris. Next base: position 1,217,273,417 of record NC_141693.1, on the reverse strand, counting down.
TTTTAAATAAGGCACCCTCACACCCCAAAAGTTCAGCGGCTTTCCACTCGCAGGGATAACACCGTTTAGTGGCCATCGCAATGCCTCCACCTCTAGTCGTCCGATTTAAAGTAAAAATAGCATACTCTGGGGGAAAGGCTAGGTTAATTATCGATAGGAGTTTTTTATCGCATAGGAGTTAACACTACATGGAAAGTAACATTACACCAGGCTTCATCCCCTCTACCCTTGTGTGTGCCAGTTCATCACATTCAATATCAACTTTGCTAAACACACCTGCAGTTAGGTTTGGCAAACACATTTCAAAATACTCCTGTGTGGCTTTGCAGAGCATAGATGTCAGGCAGGCTTCAGTGGCATCTGCATGGCAGACGGACACACTACACATCTGGGCACACACAGTCCACTCGTATGAACACATGGTGCACAGGGCCAAGCAACATACATCCCATCACCTCTAGTCAATATCATTGTAGTCAGGCACAGCATCAAGCATAGCTCAAAGGGACAACATTAGTGGTCTAGCACAAATTACATCCTACACACAAATCCCATGCCCAATTACAAATGGTGTGTGAGTGAATACATGATGTGAAAGCTTGCACAGACAAGAAACAGCATCAACATGATGTAGCCAGACAAAAGCATGATGACACCACACACATTTTGATGAGAAAACACTGGACTAGTAAGACCAAGGAAACCTCATCAAACAGGAACATCTTCATACACTTCAGTATTTATAGACAACAGGGTTTGAAGACTGTCAGATTCCTGCTCATCTCACACACCATGGGCTCAGGATATGTCACAGATGGTCACACTGCCATGAGGCAAATTCCTGACAGTGGAAGGCCACCTCTGCTAAGCTTGTCATTGGAATGGGTGTACCAGATCAAAAGGAGTCACAGATATGGCTCCAACACTATCAATTCACATGATAGCTCTTGGACCAATACCTTGTGGATATGGGTGTGTCCAATCTCACCACCACATATACAAAATACTGATGTGCTGATGAGAAAGGTGACTTGATGCACATCACTAACATGCTCTGCATGCCCTTCATAAACTGTTGCACTTCGCAACACTTGCACTATGGTAAAATATGGCAGCATTACCTATGTGCAAAGGTGAAAATAAAACAGGGAAGTTTGGCAGATTCAGGTCACCTTCATGGGCCAACATGCTATAGATGATGATACCCTGCAAAGACAAAATGTTCAGACTTGTATACATAATGTAATAGATGACATACTCCATGGACAACATGCAGTCCATGACATAACAAACTTATTGTATATCCACCACAAGAATCGTACATCAGTGACAGTTGAGTTAGAATCAAGTTGTTGGACACAGAAATCAACAGTAAGAAACTTCAAACATGTTTTATTCTGCATGTTAGAGCAAACTATTTAAAAGTCAAACATAAGGCCAACGGCCAGTCCATAGGTCAAAAGTCTCAAAGGGGGTCAAGGTTAATCCCCCTCTAGCACTTGCATGCACTGTATGTGCACGGGGGCACCTCCCCTGCGAGTGACATCTTGGGGCATCCCAGGCACTAACGGGACAGGACTAGGGAAGACTGTGTTGCGTTGTGGGCGGGATGGGATCCGGAGAGGTGCATGGGTCCCCTGAAATGAATGGACCAGATTGAAAAGGCATGGGGTCCACTGCAGTAAATGGGCCAGATTGAGGCGAGGGGTGGTCCACTGCAGTGGATGTGCCTGTTTGAGGAGGGGGTTTCCTGCAGTAGATGGGCTAGATAGATGATGGGGGAGTCTACTGCAGTGGATGGGCCAGATTGAGGAAGTGGGTTCTCGCAGTAGCAGTTTCAGTTTCAGACTGAGGGAGAGAGTGGAAGGGAAATATTCGTGGAAGAGGGGGGTGGGCCTGACTTTTTGGGGGATGGTGTATTTGTGGAGGGGGAAACCGGTGATGGGCATGGAGTCGGGATCTATGGAAGGGGGCCTTGGAGTGGGATGTCCGTCTTTGGGTGGGGGAATCATGGGTCGCTGGTGGGGTTTTAGATGTGAGACTCCTGCTGGATTTTCCAGTGGGGGTGTTGGGCTATTCCTCTTTAGCGGGGAGTGGCGGTGCCTGATTTGGATGTCGGGCTGGGGGGTGTTTCCTCTTCCCCTTGGGAGAGGTGACAGATGGGTCTTTGGGGAAGAGACCAAGGTCACAGAGGAAAAGCCTCTTGGCAGGGGGGGGGTGCAGGAGAGTCAAGGTTAGCGGTTGTGGAGGCAGAGTGCCTGTAGATGCATGTTTTTCTGGTTTCAGCTACTCCCTGGTGGGTGTGCTGTCGATCCCCTGAGTGTGTGTGCATGTGTGTTTGGAGTCCTGTATGTGTGGTTGTGCGCTGTAAATAAATGTTGATCTTTGTGCACATGCATGTTTGCATGTGCTTGGGTCAGGTAGGGTAGTTGGGACTGTGGATGGCGAAGAGAAAGGAAGGGTGAGGAACTGCTGGATTAGGGACACTGCTGCCATCAGTGTGGAGGCCAGTGCCTGGTTTGACATCTGTAGGGGCAGACATTTTCGAGTGGAGGCCATCCATGTATGACATCAATTGTGTCAAAAGACTGGTATGCGCATTGAAGCCATTCAGCACTGATGTCTACCCCACATGGATCTGCTTCAGCAAATCCACTGCCTCCACACTCAGGGTAGCATAGGAGACTGGCCCAAAGTAGACATGCTCCCCTACATGGGAACGGCCACAGACACTGGACAAGGGAGCAGCAGGGAGGGTAGAGATGGTGGTGGTGACAGGCTCAGATGTAATTTGAACCATTCCTAGCTCACCCACCACCACAAGGGAGTCATTACTGGCGGTGCCATCTTATGCAGCTCCTTCAGATGGGGATATAGAGCTGCCCTCAGTGTGGCTCCCCTCATCCTCCAAGTCACTAGGCGCCTCCAACACTTCTTCCTCTGCACTGGACCCAGCCTGGCGAGCTGCTTCCCCTTGGCCTCCTCCAGTAGTCAGTGCTGATGCTGTGAACAAGAATGCCAAAGAGATTCACATGAGTCCTCTGCATGGACTTGAACATGGATATCGTCACATATCATCGCAGAGCAAGCATATGCCATTTACATAATTTTGACTGCAGCTTTCTACGTATTAAACATATGGGTATATGGCACTTGCCAGTTGGCCAATTAACCATGGGTTCCAGACTCATGATGTCATGTGCAACATTGTTCAGATCAATGTCAAAGCCCACAACCGCACTGTCAAATCCTACACTATGTAGCATGTTTTCTGATTTGTAATGCTCCTGGTGGTCTTGTATCATGACATACCTGTCTCATCTTCTGCAAGGGAGTCTTGCACTGACACATCAAATTGGATGCACACATTAGAAATGTGACGTGATAAATATTCTTCCATTCCTACTTATCACATCTTGAATCCACGGCTATGGCCTAACTGGGAAAATGATCAGTGTGCATTACAGCAGGCTTCCATAATCAGTGAATTACTCATTACACAAAGATAACAGTGTTAGTGGTCATTGTCCACTGTCTTTGGTCCTCTTCCGTCAGGTCACACATCTGATTCTCTTTTTGTAAACCACAAGGTGTTAGGCCTAGTTAGGGTGAGAGTCATTTGGCCACTGTCTCATGTCAACCATGGACAGTTTTGGTGGGATTGTTCATGATGGTACGCACATTGTATACACTCCAACTATGACACAGACCTGTCTAGGGGAAACATCTGTATGTACTAGTAGTAAATAACCTAAACATCACATGATTCTAGTCACCACTGTGTCCCAATCCTGTCCAGACTACTTCAGTTCACATCTTGGGCTGCCAAGTTTGCATGTCCCTTATGTTGTACAAACAATTTGCACACTTTGACAAACAGACATTCCTCTAGTTCACCATTAGGGTTTGTGAACTCACAAACGAAATTGGGTGCACAGTTGACATCTATCATGATGAAAGTAATGTAGCATGCACATGGATGACCAAGCCACAAGTATGTAGTCAAGAGATTTTACACACATGTAAACAGTTGTGTTTGCAAAACATAAACAATACATTTGAAGTGTAGCCTTGTTTCCAACAGTGATCACCTGTGTCTGTCAAAGATTGTCACGTATAGTCACTGTGACAGAGTCTGACACATGTCATTGCTCATTTTAAAGTAGAGAAAGGAAATACACATACTAACATGTGACAGGCCAGTGTCACAGTTGCCCGGAATTGGCATACCTCCCCTTGGCCCATTAGATACATTTGATTACACTGAGCAGTACATCTGGGTCAGAAGGTTACCTGACTGACCAAAATTAATTGTAGAACATTAGTGTAGCCTGTAGCTAGGATGTATAGCATTGTCATCACACACCTGTGTGCTCCACTTGCAACATACTGCACATATTAATTGAGGCACTCTGAGTACAGGTCATACATTAGCCACTATGCTGACACATGTCAGCCAATTGCATCGCTGCAGAAGATCATCTCCATGCACATAATGTTGTAGATTATGCAGATCTCATCAGGCTACAGTCACTAACCTTGACATAAGTAACACACGTCACAGATGGAAAGGGGCACAACAGGGAATGTATAAGTCATGGTGCATATGCATCTCTTGAGACAGATCTGTGTGTTTGGATGACTTAAGAACTGTTATAGGGGTAGCAGGGCGCTAGACTGCAACATGCATGTTGAACATAGGTGTGTGACATGGCACTTACTCACCCCCTCCTTGCTGCTGTCTGGCATTCAACTGCCCATCCAATCCAGGGAAGACCACCGCCAGAATCAGGTGCATGTGGGGGGTCAGGGTCAAGCATCCGCCCTTCTTGCGTAGAGGTGACAGGTTCAGTTTTACATGCCCAACCTACTGAGTCCAGCCCTTGAGGTCTTGCCACCTCTTCTGGCAGTTGCGAACGCATCCGTTGGTGACGCCCCTGAGCGAACTGTCAGGGCGATGGTCTGTCACACTTCACCTTCTGATGGAAGTCGTCCTGTGAAGATGACTTCATGACAGTCCCTTGAGTCACATGCTACATGTTTCCGCCTCACACAATATTACACATTGTTCAGTATAAGGTGGCAGACAAAGTCTAAGGGGTGAACAAGTGGCATTATGGGCAGGTTTCCTGTGTGCAAAGATCCCTCCATCCCACGTGAACAGTGCTGAGAAGTCAGCACCACCCATTACATGCAAGTCTACAGCAATGTACCTAGCCAGAACCCAATTCTACACACAGAATAACTTACAGGAACACTGTTTGCATGCTCCCACATGAGATTCTAAATGTTAGCAGTGCACATTTTTGCACATGTCCAATGAAAAACCAGTGGAATCATCACTCACCTGTTCATCCTGTTTGCTGTACAGCTGGCAGCACAGTGGAAGGAGGCTATCCAACAGGGCCTGGTTTTCTACTTTAGTGAAGGCTGGGGCCCTGTCCACTGCAGGTGCCATGGTAGCTCCCAGAGGAGGTAGAGACAGCAGCATAGAAATGGGGAGATGCAGATAATGTGCAGGTAGTGCAGGCAAGTGAGGCCTGTAGGGAATAGACAGATTTTTATATGTACAGCAGAGGCGCTCTCTTTTACATGCGAATAAGGCGATAGGTCCGCCTCATTCGCATTATCCCAATCTGTCCAATCAATAACATTGGTAGCATCAGACATGCCTACTGCGACGTTCAAAATACCCACATCGTACCACTATTGACTTAGATACATTGCTGATGGAAGGTTACTGGATCGTTTTGCATGCAAATCGGACACAAAATGAAACACGTCATTCACCATGACGACCAACAGCCAATGGGTGCGACAGACTCGGTTCGGATGCGGCTACCGATCCTTTGAATACTCACCCACGTCATTTACCATGATGACCAACAGCCAATGGGTGCAACACAATCAGTTTGGTTGCGGCTACCGCGTCCTTTGAATACTCACCCATGCCGTTAACCATGACCACCAATAGCCAATGGGTGCGACAGACTTGGTTCGGATGCAGCTTCTGTGTCCTTCCACTAATCGGTCAGCAGGTCACACACATGTACAAATGATTATGTTCTTTTGCATTACATGTGCAGAGGCAGTGTTTTTGTGATATATAGTACACTTTAATTGAGAGCTCCTGTTATGAGCTAACATTGAGGGGCAAACAGCACACTGTTTGTGAGTCCCATTACAACATAGAGAGAGAGTACACTTGTCACAGACCCAGGGGGTAATTTGTGAAAACATGTTTTGGCTATATATAGTCCCTACTTTTGTGTACTGCGTGACCAACTGTGCTTTGGGGAAAGTTTCTGACTCTGATTCTGTTGTGTCTGAGTTAGGTTTACCGCAGTAAATTTTGTCTTTTTGTACCATGACATTTTGTTGCCACATCAGCTTGTGTTTGTTATGTGAGTTGCTGTTGTGTGTTTGTGTCCCAGGCTTATGTGGATGATTGCAAACTTAATACCACCCCTATATTAGAGATGTTCAGTGTATTTGATTGTATGTGTTTGTCAGACAAGACATTATGACAGTGTCCAACCTGTGAGAGCGGTGTGCAGATTTCTCTCAATGACCCACTATATGTATGATGTCTGAAATATATGTGCCATTACATAATCCTATTGTGTGTACTTTTAAACCATGTGATGGCTGTCACAATGCCATTTCATGTTCAATGTGTTTGACATGTTGTTAAGTATGTGATAGTTGGCTACATGTACAGTGACAGACACTATTGACTATGTACAGTACAGCAATCACACTGCTGTGTAACCATACTATGTTGACATGCCTGGAAAGGAAACTAAGGGGCCCATTAGAATAGCGTCCCAACATAAAACAAGACTGCCCGCCATAAGGGCGGCAGTCCGTGGGGGCCATTAGGATGTGCCTGCGACACTGGCGGGCACATCCAGCATTTTTAACATTGCGGCGGGCGGTGCTGAAAGTACCGCTCGCCGCAATGCTAAAAATGCACATCGCGCACTTCAATGCACAACGTGGCAGGCACCTTGTGGTTGTACATTGAAGTGCAGTGGGGTACCATAGGTACCCCCCATATGCGCACTCCCACCTCCCAGAATCCCCGGGGGCCTGCAATGGGCCCCCACAGGAGATTCCTGCATGCCTTTTCCATGGCGGAAACGCATGTTCCCAATGACATATTTAAATGTAAATGTACTCTGACATTGCAGGTATTTTGTTGGTCAAAGTGGCTTGCACATCACATGGTCATTTGCTCCATATTGTTATGGCTTTGCTAACAGTGATTTGTATCACTGTATCTTTTGACAGAGATGTGTGTGGATGTGTAATTGATAACATTTTTGGACAGTTGAGTAGGTACTCACCAGGCTCTGTTGCTCCTGGTATTCCTTTTTTTTTTTTTTTATTTTTTTTTTATTTTTGTAGCAACATTCAGTCAAACAATATAGTAACACAAAATTAACCGACATATTTAACATATTTCAGAAATATTAAGAATCAGAGCAAGGTAATAATGCCTATTAATCAATATCTACTTCAGCTGTTAGGAGAAAATAGAAAAAAAACAAAACAGAAAAATCAACATATCCAAGATTATATACTCAATACCGTATTTTCTACAATATTATCTTAACAAATCAAGATATCGTAATCAGAGTAGGAGACTTCACATTAGAATACCAGTTAGAAATTGGGGCCCAAATCTGGTTCCCGAAAAGTCTAGTTTTTTTACCCCTAGTATTATAAATTGAAATCTCTTGTTTATATGTGGCGAGGAAACGACCAAGCCAGATCTGAAATGTGGGTGGCTCCAGATCTTTCCACCGGGCAGCAAGAATGATTCGTAAGATTGCAGTTGCTAAGAACATGGATCTTTGCTCCTCGATGCTATGGCCCAGAGAATCATCATGGCCCATCACATAGAGGGTTACTGAGTCTTTTATATTCCGACCAAAAACCTGGGCCCAAAATTTCATTATCATCGTTTTTAATAGATCTAATTTGGGGCATTCGGCAAACATATGGATTAAATTTGCTTGAGGTTGTTTACATCTTGGGCAATGATCATCGGCTCGTAGGCCCCATGAGAATAATTTGGCTGGTGTATAATACAGGTCATATATAACTCTATAATATTGAGCTTTAAGGTTGGAGGCGATAAACAATTTTGATGATAACGCTAATGAAAGATCAATGTCTATATTTGGATTAGTCAACCTTAGAGCCCAGGCTTGCTCTACTCGCTCCAAATCATCTTTAACATTTTCCATAAGCATTTGATATAGGATGCCTATACTGGTAGATTGTTTCCCAACAATAGAAAAAAAATGAAAGTGGTTTAGTTCAATTTTGGGAGTGCAGTTACGAATATATGTAGAAATTTGAAAATATTTAAGAAAGTCAGTGGCTGGAATGGTGTATTTCTGTTGAAGCCATTCAAAGGTAGTAATACCAACTGGATTTAAGAAATCTGCCACTGTCTGAATACCTATATTCGCCCATCTCCGGGAGGTACTATCGTTAAGGCAAGCCGGAATAATTGAACTATCCCACAAGGGAGTATATTTAGTAAACTTAGGGATCTTCAGTTGTTTTGATGTAAATTTCCAGACCTTCCAGGCATCAACAACCACTTTGAACTTAATTTTTTTAAAATAAGATGGTTCAATCTGCCTCAGAAATAACCCCTGACATTTAGTCCCCAGGCTAAGCTCATAAATAGAAGGGATATTGTAATGTTCATTATTACGTATAGTACGTGAATTTAACAGAGGGCCCATGTGTTGGATCAGTGTTGCCCATAAGTATAATGTTAAGTTAGGGATAGCCAATCCCCCCCTTTCTAAAGGTAGAGTTAGGTATGGTAGAGCCCTTCTAATTTTACCGTAACTCCAAATAAATTTAGACATGGAGGAGTCAAGAGTCTTTATATAGTTACCTCCGGCCAAGAGTGGTATTGTTCGAAATAGATAGAGTATTTTTGGGAAGATGTTCATTTTTAAGTAGTTGGCCCTTCCGATAATAGACAGATGTAAGTTGTCCACTCTTCTAAGATCTTCTTTAATCTTCTTATTCAGGGGGGTATAGTTAAGGTGATTAATTTCGCTCACGTTGGAGGATATAATGACCCCTAAATATGTGGCTTGTTTAACTTTATAAGGGCTTTCAAATATCGTATTATTCGTACATAGGACCATTGTTTTATCCCTGTTAAGGGAATAGCCTGAGTAAATACCAAAAGTATAAGTAATTAGTTCAATTTCGCTAATTGCCTCAGTTGGGTTTGTTGTTAGAACAGCCACGTCATCGGCGTAGGCCAAAATTTTTGTTGAGTATCGATCCACCGTAACAGGTTTAATAAGAGGTGAGGAAAGAAGTTTTAAAATAAGGGGGTTTATATAAAGGGCAAATAATAACGGGGAACAGGGACAACCCTGTCTTGTACCTCTTTGTATCTCGATAAACTCCGACTGCGACCCACATATGTTAAGTTTAGCTAGTGGTCCAACATATAGGGCTTTTATAGCATTGATGAATTTGTACCCAATGTTGTTCAACGCCAGTATGTTCCACAGAAATTGCCAGGAAACACGGTCAAATGCCTTTTCGGCATCGAGTAGGATCATCGACATCCTACCCCCCGTGGCGCCCATGATGTCAAAAAGGGCAATGGCTCTGCGGGTATGATCTGTGGTACCCTTCCCCGGGATAAAGCCATGTTGCCACGGGGAGACAAGACGTTCGATGACCCGACTCAACCGATTAGCCAAGACCTTGGCATATAATTTGGAGTCGGAGTTTATAAGAGAAATGGGTCTGTATGATGATGGGAGATGTGGGGGTTTGCCTTTTTTAGCAAATATTGCTATATTGGTATGTTTCCAAGATTCTGGTGGTATTGAATTACATTGGACCCCTAGAAAAAGATCTAATATGTAGGGTAGTATTTGTTTATTTAATATTTTGTAGAGGTCCAAGGGAATTTTATCAGGACCTGCAGCTTTGCCATTTGCGAGCTCTGCTAGCGCCCATTCCAGTTCTACAATCGAGATGTCCCTATCCAATTCTTCTTTAATTGATTCATCAATCAGTGGATTGTGGCCTATCTCTAATAGCAAGTTGTTAAGAAAAGTTTTTAATTCTTTGCTAGAGTATTGATCTTCATTTTGATATAATTTTTGGTAGTACCTCTGGAATACTCCTATTATATCCTGTGCGGAGGTATATTGGTGACCCTCGTACTCAATCATTTTTATGTTATTGTATGATTGTTTTTGGCGTGTACGTAAGGCTAACTGCCTGCCAACATTTTCCCCGGACTCATATAGACTTCTTTTGTTTGATTCATATGTTTCTGCGGCTTTCCTAATTAATGAGCTGTTAATTTCAGTTTTCAAAACTGTTATTTTATGAAGAATATCATAGGCTAGGTTTCCTTGATGGACCTGGGTTGCATGTTGAACTTCAAGATTGGACAACTCCAGATTGAGCTCATAGTTGTAGATGTCTTCCCTCTTTTTCCTTTTGGCAACAAAAGAAATAGTTTCACCCCTTAGTGCTGCTTTAAAGCAATCCCATACAATTAATCTAGATGCACTAAATCTATTACAGTCAAAAAAACCCTGAGCCCAGGATGTTATATGGGTTATATATTCCGCATTGACAAGTAACTTTCTGTCAAAGGTCCATTGTGATTTGGGTATATTATGACTAGGCAGATTGATGATAAAGGTAAGTGCATTATGGTCCGATATTGTTCTTGGGGATTTGATTATATCTAATATTTCCGGATCCATCAAGGAGGTCATGATGTAATCGATTCGGACATATTTGTTGTGAGGGTATGAAAAGAAAGTGAAACCAGAGTCATGGTGTTTTTTCAAGTCCCAGACATCTCGCAAATTATGGTTATCCATTAATTGGCGTATGGCCCTATATACCTTAGGCTTACGGCCATTGTAGTTCAGGGGCAATTGATTAAGAACATAACCCCCCACTGAAATATTAAAATCTCCACAGAGGATAAGAGGAGAAGGCCAGGAGGCTAGTTCTAGATCCATATCCCTGAATGTTGTCGGGTAATCTAAGTTTGACCCATAAATTGCACAGATCGTGAGACCCTGTTCTAATTGTACTATAGCCCACCTTCCGTGTTTATCAGCTAATTTGCGTCTAGGATTACCAAGCAGTGGTTTGGCCAGAATTGCAACCCCCCTGGTTTTAGCTGTTTGGGAAGTGGCTACGATCACATTATACCCTGGGATCTTCAAGAGATCTTTGTCTGAATCTGCTATATGAGTTTCTTGCAGGCACAGTATGTCCACTGGATCTTGCTTCAATAGTTGATATAGCTGTGCCCTTTTTTTCCTGTCATTCAAGCCTGCAATATTCCAATTACAAAGTTTTAATCTCCCCATTTAATATGGCAATTCTGAATTTAGACTTAACCGCATGGTAAGGTATATATATACACGTTTCAATCCACATGTTCCTATTCTGATTTGTCACTTTCCTCCCTTTAGCCATCACATGATCTTGTATTCTAGGCAAAAAGTATGTTTGAAATTGATTTATTTGTCTGAAGTTGCTATTTTTTTTTATTTCTCCCCCCCTGCCCCCACCCTCAACTCCCCTCCCCCCACTCACCAATCCATGAGGCATTTAGACTCTGATAGAGTCTATAGTGATGGTGAGATGGTCTCTGACCAGTACCAAAAGCAACCATAAACAATACATGCATAGTTAAACCCATTAGCTTAGAAAAGCATGTACACAAGAAAATAAGAGTGCTCAAATAGTGTATCAAAAAAAAAATAAGAATAAAATACAAATTAGAGAAATAGGATTATTTTAGAATCTACTGCCCTGTTACATAGCTAACAAGAAATTATTAGAATATATAGCTAAGCTAAGCGCGATGTCTAAATAAAAAGAGACTACAATATATAGGTTTTTCTAGGCTTATGTTAGACTCTCTAGATACTCTTTGGCTTTAATCTCAGACGTGAAGAATTTAGCCTGACCTTTGTAGATAACTTTCAATTTAGCAGGGTTATTAAGATATACTTGGGCGTTTTTGTCCATAAATGGTTTAATCATTTGACGAAGCCGCCATCTTCGCTCCACGGTAGTGTGGCAAAAATCAGGCCTGACAAAATAAGATATATCATTTCTAGTTCGCCGGGCTTCGGGTTTTGCTTTGTCAGCAATGGCCTGACGGAGGAGAAAGTTACCAAAGTATACCAACACTGCACGGGGATACTTTCCTTGTAATGAAGACGCCATCATCCTAGATGGAACTCTGTGTACTCGCTGCACTTCCAAGTCCCAGTTCCAGGAGGCTAGTTCCGGTAAAGTGTCTTTGAATAGTTGAATAATAAAGGAGCGTATGTCCTCTCCCTCACTTTTTTCCGGAATCCCAAGGACGCGGAGATTATTGCGTCGAAGACGATTCTCCATGTCCTCCAGCTTCCATCTAACGTCTTTCAATTCTTCCTCATGGGATTCAACTTGCTCTTGAGTGGCTGTGGCATTAGCTTCGTTGGCTACTATACGATCCTCCATCTCCGTCATCCTTGCGTTCGATGCTGCAACAGATTTTGATAGTTTACGAACCACACCTTGTACCTTATGTAGCGCTAATTGCGCTCTTCGACCATCCCTCGAGGTTTGCTCACGATGGGAAGCAATTGCCTGTAAAACTGTATCCATTACTGTATTCAGTGTGGCATTTTGTTGTTCATTAGGTATACTTGGCTCAGTTAGAGATGTAGAAGCATGCTCTTGTGAGTTCAGAACCGGCGCTGTTGATGGAGAATAATCCCACTGTAGATCTGCAGCACCATGGTGGGTCCTTTTTTTCCTCCGTACTGTCCTCTTGCCCTCTCTGGAGCCATTTCGAGCTGGGGCGTGGTCACTCTCTATCGCACTAGTACCAGAGTCAGTGCCAGTGTCAGTGCCTGTATTGATCTCCGATTCCACCTCTGAATCATGTGACCATCTCAGGTCATCGGCCCCTTCAGATATGGAATAGAAATCAGAGGGATCTCTATCTGTGTCCAGTGAATCGGACACAGTATAGTCCTTGCACTCCTTATGTGGTTTTAAAGATTTAGTTGCACTTCCTTTAGGTTTATTTTTCCCCCCTGCATCCTGCCCCTGATGTATAGCCGATTTTGCAGTGTCAGTTTCAATTTCTATCTCACGATCGTGCTCAAGCTCTGGCTCTTGCTCATTACTCACAGTCAAAGTCATAGTGTCTATTAGAGACAAAGACCCATCAGTATCTTCAGTGTTTGTGGGAGCAATGGTGGCACAGGGAGATGTATGTTGGTTATTGTCTTCTGTAAGCTTCAGTTGTTTATTAACAGGTTCAGAAATTGTTTGTTTTGACTTTTCCCCCTCCCGACTAGGTTCACAAGCACCATCTGCTGTCCCGCTCCCCGTCTCACCTGTAGTTTCCAATCCTGGAAAGGAGGGATCATCCATCGCTGTAGTCGTAGATAGGTGGGGGGTAGACGGGGTAGACGGGGCTGGTATTTTTCTTAACAGGTCAACCACTGAAGGGCCAGGCCGGGGTGTAGTTTGATGCTGCTTTAAAGATTTAGTTTGCTTTGACGGTGCCAAATTTTGTATATTTTCAGGGCTAGGGCTAGGGCCAGAGCCCGGAGTACCGCCTAATCCTTGTGTGCCAGTACGTTTCATTGCCAGTTCCCTGTCACGGAGAGCCTGTTTTGCTGCCCGAGTTTTAGAGGCTGCAGCGGCCGCCGCAGCCGCGTTCTTTGGAGCCATCTCTCTTGTGTCCACCAGGGCGAAAGGGCTGCTCTCTAAGTGGGAACGAGGTTCAGCCAGTGCAACAGGACTGTCAGGAAAGCAGCCCACGCTGTGCTGAGCTGCAGCGTCTCCAGTACCTCCGGTTCCTTGGGTGTGCCCTAGAAATCGTATCACCGCAAATCCAATCAGCGAGGAGAAGAGGGTAAGGCGGGAACGGAGCTCCAAGGTTGTAGCCGAGTCCGCCGCACTCCGCTGATTCCCAGCACAAAACCCTTCCATTCAGCCTTCAACACCGCAGCCAAAAGCAGGCGATATAAAAAAGTAAGTCCTGAATCGCTACTTTGTTGCCAGAGCAGAACAGAGCTCCTCCGTCCAGCCTTCTAAACTGTAGCCGAGAGCAGCCGATAGAGAAAGCCCTGAAGCGCTATTTTGTTGCTACTTTGTTGTCAGAGCAGAACAGAGCTCCTCCGTCCAGCCTTCTAAACTGTAGCCGAGAGCAGCCGATAGAGAAAGCCCTGAAGCGCTACTTTGTTGCTACTTTGTTGCCGGTGTTTAACATTTTCACAGTGTAGCCGGTGAAAGAGAAACCATTATTTCTTTCCGATCTCCTTAGCTCCGCATTGATTAATAAATTGCACTGCCGCCTATTTCTCCAGATATGAGCATAATCCAGCGCATTTTAGTACCGCGAGGTACTGGTCAGTGGAGCCTCTCGCAGCGATCTAAGACGCCGCCGCCATCTTGCCTACGATTTCGTTACGATTCCTGGTATTCCATAGACGCCCTCTGGTGGAGGTCTGGTGGAAGATGGCACGCACCTTCTCCTCCCAGGAAGTGAAGTGCATGGGTGGTGTAGGAGGGCCACTGCCAGTTCAGCATGTTCTCTTGCAGGCAAGGTGCTTGAGAGTTCACCTTGTCAAATATTCTATCCCTCATCCTATGGTTCCCAAAGAACTGTGGCTCTACTCTGAGTATTTCAACTACGAGTACTTTCAATCCTTATCTGTGAAATGTGCCTGCTTTTGGGGCATGGTGAGGGTGAAGCTAGAGGTGAGGGTGAGTGTGAAGGTGAGGGTGTGTGAATAATTAAAAGAGTGTGTGTTTGAGAGTGTACTTTAGCAAATATAAAAATGTGTGCAAGTTGTGTGGTGGGTGATGTGTGAGTGAATGAGACAGAAAGCAATGAATCTGTGGCTATGTGTGTGTTCTCTCAGTAGTTCAGTTGTTGCAAAAGATCATGGTGATCTGTTTTGCCTTTTATATCACTGGATAGGTGGTTGTGGCTAATGATTTCAAATTTTTTGGTTGTAGCACTGCTTGCATTCCTAAAATTCAACATTCCCCAGTTGCATTTTCCGTCACAAGCCGACAGGTTTCAAAGACCACATCATATGCATTGTCATCTGTTTGCCTTCTGTCTGTTTAATGCCAGCAATGCTATGTTCAGTGTTCTTAAACAACTCGGTTGCATTTCCTGTCACAAGCTGACACGCTTCAAAGACCGCCGCGGGCATGGCGAGTGACTCCGGAATATGGGGATCACGGTTCGATCCCTGGTGCCGGCGGCAGATTAGCCCAGCACCATGTGACTCTGGCCAATAGCTTGATTAATCTTTCCAACGGTCCCTAGCTCCTAGAGACCCTTACGGGTGATTGTTTGCGCTTTACAAATGTGATTATTATTATTATATTACCGCGTTGTATGCATTGTCATCTGTTCGCTTGTTGAACTGTGTCTGATTAATTTCCGCAATGCTCTTTTAGCGTTCCCATACCATTCCGTCGGATTGGGCTTGTTTACGGACAATTTGGTTGGCCGAATCAGACTTTGAATGTGTTGGTTGGAGTTTGCATCCACTGCATCGTACTCAGTCATTCGGACAGCTCACAGTCAACCCGTTTGGAAAGCATTTCGGGAGAGAGTCTGTAGGAATGCTTCCCGTTCGAGATCAGAATCGTGCCCTAAGTGTGAAGAGGATTTCATGTACAGACAGAAGGATTTTTGAGGTGCCTGTAGGTGTGGGGATCCCTCTTATGTTAGGTGGTTAGTGTATATCTGCTAATAAGGGTTCTAATGCCAGCATAAACAATAAAAGTAACGCCCTTGATGGGTTCCTCTAGAGATGGAAAAGGGGTCCTAAAGGAACCCATCATAGTTAACTTGTGCAGTAGGGGCGTCGTAGACCCATTTAACTTTGGGTATGAAATTGTCACCAAGACCCTGCTTTTGCAGAGTTTGGAGCATATAGTACCATTATATTTGATCAGAGGCCTTCTCATGCATCGGAGAGATAAGGGAAGTCCTTTGATAACCAGAGGAGGTGCAAGAGTGTGTGCTTATAGATGCCAGAAGTTCTTCTTGTACAAAGCTCACCTGTGGGCGCAAAGACAGAATATCGACGGCGAAATATCGAATTGCATAAATATAGAGTCAAGAATATCGATGGTGGAAAATATCAAGCTACGTTTTTTCGTTGTTTGAAATGTCGATTTTTGAGTAATGTAGAAATATAGGCCCTCATTAGGATGGCGGGCGGATCGGCCCCGCCAGGCCGGTGGTAGCCACCGCCGGCCTGGCAGGGGCAATCTGTCCGCCATCCGCTCCGGAATGACCCCCTGCCATAGTAAGATGGCTGGGGGTTCCGCGGCGGTCGAAAAGACCGTCTGCCGCTTTTCCGCCCGGGTCGCCTTGCCACCGGGCGGAAAAGGTTTAATATGGTGGCCGCCACCGCCAGCCATATTAGCATGGGCATTTTCCAATGCCTTTCCATGGCATGCGGAGACACCCTGCGGGGGCCTGTTGCGGGTCCGCAGGGTCTCCGGGGGGTGGGGGGAGCACATGGTGGATACCTATGGTACCCCCCAGCATTTCAAATTACAACATGGCAGGCACCGCACGGTGCCTGTCACGTTGTGCTTTGTAATGCACAACATGTATATTTAGCATTGCGGCGTGCGGTGCTTTCAGCACTGCACGCCGCAATGCTGAAGATACAAGATGCGCCCGCCACTGTGGCGGGTGCATACTAATACCCCCAACGGGATCCTCGCCCTTATGGCGGGCGGTCCCTACACACAACAGGATGGCGGACGGACAAAGTCCGCCCGGCATCCTGATGAGCCCCATAGAATTTGTAAATACCAATTACAGATATATTGTTGTAAATATTATCAATTGTTTGTATATTTTTTTATGTTTGTTTTTGTAGGAAGTTGGTAGTAGGTATTTTGTATTTTTAAAATCTTTTTTTTGTGTAAACATTTTAGTTTTTATTGTATTTAAATGTATTGTTAGGAGTTTTATAGGGATAAGGGTGGGGAGTAATTTAAAAATATTTGTTTAAAATGTAAAATAATTTAAAAAAATGTAAAACATTTTAGGAGTGAGATGTTTGGTTTATAGGGGAAAAGGGTGGGCAGTAAAAATATGTATTTTTATTTGATTATATTTTTTTAATTTAATGTAAAATGTAGGTGTGGGATGTTTATATGGGATTCGTGTGGGGAGTAATTTAAGAATGTTGGTTAAAAATACATTTTAATAAAAAATGTATTGAAATATATAAATATATTTTTTTTAAATGTACATTTGAAATTTTCAATAATGTTAAATATGATTTTTAGGACTAATATTTAAGTGTAAATTGAGTAAAATATTTTTTAACAATCTTTTAAAAGAAAATTATCTATATATTATTGTTTATTATTTCAATTAATGTTATATATTATATTATCAGTTTTGTCCTATATATGTTTAGGTTCAATAACATTTGGATAATTTTCAATTTGAAAATGTTAAATTTGTAATTGTTATTTAGAATGTAATATTTATATTTTTAATTTACATTTTTTACCCAATTTCTGAAAAACTTGGTAAAATGGCAATTGTTTTTAAAGTATTAAAATTTAAAAAATATATTTTTTGTAGTTATGAAATATTTTATCTTTTTACATTTTTGTCATTTGTAACAATATGTAGTATTTTCCTTAACTGTTTTTTGTTTTGGAGTTAGCGATAGTAAATTATTGTGGTTTATTATCCTGCATTTTCTTGGAGTTTAGTTGGTTTGGAAAAGTAATTTATTGTGGTTTACTATCCAGCGCTTTCATTGAGTATATTTTGTTTTTGAGTTGGAATAGTAATTTATTATCCAGCACTTTCCCTGAGTTTATTTTGTTTTGGAGTTGGGATAGTAATTTAGTATGGTTTATTAACTCGTTTTTTCTCTGGGTTTAGTTGTTTTTGGAGTTGGAATAGCAATTTATTATGGTTCCTTATAAAGCACTTTCACTGAGTTTATTTTGGTCTGGTGTTGGAATTGTAATCTTTTATGATTTAATATCCAGCACTTTCCCTGAGTTTATTTTGGTTTGGATTTGAATTAATAATGTATTATTGTTTATTATCCAACACTTTCCCTGTTTTTTTTTTGTTTTGAAGTTGGAATAGTAATTTATTGTGGTTTATTCTCCAGCATTCTCTCTGACTTTAGTTGGTTTTGGAGTTAGGAATATACATTTTTTGTATTCTGTTGTTTTTTTCCAGAGTTTATATAAACCGTTCAAATATAAAGGAGACGTATGTTAGTTTTTACTGCTAATGTTTTTGTTTGCAAATGCACATTGTTTTGTTCACAATTACATTGTTTTTATTTTGTTTTGATATACAACTTTTGACATTATAAAAAACAATTTAGAAATGTTGATATTATTCAGAATTTATTATAAAGTACAATGTATGTTTAACATATATTATTCATGTACATTAGTCAAATAAAAGATATATTTCAACATACATATTTTCTTAAAATTTTGGGAAAATGATACATTTTCTGAAGTATAGTCATGTATTGGTAAAGTAAACCTATTTTTCATTTTTATATTATAAACATTTTTATTTTTTAATATTTTTTATGGCAAAAAGTTAACATTTTAATAAATTTCTTTTCACATTTTCAATACATTAAATAGAGTTTTATTTTTGTAGTAAAATTATATAATATGCATTTTGCAAATTTATATGTTGTATATTTTTAGTATTATTTAATATAATAAATATTATTATTCAGAAAATAATATTTAGGGGCCGATTCCTATTCGGCAAAATACCTTACAAATAGCCGTACAGAGCATATTTCCCATACGAATCCTACCCTTAAACGTCCCCGTGCGTACGATGAAGTACGATTCGGACCCAAAGCAGATCTCTGTACGAATCGTACGAAAGACCATACAACTTAAAAATCCGTACTAATCACATTCGGAACACGCAGTACGCGACGTCCATACGGATCGAAGCAGCATTTTCCGACCCAGCAAGTAC
The DNA here is from genome assembly GCF_964263255.1 of Lissotriton vulgaris. Classification (NCBI taxonomy): domain Eukaryota; kingdom Metazoa; phylum Chordata; class Amphibia; order Caudata; family Salamandridae; genus Lissotriton; species Lissotriton vulgaris. The sequence goes on along the minus strand of NC_141693.1, from coordinate 1,217,254,336 downwards.
GATTCGTCTCATCAAAACTCCGTACAACTCTATTTCTACGGGAGCTCAAAACATCCGGAAAAGCAAATTTCGACTCGAACCGCGTAAGAAACGGATCCCCCCGGGTGCGGTGTGTACACTCTTATGATTGCAGGGCTACGGTGCGTAGGGGTACGGTGCATAGGGGTACAGTGCGTAGGGGTATAGTGTGTAGTGGTACAGTGCGTAGGGGTAATGTGCGTACACCCCATGATTGCAGGGGTACGGTGCGTAAATGATTGTGTGGCTCTCCATACTAATTGCTCATACGCAATGTTTTCCGTACGAATCGCGTTCTAATGCCCCCGGTCCGGATCGTACTTGTCGTCGTACAGCATTTTTACGATTCGTAGGGTTCACTTTGAGGGTCCGTATTGTACAGATTTTCCCTTGCTTATCTTACGGTTCGCAACGATTCGGTCATATATTTTTCATACAAATCGTACCACACAATTCGAACGGAATTGTACAATTCATGCGGAAAGGGCTACGGATTCGATTCATCATACGGATTAGTTTACCGGAATGGGCCCCTTAATATGTAAATTAGTTTACAATTATTAAAAATAATTAAAATAAATGTTTTGGGAACAACTTTGTTATATTGATTGCACATTTACAATAGTCTTATTGTAATTTTATATTTTGAAAGTAAGTACATGAAACAAACATATATTTTAATATATATTAAATAGATTTTTTGTTTTGGGATTATATAATATTTAATGCATGTTTTGCACTTTTTGGTACATTTTTTGAATAGTTGATTTTTTTTAACAATAAGTCAAAATATATATTTACTTATTTGGATTTTTTTTATAATTCTCCATTCTTGTCTATAGGGAGTAGGTATTTCTTTCATTTTTATTACTCTGCCACTTTTTACCCTTTTCTCACTTTTCTGTATCTCTGTTTCATTTTGCACGATAGAACCTCGTGGTTGGGATCTGTGTTTCGTCGGTTAAGGTAAGTTTAATTTATTTTACCTTTAAGGTAGTTTTAGGCTAGGGACGTGCTATTAGTAGTGTAGTTAGATTCGTTAGGTCGTTAATTGTTCGATTTTGGTGTAGTTTGGTGTTGTTTTCATAGTTTAGTGTTCTATGTGTTTAACATAGTGTTGGATAGAAGTGTTATGTAGCATTAATTATGTGTTGTTTAAATATGTTATGTTGTATTTAGCGTTAATATTAATGTGGGGTTTTATATGGTATTGTGGGAGGTTGTTGTTTTTATTTACAGGTTTTCAGTTTCAGGGATGGATTTTTCTCAGGATGCATTTTTTTTAAATGAAAATTGAAACAAGTTACTTTTTTACATTTCCTTTTATTTTTTGGGTTTGTTGGAGTATTTTTTTTAAAGATATTTTTTGGGTTTTTGAGTGTTTGGTTTGGGAGAGGATTGCATTGTTGGGGCCTTTTTTCTTCGGTTATATTTTTGCGGGGGGTTTTTTAAGCAAATTTGGGGGATTTTCGGTGCTTCTTTATAGAGAGGATTATGCGGTTGGAGCCTTTTTTCAACAGTTTTATTCTTGCATTTTTGGGGGGGGGCTTTCTTTTTTAATGGATTCATATTTCGATTTATCTACAGTGAATGTATCCATTTTCAAGTATCCTCTTCTCCAACATAACTGTAAGTAATTTTTTATTATTATGGGTGGGAAATGTTTTTGGCAATATTTTGTTTTTTTATTTCTTTTATTTTAATAATTATATTATTTTATATATTTATTTGTACATTTTTAATTTTTAAATGACATAATTATAATTAATAATTTAAAAGAAAGTAGAATTGTGTTGTTTAAATGATTTATCATTTAATTTTTTTGATGTTTAGGGTTATTTTTTGCTATACTATCATGTCTAGGTATTCTGGCTCTTTGGCGTTTGGAAATAGTTCAATTTTATGTTGGAGGTAGTCATACATTGTTTCTGTTTGTTTACTTTACCTATTTTAGTTAGGGATTTCTCTAGTCCTAGTTCTTGATAGCTTTGTTCTTTTTTATGGATTCTGTTAATTTGTTGTAGGTTGATTGTCCTCTTCCTATTGTGACTTGCAAGGCATAGTGATATCCTTCAACTGCGTTGTTAATTTTTTTTTTTCCTCATATGATCTGCCGCCTCTCGACCTGTCCCACCACTGGCGCAGACAACTTTTGGTGGTACTTTGGGGGCCATTAGGATGACGGGCTGACTTTGTCCGCCTGCCATCCCATCGTAGAAAGTGACCATCCGCCATAAGAGTGGGGGTCCCATGCCTGCAATTATGATACGCCCACCACAGTGGTGGGTGCATCTAGCATTATTGACATTGTGGCAGGCGGTGCACACAGCAGCGCCCGCCACAATGCCAGGAAGGCATGCAGTGCACTTCAATGCACCACATGGCAGGCACCACGCGGTGCCTGCCATGTGGTGCAAAGAACTGCCCGGGGGTACCAAAGGTACCCTCATGTGCACCCCCCACCCCCGGGAGTCCCTGGGGGCCTGCATCGGGCCACCAAAGCAGACTCTGCATGCCTTTCCGTAAAGGCATTGTAAAATGCCCATTCTAACATGACTGGCAGTGTCTGATAGACACCGCCACCATATAGAACTCTTTTCCGCCCGGTCGACATGTCGACCGGGCGAAAAAGCGGCAAATGGTCTTTTCATCCGCCGCAGACCCCCCAGCCATAATAATATGGCGGAGGGTCATTCCGGCATGGATGGCGGGCGGATCGCCCCCGCCAGGCATGGGGTGGCTACCGCCGGCCTGGCGGAGGTGATCTGCACGCCATCTTAATGGGCCCTTAGTCTCAGCTGATATATTCTAAACGGGGATGTCTCTTTATACTCAACTTTAGCTGACCCAGAGGTTTTATTCCTTGGAAGTTATCCTATACCCAAATCAAACATAAGGTAACCCAAGACCTTCTCAAAAAGGGTCATCCAGCCAGTTCCAAAACAACCCAATGTCAGACCTTTCCCTGAAGACATTTATCCTCTGGTCTACAGCTCAATAATTCTTGACAGAATTCCATCAGGCATTCCAACTAGGAGACGTTTCCTTGCGCCATAACATGCAGATCTCTCTCATTGCCAACACAATCAGGTAAAACACCAACCTATATTGGGTCCCAAACTGATCTTGTATCCCACCCGGCATAGGCACAACACCAAATAAGATAAGAATTGGGCTTACCTCCACCTCCGCACCCATAACCCTGGAGATAGTCTTACCAAAATCCAACCATAATTCGTATATCTTGGCACAAGACGCAAACATGTGGACATCATCCGCATTCTGGAATCCACACCTCAAACAATGGGCTTCTCCTCCACCCTTCAATTTAGAGACTTTAAGAGGAGTCCAGTATATCCTATGGAGTGTGAAAAAAAAGTTTCTTCTGAGTGCAGCAGATTTAATCATAGAATAAAGTAGGCCAATAGATACATGCCATAACCAGGCAAGTAGGTCTCCCAGACCCGATGGGGCTTATCCATCCTTCTTTATGCTGCAGTCAGAAGATAGTTATACCATAGGGGAACTTCTTTCTTCCTTGAGACCTGATTTTGCAAATCACTTTCCATGTCATTATCCTCGCAAAACGACAAACTTTGAGATTTACACCATGACATAAGCTGATAGTATTTAAATCTTGACAAAGTTCCAGTTGTAATATGATTCTAGAATTCCCAAGGAAGTCATTTGCTATTCACTACCAAGTTGTTAGTTTTAGCTTTTTTAGCTAAAGGGCTATCATAGACGTTTCACCAGGGAATTTGTAATTTTGTCATGACTTATTGTCACGAAGAACGAATGTCTCCTCTTTGTGGGTGACGAGTATTCCGGTAAAATTTCTATTTCAGCAACAGTTTGGGATGTAGTTGGTGTTTGAGCAGTTGCTCTTTTAGTTCTGGGCATCAAGCTTTTTAGAGTGGGGATGGATGGTACTTGTACTGTAACATGTTTCGGGACCCTTATTAATACGTTTTCAAGTATTTGGGTACTTATCTGTAGGGGGGCGGTGCTTGCTTCTTTAAATGTTTCTAGAGCATCTCTGACCTCTATTTTTGTCATATTGGGGGGATGGTTGTGTTTCCTGACAACTACATTTGTTTCTACTGTTTTGGCTCTCCCATGGAAAGAATTCGAATAGTATTTACTACATTTCCAATGGGTTTTGGTCCCAGTTATTTTTCTTGCGTATAAGTGTAGCCCATGTAGCACGGAAGTAGTTTTTCCTTTTGTGATGTGGTGAATTGTTCTCTTTCTGCTATTTTTTTTCTTTCTTTATCTGTGAATATATGTATATACATATATATATCCAAGGAAGAAGTGACTCAAACAGATAGATTCACCAAAGAACAAAAATATATATTTCCACTACAACGTTTCAGCTTCCGCCTTTCTCAGGTAGTTTTAAGATGGTAAGCTCAGTGGCTGCACAGATGACACAGCTGAATTTTCAAAAAGCATCATGAGTGAAGATTCCATTTGGAATGTGGAATCAATGCAGTCCTGAGAGTTCTTAAAATATGCAGTAATCAGGTTGTATTGTCAGTAATGTTCAGTCGATCTGGATGCAATGATTTTACTCGTTACATCCAGAAGTTTTCCTTGGAGTCCAGTAGTTCTTCCTTTGAGACATGTTCCATGGGGAAAATCTTCAAATATAATAGTGAGTTATCCAAAAGGTTAAAATTATTGGCTACAGGCTGGTCAATTTTCTTATTATATATATATATATATATATATATATATATATATATATATATATATATATATATATATATATATATATATATATATATATATATATATATATATATATATATATATATATTCACAACACTCCCACCAACGCGGGAAATGGAGTCGCACACAGACGGTTTGAACAAGCAGGTGATTTTATTATTTTGCAGGTGAAGTCCTGACGCGTTTCGTCCAAACATTGGACTTTCTCAAAGGTCACCTCATCACACCCTCGCTGCTGCCAGTCCACAAGCAATTACCCAAATTTCATTTATCGACCCCCAATGGTCGTGACCTTCAATGGTCATCACGTGGTTTAAGGCATGCTGGTTCTCGTAGTTCTACTGGCAACAGTTAATTTTTCAGCCCTCCATTAGGCGGTGTTTATGATGTTTTGTATTCCGTTAGGAATTGTCCGCTTGTTCCGCATGCTGTTGGCAGACCACTTTGAAGTCCGCTCCACAGAGTCAAACCGATGCCGGTCATCGGCGGCAACCGCTTTCCCTTTCGCTCGTCACGACCACAGAGCACTGGTTCAGGTCGGGAAAGCCTCTGGCGCACTTTGCTGACTGTGCGTCCTCCTGCGGCAGAACCACGCCGCTAAATACTCACAACACTCCCACCAACGCGGGAAATGGAGTCGCACACAGACGGTTTGAACAAGCAGGTGATTTTATTATTTTGCAGGTGAAGTCCTGACGCGTTTCGTCCAAACATTGGACTTTCTCAAAGGTCACCTCATCACACCCTCGCTGCTGCCAGTCCACAAGCAATTACCCAAATTTCATTTATCGACCCCCAATGGTCGTGACCTTCAATGGTCATCACGTGGTTTAAGGCATGCTGGTTCTCGTAGTTCTACTGGCAACAGTTAATTTTTCAGCCCTCCATTAGGCGGTGTTTATGATGTTTTGTATTCCGTTAGGAATTGTCCGCTTGTTCCGCATGCTGTTGGCAGACCACTTTGAAGTCCGCTCCACAGAGTCAAACCGATGCCGGTCATCGGCGGCAACCGCTTTCCCTTTCGCTCGTCACGACCACAGAGCACTGGTTCAGGTCGGGAAAGCCTCTGGCGCACTTTGCTGACTGTGCGTCCTCCTGCGGCAGAACCACGCCGCTAAATACTCACAACACTCCCACCAACGCGGGAAATGGAGTCGCACACAGACGGTTTGAACAAGCAGGTGATTTTATTATTTTGCAGGTGAAGTCCTGACGCGTTTCGTCCAAACATTGGACTTTCTCAAAGGTCACCTCATCACACCCTCGCTGCTGCCAGTCCACAAGCAATTACCCAAATTTCATTTATCGACCCCCAATGGTCGTGACCTTCAATGGTCATCACGTGGTTTAAGGCATGCTGGTTCTCGTAGTTCTACTGGCAACAGTTAATTTTTCAGCCCTCCATTAGGCGGTGTTTATGATGTTTTGTATTCCGTTAGGAATTGTCCGCTTGTTCCGCATGCTGTTGGCAGACCACTTTGAAGTCCGCTCCACAGAGTCAAACCGATGCCGGTCATCGGCGGCAACCGCTTTCCCTTTCGCTCGTCACGACCACAGAGCACTGGTTCAGGTCGGGAAAGCCTCTGGCGCACTTTGCTGACTGTGCGTCCTCCTGCGGCAGAACCACGCCGCTAAATACTCACAACACTCCCACCAACGCGGGAAATGGAGTCGCACACAGACGGTTTGAACAAGCAGGTGATTTTATTATTTTGCAGGTGAAGTCCTGACGCGTTTCGTCCAAACATTGGACTTTCTCAAAGGTCACCTCATCACACCCTCGCTGCTGCCAGTCCACAAGCAATTACCCAAATTTCATTTATCGACCCCCAATGGTCGTGACCTTCAATGGTCATCACGTGGTTTAAGGCATGCTGGTTCTCGTAGTTCTACTGGCAACAGTTAATTTTTCAGCCCTCCATTAGGCGGTGTTTATGATGTTTTGTATTCCGTTAGGAATTGTCCGCTTGTTCCGCATGCTGTTGGCAGACCACTTTGAAGTCCGCTCCACAGAGTCAAACCGATGCCGGTCATCGGCGGCAACCGCTTTCCCTTTCGCTCGTCACGACCACAGAGCACTGGTTCAGGTCGGGAAAGCCTCTGGCGCACTTTGCTGACTGTGCGTCCTCCTGCGGCAGAACCACGCCGCTAAATACTCACAACACTCCCACCAACGCGGGAAATGGAGTCGCACACAGACGGTTTGAACAAGCAGGTGATTTTATTATTTTGCAGGTGAAGTCCTGACGCGTTTCGTCCAAACATTGGACTTTCTCAAAGGTCACCTCATCACACCCTCGCTGCTGCCAGTCCACAAGCAATTACCCAAATTTCATTTATCGACCCCCAATGGTCGTGACCTTCAATGGTCATCACGTGGTTTAAGGCATGCTGGTTCTCGTAGTTCTACTGGCAACAGTTAATTTTTCAGCCCTCCATTAGGCGGTGTTTATGATGTTTTGTATTCCGTTAGGAATTGTCCGCTTGTTCCGCATGCTGTTGGCAGACCACTTTGAAGTCCGCTCCACAGAGTCAAACCGATGCCGGTCATCGGCGGCAACCGCTTTCCCTTTCGCTCGTCACGACCACAGAGCACTGGTTCAGGTCGGGAAAGCCTCTGGCGCACTTTGCTGACTGTGCGTCCTCCTGCGGCAGAACCACGCCGCTAAATACTCACAACACTCCCACCAACGCGGGAAATGGAATATATATATATATTACCTACTGGCGGTCGCCAGTAGGTATATATAGTTAGGATTTTTTCTCTATGGGATTTTTGAAAATTCTATGTCTAATAACTTTGGCGTTTGTGGACGGAATTGGCTGAAATTTTCAGGAAAATGGAACATTTTGTTTCTGAGCAGCCCCAGACAATTTGGGGGGGTTTCATCAAGGGGGGGCCAAGAAAAAAGGGGGGTCCCAAAACACGTTTTTCCCATGTTAATTTCCATAGGGCGGTTGGCCTCACTTTTAGCTCGAACGGCTGAATGGATTTGCACGAAACTTGGCAAAATTGTAGGGACTGTTAGCCCTATGTGCCTTTGCTAGGTCTCAATATATGTGCTCCAGTGGATTTTGAGTAATTTAGGTTCAAAAAAAGATATATATCTGGGCGGAGCCTAACCACACATCTGATCTGATTGGCTGTCAGCACTTCATCCAAGAAGTGTTGGCAGCCATCTTGGGACCAATATACATGATGGCACCTCATTAAAAAGCATTGTAGTTAATAGAGGGATTTAGGACTTTAGTTACATTATAAATCATTTGTTGATGGTACCATACTCGTTTTAGGAATTGTGGTGGGTTCTAAGGTGATTTTACCATGTGAAAAACCTTCTGCTGTGATATCATGAATATTGTTTGAAAGAAAACTAATATCTCATGATTTTCCCACAGTGGTTTGGAAGGGGATCTATAAGCTAAACTGAAAGCATATTTTCTGTAAATTCACATTATCTTTCTCAGTCATGTGAAAATGAAGTCTGACATTCTCAGTTAAACATAAACATCCAACAAGGACAGAGACTGTCAGTTGATTCCTTTGTGTTCTACTGCAGCCTCCTAGAGTGTTCTAAAGAACAACTAGAGCGCTAACAGTCCTACTTATTACAAAGGTATGGCACACCTGAAGCCATCTTGATTGGAATAAAGTGGTAACTCTTAAAACATTTAATTTAAAAGGAAACAACATGAGGGGGTATATTTTGCCATAGAAAGTATGATTAGTGCTGCAGAATGAAAAATTAGGGCACATTTTGAGTGACTTCTCAAATCCTTTTCTATTTCATTAAAACATTCTGACATGCAGTCTCCCAAAATGGCCACCAGAGACAAAAGAGCCCAAATGTAGCCCAAATATCACCCAGATGTAGCCCAAGTATAGCCCAATGACAGAATGTCCCAGAGTGTTCTAAAGAACAACTAGAGCGCTAACAGTCCTACTTATTACAAAGGTATGGCACACCTGAAGCCATCTTGATTGGAATAAAGTGGTAACTCTTAAAACATTTAATTTAAAAAGAAACAACATGAGAGGGTATATTTTGCCATAGAAAGTATGATTAGTGCTGCAGAATGAAAAATTAGGGCACATTTTGAGTGACTTCTCAAATCCTTTTCTATTTCATTAAAACATTCTGACATGCAGTCTCCCAAAATGGCCACCAGAGACAAAAGAGCCCAAATGTAGCCCAAATATCACCCAGATGTAGCCCAAGTATAGCCCAATGACAGAATGTCCCAGAGTGTTCTAAAGAACAACTAGAGCGCTAACAGTCCTACTTATTACAAAGGTATGGCACACCTGAAGCCATCTTGATTGGAATAAAGTGGTAACTCTTAAAACATTTCATTTAAAAAGAAACAACTTGAGGGGGTATATTTTGCCATAGAAAGTATGATTAGTGCTGCAGAATGAAAAATTAGGGCACATTTTGAGTGCCTTCTCAAATCCTTTTCTATTTCATTAAAACATTCTGACATGCAGTCTCCCAAAATGGCCACCAGAGACAAAAGAGCCCAAATGTAGCCCAAATATCACCCAGATGTAGCCCAAGTATAGCCCAATGACAGAATGTCCCAGAGTGTTCTAAAGAACAACTAGAGCGCTAACAGTCCTACTTATTACAAAGGTATAGCACACCTGGAGCCATCGTGATGGGAATAAAGTGGTAACTCTTAAAACATTTAATTTAAAAAGGAACAAAATGAGGGGGTATATTATGCAATAGAAGGTATTATTAGTGCTGCAGAAAGAAAAATTAGGGCACATTTTGAGTGACTTTTCAAATCCTCTTCTATTTCATTAAAAAATTCTGACATGCAGTCTCCCAAAATGGCCACCAGAGACAAAAGAGGCCAAATGTAGCCCAAATATCACCCAGATGTAGCCCAAGTATAGCCCAATGACAGAATGTCCCAGAGTGTTCTAAAGAACAACTAGAGCGCTAACAGTCCTACTTATTACAAAGGTATGGCACACCTGAAGCCATCTTGATTGGAATAAAGTGGTAACTCTTAAAACATTTAATTTAAAAAGGAACAAAATGAGGGGGTATATTTTGCCATATGAATTATGATTAGTGCTGCAGAAAGAAAAATTAGGGCACATTTTGAGTGACTTCTCAAACCCTCTTCAATTTCATTAAAAAATTCTGACATACAGTCTCCCAAGATGGCCACCAGAGACAAAAGAGCCTAAATGTAGCCCAGATATCACCCAGATGTACCCCAAGTATAGCCCAATGACAGAATGTCCCAGAGTGTTCTAAAGAACAACTAGAGCGCTAACAGTCTTACTTATGACAAAAGTATGGCACACCAGAAGCCATCTTGATTGGAATGAAGTGGTAAGTCTGAAAACACTCAATTTAAAAAGGAACAACATGAGGGGGTTAATATTGCCATAGAAAGTATGATTAGTGCTTCAGAAAGAAAAATTAGGGATCATTTTGAGTGACTTCTCAAATCCCCTTCTATTTCATTAAAATAATTCTGACATGCAGACTGAAACAAGCACTTTGAATACCAGCAGCAGACGTCCCTGGTGAGCAGTAGCTTTACTACAGTGATCTAATGTGCAACTAGAGTGCTAACATTCAGAATTTATTGCAAATGTGTGACACATCTGAATGCCTTCTTGATGGAACCAAAGTAAACAAGCATTGAAAATGCAATAGATCTCGCCCTCGTTTAAGTTAAAGCCATTCTGTTTGTAATGAGGTGGCTTTTTAGCTTTGCTTTTATTAGTGTTTTTTCAACTTTCATGTAAATAACATGCATCTGTATGCATATAAGTATATGTATGCATGCATTTATGTTTGTATTTATATAGATATACAGATGATATATGTTTATATATGTATGTATATATATATATATTCACTGAAAACACCATAGGCTATAGACCATATATAGTTAGGAATTAGCATTTACAAAACCTTGAAAATTCACTGAAAAAACCATAGGTTATAGACCATATATAGTTAGGAATTCGCATTTACAAAACCTTATTTTACTCACACAAAACCATTGAAATTCCATATATAGTTAGTTGCACTAACTATATATCGCGCACCCGCAATCCACTGCTGATGATGTCACATATTACATCATTCATGACATGGTCAGTGACATCACTGATGACATCACTGATGGCATCTCAAATGACATCACTGATGACATCTCAAATGACATCACTGATGACATCACTGATGACATCTCATTTGACATTACTGATCACATCACTGATGATATCATTCATGTGATAATACGATGAACCTCTTCAGACTCTAATATAACCTTAGATACAATCAGTGTAAACAGACACTCACAGACTGTCACTCATCCATGGAGTTACTCACACACCTAGTCAGTCATGCAAAGAATCAATCACACCTCCATTTCCTCAACTATACAGTTATACAAACTTTACTTATTCAAACATATACTAACACATATTTACTCTCTTATACAATCCCTGATACAAGTTCACAATGATCCATACAGCCACTCACACATTCACTGGCTCTTATGCACAGTTATTTATATATGTCAACTCTCACATGTACTGTGTTTTACATATGTACTTACTTTGACATGTAGCACTGAGATATCCATTCACTCACCAATACACTCATGCACACAGTCAACCGCCCATACAGCTGTTTCCACATGCACTTTTGAAACCATACATCTAGTGAATCAACTGCTCACACATCTATGCACAGAGTCATACACCTCCCAGCCACCCACACACACACTCAGTCTCCCATACAAATACTTGGGCAACCAATCAATAACCCATATAGTTACTCATATAGCTACTTATCAACACATGCAACAGTTTACAGAACAACAGACATAATGATGCACAAATTAAGACAGTTTAGTCACTAACCCATGCACTCAGTGAGACACATTTAATCACTCACTCATACAGTCAGTCATGCACCTACTAAATCCTTCATCCAGACACTTATACATCCACTCATTCTTCAATATGTAAGACATATTTTAACTTTACAGAAACATACAGTCACTGGATGTTGTCATCAGTGATGTCATTTGAGATGTCATCAGTGATGTCATCAGTGATGTCACTGACCATGTCATGAATGATGTAATATGTGACATCATCAGCAGTGGATTGCGGGTGCGCGATATATAGTTAGTGCAACTAACTATATATGGAATTTCAATGGTTTTGTGTGAGTAAAATAAGGTTTTGTAAATGCGAATTCCTAACTATATATGGTCTATAACCTATGGTTTTTTCAGTGAATTTTCAAGGTTTTGTAAATGCTAATTCCTAACTATATATGGTCTATAGCCTATGGTTTTTTCAGTGAATATATATATATATATATATATATATATATATATATATATATATATATATATATATATATATATATATATATATATATTTATATATTTATATATATATATATATATATATATATATATATTTATATATATAAATAATTTGAAAGAATTAAGAGTAAACATGGTTGTATAATTCTTTTATTTGAACATAAACTTACAATTGTCTATGTTGAATTTTCTTGTTGGATATTTTATTGATGGTCGTGGTTAATTCACTGTTTTCTTCCTTCTGTTAAAAGCAAAATGTTATTTTTTATAAAAGTTTTACATTTAATTTTATTATTTCGTTTATTTATTTTCTATTTTTATTGAGTTGAGAAAAAAATGCTTAGGGGTCTAATAATATGGCTGTCGGAAAATCACCCCGACCGCCATGGTAGCGGGAATCAACCACCCGCTAATCCAGCGGCAAAACCAGCGGTCCGGGTTAGGACCAACCGCCCCAAAAATCTGACCGCCATCGGTTTCGCGGCGAAACACACCAAAACGCCGCCAGGCCAGTGGAGAGACCACACGGTAAATTCCCTGCTGTAATAGTATGAGGTTCCGCAGTCACAAACAGTGATGAAAGGGAAAAGGCAGCAGAAGAGCTGTTGCAAAGCCACCGCTGAGGACGCTCCGTTACAAATATGGCGGTCGTACGGTCGTACAAAAAAAAACACAACAAGGCCAGCAAGTGCACACAGCAAACTAGCTTGGCCCCCAAAAACACTTAACACATCCCAATGACATACCCTCATGCCAAAGCCAAAAATACAAATCCCAGGACAACCCACACAACACACCTGACAGCAATACTCCATTTTGACACACCCACATAGCTGAGTATAAAGCCAGCCGCTTCCCTGACCAGAATCCTTTGCACTACTCCAGCACTGAAGGAACCAACCCCTGCAGCACATTGGATAGGCAAAACACCACACATCTCACCTGCACAACAACACACCCACACCCCAACTACACCACCCCCACCACCCTCACAACTGCACCTCTACACATTAGCACATCACACACCATGGCACCACAGAAAATTCCCAAATTCACAGAGAGTGAGTTGTCAGTCATGACAGATGAGATAATCAGAGTAGAACCACAAGTGTTTGGGCACCTGGTCTAACAGACAGCATTACCACAAGAGCACAAATGTGGGTAAGGATAGTTAACAAGGTCAATGCAGTAGGGAACACCCCATGCTTCAGAAATGAAATCTTGTTTTAGACTGCCACATTCCCTCTGAGAAATGGGTACAACACTTTGCAGGTATTTAAAGTGATGTTAGTCAAGGTTCTCCAGGTTGGACAGTGGACAGTGGGTGTGTCTCGTCCCCTTTGCATTTTACTAAGGACGAAGTAATAGAAGCAATTGGGTCAACATCAAGGGGGAAAGCACCGGGCCCTGACGGCATTCCAGCTGACCTTTATAAAGCTGATCCTTTCTTATGGTCTAAAATCTTAACTCAGGCTTTTAATGCAGTTGCCCAGTTTGGCATTCCCTGTCTTGGGCCAAAGCAGTTATTATTCCAATCTTTAAAAAGGGAGCCAGAGATGACCCGGCCTGTTACAGGCCATTATCTCTCTTGGACTCTGCGGCCAAAATCATGGGGAAAGTTGTCCTTGCCCGACTAATGGACTGGTTGGATCAAAATAATATCATCTCAGATCTCCAATACGGGTTTAGGCAGGGCAAAGGTACCATTGGTCAATGCCTCAATCTTCATTTGATAATTGGAAAGTACACGGTCGCTAAGCAGGGGGACCTGCATCTGGCATTTATGGACTTATCTTTTGCCTTTGATCTTGTTAATCGATAAAAATTATGGGCGATACTTCATGGAATGGGCTTAGATGCAGATTTGATCTCCTTCTTGGCGGCCAAGCATGATAACGCTATAGCTTCTGTGCATTATAACAAAGATGGCAGCCTCACAGACTCTTGGCCCGTCAAAAGAGGGATGAGACAGGGGTGCATTTTAGCACCCATGTTGTTCACACTCTATATTAATAATTTAGGGCCCACTCTAATTTCCAGTTGTAATGACATCCCAAGGGCCGGTACAAAAATTATCCCAGCTCTGCTTTACGCAGATGATGCGGTTCTGCTGGCAAGGACTTCAAGAGGGCTTCAAACTCTTTTAAATTGGTTTATTGATTTCATGGACTCTCTAGATTTGGTTACGAATTTTAAAATATCCCATTCTATGCCATCGGCTCTGTTAGAACAAGGAAGGCTAAATTCTATTGTGAGAACATGGAATTAACAAAGGTGCCTGCCTTCCCTTATTTGAGGGTTCTTTTCGACGACCGACGCTCGTGGGTTACCCAGCGTATGCATAGAAGGAACACCTTAGCCCGACCCTCGGGGCCATTGTATTGGCTCGAAACCTCTCCCCGCACTCTTAAAAATCTATAATGCCAAGTGTCTTCCAATGGTGACTTATGGGAGTGATTTATGGGGATATCTTGAGACGGGTGAAATCCAGGCGGTTGAACATTTTCTTTCCCGTAAATTACTGTTGGTCCCGGCCTCTACCCCTGTTTTTAACATCCATGAGGATCTTGGAGTTGGCTTCATCTCCGATCAGATTGCGGTTGCCCCTATAATGTGCTGGCTGAGAATTTGGGCCCAACCGTCGCCCAATCTAAATCAGCTGATAATACAAGACTGCATCTCGTTAGACAACGTTCTAGATATACCTTGGGTTCGCTATATCAAGTCTCAAATGGCTATTCATGGATGCCCTGAGCTATTTTTAAGCCCAAGAGCTCTGGGCAAATCAGCGATTAGGGACTTGAAGCTGCAGTTTCTGAATAGATCCATGCTGTTTAGGGAGGAAAGGGAACTATTGAAACCCACAATGAGAAGTTTTGTCACATTGAGCATAGGTAGACAGCTGCAACCATATCTAACATATATAAATAGGCCTTATCACCTGTTTGTCTTAGCTAGATTCAAGCGTAGTATGGTTCCCCGGCTACTGGCCTTCCCGAAAGGGTTCTTTAAAGAAGGTTCGCTAAGACCCTGTCCTTGTGACAACTTCTCAGATCAAAACATTCTTTATATAATATTTTTCTGTGAGTTCTACGTCTCGTTATGTAGGAAATTCATCATCCCCCTCCTAAAAGGACAACATTTTTAAAAAGTCAGACGAGTGCTAGCATACTTACAAATGTTGGCATCGCCCGTGGTGTGCTTTGGGGTTGCCAGCTACAAAACAGGCGCTATTAGGTGCAGGAATTGGCTGATGATACCATAAATGGGATTATGTCTTAAATTAATTCATTTATTTCATACTAAGGCCCCCATTAGGATGGCGGGTGGACTTTGCACGCCTGCCATCCTCTCGGCACTAGGGACCACCCGCCATGAGGGCGGGGGTCCCGTGTATGGGATTAGGATGCGCCCCCCACAGTGATGGGTGCATCCTGTATCTTTACCATTGCGGCGGGCGGTGCTGAAAACACCGCCCGCCGCAATGGTACAGATACATGTTGTGCATTTCAAAGCACAACGTGACAGGCACCATGCGGTGCCTGCCACGTTGTTCTTTGAAATTCTGAGGGGTACCATAGGTACACCCCATGTGCACCGCCCACCCCCCCGGAGTCCCTGGGGGCCCGCAACGGGCACCCGCAGGGAATCTCCGCACGCCTTTCTGTGGCGGCATTGACAAATGCCCATACTATTATGGCTGGCGGCGTCTGATAGACACCGCCACCATATTAAACCTTTTCCTTGCGACTGGGGCGGAAGAGCGGCGGATGGTCTTTCCGTCCGCCGCAGAACCCCCAGTCATCTTAATATGGCGGGGGGTCATTGCAGCAAGGATGGTGGGCGGATCGCCCCTGCCAGGCCGGCGGTGGCTACCGTAAGCCTGGCGGGGCGATCTTCCCGTCCCCCTAATGGGCCCCTAAATGTCTTTTAACAGTATATCATGTAAATAGTAGATATTTTTGATAACTGTATTATTATTATTGTTTATTTATTCACTTAGGACTCATTGTGTTGGATAGGATTGCATTGTATATGATGGCTTTTTACAAATTGTGCAGTACTATGAATCTTGAAATATTAACTTATGTAATAATGAACTGATTGCATTAGAATGTTTCGTGATGTGCACTGTGATGCTTTTAATCTAACCGAATAAAGTTAAACTTGATTTGACTTGACTTGAAATCATGAAGCGGTGGCATGAGCTGAAGAGGGTTGTGAAACAAAAGAGGAACAAAAACCGTGAGCTGGCTCAGAGGTCTGGTGGTGGCCCTCCCATCCCACCAAAAATATTCACTGCATGGGAGGAAAAGGTGCTTGCCATACTGCATCCAGAGAGACTCACAGGAATACCCAGAGGAGTGCAGGCTGGTAAGGACAAACACTTGTCTACCATTACACTGCCATGTACTGTCTCACACAACTCCAAATCTAAACCTCCTAGGCCCAATTCCATTCATCTTCACCACCATACCCAACACAGGTCTCACAGATGTTACATCCATCCCATCTGATCCACCCCAAAGGTATCCATCTACATTTCCAGGGTTGCATGTGTACGGGCAGCCAGCACTTCAACTTCCACCAGGCTCCCTGTTCCACCCACCCAGAAGCATGTGGCAGCCATTGCATTGTTCACCCTCATGTAACAGGTAGGTAGCTATCTTCCCAGGTTGTGCTGTCTGGGGGCAGGAGGCCTGTAATACTACTCCCACCATGCCCCCTTGTTCCCCAGTGGAGCAAGTTGGCGCAAACCCCACCCACCCAGAAGCATGTGACAGCCATTACATTGTTCACCTTCACCTAACAGGTAGGTAGGTAGCCACCTTCCCAGGGAGGGCTGTGTGTGTGTGGGAGGCCTTCACTGCAACTCCCAACAGACCCCCTTGTTCCACCCCTGAGCAGGATGGAACAACCAACCACACACCCAGAGGGATGTGTCACAAATTCCACCCAAATGTGACAACAGAACAGGCAAGTAGACAGTACATGCACCCCGCCATGCCTCTCAAAAAGCATGGAGCCAAATGACAACACCAGCCCCCACATCACACCAAAATATACACAGATACAATTGCCACTTACAGTGTGCAGACAGCTAAACGTATGTAACTGTCACAGAAACAGAAGTGTGACTCAACAAATCCCACCTCAAAGCAAATCAGGGCACAAACATGCACAGCACTGAATGCTATCTGTAAGTTACATGGGGGCTGAGCTTGAAGGACCATATGAAAACCAACCAAGCATGGTCTGTCGAACAAAGAAATCTAAACCCAGGACATAACAAAGGTATGCATGAGATGACATTGCCTAGTACATGCTCAAAAGTAACGCCTGCCATGTAGAGTAATCAGTAAAGATGCCTCATATCAAGTTGTATTGCAGCCAGTTCTCAGATGACGACATGTCCTCGTAATCACAGAATCTACACGTGGGGTATGGTATCTATCGATATGTCACACCATGGAAATTTTATGTATGTACCTCCAAAACATGTCATGATGCACATCAATGTGCAGACATACAATGTGTGAAATAGTTAACTGTGTTTTGAATAACCAGCAAATAAGATACATTGACCATCAAGCCTTAGGGGTGTAAGTCAATGACCATTTCCCCTCTGTCCCACAGGTGATCAACAACTGACAGCCCAGGACAACGACATCAACGTGCAGGGCCAGTCTCCACCCCCGGAACATGGACTCCTTGATAAGGATTCCCTAGATTTCAAGGACGTGGCGTTTGAAGCCAGCCCATCTGGGGTGCCAGGGTGCAACAGGTCCCAGGACCCCACTGTCCCCACCACCACCTCAGCAGCACCAACAACAACAACGCTGACCCTTGCTGGAATGACTTGAGCGGCCTGCATCACCACCACCACCAGAGTTGCCTGCAACACTCTCCCTGCCCCAGAGGATGATCACCCCACCCCACCAACTGAGGTTGGCCGGGAGAGGAGGCGGGTGCCTACAGTGGGGAGGCAACATGTCCATGATAGCCGGGCATGTGGGAGGGCAAGGGGGAGTCAAAGCCAACAGGACACTGGGACCGAAGCCAAGGACAACATCAATAGAGTCCTTGAGGCCTATGAACAGGCACAGGGACAAGCGGGCCAGGCTGAGGAAGATTCATGCTGAGGTCCATCAAAACCCCCATGGTCCAAACTGTAGACCTCTTGGGCTAACTAGTGGCGGTTCTGAGGGACAAGCCTGTGGCACAACCAACACCTCTACCTCCCTACATTTTCCAGCAGGATGACAGTTCCACATCCCCCCCTACAAAATGACAAAGGGGCCTTCCAAAGAAATCTGAGGGAAGAACCCATGGCAAAGCACCTGCCAAATACCAGTCAAGGAGCCAGCCATGTGGTGACTACTCAATTGTCTCATCTTACATCACTGACAAATCATTGCTTCACTATTCACCTTTCTGTAAATATTCACTCCCCTGTCACATGATACTGTCACCAGGCAGGTTGCTCCCCTCCCCTCAAGGCCACGCAGACCCCTGTGTGACCTGTGATCCACTGCCACTGCCACCCGTGTTAGCCCGCCTGCATCACTTCTGAGTATTATTCTGTTATTGTTTTGCATCTGTGTCCATTTTGCCCTCTGTACACCTGTGTCCGTTTTTTACCCTTGTGCCCCTTTCTTTTTTGTTCCCTCGCCTTCCGTGTCCCCGCCGTTTTCCCGCTGCTGCAACCCTGTGGCCCGCCCCCTTGTTTCCCATTGGCCGCCCCGCTACCACCTCCCAGCTGCTCCTCCCTCCCTCTGCCCCTCATATGGAGGCCGCGCAGCGGTAGAGAGAGCGACCTTCTGACACTGTCACAAGGCAGGTCGCTCCCCTCACCGCCATGCAGCCCCCTGTGTGACCTTTGATCCGCTGCCACTGCCACCCGTGTTAGCCCGCCTGCATCACTGCTGAGTACTATTCTGTTATTGTTTTGCATCTGTGTCCATTTTGCCTTCTGTACACCTGTGCCAGTTTTTTACCCTTGCGCCACTTTCTTTTTTGTTCCCTCGCCTTCCGTGTCCCCCGCCGTGTCCCGCCGCTGTGTCCCTGCGGCCCCGCCCCCTTGTCTCCCATTGGCCGCCCCACTCCCACCTCCCAGCTGCTCCTCCCTCCCTCTGCCCCTCATATGGAGGCCGCACGCAGCGGGCGTGCCGCTGGCACGCCTTAAGCGTACCTAAGGCAAGCCTGTCTGCCGCACTCAGCGCCTGGACTGCCCCTAACACCAGAACCCCTGTTCCCAGCCGATGCCAGGAACCCCAACTGAGATACAACACTGCTGCCCTCAACGCACTCAACACCGGACGACCACCCGCCTGTTATCAAGCCACCCCGAAGGGCACCCACGGACCCTTCACCTGCCTAGCCTGCAAATTCACCTGCCTCCAAACATTCACACCGCCCGCCCGACCTAACATCAACAACAACCACGTCAAGTGCATCCTCCTCAACACCCGCTCTGTCCACATGCACGTCGTCAAACTCTGGGACCTCCTCGACACAACAGCACCGCACGTCGCCTTCCTCACGGAAACCTGGATGAACGCCTCCTCGGCCCCCGACATCGCCATAGCCATCCCGGACAGCTACAAGATCACCCGGAAGGACCGTGTCAACCAAACCAGAGGAGAAATAGCCATCATCTACAGGAACACCATCAGCGTCACGACCAACGCCGAAGATACACTCTCCGCCGCTGAGCACCTACACTTCCAGATCCACACTGACCCCAAAACCACACTCAGAGGAACCCTCATCTACAGATCCCCGGTCCCGCGCACACAATTCAGCGAAACCATCGCCGACTTTGTCAGCCCGCATGCACTAACCTCACCAGAATACATCCTTCTAGGGGACCTGAACTTCCACCTGGAGAACAACAACGACAACAACACCACCACCCTGCTCAACAACCTCGCCAAGCTCGGACTCAAGCAACTGGTGAACACTGCCACCCACTACGCCGGCCACATGCTGGACCCCATCTTCTCCGCCAGCAACCACGTCTCCTTCAGCCACTCCACAAGACTACACTGGACCGACCACAGCTGCATCCATTTCACCTTCACAAAGACTACATCCCACCACTGCACCCACAGATCCCCCGCAGATGCTGGAGCAAAGTCACCACAGACCAGCTAACCACATCACTGAGCCAGAACCCACCAGCCGACACCTCTGACACCAACGACACAGCCCACAATCTAGCACAGCGGATCACCAACTGCGCCGACAACCTTGCTCCACTGAAGAACCCCCTAGGCAAGATCAGCAACAGGAAAACCACGCGGTTTACCGACGCCCTCGAAGACTCAAAGAAATCCTGCCGTACACTCGAAAAAACCTGGCGCCACGGAAAACATGACATCCCTCAAGAACGCCACTCGCGAACACCACCAGAGGATCCGCACCACCAAAAGGACATTGTTCAAAGAGCGGCTGGACAACAACACCCACAACAGCAAGGAACTCTTCGACATCGTAAAAGAGCTTTCCAACCCAAGAGCCAGGAACAACAACATCACACCGTCGCAAGACCTCTGCAACTCCCTCGCCACATTCTTCTTCCGCAAGATCGCAGATATACACAACAGCTTTGTTGCCAGACTCTGCCTCCAGTCACCAAACCAATGACCCCCACCACCACCCTCAGCGCCTGGACCCCCATCAGCACAGAAGACACCACCGAGGTCATGAACACCATCCACTCTGGCTCTCCATTTGACCCATGCCCCCATCACATCTACAACAAAGCCGACACCATCATCGCACCCCACCTCCGGAACATCATAAACAACTCCTTCGCTTCAGCCACCTTCCTAGAGAGCTGGAAGCATGCAGAGATCAACGCCCTTCTGAAAAAACCCACAGCAGACCCTAAAGACCTCAAGAACTTCCGCCCCATCTCTCTTCGTCCCTTCCCGGCAAAAGTCATAGAGAAGATCGTCAATAAACAGCTGACTGCATTCCTCGAGGCAAACAACTCACTCGACCCATCCCACTCCGGATTTCGAGCCAACCACAGCACGAGACCGCCCTCATCGCAGCCACCGACGACATCAGAACCCTGATGGACAACGGGGAGACAACCACCCTCATCATCCTAGACCTCTCAGCCGCCTTTGATACCGTCTGCCACCGCACCCTAATAACCCGCCTCTACAACACTGGGATCCAAGGAAAAGCCCTGGACTGGATCATCTCATTCCTCTCCAACAGAACCCAGAGAGTCAACCTCCTGCCGTTCTGCTCCGCGGCCACCAAGATCATCTGCGGCGTACCCCAAGGCTCCTCGCTCAGCCCAACCCTCTTCAATATCTACATGAGCCCCCTCGCCGTCATCGCATGCAAAAACAACCTCAATATCATCTCCTACGCCGACGACACCCAGCAGATACTCTCCCTCACCAAAGACCCAGCCACCGCCAAAACCAACCTCCAGGAAGGAATGAAAGACGTCGCAGAATGGATGAAGCTCAGTCGGCTGAAACTGTACTCAGACAAGACGGAGGTCCTCATCCTCGGACAATCCCCATCCGCCTGGGACGACTCCAGGTGGCCCCCAGCGCTGGGCACCACACCGACACCCACGGACCACACACGCAACCTGGGATTCCTCTTGGACTCCTCCCTCATGATGACAAAACAAGTCAATGCCATCTCATCCTCATGCTTCAACACCCTGCTCCGAAAGATCTTCCGGTGGGTCCCCACCAAAACCAGAAAGACGGTCACCCAGGCCCTGGTCACCAGCCGACTGGACTACAGGAATGCCCTTTACGCAGGAACCACAGCCAAACTTCAGAAACGTCTTCAGCGCATACAGAACGCCTCCACACAAGTCATCCTCGACATCCCTCGCCACAGCCACATATCTGCCCACCTGAGAAACCTGCACTGGCTCCCCGTCAGCAAAAGGATCACTTTCAGGCTTCTCACCCACGCACACAAAGCACTCCATGACATGGGCCCGAATACCTCAACAACCGCCTCTCATTCTATACTCCTACCCGCCAACTCCGCTCCGCCAGCCTCGCCCCCTCCACCATCCAAGGGATTCGCAGAACCACCACGGGAGAAAGATCATTCTCCTTCCTGGCCGCCAACACATGGAACTCCCTCCCCGCACACCTACGACTGACCCAGGACCATCTCACCTTCAGGAAACACCTCAAGGCCAGGCTATTCGAGCAGTAGCGACCCCCCCTCCCTTCAGCACCTTGAGACCCTCGCAGGTGAGTAGCGTGCTTTACAGTCTTCGCCATGATTACAATGTACCTTGAGTACGGATTGTACATAGGCAAGGAGAGGCTGAAGGGACCTAGGAAAAAACAACAGAACAATATTCACTAGTCAGGTAGTGGCATCTCAGCCATCACAAAACATATCATCAGGGTACTCCAATCTGCAAACATTACAATGAGCAACAGTACCGACCTGAACATCCTGTATCTGTGCCAAACTACCCTGTTCCAAGAACATTGGCACTGAGCCGACAACATGCTGCAGTCACAATGCTCACATACACCTTTACACCAACGACATCAGCAGACAATGGTTCCATTGTACATTGTCACTCACCTTCAAGTAAAGTAATGGTGGATGAGCTGTTGACACTGGTCGACACCTTCCTCCTCTCCACTATCCTCGTCACTGGACATGAGTTGGTTAGCATGCGGGAGCCTTCGCTGCTCATCAGCATCCAGGAGCAGTGGGATCTTCTTGTGTAAGGCCAGGTTGTGGAGCATGCAGCATGCAACTGCATTCTGACACACCTTTTTGGGGGAGTACATCAGTGCACCTCCTGTCTTGTCCAGGCAGCGGAAACGTGACTTCAGGAAACCCAAAGTACGCTCCACCACAGGAGGTGTCCTCTTATGGGCATCATTGTAGATGACTTCTCTTGGGGTCATGGGATTCCGCAGTGGGCTCTGCAAACAAGTATGGGTGGGATATGCAGAATCACCTAGGTGGGAGATACACAGACCAAATTTGTAATATGACTGTGGCAGAGGACAGCATGACACAGAAGTGTGGCTCACTGGTTAGAGCAGGCAGACCCTGAAGCAGAGGTCAGACCTGGGACCAGGGTTCAATTCCCGACGCGGCAGGGTCTTGAGCTCAAATGTCCACGGACTCGATAATTCTCACTTCGGTGCCTGACCTAATCATGGGTTCACACTCTGCAACTCTGGGCATTAAGCTTGCTTAATCTGCACAACGGCCCCCTCGCAGCGGGATGCCTGACTTTCACCTTGGGGATGCCCTGTAGGGGCTATCTCACAGGGAAAAGCCAGGACGGGTTCCCAAGGCAAGGGCTTAGAGACCCCTGGGTGATAAGCGCTATATAAATCCAATATACAATACAATACAATACAGGCTACCTGACTCTTT
The DNA here is from genome assembly GCF_964263255.1 of Lissotriton vulgaris. Taxonomy (NCBI): domain Eukaryota; kingdom Metazoa; phylum Chordata; class Amphibia; order Caudata; family Salamandridae; genus Lissotriton; species Lissotriton vulgaris. The sequence goes on along the minus strand of NC_141693.1, from coordinate 1,217,230,795 downwards.
GGACTCACCCACAATCCATGCATGCTCTGGCAGCAGATAATCCATCAGCTGTGGCACAATGCTTTTACGCATGATGTACGAGTCATGAGCAGAGCCAGGGAATTTGGCACAGACGTGTGAGATGATCATATCGGCCTGGTACATCACTTGCACATTGATGTAATGGTAATCCTTCCTGTTCTTGTAAATGTGCTCACTTACCTGTGGTGGAACCAGGCCAACATGTGTGCAGTCAATGGCACCAACAACATTGGGAATGTGCCCAAGTGCATTGAAATCTTTCTTCACAGCCGCCAATTCATGCCTCCTGGGGAAATGGATATATCTATCCTTGTAGATCATCATAGTAGACAGGACATCACATAGCACCATGCTGAACATAGGTTGTGACATCCCACCTGTGCTGGACACTGTGTACTGGAATGAACCAGAAGCAAAAAAAAAGCAGGGCTGCCATCATCTTAGACATTGGTGTGAAAGCTCTCGGATATGCCCTGCGAGGCTGCAGGTGGGGCTCCAACATGGCACATAGGTCTTGTAGGGTGGGTCGATCCAGTCGAAATTTCTGTATAACCTCCTCATCCTCCATGTCTGCCAGGACTGTGTAGGTACGATGCACATTTGGCCATCCTCTTAGGTGAAATGAAAGGGGACACATGTCAATACAGGAGATGTGTCTGACATCTTACGTTTTGACTGACACAACACCAACAATGACTGTCACCACAGTTAAGCACACAGCCAAACTTACATGTAAGGACGCCTTCAGCTACACCATCCGTACACCTGTCCACTTTTCACACAGCTTGCACCTACCAAACAATATCTGACTATGTGGATGCCCAAAGGGATATGTCCACATCTTGCATGTGCAGCCCTTAGAGTAGTTCAGACAGCATATGTGTGAAACGGCAACACTACTGTCTCCTACCTAGCTGCTGTACCTGCCACACCTTCTTGTGTAAGTCGAACCAGCACACATCGACAACACAAGGAGCCCCGTCTGTGTGTAAACAGCATGAGCCATGAAAAGTAGTCGGTCAAATATGCAAAACGAGTACTCAGACATTCATCAATGTGAATTGCTCTGCCCTTTCACACATTGACATGTGTACCCATTGGAGAGTCCATCACAACACTGTTCTGTGTACATGCCCAGCAATATCATAAGTGACATGTGAGGGTGTAGACATCAATGTTTAAAATCATATACACAAATATGGCACGTGTAGTCAGCAGTGGGGTAAATGTTACATTGGCATTGTGTGCACAATCATGTGCCATTAATCATGTGGCCACTGTGCACTGTTGAGAACTGACTATTGGCCGTTGACACAGAATGATGTGTCCAAGGTGCTGTCAAATTGCTCCGCCACCCAAATCACTGTCATTCTTAGCAATGCATGGCACCTATATCGTGGTAGCCACCGCCTGACCCAAGTGGTGTGTCACTGCCAAGGCTAAAGCCACACTTGTGGTAGTGATAGTGATATGTGCATTGAGAAATGGTGGTTGGCATGCTCCGCCACCCAAATCACAGTCATTGTTAGCAATCTATGGCACCCATGTTGTGGTAGCTACCGCCTGGCCCCAGCGGTGTGTCACTGCCAATGCCAAATCCACACTCGTTATAGTGATATCTTTATTGAGAAATGGCGGTTGGCATGCTCCGCCACCCAAATCACGGATATTCTCAGGAATCTATGGCACCCATATTACAGTAGCTACCGCCTGGCCCCAGAGGGTTGTCACTGCCAATGCCCAAGCACTTACAGCCAAAGGGAACCGTAATTGCGGTAGACTAATGCAATTTTGAAAATTGTGGTAGGCGTGCTCCGCCACCGCAGAGCTGGTCATTGGATGCAATTGAAAAATAGACTATCACGGTAATGACCGCCTGGCCCCTGCGGTGTGTTACCGCCAGTGCCCATGCCCTTACAGCCAATGGGAACCGTAATGCAATTTTGAAAATCGCAGTAGGCATGCTCCACCACCACGGAGCCGGTCAATGGATGCATTGGAGAAAGGCTGACCTGGAACACCAATTGCAGCAGCTCACATTTCCACAGCTTCCAGAGCCTGCTGCCTGACACCCCCCACCTCCAACTGCTGCAGCTGCTTCTGTCTCCAGAGCCTACTGCCTGACACCCCTTACCACCAACTGCTGCTGCTGCTCTTGTCTCCAGAGACTGCTGCCTGACATCCCTCACCACCAACTGCTGTTGCTCCTGTCTCCTGGACCCAGTGATGTCAAGGATTGAGAAGATCCAGGCCCATCCCTTCACCACTGAGGGGCTGGAGGTCCTGGTGGACTAGGTGCTGACACAATATGGGAGGCTATATGGTGCACCAAATGTCATGGTAAGTGTTTCCGAGTAGAAGTGAGAGTGCAGGGAGTGCACACATGACGTTGATCTGCTGCAGTATGTGCCTGAGAGTGTGGGGTTGTGTCATGCGTCATGCATGCTGTCTCCAAGGGAAAGGGGTGTGTAGGCTATTTCACACGTTTCCCTGCCTGCACATCAAAGTTGGAGGGACATGTATTGTTTCTTCAGCCATACAGTGATGCAGCAAATTTTTCATCCAGGAATCAGGACAGAAATTGCCTGTATGAATGGATGTGTAGGTCCCTGATGTTCTTCGCAGGTGGATCTGTGGTCTTAGCAAGGGTTTACGTCCAGAGGGCATTGACAGAATTGTGTCTGACTTAAAATTTGCATCATGTATAGGTCTAGTACATCAATAAGGCAAACCAATATTCCCCAATGAACTGGGTATAATCAATAAAAAAACATAATTGATCCTTGAGGAATCATTTAACTTTGATTCATACTTAAGTTGTCACAAAAGTGAACACAATTTCACAGAACTCGAAAGATTTTCATCAAAAAATAATTCTCTTTATAATGGAGTCAATCTATTATCACAATCAATACATTTTCTCACATGAACATGGAACAATATTCATTAATCTTATCATACATGGCAACCAAATGACTACTGTTTAATTTCCTCTCGTATTTACTGTAGTCTGTGACACCTTTTGTACAGAAGTATGGACCATATCCAAATCAGCCATATATTATAATCAGTTCATTATTTTTCATTCATTTCAATAACCATCCATTGATAATAATATATACAAAAGAAGTGTCGTAGCGTCGACGTTTCAGTCTCATATACGGTTAGTCAAATCCACGAGACCATCCTCTGGACGTATGTTGCACAGTGAAAATAAACGCCCAGTCTTTGAACTATTTCTTCAGCAGCACTCTACACCTGCTGCCACCTTCACATTTAATTTTAAGTTTAAGATCTGTGTGTTAATCCGCAATCTGTTTATTTTGAAGCTTGACTTAATCCATCATACACCCGACAAAAAGACCGAGTTTTGCATCATGTATAGGTCAGCACTATGCTCAGGACTTTCATACCAGAGCGTGACACTCTTTGTGGTAAATCACCTATGACACAGAAGATTGTAGTACTTTTGTGCACATCCCCTTCTCTTTCCCCAGCATGTGTACTGACTCTCATGTGTAGGCACTGTTTGCGCTCTCAATTTGTCACTTCATGTGACATTTATGATGCCCCACTTTGGACCTCAGTGTGAACCCTCCTGGCCTGCACAGTCACTGTCCAATCTGACAAGGACACATCACTGAATGTACAGAGAGAATCATGTGTGTTGTTTGATAGACTATCCATCAAAGAGCCATCTTGGCCTTGTAGATTACACACAACAGGCCTTGTGAGAGGGTGTGAGATTGTAAGATCATGTCCCTCAACGTGACCTTCATGACACAGTCAGCCATTCACAGGGCAAAGACATTGATGACTGCACAGTGTTGGGCACAGTGAGTCTGCCCCTTAACATATATTAAAATGTAATATATGTCTTGCTCACAGACTGGATAGCAGATGTGGGCAGCCTACACATTGCTTTCTGTGCTGGCATCCTGCATGTGTATGAGATAGGCAGGTACTGTGTCCACCTTCATACCAGCATGCATTTTTCGTATGAATCTCCAATGCTAATGTACTATGTGAGAGGCTGTATTGTCTCTGCTAGACATATCTGTGAAGTAGTGCTAGTATCATGCTCCTGTACTGTTAGATAGTGGTGCATAACCCAGTGTCACTGATTTTCCCCCTCTTGTCTCCCATGCCTGCAGCTCAAAGTACACCAGCGTAAGGCTGTGTGGAGGGCCATTGTACGCAAGGTGCAGGCTCTGGGTGTCTCCAACCAATGGCGCACACACTGTCACAAGAAATGGGATGACATCTGCCAGGTGATCAACAATGTGGCAGAGATGACGTGATGTTTGGGGCTACTCCCCTGGACTGGCAGGTTGGCTTGCAGGAGCATGACACCATTAATGACCCACATCTTAGCTGTGACACAGCCTGAGCTTGATGCACGTTTCAAGAAGCATCAGCAGCTGGGGGTGACATCCCATGTAAATGTAAATGTATAGGCATTTATATAGCGCACTACTTACCCGTAGGGTCCCAAGGCGCTTCGACCGCTGCGAAACCCTTCCTGGCTTCCCTGAGAGATGGTCCCTTAATGGGTATCTCCAGGGTGAGACCAGGCATCCCCAGCGGTCTGGTGGGGCCGTTAGTGAAGATGAGGCAAGCTAATGCCCAGAGTTGCCGAGTGTGAACGCTGATCAGAGTGGGCACCGAGGCGAGAGAATTATCGAGTCCGCTGACCCTGGTCCAGAAACCTGCCGCGCCGGGAATCGAACCCTGGTCCCGGGCCGTCCTCTGCTCTCGGGTCTGCCGCCTCTAACCAGTGAGCCACACTACTTCACTGGAAGGGAACAGCAGTGTGCATCATATGAGTATGATTTTATCAATGTGTGCATTGGCTGAATTCAGAATTAATATAACTACACATCTGGCACCAAGAGCAACTGTAGTTGTGGCCCAAAGAACAATATGGTGGATGGCAAGAGCTAATGGCCCTTGTGAACTGTTATGTTGGAGTCTTTATCTGTGTTGTCCACTTCTGCTGCCTCCAGAGTTGACAGTGGCAACATGTTGGGAGGTACACCTTTTTCCCCCCTCAGGGCCCTCGGTGTGCTCAGAGTGATCTGTGTGTCTGATTACACAGAGCCACCGGCAGGCAACTTGGCTGTGTGGTCATCGCATGGGTCACTTACCCCAGTTTTGTGCTTTGCTTGCATATGATGTTTGTGCTAATGCCACTGAAACAACCTTACATCTCTGTCTCTTGCAGCATCTAGTGTGGGCACAGAAGGACAGGGGACAGGCACTAGTGGAGCGGCATCAAGCACAACTGCTACACACAAGCACAGTGACACTGATGTAACCATCAGCACAATTCACATGTAGAGCTACCTTTATCCAAAGTAGTTGTACACGTGTCCAGTATGTACATAGTGAGTACCCCCAAAACAGATTCAGACTATGTGAATGCCAAATGGTACATTCCAACATCCTGTGTCACAAGCCCTGAGAGTAGTCAACACAGCACATGTGTGAAAATGCAACACTGCTGGCTTCTACGTAGCAGCTGTACCTGCCACACCTTCTTGCGTGATTCGGACTGGGCACCCATTACCCATTAGCAACACATTGAGCACAGTGTGTGCATAAATCTCAAGTATGGACATGAGTCGAGCAATCTACACAGTGAAATAGGCACATTATATGGAGTAAGTCCATCATGACTGTGGGTTGCTTAGCCATCTGACACATTGACATGTGTACATATTTGAGAGGCACTCACACGACAGATCTGTATACATGAACAACATCATAACATATGTGAGGGAGTAAATGCCAATGCATGTAATCCTGTGCACTGACATGGCATGTGTAGGCATCAGGGAGTTAAATGTCACACTAGCAATTGATTACACTATCTGGTGGCATGATTCATAGTAAGTGTCTACTGTTCAATGCTGAGAACTGGCCGTTGCCATTGCCATAGCATGATGTGTCCATAGGTGCTGCAAATTTGCACTGCCACCGCAATCACGGCTATTGGCACCATTATGAAGCTGCCAAATCATGGTAGTGACCACCTGGCCCCTGTGGTGCGTCACCACCAATGCCCATGCCCCTACAGCCAATGGGAACCGCAATCACGGTAGTGAAATGCACATTTGAAAATCGCGGTGGGCACGCACCTCTACCACAGGGCCAGTCATTGGCACCAATGTAAATCTTGATAGCGACCGCCTGGCCCCTGTGGTGTGTTACTGCCAATGCCAATTCCCCTACAGCCAATGGGAACCGCTGTAGTGTAGTTCCTATATTCCCAATAGGCTCTGCGCATTGGAAAAATATTTACTATAGTTTAGACGTAGGACTAAGGTCAACTAGGTCTCTATCAAATATATTGGACTTAATTGTGAGTGCCAGCAATCTTAGAGGTCACTAGAAACTTTCTCATATTCACAAGCAGAGATTAGTTTCTGACAACTGCATCAACATGACAACTTTGTTTCCCAAGAATAAGAAACATATCTCTAGAGTCGCGGAAACAATAGATAGATATTTCACTCAGTCAATCGTGCATGCTACGTTTCACCAGAGGTGCAGAGAAATAGGGAGACTGGCGTTTTCAATAAAAGTATTTATTGAACAGTATTCTGTCTCATGCAGGAGAAATGAACTGCTACAATCGTAATACTGGTTGCAAAGTACATTGCCTACAGTACGAAGAGTATTATAAAATAATACTGTAAAAGCATGATATGGTTTCTAAGCCATAAAATATAACATAAAATACATACATTTATAAATAATGACTAAAAGAACTCAACTGGTGCTTCTAAAATACGCCTGCCCCATGGTACCTAACCTAGGTCTAGTTCGAGGGAAGAAGTAAGTGAGGTGTAGCTTAAGTTTAGTATTGTTTGCCAAGAATCTCTCCAAGAATTCTCTAAGGGTCTAATCAGCTCCGTACCTTGGTTTTAGAATGAAGGAGGTCTTGTATCTCTCTCCCAGAACTCGATTGCCCAGCAACCTGCAAGGGCAGCATGGAAACACTGGAGCTGGATTTCTCAGCAGGAGAAAGGACAGCGTCTCTCAGTGCGTCTGCTGGAGGGGTAGGCTTCCTTCGGCACTTGCTGCGGTGAGCTGTGTCGTGTAGGTAGGTAGTCGAAATGCTCCAAACCACTGTGTGTTTGCTTGGGCAAGTATGGGTATATTTATACCTTGAAGGTACAGAGATTGACGTAAGGTTGGACATACTAACGTCATCAAAGACTCAGTTCTTTGAAAACTCCATGATTTCTTGGATAAATTAATATTCAAGCAAGGGGAAGTCCCTGACTGCGGAAGGTGGGTTTTTCCCAAAAATCGTTGTGGGTTTTCGGAACTAGTGGAAGTAGCCATGCCGTATTTGGACTGCATGGGCTAAGTCTAAATATGGTTATGATTTCTATGCCTATATAAGGATAGGGTGATTTATACCTATATATGGGCATGAATCTGGAAAATTACACTAGGGTCCTAAATTCATAAACAGCACCGCAGTTGCTGTAGTGAAATGCACATTTTAAAACCGCAGTAAGCGTGCACGGCTACCACGGGGCTGGTCATTGAATGCAATTGAAAGATGAACGATTGCGGTAGCGACCGCCTGGACTCCACGGTGTGACACCGCCAATGCCCATGACCTTACAGACAATGGCAACCATAATTGTGGTAGAGAAATGCACTTTTAAAAATCACGGTAGGCGTGCTCCGCTACCGCGGGGTCAGTCATTGAATGCCGTTGAAAGATGCACAATTGAGGTGGTGACCTCCTGGCCCCCGCGGTGTGACACCGCCAATGCCCATACCCTTATAGTCAATGGGAACCGCAATCACGGTAGAGAAATGCACTTCTGAAGCTCTTGGTAGGCGTGCTCTGCTACCACGGGGCTGGTCATTAGTCACATTTGAAAAACTGTGAACTGGAACACCAATTGCTGCAGCTGAGTACCACTGAAACCACCCCACGGGCTGTATATGTCTGGGAGAGAGCAACACATTTCCACTGCATCCAGACACTGCTGACTGACACTCTTCACTGCCAACTGCTGCTGTTCCTATCTCATGGACCCAGTGATGGCGAGAACTTAGAACATCAGGGCCCGTCCCTTCACCACAGAGGAGCTGGAGGTTCTGGTGGATGAGGTGCTCTCACAGTATGGGAGGCTATTTGGTGCTCCTGATATCATTGTAACTGTTTCAGAGTAAAAGTAGGAGAGTGCAAAGAGTGCACACATGAAGTTGATTTGCTGCAATATGTGCCTGAGTATGTGGGTTTGTGTGATACACTGCCTAGCATGCTGACTTCAGGTAAATATGGTTTGTAGCCTAATTTACTAAGATCCCTGGCTGCATTTCAGGATGGGAGGGGCATGCAGTGTTTTTCCAGCCATACAGTGACACTGCTAGTTTGAAAAGTGTAAGTTAGAACAGACATTGCCAGTGCTAACGGATGTCCGAGTCCATGAGGTTTTCCCTTGCTCATTTGTGACATTACAAAGGTTTTTCTTCCAGAGTGTACTGAAGGAAGTTTGTTTGACTTTTATATTGCAACCATGGATATGTATGCATTATGCACAAGAGTGGAATGCCTGAGGGTGACACTCTTGATGGAAATTCCCATGTGAAACAGCAGATTGTTGTACTTCTGAAACATCCTCCCTCCATTCTTTTCATTATGTGTACTGACTCGCATGTGTAGGCACTGTTTGCTCTCTCATATTGTACATGCATGTGACTGTTCAGATGGCCCACGTTTAACCTCAGTGTGAGCCCTCTTGGCCTGCACGGTTACTGCACAATTTTACAGGGACCCATCAATGAGTGGACAGACTGAGACATATGTGTTGTCTGCCACCCTATTCATCAATGAATTATCTTAGGCCTGTGGATAGCACAAGACAGACCTTGTGAGACGGGTGTGAGAAGGTAACATCATGTCCCTAAATGTGATCTCCATGACACAGTGAGCCATTCACAGGCCAAGGATATTGAGGCGTGTGTAGTGTTGGTCACAGTCAGTCTGCCCCAACACATCATTTCCAATTTAATGTATGTCTTGCTCCCTCACATCCTGCATTACAGATGAGGGCCTTCTTCACATTACTTTCTGTGCTGGCATTCTGCATGTGTATGAGATGGCCAGGGACTGTGTCCATCCTCATAACTGCATGCATTTATATATGATTATCTGATGCTAATGTACTACGTGGCATGCTGAATGGCCTCTGCATGCTCCTGTACTGAGACACAGTGGTACATAACCCAGTGTCATGGCCCACGTTTAACCTCAGTGTGAGCCCTCTTGGCCTGCACGGTTACTGCACAATTTTACAGGGACCCATCAATGAGTGGACAGACTGAGACATATGTGTTGTCTGCCACCCTATTCATCAATGAATTATCTTAGGCCTGTGGATAGCACAAGACAGACCTTGTGAGACGGGTGTGAGAAGGTAACATCATGTCCCTAAATGTGATCTCCATGACACAGTGAGCCATTCACAGGCCAAGGATATTGAGGCGTGTGTAGTGTTGGTCACAGTCAGTCTGCCCCAACACATCATTTCCAATTTAATGTATGTCTTGCTCCCTCACATCCTGCATTACAGATGAGGGCCTTCTTCACATTACTTTCTGTGCTGGTATTCTGCATGTGTATGAGATGGCCAGGGACTGTGTCCATCCTCATAACTGCATGCATTTATATATGATTATCTGATGCTAATGTACTACGTGGCATGCTGAATGGCCTCTGCATGCTCCTGTACTGAGACACAGTGGTACATAACCCAGTGTCATTAACATTTCCTCTTCTTGTCTCCCATGCCTGCAGCTTAAATACCACCAGTATAAGGCCTTATGGAGGGACATTGCATGCAAAGTGCGGCTTCTGGGTGTCTCCAACCGACGGCACACACACTGTTACAAGAGGTGGGATGATATCTGCTGGCTGAGCAAAAACGTGGCAGGGATGGCGCTGGGGCTGCTCACTCGGACTGGAAGGTTGGTGAGCAGGACCATGCCACCACTAATGGCCCGCATCTTGGCAGTGACACAAACAGAGCTGGATGGACATTTGAGGGCCCATCAGCAGCAAGTTTGGGGTGAGTATTCTGAGAAGGGGAACTTTGGGTGTGAGTGACTGCATGTATCCCAACCCTGAGCCAGTGCAGAGCCCAGTGAGGTTCCTAGTGTTCTAGCTTCAACACAACATGGTGGACATCAGTAGCTCATGGTAATAGTACAAGGGCATTCTGGAGTCAGTATATGTGTGGTCCCCTAAAGTGACTATGTATGTGACTGTGGCAACATGTTGAGATGTAGATCTATCTCACCTACAGGCACGTAGGTATGCTTACAGAGATCTGTGTGTCAGGTTACATGGAGGCATTGGCAAGCTATTTGACTGTGTGAACATCACATGGGTCATTAAATCCAAGTACGCACGTTACCATGCATCTTCTGAGTTTTGCAATAAAGTTGCACATGCAGACTGCACTGAGTGGTGTGCAACATGGAGGTATCATAACCTAGTTTTGTGCTTTGCTTGCATATGATTTTTGTGAGTATGGCACTATACTGAACCTACGTCTCTGTCTATTGCAGCATCTACTGAGGGCACAGAAGGACAAGGCATCTTGTACAACTGCTACACATGAGCTCACTGACACTGATGTGACCAGTGCCTCGGAGGGGGACAGGAGTGCCCTTGAAGAATCACGCCCAGAAACACCAACCTCAACGTCATCTGATGCCAGCGGTGACTCCACAATTTTGGCTGGCACAGGGAGTGGGAATTCTGCCTCTTTTTCTACCACACTTCGTCAAGTGCCCACCCTCTCGGCTACTAGCACTAGTGATGCCCAAGCCCGCAGCAGTAAGAAGGATAGAGTGTCCTTCCCCACAGGCACTTCTTCCCCTGCCACCCCTGCTGCCCTCAGTGTTGAGGCAGTGGACCTTTTGTGCCAGCTGTGTGTGGGTCAGACTAATCTCCTGAATGCCTTCCAGGATCATGACAAGAAGTTGGCACAGGTAGTTGCCTTCATGTAGGGGATTAATTCTGATATGTTTGGGCTACACAGAACTGTCCAGTCTTTGTCCTCCACAGTGAAAGCAGCCATTCAGCTGTCACAGGCTCAGAGTCCAGCTCCAGTCCCTTTAGCAACCACCCTGCCAATGGCAACATCTGCTGAGAGTGACCACACACCACAGCCCGCATGCTCAACCTACTCAAAATACAGCACACAACACCAGCACTCCAAGCGGGCCAGAGCGCAGACACCATCCCTGCAACAAAAAACAGGCACACAGGAGAGCAAAGGCAAAAGCCCTTCAGGTGACTCTCAGAACATTAGGCCAAGAAGCAGGCCTCAGGCTCACATGCATCCAAACAGCCCCATCCAAGGACACTCCAGTCCCCAAACCTGCTCTAAAAGACAAACAAACAGTTTCCCTGCCTGCTGTGAAGCTGGGGCCTGCAAAGAGTCAGCAGAAATAGCTCTCTGAGGCAGATTTACCCACAACCTAAACTCACACCAACATACCTGTGAAGGGGGACAGAAGGGCAATGTGGGGGGTTCGCCTGGTGAACAGGGGATGGTTGAAAGTGCAAGGACAGGCCAAGCGTACTACCAGATACAGCAAATCCCCACAGGGAGGGCTACCACCTGCACCTGATGCACCTTTGGTGGAGACTGAGGCTGTTGTGCCCCACCCCCCACTTCTACCAAGACAATTCTTGGCTATCGAATCCCCAAGAAGTGGAGAGGCAGCCCTCCACACTCCCCCTCACACACTGTGTCTCACAGCAGCATGTCTCCGCCTCCCTTTGCCACCATGCCACCCCGTCCAAGCAACCCCCTGGCTCCCAAAGCCACTGATGCCTCTATCTCAGCTGGTCCTCACTCTCCCAGGTCCAGTCCTCCAACGGTCCCGAAAAATAAGCCACCTCCCAGTAGCTGGGGCATAGCTCCTGTGGATTGGAGCCCTCGGAGAGAGGCTGAGCTTCAGCCCCTCCCCCCACAAGGGCTATGCACACATAATAACTCTGTTTGCACATTCGTTTCTCTGCCCATAACTGAAATCTCAACCCCAAAAGAGGATTAAAGACTACTTTTACAGTGGCCACTACAATTGTGAATTTGCACCATAATGGCATGAAGTGGCCATCAAAACAAACAAACTAATCTTCATCAGACTCTACTACTGCCACAACAGTGCGACCGAGGTACTGTACCTTTTCTCAACTAGCTTTATCTTTTTGTCCCTAGTCCACATATGCTTAAGTAAGTCAGTGGTTCATGTTATTTTTTTTTCTTTCTTTTCTTCTCTTTTTCTTTTCTCAAAATGGCTGCATGAGTTTTTCACCTACTCCAAAATGGTTGGTTACAAAAAAGGGTAAGGGGCCTCCCCCACCCACCCACTGGTCACTTCTAAATGGGTCTTTACAACTCTTCTCTCTAGGTCTATTTTTATTGCAACAGAAATAGGACTCTAGTTGGTTGGACAGCGAAATAGGACTTCTCTAGCTGCCCCTCATCTCCCCATCAGTTTGATGGTCAGTAATACAGGAAGACCCCGACTAAGGTGTTGACCATCTTAAACTACCTTAACCATAGTGTTCTAGCCCTGATTTACCTTAGCCTCAGCCAGCTACCATCAGACTTTCGGACACACTTTCCATACACACTCAGACACCCTCCCAAACACGCCTACTCGCTGGGCATATTACGAAACCCACAGGCACACATACCTACATCAGCACATAATAAATTATTCACAGCCTTAGTTACTAATTTTCACCCTCCCCTGCCCTCCCTCCTTCTCATACCTCAGAAAAAAAAGAAAAAAGTCCTCCCTCGCCTACCCACCCACCTCGCATACTCCTAATACAGCTCTCCACTGTTCCCTCTTGACTCCCATACACCCATGCTCAGACTCATACTTCTGCACATAATATATTAGTCATAGCAGGTTTTGTTAATTTCTTCCTGCCATATAACTCGTTGCACATGACCACTCGGATCCCACCATGCCCTTACACACTATTACGCCTTCCCCACACATTCCTACACCCTACTCTTCAGGGCACAACATGGAACTCTCAGGCACACACACTTACAACATAATTTATCCCCTTAAACTCTCAAAAAAATCTGCCAAATGCTTCAAGCATATTTTTCTTAAATCACACCCGGAAATTCCCTTTGCTGACCCCTATTTCTCTTTACACAACGGGATCACAACCACTGATATCATTTTCCACACCAAACTTAGAGCCCAATGGAGAAAAGCATTCCGAGCCTTACTCTCGATATCTTCCACTAGGAAATCCGCTCATGGTCTAGTGATCTCTATTGCACCATCCCAACTCTTCCAAGCGACTGCAACCATCACTATTTACAATAACAGAATAATACTCATTCAATCCACGGACCGTAGTTTAAATCTACTGGATAACATCTTCCCCATTATTAAAGAACAAGTGTCTAATCCCCTTACTTCTATCCAATCCACTTACACCCCCAATACACAAGATGTCACACCTCCCACCCCTTCTGTCACCCTTCTCCCCCCTCTCCCCCGGCCACCACAGATATCATATCCATACGCCTCCTCCACCATAACTACCCCTCCCACCAACACAACTCCGCTCACTTCACCTAACACTCACACTTGACCTCCATCCTGTATGACCGTACCAACATGTGCACCCCCTTCTGAATCTGAACCCCCTCCGCGTACGATCATAGCTCCCCCCTCCTTTAGCTTCTCCCCCTCCATAACCATCACTCCCCCTACCTCAGCCTTTCCTAACAATCACACCCCTAACTCGCACTCCCCCCTCTACAGTACGGTAACAAATCAGTCACGCACCTACAATGGTAGTTGATCCCCCCTCCCGGTAAGATCATAGCCCCCCCTCTAACATCAGACCCCCCTTAATCTTCTCTCCCCTCTCATCATCCCTGATCCACAATATCGCCCTTAACATGTACTCCCCCCATGTCAGCCGACCCCTCACAGTTTACTTGTTAGCACATAACAGGACACCCCACCACCACCAACTCGATAACACACAAACCCAGCCTCAGAACACACACCGCTCCCAATCGCACCTCTCATACCCATTCACCTGCCAGCCACACCAACAACTTAGACATCTACATCAACTATTCTCTCATCTACATACCCAACACCGCCTCCTATTCTACTCATTCCTGCACCAGACCTCACACCTAACCAGGGCACTGCACATTCACCCACACCTATATCCCAGACACCTACCCCAGTCATAACCGCTCTAGACACCAGACTGGATGAGATAATGTCCGCACTTCACCAAATTAAAGAGGAACTACACGCTCTTAAAGAGGTGATTTCAAGTCAACCAAGGTGCTCTAGATCATCAGGAACCTTTTTATCAAGCAAACTCCATATTCACCTCCCACTCACCCCAAACATTCTCTACCCTGCTGGAAATCTATTCCATCCTGTAATTTTGCGACCTACCCAATGTGAAGCATCAACCCTTTTTCAGAGAATGACCTACGCTCTCATCTACACTCCTATGAACCCGCTCTTACAATCCCCATATCTTCCGCACACATGCCCATCCCTACTATCCCCCCCAACCCTCACAGGTCCTCCACATACAACAATAGAGGAATCATTTACAATAATCTTAGAAGAGTCACACTCATTCAGGATCCCACCTCTTTCCCATCACACCCCGTCTTAAATGCACACTCCTGAATTGTAGATTGGCCTCTAGACACACAGCTGACAATGCTGACCACATTATCGAACAGGACTTAGACCTTATAATGCTAACCTAAACCTGGCTAACAGTGGCTTACTCACCACTCATCGACATTCTAGTCCCACCTAATTATGACATCATCAGATTGAACAGGAGTGGTAAGTTAGGGGGTGGAATCACATGCATACATCGTCACAACATCTCCGTAAACAGAGTCATATCCCCAGTATTCCCCTCCTGTGAATACATATGCCTCGACATTAACAGCAACGGCAATCCACTATGCTCTTTACACATTATCTATCATCCACCTGGCGAAAACCTCACCTTCACCGAACACTTCATGGATATGGTCACATTGAACTCCGGACGTAAAAACACCCAAATATTCCTTGTCGATTTCAATCTCCATTGGGATGACCAAAGCAACTCAGTGGTCACTAGTCTCAAAAACGTCCTCAACGATCTAAACCTCACTCAGATTTGCAACAGCCCAACTCACAATAAAGGCTCAGTCTTGGATTTAACAATCTTCAAAGGTGATTCCACTCAGCTTGACTCGATCCAACCCTGTGTTTGGTCTGACCATCATATCATCACCTTTTTATTAATGAATCAGTGAAACTTAATTTGGTTCAATCCACAAAACCAAAGGTTTGGAAAAGAGACCTGAAAAAACTCAACCCTACCACATTATCCTCCTCCTGTTACAATCTTCTTCTGCCCCCTGCCGGCTCCTCCAATGTACATTATCTCACCAAGCACTACCTCAACTCTATGACCTCGATAGTTAATGAGGTTGCTCCCCTTCAACTAAAGAGAGTCTCCTCGAAAGTCTCAAAACACTGGTACAATGGTCTACTTAACGAAGAAAGATGCTCTCTGAGAACCTCAGAACACAATTGGAGATCAGTCCAATCTGCTAAGCACCTCAAAATTCTAAGGAACAAAAGAAATGCATACTACAGAAAGATCAAACACACAAAAGCAGACGTCTTCATCCTCCAACTAGACCAAGCAGGATAGCTTTAGGATAGTGGACTATGGGTCAACTAACCCTCCCGCCCTATTAACTGCTAATTATGTATTTTTTAAATAACTTGACATTATTAAATGATGAATTAATTGTTTACTAGACGTTTGGGTGTAAAATAACTGTTGAGGCATGATTTTTAAATCATGAGGAAATCACAGCAAAACAAAACCTTTTAGTTTTATTGCTTTTTATTGTCCTTTGCTGTACTTTTAGAATTGACATTGTTATGATTTTTAATTAACTGAAAAAATAAAACATTGAACCTTGAACCTTAGTTCGATTCTTTTGGCCTCGAGGGTTGGGTACCATGTCAGCAACACTAGACTGTGGGACTGTTGACATGTCAGTCCCAGAAGTGTGTCGACGTGAACGCCTGGAACTGCATGCCTTTTGAATGGATGTGGCACTGAGGCTATAGCCCTCTTTGATCTCAGGTGGGACAGGATGTTGGGGAAGCTGAGGTTGTGGGTCTGGATATTTTCAAGGGCTATGCTCACTTGCATTGACCAATGTGCTATATTCTGACAGCAGTGCCCCAAATCAGTTCGTATGTTGACAGTTCTCCATGCCAGTGTTGCTGAGGCTACTGAAGAGGTGTGGAGCTGCGGCCAGGGCGACTGACGCTGGAATGTGGGGCTCAAGGTCCGATCCCAGGCACCGGTGGCAGGTCAGCCCAGCACCATGTGACTCTGGGCAATAACTTACTTAATCTTCCCGACTGCTCCCAGCGCCGGGATGCCTTCGGGTAGCTGTTCGCGCTCTACAAATTCTGGATTTACTGGATTTAATGCTATTTGGTTGATGGACAGGTGAAGGCATCACATTGTGCAAGGTACTGCCCTGCCTATGCCTCTGTTTCTATACATGGTGCTCCCTCTCCATGGCAATAGTCCAACAGACCTGCCCTCTCTCCAATTGCTGCACAGAGATGATGGTCTTCTCCAAGCCACTAGCCACTAAAAACAGGAGAATGCTCTGACATGTCTGTCACATTCTCACTGTGGACTATTGATCGTTGGCCTCTGCGCTTTCTGTGTGTTCTGTTCAGAGATGTTGTGGTGATCCTGCTCTGTGATGGTCTCTAATTACTGTCCACAAAGTTGGGCAGCGTTGGTCATATGGTTTCTCTCCTGGTAGTTGGAACTGGTGTGACAGGCTGAGTAGATGGTGATGTTGTGTTGTCAACTTCATCATGTGTGTCCGTAGCCCATTCAGCATCAAATGCTGCTGACACGCCTTGGGTGTGATCTGTGGAAATGCAAATCATTGGTTGATGTGTGCTCACAATAATGTTGTAAATGTGCTTCATGTGTTTGAGACATGTTTATAATGCACATATATGTTTGTGCTTCATGTGTTTGTGACATTTTTATGAGGCACAGATATGTTTGGTGAATTCATCAGCACAGATTACAGCAAGCAAAATATGTGTTCTACAACTCCCATGATGCATTGCCAGGGTAGGGCAAGCATCTCAAAGGATTAATAATGCTGTAATTTTTGAGTTTTGGATTTGCTAACATTATGTTATGTTAAGTAAGTAATAGGAAGATGACGTACCCTGGAAGGTGCTTGCACGATTGGAGGTGTCAATGTCAGGCATTCCCACCACACTCTCCGGTTCCAGAATCCCATTAATTAATGGGGGGTATTGCGGGTCTACCCCCTGTTCCACGACTTTCAGCCATCCTTCTGCCTACCTTCTCCTAATTGCGAGATCGCAGGTTGTACCATCGCTTGCATATCACTTGGATGGCCCTCAGGGGGACACCTAGGAAGTTCATCTTTACCAGGATTCTGGGCCAAATCTTCGACTTTTGGCTCTCTGGTACTGTGAAGGAGGCCTTCCCAAAAAGTTGGTTCATACAGGAAACACATTCCTCAGTCAGGAGCTACAGCTCCTTCTCAGAGAATTTAACCTTCTTCTTCCACTTCCTGCTCCCTGAATCCTTGTCCCCATCTTTTTTTGACATGGTGTTATCCTGCAATTGCCAAAACCACTGCGGGTAGTGTTCCGGAGCACTCCTCACTTCCAGCACCTCCCTAGGCTTCTGGGCTGGGCTCATACTCGGCATTTGTGAACTTCATGGTCTGAGATCATCATTCTGAAACCAGAAAGTGACTTTTCCTATTTTACGATTTTCTATTAAGAATTCACTATTTTAGGTCCAAATGTAGGTAAATTCAATTTAGCGAGTCCTTAATATCGATGTTTACCGAATCACTATTAAGGACTCGCTAAATTGAATGTAGGTAGGAATCGCTAAAATATTAGCGATTCCTTAATATTCCTTAATAACCAATCGCTAATTGAGATTTGTTATTAAGGAATACCTAGCCATTCATTCCTATGGGCTAGGAGGCCCATAGGAATGAATGGGAAGATATTCACCATTTGCGATTCGGTATTAAAGAATCGTAAATAGCAGGAGCTATTTCAAGGGTGCCAGGGTGTCAAAAGGACACCCTGTTTTACCTCCTGAAATGTGCATGTGTGCCACATGGCACTTTTAAAAAAGCAAAAAAGTAATTTTTTGAAGGAAATCGCTAATTACCATCAACTTGAAATTAGCAATTCCTTAAGGCTGAAGTACACTTTTTTTTGTACTACTTATATTGCATTTAAGGAATTGCAATTTCCGATTCCTTATTTTGCAAGTAGGTTTAAACTCACCTACATTGCTCTCAGCCAAATACCGGTCGGTAACGCAGAAATTCTGCGAATTTCTGCGTTACCGCTCGGTATTTGGCCACCTACATCTAGCCCCTAGTGATTTCCAAAATTGCGATTTTCTAATTGTGAATTAGAATTAATAGGAATCACCATTAGTGGAATCAGTGGTTATATGCATACTGTTTAGTGATTCCGAAATATCAATTTCTACAGATTTGCAATTTGGAAATCGCAAATCAGGAATTTTGTACATATGGCCCTTAGTTCCCTGTCCTGAAAATGTGTACACATACAATATAGAGGCATGATAGGGAAACACTGCCCCAAGCACTCATGGGGGGATCTCGGGGGGGGGCGCCAACTTTGGGTCAAAAATGTAAAGACATTTTTTTACTGCAATCCAGCATTATTCTAGCAGGATCGTAGAGAAGAAGCATTTGCAATGCATTCGGTCTCGCTTTGGGAACTTATATGTATTTAGCTATGTATCACATTAGCCTGGGCGCTGAAACATCTACTGTTCTTTAACATGGAGAGAAAGTAAGCATCAAACTGCGTGACACACCAGGTTTGGGAACACATGGAGAGAAATATTACCTTTCAGCTGGAAATGGGATAGTCCAAAGCTATGTTTTTAATATGAAAGCAGGGACTTCGGTGGTCATAGCAGTGAAAATTCAAGGTTTGAAAAAAATATTATTGTCTACAGGTGCTCGTGGAAGGCAATTTCTATGGACTGGAATCTAGAGAATGCTAAAGTGATTCTGGTATTTTACTATCCTCTGCCGGTTGTTTTCTATCAAGGAAGGTAAATAGAGGCAGTTGCCAGAAAAAGAAAAAAAAAAAGAAAGTCCCTCAGCAGAAAGCAATTCTGGTATTTTACTGACTGACTGAATAGAGACAGTTGAACAGAAAAAGGTCCCTAAGCGGAAGCAGACAAGACCTAGGGCTGATCTCAAGAGCCCACAAAGTACATACACATTTAAGTATATACTAAAGTATACACTAAACCATATACAAAATGTCTTGAATGCTCAATCTAAAAAATGGGGGCCAACATATTGTCAATGTCAAACTAGGTATTTTTTTTTTTACAAAAAAAGGGGAGAGGGGTGTACATTGAGTCTCCCTCCGCGAGCCTATAGAGCCCAATTCCCCTAGGGCCTGTCAAACTAGTAAAATGGGAGAGGGGCATGTTGCCTCCCTCCCTGAGCCTCTTCAGGCCCTGGGGAACCCACCCAAAGGGCAGAATTATAATAAAATGGCAGGGGGCACATGGCCTCTATCATGGAGCCTCATTGGGCCTGGTGACACCATCCCCCAGGGCCGAATTGCAATAAAAGAGGAGGTGGTGAGCACCCCCCCTCATAGGAAGCCGTCCACCAGGACACTAATGTACCCTGCTCAAGAGGGTATGTGCATACCCTGCCCGACAGAGAACAAACGTTGCTCCCACCTGGCAGAATGCAGTAAAAAGGTGTTGCTCCTGCCCAGGTGGGGGCAAAGGAAGCGTCCTGTCTCCCACCAGGGGAAGTGGCGGGGACCGTGGAAGCCCTGCGGTTAAGGCACTAATATATATTATTGTGGTTGACTCCTACCACAATGGTGGCTAAAGATTATAAGGGTCCAGTTACTAACTAAAAAATACATGGTATAACACTAAGTATCCTTTTATTAATGTGGTGCCCTGGATATTATGATCATTGCCTCCCCATAGTTTAAACCAAACTATGGGGAGGCAAGGATCATAATACACGTGGCCTTACCCTTTTATTACCTTATGGTAATATGTTTTATTTGTACTCTCGGTACCACATTAATAAAAGGCTAGTTAGTGGTATACCCTGAGGTATTTTTAGTTAGTAACTAGATCCCTTGTTATCCAAAAAATCCTACCAGGGTTGGACAGGGTGGACTATGATGAAGCATGTCACATCACATGAGTAAGCCCACCTCATGCAAATCTTGGAATTGCCATACTCAGTATGAGATACACAAACAATACTATTTTGTTCATAAGAAACATATTTGACATTTTCCGCCATAGACTTCTGATGTAAGGTTACCACACCATTTTTGTGTTTTATAGTTACTTCAGAGGCAGGTGTGCTCATTCCTCAGCCTCTTCTTTTCCCCTTTAGGGGAATATATTCAATTCACTGGCGCAGGTTAGCTACAAAATTGCTAATGCCGTGCTTCGTCAGTACAAAAATGCAGGGATATGCCGTATTTACAAAGATACGGCGCACCCCTGCGTTTCCCCTAGTGCTGGTTCCAAATTAAGCTGCCTAGGGAAAATGCAGGCCCCTTGCACCATAGTGCAAGGATGCTTGTATCAGGCAGAATGATTGTTTATGTGCAATCAAATATAGAAACATTTTCAAATTTCAATGTTGCTTCTTTATTTGTACATAGGGTAGTAACTTTAATTTATTAATTTAAATATTATTTTGTTATGTAGTTCAAGACCCTCTGAGTAGGCTGTGCAAACCCATAAAGGTCCTTCGATGACAGGTTAATAACCTCTTGCCTATAATGTTGTTCAGCTATAATATGAATCGAGTTCACATATAGGGTACACATGACAACTGACTTGCCTCTTAGTTTACTAATAGAATTGTCAAAAGAACAGGGGAAGAATGTTTCTCAGTGTATGCTCAAAAATTATTGCTTTGAATAAATACTTTTCCCAAATATTTAAATATTTTGTTTTATTTGCAATCAAAACTCTCGCTTTGAATAAATACTTTGCCCAAATATTTAACCATTTTCTTTTGTTCGCAATCAGATATAGAAATATTTTCAAATTTTTTATTTTGCTTTTTTATTTGTACATACAGTAGTAACTTTAATTTATAGTTTTAATATTATTTTGTTATGGAGCTCCAGACCCTCTAAGTAGGATTTGCAAACCCCTATAGGTCATCTGACGACAGGTTAATAACCTCTTGCCTAAAATATTGTCCAGCTATATTATGAATCGAGTCTAGAGTGAAAGGGGGCCTTACGTACAAGGTGGCGTTAAGATACATTAAGTGGCTTAACACCACCTTCTGTAAAATGCGATGGACTTAGCGCCATCAGAACATCTTAAAAAGTGAAGTTCTGGTGGCGTTAAGGCCTTTTAAATATACCCCTTCCTGTTCTATGTCGTACAGTTCAACCTGGAGCCCTCCTGCCTGGTGCTGTATATTTCATTCTGTTAGTTTGCTTCATATGTTAAGTATTCTTTATTGAACTGGATTTTGTCATGGGGGAGCTCCGGGGACTAGAAGCGGTCCCCGGAGCTCCTCTGCGGCCACCCTCCGTTTCCAGTAATCCTGTTGTTTTCCCCGGGCCCCAGACACCGCATTCAGTTGCAGAACAGCTGGAGCCCACTTGAGAGCGAGATCGGGGCAGTAGCGAGATCGGCACGAAAGAAAATGCATTTTCTCGCCCGCAGCAGCCCGTCTGACCGAGACTTTAAAATGGCGGCCCTGCACGGAAGAGCAGACACCTGGTGAAGGAAGCAGATTCGGGGCATCTCAAAGGCACTGCGGCAGATCCTGCGGAGGGAGCCGGACGGGGACAGTAGGAAGCGGGGCAGAAGGCGCCCTCGTGCCCGGACCGGGCACCGTCCGCTGAAAACTAATGGATGCTTCCTACGCCACTCCTCTGATGAAACAACAACCCGACCAGGATCCCCCTGCAGCATGCCTGGAACCTCCTCTGCAGCCCCACGAGAAACCACCAAGTGAGACCCCAGTCCGACCGAATACTCAGCCATTTGCACGGACTGCTGATCTTATTTTTGGAAGGATTCAAGTCCAACTCTCCACCGGAGCAGCGCCTGAGGTAGGACGCCTGACCCCAGAATGGCCGCCACGCGCGACCTCACCAACAACAAATTAAGCTTGCCGACTCCCAATGCCCCCAATTTGATTAAGCGGAGCACAGACTCCCATAGGAGCACAAAGGGGAACGATACAAAAACTAATCGCTCTTGCCACTGTCCCGTCAGCAAGTCTGGACGCACGAAGAGCAATCTGACTTTAAAATGGCCAACACTCACAACCCCCTCAACAACAAATGAAGCTCGCTGACTCCCAATGCCCCCAATTTGACTAAGCGGAGCACAGACACCCATGAGAACACAAAGGGGAACCTTGTAAAAAAATAATCGCTCTGGCCATCGTCCCGTCAGCAAGTCTGTATGCACTAAGAGCATTCTGACTTGAAAATGGACAAGGGGCACTCCTATTAGACGCATCGGAGAGTCGGATGACCATAATTGCAGACCCCGGTACGGGAAACACTTGGGGCACTGCATTTGTGGACCACAGACTCTCATGGATTTCTTTAATTTCCCTTCTGTCCTGCCCGCCATTTTGCTGCTGTTCTCGGCCGTATTTCTCTGGTCCCCGGCCTGTCTTTTCCATTCCTTCGTCTTTTACCCTTTTCCCACGTTTCCCCCTCGATGTTCCTCAAATGTTTCTTCCCTTTTTTGCCTTGCCTTCTCTCCTTACCCTTGATTCCCTCCCACCCTCCCTTGGTGTTGTGACCACATGCCCCACTATGACCCCACTTAAGGGACCTCTGCCTAAGAAATTCTACTATGTGTGTATATATATGTATATAGGGATAACTCTAATCACTAGTATATGCAGTAGACCGTTGTGCTCTCTTCCATTTCTATGTGACTCTTAGAGTATATCCATTCGTATTCTTCCCCTATGTATATATATGTAAATCATCCATCCGCCGCTGACCAGGAGTCCTAGGCAAGAGCTCCGGGATTTGGGATCGCCAAGCCTGGCATAAATCCCTGAATATCCCCCTCTGCAGCCCAAGACCGCCAAGACCGTCGACCCAGGACACGGAAACGGAACGAAAATAAAAGATAAGTCAGTACCTCCAAAGGAGACGTAGCAGCCTCGCATCATCCGACTCCTGAACTGAGAGGGGTGTTGGACTCGGAAGACCCCGGGCAGAGACGACATCGGGTGACATTTTGGGGGCTATTGGCGGAGCAGGCAGAGAGCGGAAGACTCTCAGGGCGATGAGAGCAAGGTCCGATCCGTGAGTAAGCTGGGGTGCCTTCACCGGGACCAAGGACGGAGACCAAAGACTGTGCACAGCAGCGAAGAGGTACAGGCACCCGCGCTGCTGCAGCGAAGCTCCCCAACGCCCATCCTCGCCCCCCCACTCCCGCCACGCCACGCTGAAGAGAGAACTGGAAAAGTTATCAGGGAAAGTAAGAATAAGTCTGCAGTCCACCCGGCCTGACCTTAAAATGGCGGCCAATGCGGACAATTAACAATTATCAAATAACCTAGAGGATCTGGCACAAATATCCGCATACTTGAGTGAAAAGCGGAACGCTGCTAATTGAGGTGCAACTAATAAATTTTTTTTTTAAAAAAGCGGAATCTCTGCAAGTGTATGTGCAACAAACAAGGCAACAGCAATCTAATTAATTAAAGGAGAGCCAGGGAAGCGGGACCAATAGACGAGGGAAGCTGGACTGGAGAAAGAAGTGTAAAGAGAGAAAGGCCTCCCTGCCTGTATAATAACATACATAAGGGCAGCCATCTTACAAGGATTAGCTTTTACACCCAACATAGAGCAGAACAAAGGTCAGCCGGCTAATAATTATTAAGCACTCCGAAACTACAACTACTAGAGGTAAATGAGGAATAATTATGGAAAAGAGAAGCTATATCCAGTACTACTCAGCAAAACTATAACAACATACTTCTAGATCTGGGAATAAAACCAGCAACAAATAACATCAGCAGTGGGGCTACCTGGAATAAAACGGAGAAAGAATCACCATAATACATGCAGAACGGAGCTAAAATGAGCGAAAGATACCTAGCGTCTGCTGGCTTGAGTGCCCAGAGTATAAAATACCCCCATAATTTAACTAAAAATGCAGCTAAGAAGTTTAAACACGAATCCCTGAGGAAAAACCCGGACATACTATTCGCAGACCTATACTTTAATGCAACTAATGGTACAAAAATGAATGACCTCATATTCTATACATACAGAACAGCTAAATGGCGCAATGCCTTCACTAAGATGCTTACCATAAAAACTACGAAAAACATCCCTCATGGCTTAAAAATGTCAACCTCACCGTCAGAAAGATGCAGAGCCGAACTTAACATCACGATATATAAATCTGGAATGGTGCTGATACAAGCAGCAAATCGAGATCTAGAGAGATTTGACAAGACTTTCCAATCGGTAAAAGACTCAATGGACGACCCGAGTAATCAACTTCTCCTAACCCCACCAGTAGACACTCTAGATATTCACGATGTCACCATCAGAGGCGCAAATAGAACCAGGAACCATCATGCGCAAAACCCTAACCAGGTAGAGTTAACTGGTCTAGTAATGCCAGTACCGGAGAACACAACTGTAAGAACTGAGAGGTCTACCTATCAGACAAACAAAGAACATTATAAGCGCCAAAGTGAAGAGTCGTCCCTACTCCCGAATCACGAGGCCCTTCACGTAGATCATACACTGACATTGAGGGTAGTACCACCTAACAACCAGGAATTGGATGAGACAGAAGGCATCAGCCTTCCTACATCCCACACCCTCTCCAGCACAATACCAACGTCGTACACACCTCCACCAACAAACGAACTCCCAACAACACAGGACTTATCTAACTCCATCAACCTCCCTATACCTCGCGCTAGTACAACACCAGCGACATGCAGACCTTCACCCACAAACATGCTCCTAGCAACTCTGAACATATCCAACACCAACGACACACCTAATAGATTTGGAACCGACAATCAAAAAGAGGAGATAAAGAAAATGGCAGCGCAACTAAGAACTGATCCAAAAAGGAGAAGAGTAGAGCGGATGTACAGATCTACCGCCCCTAAGAAATCTCACCAGAACAAGAAGGACTTTAATAAGCTTCAGAAACTAGTGAGCAAGCTAGCACAAGCCACTATTAATACCGTACAGGCGATAGAAAAAATTGAAGCGATGACGGTGAACATTCATGCTAAAGTCACGGATATCCAAAACCTTGTACATTCTTCACATAGAAAGAGTAACGAGGCGGACATGCGTTTAAAACAGAGAGACAACCGACCAGACAGGACTAAATCATTATCTAAAGAGGAAATGCTGGCCTTAATCCGAACATATGATCTATCAGACCACAAGGAAGAGGAGAGAATCAAAACAATACCACTGGACGCTAACAGAACATCGAGAAAAAACGATAGAACATCCAACCCCCACAACTTACAGCACATACAGCTAACACCAAACGAAGCCGAAAACGCGAACGCTAGTAAAAAAGAAAAACATCTGACCTGTCTACTACTAAACTGTCGAACAGCAACCAAACATGCATCGGACATAGCAGACCTCATCCTCAACAAGGACTTTGACCTGGCAATCCTTACAGAAACATGGCTTACGGAATCTTCATCCCCAACCATGGATCTGTTAGTACCACCACAATTCAACATTTTGAGACTTGATAGACACAAAAAGCTAGGGGGAGGGATAGCCTGTATTCATCGATCTGACATAGAGGTTAAACAAATTCAGGCCGACCCGCTAGAATCCTGTGAGTATCTTGGTCTTAACATAAGATCAACTAACATTCAACGATGCAACTTGCATACATTTTACCACCCACCTGGAGATAACGCAAAGTTTATAGTAGAGTTAATGGAGATCATAACAGCCAACTCTAACAACGCTGCCAATAACATATTTCTAGGCGACTTCAACCTTCACTGGGAGAACTGCAATGACAAACTGGTCAACATGCTTAAAGGTTTCCTCACTGAACTAAACCTCACTCAAGCGTGCACACTACCCACACACTCTAAAGGAGCGACGTTAGACTGGATTATCTCAAGAAACAAAGTTGCAACAATCCACTCCATAACACCATGTGACTGGTCTGATCATCACGCCATAACATTCACGATACCCACAACGAGAAAAGGTAGGACCAGATAACCTTTCAAGGCCAATAAATGGACTCGAGACACAAAAGAAGCAAATATGGAACTACTGGTCGAAAGCTGCGAAAGAGACTTAAAGCCACCCAACAACCTGGAAAAAGTTAACGAGCTGACGGATCACTACATAGCAGCTGTCGAAAATATCGTTAATAACACCATGCCATTAAAATTGAAACGAATCTCAGAGAAGACTAAAAACCCGTGGTTTAACGAAGCACTAAACGAAGATAGACGCAAATTGAGAATGGCCGAAAGAAAATGGAGGCAACACCCATCATCTCCTGAACTGGAAGCCCTCAGAAAAATAAGGAACCAATATAATAAAAAGATCATCAACTCAAAAAAGGAATTTATAAGAGCAGAACTGGATAATGCCAAAAACAGACCCCGAAAACTATTTGAAATCCTAAAGGAGCAATCAAACAAACTAGCCAAAACAGTGCAAGAAAATTCAAAAACACCTCTAAGCTGTGATGAATTTTCCACATTTTTCACGGAAAAGGCCAAAGCACTCGAAATAGAGCTTAGAAACTCGGCGTTGAACCTTCCCAACGAACCTCGGTTTACTAACGATGCCGACTCTACAACGGATTGCTCTATGGCAAAAAACAAGGCGAGTTGGGAAACATTCGAACTGTACGACCAACACATGATTGCTAAGACGCTCTCAGGAATCAAACCTAACAACCACTACCAAGACCCTCTGCCTGCAAAATGCGTAAAAGAAATCAATCACATCCTGATTCCAATATGGACCGAAATAATAAATGCGTCACTTTCACAAGGGATCCTTCCCGACTGCCTAAAAACAGGTCAAGTCGTTCCCATAATCAAAAAACCCACAGCGGATGCATCAGATCCAAATAACTTTCGCCCAGTGACCAACATCCCTTTACTGGCCAAGCTGACTGAGAAATGTGTGCAGAACCAACTGAGCCAACACATCACCAAGTTCTCCTTGCTAGATAAATGCCAATCAGGATTCAGAGCAGGGCACAGCACGGAAACAGCGATTCTCCATATTATTGATGACACGCTACAGGCCCTTGACCAAAATCAAGCATGCTTGCTGATTCTCCTAGACCTATCATCGGCATATGATACGGTAAATCATGAAGCATTACTGACCAGGCTACGGGACAGGATGGGCTTGTCGGGAATTGTGCTGAAATGGTTCGATTCCTTTTTACAGAACAGAGCGCAGCGCTTCCTGGTTAACCAATCAATCTCACTTCCGTGCCCTATCTCAATTGGAGTCCCTCAAGGATCGACACTATCCCCAGATCTGTTTAACCTATACGTCGAACCACTCACAGAAATTCTCCAAAAATCTCAAATATCCTATCACATGTATGCTGACGACACGCAAATATACCTAAAGATCGGATCCCTAAAAGACTTGGAATTAATGAATGAGACACTAAAAATGGCACTTCAATGGTTAACCACAAACCACCTGAAGCTGAATGCACATAAAACAGAGTTCCTACTAATTTCTCCACCAAGGAGCCATAAAGAAATAAAGGAATGGGCGAAAATCGTGACTGCGCTAAACTGCACCCCAACCCTTGTCAACTCAGCTAAATCTCTAGGAATCACCCTAGACGAGAATCTAGACATGAAAGCCCACATTAACTCAATGGCGAAAAGTGCCCGCTTTCACTTGAACTACTTAAGAAAATTGAAACCATTCATCACAGAGTCAGACCTCAAATTGGCAATCCAATCCTTAGTTATCTCAAGGATTGAATATGGTTGCACCACCTTGGCTGGATTACCAAAAATGTCCACAGCACCACTGAAAGCCTGCCTTAACGCTGCGGCAAGACTTATCACCGGAACCAGGAAATATGATCATATATCCCCGCACCTGAAAGTATTAAACTGGCTACCATATGAAGCAAGAATCCAAATGAAGATAGCATGTATCACACACAAAGCATTACACGACAACACCCCAAGATATCTAGCCAAGAAAATTCAGCTGTCCGGAGGCAACCGACCAGCTAGGAGTGCTGAGGAGTTGCTTCTATGGCCAGCCTTCTTCCGAAAGAAAAAAACCTATGACAGAGCATTCTCAGGAGCTGCCCCCAGAATATGGAACTCACTCCCTCCAAACATCAGGAAGATCCAGAATCTGGTAACATTCAAGCGGGAAGTGAAGAGCCTGCTGATGAATAGATACATTACTTAGTGAAGAACACTGTTCATGGTTCTGATATACTACTGCCTTAGTACAGATCATGTACGCCATTAGAAAGGGAGGGATAGGAAATACTATAATGGAATACATATCCTATGATATGAGAACAACCTAAAGGCCACTAGTAATGGTTATTTTGATTGAACAGGAGAACAGCATCTTTCATGAACCTATACCGAGCTACCTCATATTTGTTATATATACATGTTTTTGTTATTAATTTAGTCATAGCATATTTATTTACGCTAACGTCACATGTGTTACGAATATATATATCATCTACCTCACAGCGGTTGCTCTCTAACTGTTTATATATATGTTAACCCTTTTCCTCTTTCATGTTAAGAGCTCTGATACCCACGGGTCTTGTTCGCGCTATACAAAACTTTATATTAAATAAATAAATAAATAAATAAATAACTCTATTCACTAGTACATGCTGTAGACCTTTGTACTATCTACCATTCCTATGTGACTCTTAGAGTGTATCCATAAGTATCCCTTCCCTATGTATATAGAGATAACTCTAATCACTAGTATATGCAGTAGACCTTTGTACTTTCTACCATTCCTATGTGACTCTTAGAGTATATCCATTCGTATCCCTTCCCTATGTATATAGAGATAACTCTAATCACTAGTATATGTGGTAGACCTTTATACTATCTACCATTCTTATGTGACTCTTAGAGTATATCCACTTGTATCTATCTCCTCCTTGTGTGACTTTACATCATGTACATTTGCAATTTTTTCCATGTGTATCCTGTTTGTAACGCATGTAATCCTAAGTCCTTAAGTTTTTCAACTGGTGCTTATGTAAAGCGCTCTGACACCTTCGGGTAAAGTTCGCGCTATAGAAAATCGCATAAATAAATAAATAAATAAAAATAAATGCATGCTTGTAATTGAGCAAGTGTCGATAGGACTCTTTGTACAATTGTAACTTTTTCCTGTTGAGCACACTGCTCGTCTGTTTTGCTGTTTTGGGGGCTTGCCTGTTCGCGGTCCCTAACAAGTGCTTTTGAGTGTTTGATAACAGAACCTGAGCCTGTCAAGTAATTATAATTAAAGGCAGTTTGTCAAAGGGATATGAGGCTCAGGTGAATCCTAGCAGGGTAAGAGGCAGATGGCTCACCCCCCCCCCCCCCCCCGGCTGTATCTGCACTCAAACGATAGCCACCTGCCTCTTCCTGATAGGAGCATGCGTGAAGATGGAGACAGTGCTAATTGGAGTTAAATCTCATAGGTACATTCACATTCATATCTCTAGATGTCAATAGCAGCATGTGAATTTTAAAAGTGGTGAGGTGGGAATTTTTAAATGAGAGCCTAACGCACGAGTAAGCCCGAACTGGAAACGGAGGGTGGAAGAGTTTTCCCCTGAAAGAACATTTTGAAAGTCGAGTATTCCACCATTGTATTTTACAGCATACTTTTACAACCCATTTTGTGACGAAAAAGAAGACCAAATGGGAAATTTTGCTGCAAGTGTTAGGCAAATATTAAAATCAAGCGCAGAGTACTTCCAGCATAATACCGAATTTGTCTGTTTGTTGAATGTTATACCAGCCCCAGCCCGAGCACACACACCCACCCATGAAAATAAGCAACACAATTGTTTCCTACCTGCACCACATCTCTGCCTCTTTACTGTATTTTTTCATTCAGGGAAAGTGTTGATACTTTACAAGGCAAATACTGAAAAAATAAGATGGCGAAAGATGGATCCATCTATAGCAGTTCACATTTGCAATCCCAGCTTCCCTGCCTGACTGTATTGTATGATACTATTCAAATATTATGGGGCCCATTAGGATCTCAGGTGGATCACCTCCGCCCACATGGCGGTGGCGATCCACCCAAGATCCGTCCCCGCCCGCCACCCATTTCCCACCACCATATTACTATGGCAGGGGTGACCGCGGCAGATGGAAAGACCGTCTGCCGCTTTTCCACCCGGTCAACAAGTTGACAGGGTGGAAAAGAGTTTAATATGGTGGCTGTGTCTGTCAGACACCGCCAGAAATATTACATGGGGGCAAAAACATGCCTTTCCGTGGCCGCATTGCTGCCACAAAAAGATATGCAGTAAATGCTTGCGGGGGCCGTTACGGGCCCCCAGGGACTCTGGGGGGTGGGCGGTGCACATGGGGGTTACCTATGGTACCCCCCTGCAGTTCCATGCACAACATGCCTTCCTGGCATTGTGGCGGGCGGTGCTGAGTGCACCGCCCGCCACAATGTCAGGAATGCACGATGCGCCCGCCACTGTGGCGGCCGCATCCTAATGTCCTCCACGGGACCCCCGCCCTTATGGCGGGTGGTCCCATTTCCCGATAGGATGGCGGGCGGACAAAGTCAGCCCTCCATCCTAATGACCCCCTATATTTCAATAAGAGCGCCTTTTAATACATGAGTTCAGAATATGAGCTGTACAACACCCTCTCCTGTGTTTAATAGTCTATAACAGCGGTTCCTAACCTTTTGACTGCTGTGGACTCCCACTGAATCATAACTAGAATACAGAGACCTCCACTGACTCATTATTGGAAATTGGGGACTCCAGCCTACACAATTTCTACAATCTGAATCTGCAAACAATACACAAAAATACATAAAACATTATACAAATGCCCAAATATTTAATATTTTGTTTTATTCGCATTCAAATATAGACACATTTTTACATTTTCAATTGAGCCTCTTTGTTTGTCCATACGGTAGTAACTTTACTTTATTAGTTTTAATATTATTTTAGCTTTGCAAACCCCTATAGGTCCTCCGTCGACAGGTAAATAACCTCTTGCCTATAATGTTGTTTGGCTATAATATGAGTAGAGTTCACATATAGGGTACACATGACAACTGTCTTGCCTCTTTGGTTACTAATGAAATTGTCATAAGAACGGGACAGAATGTTTCACAGTGTATGCTTAAAAACTCCTTCTTTGAAAAAATACTTTTCAATAATCTCCTGTATTAAGATGAAAAGCTTTCACGTGTTGAAGAAATACTGTTTCTTGAATTTTAAAAACCGCTTTCACATCTAAGATGATGTTTGTGGCCCAATTTACATGCCCGCTATTTTCAGGGCTCTGCTCCTGTATAGGCTTCCAAAGTCAGAACCCACCCTTGGCTCAGTTCTGGCTCGGCTGTCCCTGCTAATGTGTAATCTCAGCACTCTCTAGTGCCAGTCACCCCTGTCCCTTCCTCTGAAAGCATACCTGCCAAGGTTTCAGTTCAAATATGTGTGACATTTCCAAGTTTCTTACAACTGATATTATAACGCGTTTTGTGTGATACCACTTTATAAAAGAATAAAGCAAAGCGGTTATATTCATGAAAAAAGGTAAATAGCAGGCATTATTCTACGTTGTCGGATCTACTGCTTTAGAAGTATTCTTCAAACAACTTGAAATACAATGTGATTTTGACTAAAACCCCATGATCGATCCAAAAGGCAGTCACCAAATACATGGAACCACTTTCCGGCTATATCATGGGCTTGCTACGTCCACAATACCCTATCAGCGACGGCTCTTCCTCTAAAATGGAGCAACAAAGAAACATTTAAATGATAACAGGATGTTATTATCATTTTATTTTTCTCTACGGAGTCAGGTTGGGGGGCGGGGCTATGGTTCTGTCAACGTACAGGAGGAGGAGTGGTATTTAAACCTTAAGTGCGCATGACGGTTTGGATGGCCATCTTTGGCCGGCCAAAACAGCAATGCGCACTTAGCAAGTTCTCCACCGGGCTGTAATGCACAGTTGGCTAGAGATTATGCACAGGCTTGCAGTACCCGTCTAAGCACCGAACCAGGAGCTCAGACCAATCATGATGCTACTGTCATGGTGACAGCTGCGTTGGGATTGGCTTACGGGAGCCTAAGTGCTTCCTGCTTCCATGAGCGAGGAAGAGCAGACAATGACGAGAAACATGCGGCATGAACTGGTAAGGGATCTTATTTTTATTTTTCATCCACCCGCACCCTATTCTGCAGCAGTGACTACTGTACCCTACTACACATTTGCCCACACACCACTACACATACACATGTACACATAGAAATTAAAATACTGGAATTTGCTATGTTTAGTTTGGTGCTTTTTTGTAACTGGAGGAGCTACAAACATCAATTTTGTTTTCAGCAAAAACTCTGGAGTTTGTATTTGCGCAAATTAGTTAAAGGAAAATTGCACTTCACAGAATACCAGTATGTTGTTAGATGACTGCTCCGTCAAGGGTATGCATTTTACAACGAACGACAACATCAGTCAATGTATTATTACCAATACTCAAGGTCCTCAACTTAAATGCATGACAGTTAGATTAGGCCCTTCCCGGATGTAACCTGTGAAATTGTGATTACCGACATATCTTAACACTATGGTTTCAAACTACAGGAGTAATCTATCATAAATTAATATGATAACATTAAGGGACATATTTACAGAGAATTGGAGTATGGCAGCCCCACAAGTTCTTTTGCTGCGCTTCTCTATGCTGATGCAAAAGGACAGGAATTCACTGCATTTACAAGATAGGGTGTATTCCTTTCCTTTCAGCCAGCGTCGGTGCACAAATTACAGCTGTGCACAAACACAGGCGCACATGCATCATAGTGAAATGGTGTCTGTGTTGCTGGCATGATTGTTTTTGTGCAGGAAGGGACACCTACCTGCACAAAAACAATCACAAAACACCTTCCTGCACAAAAACAATCACATGAGGCGTTTCCCTCTTTCTATGTGTGCCACAGAATGCAGCTCACAAAGAAAGAGGAAGAAATTAGGTGAAATTTCATCATTTCTCCTCATTATGCTTACTCTGGGGAGGCATACGTTTTTTACGCTGTACCAGATTAATGCTATGTTGTTCATCTGGGACAGTATACAAATCTATGGGTGTTGAGTGGGAAGACCCACAACAACACCCATGGCATGCCTCGCTGACAAGGTGTAAGGCAGAACAGTGACTTCTGCTGCATTGCCTTACACCATATCTACAGCCACACAGGGTGCTTTGCATGGCCCGGCCCCGTAGATATAGGCCTGCCATGTGTGCTACCGCGGCATCAAAAAAAGTGACTCTCCGGTGGCGCAAGGGGTTTGTAAATAACCACTTAAATCTCAAACACACTTCTTTCACAGCAAATCACACTTAAGAAACTGGAATTAAATGGGTGAACATGTGAAGCGATTTAGGTCACAGGACTGTTTCCCATGAAACCAGCAATAAAACGTAATGTATACAAAATGTTGTGCGAAATCAATGACTTGTCTGGCCTGTTGTTAAAGCACAGCTCCCAGGGGACCACTTATCATGATACCAGCAAATGCTGACTTTTTATGTAAGCCAATTTGTGTATTCTGGGACATTTAGCCTTACTTTTCTCATTCTAATGCATGGATTTCCCAGGTGCCGCTTGCTAGTAATGTATGACAAAGCACCTTTTGATACGTGTTACATACCCAGCCTCTGAAAGCTTGGTAATGCTATTACAGGTTCACAATAGAATGTGTTTTTAGGTAGAGCCTAGACAGAGCATGCGCTGTCTGCAAGATTGTTGTATCTCTCCTCTGTGAGCTTTTGCCAATCCTGTCATTGCCATTCGTTACGTGTTGTGCTATTCAGAAATACTGCCATTTTATTGGGGCATTGGCGGTTATTGTCCCTCCTTTGGGTGCTTGGTTCCTTGCAGGCAATTTCACGAAGTGAATCTTTTTATTGGCCATCACACTGTGTTTACCTATTCCTCCTGTTACAGTTCCTATTGCCTCTCCTCCCGTCTGGGCATTTTCAGCATCAGTCAAAACACAGTGTTCAGAAAGGCACTGAAGGTTTCGTTTATTCTTGTGCCTCTGCTTGGGTATGCTTAATTGTTGTTTTGTAAGCCACCTTTCACTCAACGGATCGTGTTTCCCCACTGCTGTTATTTGTTACAGTTTACCAACAAAAAACAAACACGCCACTGCTCCTATTATTAGTTACAGCTTTTAAAAACAAGCATTGGCATAACCAATAAGTTTCGCTTTTGGGACCTTATAAGTATTTAGTTATGCAGCACAATAGCCTTGGTGTAACAACATCAACTGTTGCATGGTTCAAACACCTATAAGGTCCCAAAGGCGAGACCTATTGGCTCTGCCAATGCTTGTTTCTGTGACATTATTTATTCATATTGTAAGAAATATTCCAATGGATATTCACAGTATCAATCAATTATTTGGGTGAACCTTGCACAATGCATTTCAGGCCATCACAGACCTTCATCAGGGGCCATAATCTATAACAAATGAAAAGCAATAAATCAGGGAGGAACCAGGACAACACAAAATGTTCGGACAATTATACGTCTTTTAAATGACAAATGAATCCAGGATAGGGAGACGTACAGAAGAAAAGTACGTGCCTTGAAATTACATGCATATGTAAATCACACATTGTGACTGTATAAGTGTATCCGGTATATCTTGCGTGCGTATCAAGATAGTGAATATCAAGTGAGAGTGATCTAGTGATTGAGCATACGCTGGAGGGTGAAAAAAGTGTCCACAATTGCAGTGTACTCACATGCAGAAAACACGCCGGATTACCCCTTAACTTCTGTGGTATTCTCCTTCCGTGCGCAGCTCGTGATGTAACAGGTGTTTTGAGGCGAGAAGGAGAATTTCAATGATGGAATGTAGTGGCAGAATGCAGAAGACATCTGTCACGGAGAGAGAATGAGTTTCGTGAGTCACAACCAGCTGGGGTGTTCAATAAATATACTCTTTCTTATAACTTTCTTCTGTTGAAAACGTGATTCGTGCAACATCACAACTTAAGCCTTTGTTATGGGCCCAGCTAGAATCTAATAAGCCTCCTTCGCGCCTGCACGTTGCTGCTCCGAAGGAAACAGACAAGTGCAGGCGCTACTGAATTTAGCCCGGTGTGTGAAAATGACACCGGGGGAAGTGTAGCATATTTCTGAGGGACCCAAACTCGGGGCAGGGTAGAAGATGTCCACCTTGTAAAAATACCAGCGAGTACCCTCGACTTGCCCCCTGTCACTAACAGAAACATAACCACCACACCAGTTCTTCAAGTATAATAATGTGGTTGGTCAATATAATGCACATGCGCAATGCCAATCTGTAGGAACTAGCGAGAGACAGCAATGCGTTTCAAGCCTCGTCTCGAGTTTAATCCCGCCTTCGTTTGTTTCGTTTCTAGTGAGCGAATAGAGGCTTGCCGTCGGTTGCTGTGGTAACATTGTATGCTGTTGCCCCGAGGGTCAAGATTTCGCTTTTCGGCAGTGTCGGACCAGGAATGGCTGAGCAATGGAGCCGGGATACCAGCGAGGCTGTTTACCGATCAAGAGGGACCCTGTGAAGACTCTAAGAATTTGGTAAGGGTAGAGATGATGCAGTGCTTTGAGGAGTTCCATTCGCACCAGAGCACTGAGAGTTGAGCGCGTCTTGGTATCTTAATGGCTGAGGTGGCACATCGTAACAGGAGAGCAGAAGGTTTTTTATAGGCAAAGTTGGTGATCTGGTCTGCCGGGAACTTGGATATTAGAAATGCAAAGGGCTAAAGCCAGGTCATGATAATCAGAAATGGAGACACTAGAACATACGAGCATGGGGCTAGTGAAGCCCGATAAGTACAAGGATGTGAGCACAGGGTCATATGAATAAGCCCCAGGGGACTGAAGATTATAAGTTGTGGTAGGGATAGTGGTACTTACAGGGATTTAAGTGGGACAGGTATGCCGTGTTTCACACCTGGCAGTAATTAACAAGCAAAAGTGTTCTGCTTCATGAGGAAGAGAGGGGGGGTGGGTTGTCACGGCCCTGAAAGCGATGGCTCGTGCGCACACAACGGCAGTCTGGCGAGTGGCAAATGGCAGGTGTGCACGTCACGTGCACTTGTGCACGTAACAGCAAGCTGGTGGCCGCCAAAAGCCTGTGGGTAGCACTTTGGAAAGCCAGTTACTAAATGTCCCACCAGAGCAGCGCATGCTCTGGCTCAAGCGATACCTAAAAGGCACACTTGTCTGTGTAAACTACAAAAACGTGCTTATCTTGCAGGTTATGTTCGTTAGAAAACAAAATGTGTTTCTAATGTTGACGTTTTACGGGTATGGCACATTACATTAGAAAGGGGACTTCACGCTTTTATATAAGCAAATAAGAAAAGATCCTTTATAGGCTTGTATTTAGTTTTATGGGTTGTGGTGTAGGAGTTTAACATTTTGTAAAGCTTTTTTATACAGCGCAAATTTGAACCCAAGGTATCAGGGTCTTTACACGATGAGCACCAGTTGAACTCATTC